>NC_088205.1:5577031-6198281 GCF_037126465.1 Ornithodoros turicata
TAATTTTCTCTGGAAATGAGCGTTTCCAAAAGGAAAACCGAGGCGCATTCCATGCTCCCTTGAGATATTTTGCGAACACTGTTCACGGGAAGTCAACCAGATCGACATACTTTTAGCAGTAACGACCGCCCACCAGAACAAAGCTACGGCAAACAAGAACTTAACGCTGACCTGCGGCCGCTTACATCAATAATTTCATCCAATATCGCGCTGCCAAACATTTCTAAACAGTCTCGTGTGCAACCTCAGACCCTTCACAAACAATCGATGCCAGGGGGGGGGGGGGGGGGGGGGCTACAACTTGAAATGGGATAGCGTTGTCAGAAACCCCGAGGGTCACCGCGCTCCGAAGACGATCAATGAGCTACTAATTCAATTGCACCCCATCCCCTCTTCGCGCTCCAGCATTTCGCAAAGGTACAGACGGAACACAGCTGCAGTAGAAAGCCCGCTCGTAAAGCAGCTAACGTATGCGAGAGGACCTCAGGTGCGATTGGGCTGCCAGCAGATCTAAGACGACACGGAATGTATTTTGTAAGAGGGGCATCTGTCTGGCCTGCTTTCTCTGGGGAAAAAAAAGGAATATAAAAGGGAACTGCGTTTATGAGGTTATTGCACATATCGTTGGGAACGTTATCAAGTGTCTGGCGGGGAGTATGGTGTGTGGTTGTAGAGTGGGGAAACTGTGCTGCGAGAGAAAGAGCTGAAGGCAGTGATGAATGAAGTTGAGTGAGTAACATGAAGTGGCAAATAAGTTGATAATCAGGTGCAGAGATCAGAATCGGATTTCAGATCCACAATAATTCAAAACTGCGGTTAGCTCATATCTCACCAACATGCCATATTGATGTGCTACTTAGTATACTTTTTGTTGCTGTTTTGTTTTGTTTGTACTTTTGTTGTTGGGCACTCCCCGTAAAATTACTGTATCTTATCCTTACTGAAACTATTATGTATTTGTTACTGTTTACTTGTTACTGTTTCGTTTGTTGTATCATGTTCACCCATGTAACGCCTCCAGGCCTTTTGGCATATCACAATAAATAAATAAGTAGATAATATGCCCGAATATGGAATTGGACAGGGTTTGGGCCGTGCGAATGCCTTGTGCGCTGAACTGAATGCTAACGCAGTTACTGCCAAAGTGATTTGTTGAAGAAAGCGTATAGATTTACGTTATGCCTCCATCAGAAAGAATATGTAATTCTGACTTTAACTTGTTTCATGCGAAATCGATTTAGTTAGTTACGTAAGTACCGGCCTGTGTTATCGATTCATTCGATTTTCACGAAAGGCGACCTGATGCTCTGTCATATAATTTGGAAATATTAGGGGTATGCGCGTAATTTACTGAATAATACGGTAGTTAACCCTGTAATACCATTAAATTGTTATGAAACTCATCGGGATTGACCAATGCATTCGCTATGTTTACCTCGATTTTGAAGGTCACAGGAAATCTTCTATAGGGCAACGCTGCGTGGATCACGTTTATTGCAACCTGCACCTAATGTTCTCACATGTGTGACACACAGGCTCAAAGAGACAACACGGACACGGTAGTGTACTCGGTCGCCCAAGTCATATCGATCTCTCGGCATATCAGTTGTTCTTGACCACACAGTAGCGAAGATGAAACACACTATAGATTATGCGACACCAATCCAGTGTAGCTGACGATGGACATGAAGCGGCGCTTATGAGGAAAACGTGGAAGCAAGATCAGATATCGGTATCGTTTTCGTACTAAGCATAGCCGTACGATGTCATATGGCAGTAGAAGTCTGCGTAGATGTCTGATGCGTAGATGAAGTAGATGTCTGCGGTCTAATGTGTCTGTCGAAAGGACTTGTGCTGGGAGCTCAAAGAGCGGTAAAAAAATCGATGCGGCAACTTTGTGTGAGCGTCAGGTACAGGTAGAACAGACAGGTTCACGTAGCCATGGATATCGACTGAGATTATAATGGCTTTATTCGCTCACCCACGTTGAAATGTCAAACGAGCCAACAGAACAAACATTAAGGACTCTACTTTTATCGACTTTAGCCCCACCACTTCTCAACGGATCATCTACGGTGATTGAAGAAGTATCGGCATTCGTATATGCCAAGTACGGGGGTATCGGTGCATCAGTGCGCAGATATAATACTACAGTAAAAAAGGACACATCGTGAAAATTCGGGGGACCTCTGGCCACTGCGTCGTAGCCTGCTGCTAATGCAGTTGTACGCCGAGCTCATCAACACGTTCGCGTTCAAGCAACGCTCATTACCACTCAGCAAGGCAAAAATGATCATGGCGCCACTCAGACAGCCAATATACAATGCCTCCTGGATAATTTCTATAATGTAGACTCTGAGTCAGGCCGGATTCCGCGTAGTCCTATGCCTCCTATGACGAACAATCCTATCCTACGAAGACTACACTCTGTTATTATGCAATGGATTAGATTATGTAACTCATATTTCCAGTACCGAACCAGACAATCGTGTGCTCGATTCGGATTCCGAATGGAATGTGGAATTCTTTATTCGAGTTTCGAAACTCACGCGACCCTAATATATTCGAACAGCTCCGAAGCTATGCACACGTAAGCCCAAAAACGACACGAGAAAAGTTATAAAACAGGGATACGAAGGGATACGAGCGAGATACGAAGATGAGTATGCACATATCACGCATCACGTGCTGGGTCATCCGATCTCAAGTGATCCAGGACTCTGCTAAACAAGAACGGATTTTTATGACTCAGGTGCTTTGTGGGGGGCAGAGAGATTACGTAACATTCGAACGCAAAATTGAAGCGTTCCACCGACTCAGGGGTGTAATGTGAGCGCCAGGGGAGAGAGGAAAAAAAAAGTTTGCTTTGGTAGCATGCCGTGACTGTTCTGTTGCACTGAGACAGTTCACAATTGAAATAAATTTGATAGAAGCTCCCGTACACTGTTCTATCTATGTAGATATGTTATAGGGGCAAGTAATTGTCCCGATTCCATGTCACGAAAGTGACAAATAAACATTATTATAATTATTATTTTGTATCATCATCATTATCATCATCACCACCACCACCAACAAAATATAAATCTTGACTATGACCTGGGTTGATTCACCACTGAAGAGCAGTACACTACCCCATTACGTGCGAAACATTAGATGCGATATATGAGATCAACATGTTCTTGACCAGTGCACTGACTTTTAGTGTTTGTAGTAGTTCGTAGTGTAAAATAACAGGGGTATGGGGGAGGATATATTTATTATAAAAAAGTTAGGGAAATGTTAGCCTGCGCGACGGCGGCTTGCTATTCCTTTAAAAAAAAGAAAAACAAAAACAACAACAACAACAAAGCACACACACACACACACAAAAGGGGGCCTTAGAGGCTGGTCGAGAGTCCGGAGGCATCAAGAAAGCTCAAGAGGGCAGTCGCAATCGCCCCCTGGTTGTGCAAGACTGGGCCGAGCAGAATGGCCAAACAGACGTTGGGATAACCAAGTTGTCGCAAGTGGAGTTAGAGGACGAGCCGTTGAGGGAAATACCGGTTGCAGTATAATAGACAGTGCTCAATGTCGGCTTCCACGCAACAAGTTGTGCAATTGGGGGAGTTCGTCTGGCGCATTTTATGCAGGAGTGAGGGTGTGCGTGCAACGTTCATTCGAAGACGATGGAGGAGTGACCCTTCAGCTCTATTGCAACAGCAGGCAATAGTAAAGTCCTGCAGGGGGTCAATGAGACGTACGAAATGATCATATGAGGTAGAATCCACTCGCAACTGGCGGGTGCGGACACAGCGCCACCGGCGAATGTGCAGGGAACAAGCAGGGGTCGTCAGGGGTAGATGGGTAAGCAGGGGGAGCTCTGCTAGATGTTGCGAGTCTCGCCACTGCGTCTGCGCGGGTGTTACCATAAAGGCCTAAGTGGCCCGGGATCCACTGAAGCGTCACAGAATGGACAGTAGCCGCGAATTGTGTGAGAGCTTGTACTATGAGCGCGTGGAGAGTGCATATTGTGCTGGAGCGAAAAGAGCAGCAGATCCAGTGAAGCCTTGCTGTCAGTCAGAAAAACCCACTGTGCAGCCGGCAGGCCCAGCAAGTGCTGTAGAGCCGACAGGATGCCGAGGAGTTCTGCTTCCATAGAGGACATTGGGTAAGGGAGGGCAAAGGCTCGCTGAAAGTCACTATCAGGGATATAAAATGCAGCGCCCGAGCTGTCTGGCGTGACTGAGCCGTTCATAAACAAGGTTGCACATACAATCATCTGTCACTGGGCGACAAATCACTGAAGTCGACGTATTCGATAGAACACCCCAACAATAAATGATGACGATGAGATGGGGTGTTTCACCGCGGTGGTGCGGTACCCTACACCATTGCACGTGGAACATTATGTGAAGATGATGAAGGGATGATGAAATTACAAGAAAGAACTAAAGCGTCTGGAGCAATCTAGTGGACGACAGGAAGTTCATGAACAGGTCAAGAACCCGAAGATGGAGCACAGGATCTTCATAGGGGCCAATGAGTGCAACTAAGGTGAGGGGCCTCTTGCTGATACGGGCAAGCTCATCACACAATATCCGCCTTTGCGGGCAGTAGAGCACATTCCATAAGAATGTGCTGGGCGGTCGCCACGACGCCGCAGGTGGAGCAGAGGCTTGTGTCACGGCATCTGATCATGCACTTGAATTGCGGGGTGAAAGCCACATTGAGCCGGAGTCTACGCAGGAGGGAGGTAAAATTGCGTAATAGACGGGCAGGAAAAGAAAACGACAAATTTGGGTCTACCGAATACATGAGAGATAGAGCCGTGATGATCCCGGCGCCATTGCTGCAGAGCCAAGGGTTGAAACCACGCAGTTAGTAGGGTCCTCCTGTCACCTCTCCACAGCACAATGGGCACGGCTGTCGGGGACTCGTGGGCAGCCGTTGCTACTCTGTCAGCCTCCTCATTGCCTCTTAGACCGCAGTGACCTGGAATCCACTGCAGGGATATATGATGACCATCATGTAGACGCTGAACTTGGTGGAGAATCTCTACTACGATGCAGGCTAGCGACCCACGAAGCCCCATGGTTGCCACACATTGCAGAGCAGCCCGTAAATCGGCGTAGACCACCATGACACGCGGAGGAACTTGGGATATCTGCTGCAGAAAGAGTGGAATGGCATACAGCTCCGCCGATGTTGATGACGTACGATGTGAGAGACGACATCCACGTGCGACTGCATCAGATGGGACGACAAAAGCACACGACGAACCCTCCCATGTGGAAGATCCATCAGTGAAGACGGCAATGTGGTCAGGATATTTAAGGTGCATCATGTCCGCTGCTAACTGTCGAACTAAATGTGGCACTTGATGCTTTGGACCCTTGAGGCCAGGGACAGATAGGGAGAGTGAGGGGAGCACAAGCGACCACGAAGAGGTTGTGGGAACTGTTGGGCGGATTGTGAACGGAGGAAGCTTGGGCCTTACTTTCATTAGATACTTGAAGACAGCACTTTGGCTTCGCCGATGAGTTTTTGCTAGAAGTGTATGACGACGGTGGTGCGTTCTGAGGCGCATGTAATGGCGAACGGTTTCCATCTGCCGTAGGATTTTTATCGGTAGCTCACGGGCTTCGGCTATTACCATTCGAGTTTCCGCGGCTCTCGGAACATATCCTCAGGCTTCGCGCAAGTATACACCGAAGTCGCTGCTAGTCTGGCAGACGCCATGCAGGACAGGGAGGCTGTACACAAGTGTGCCACGAACTAAAGCGTGATGGGGGGCCAGAAGGGACTCATCCATTGGAGGGCCAGAAGGGACTCATCCATTCCGTACTTTTCTCCGGCAAAGTGACGGATGACAGCTATGCACCTGTGGGCCTTGGGGTCTAAGTGGTGGACATGCTTCTTCCAGGACAGGTTGGAGTCCAGGATGACGCCCAGAAATATGTGGTTTTTAACTTGTCTGAGCGGCGTATTACCAATGGACTGGCACTGTCGCATATCCTTCTTAGTAAAGGCTAGCGCTGCTGTTTTTTCAGCCGAGATATCCATGCCTGCTTCAGTGAGATACCGTCAAATCCTAACCAGCGAAAGCTGAAGACGACGGCGT
Source organism: Ornithodoros turicata (assembly GCF_037126465.1). NCBI lineage: Eukaryota > Metazoa > Arthropoda > Arachnida > Ixodida > Argasidae > Ornithodoros > Ornithodoros turicata. The sequence goes on from NC_088205.1 coordinate 5,583,135, forward strand.
ATGGCTGGCCTTCATTTCCCAATTGTCAAAATACAAATGCCGTCGGCATAAATGGAAATTTTAAATCTTCGGCCAACGCAGGACTTTAGACCTGCCATTACCAGATTGAAGGGAATTGGGCTTAAGACACTCCCGTGTGGTACCCTATGAGCTTAACCAATCTTCGGCGTGGACCCCTTATGCGTGCGAACAGAGAGCAGAAAATCCGCCAGCCACAAGAACATTCTGTCAGAGGCCTGGGCTTGCGGCAGTGCGTGCAGCACAAAGAGGTGACGGACGGTATCGCAAGCTCTTTTCACGTCTAGGAAAACCGCCATGACAATTTTCTTCGGGCTCTTGGCTTGTTCGACGGAGGTGACAAGGTCGAGGACCTAATCCATGGCACTGCAACGGCGACGGAAATCTGTCATCTCTGCACGGAAAGCTCCATGTCCCTCAAGCCACCATTCTAGCCTATGCAGCACCACTCGCTCCAAAACTTTACCGAGACAACTTGTCAGGCTGACAGGACGAAAGGAGGAGAGATCAGAAGGTTGCTTGCTCGGGTTTAACAGAGGGACAACTAACGCATCTTTCCAGCTCGCCGGCACTTCCTCGTTTCTCCATAAGGTGTTGTAGACATGGATAGAATCATGCATTGGAAGTATAGAATAATGATATGATATGGTAAATACAATGAGCAGCTGCACTGTAATTTTTTTTCTTTCTTTTTGCGAAGACCATGACGACGCACGAGCAGCCCCGGTGGCGTGTGGACGGCGTGTCGATTTGACGAGCGCATCAAGTTAAGGAGGTTGGTGACCTCGCTTCTGGATAAGTCTACAGGTTGAAATCGCCGGCAAGAACGTTTTTGTGTGTTTTTGTGTGTAGGTCTCCGGACGATTTTATCCAATAAGATTCTGCCTATTGTCCCAAATGGACGGGACACACTACACGGGCACACTACACAAAAGAGGTGGCGCAGCTACTCTACTAGCGCAAGACAATTTGCACCAATAGCAAATGGAGGAGCGACGCACCTTGCAATGTCCTATCAAGGTAGTATCTAGTATGTGGCTAGGACCAACAAGGAGAATATACTCGTGCGGCGTGGACTAGGAAGCAGATGTCCGGCAGCTGAAGAACCACCATTGAACTACAGAAAGGTAGTTCAGAAATTCAGTCGTTTACAAGAAGTTGTGCCAGATCCGGACACCTGGACCAGCCTCAGTTTCTCGCACATGCGAAAAACTCTTTCACAAAAGGAGCATCGAACAAGGTGACGTACACTTGGGCAGGTTCAAGAAGGGAAGGCAGCCGACTGGCCTGAACAGTGAAGTGAGTGACTTTTTCTGGAAGGCTAGTTGGCAGATATTGCCAACGAAAGACAAACTGGCCAGATGGGGTCTTCTCAGCAGCCCGTCATGTTCGAACTGCTGTGCCGAGAAGAATAGTGACCATGTACTACGGGAGTGTGTCACGGCAAAGACTCTGATGACATTCATGTGTCGCCGCTTTTCCATCCGGTATCATCGGCCGATGCAACAGGTGAGGGCAAGGATCGAACAGCTATTTATGATGACGACATCTTTTACGCTTTGGAAATTTCGCTGCACAGCCGTAGCCCAGAATACGAGGAACCGGCTGATGCATCCTAGGCTCTCCATGGTGACTCAGCTCGCAACGGACTACTTAGAACACAGACTTTTTTTGTTTGCTGAGCTGGAGTTCTTGCGACAGTGGTACTGCCTCCACGTTCCTCTTCACAACGGACATGTACGCCTAACGGGCCTCAGCTATACGTTGTTCAATTCTCTTAGCAAGGTAGCTACAAGTTAATGCCCGTCAAGTTGTTTACGAATAATGCACATATAGTACGTACCTCGTATTTCATGTATACTGGGACTGGAGAAGTTAAAATATCAGCGTATATGCGGACGACATCGTTTTATTTCTAATGGACGGCAACCGTGTAGCACATACGTTCGAGATTTTTCAGCAGTAGGGGAAACTGTCAGGAGTCCACAGATATAGTTCATGTTCGGCCCTGCTATGCACATTTGGTAAACAAGTGAAATAAATATTATATTCAGAAGTATGGGTATGTCTTGACAAGCCTCTGCGGCTAGAAAGTGATTGAGGTAGCCAGTGCTGTGGTTGTACACGTTGAGGTAGTAGAAAATGAAGTACTGCTGCGAAGTAAGACAGCGAAGAACAGGCATTGTCTTGTGCCGATGTTTGTCTTCGGCTATATGACTCTTCAGACGGCGATTCTGACTTCATCGCCACCATCCCCTGGGTCGGTCATGAGAATATGACTAGTAGCCATTGTACCGGGATGTGGCACTCATTGATGTTTTTTTTTTCTTGCTAAATTTCGTGTTAGCGCCGCGAAGCAACTGTGACTATGAGCGCCGTACAGACGTGTACAGATGGAGAGAGGACAGCAGGAAGGAGTGGGGCTGGGACAGGGGGGTTAGTATACATCCTGGGCCGACTTCAGCGGAAACTGTGCCGACGTTCGTCTTGAAGGTCTTCGGAAGACCCAGGGAAAGCCCCAGACAGCACAGCCAGGGTTCGAACCTGTGTCACCTCTTAGTCTCGGCGTGAAAAGCATCCTAATCACTATGTCACGGGAGCTGGTACTCATGGATGTGGATCCCATTTTGACTATGGTTATTTCAGTTTAGGGCGAGCCAATGTAAGATGAGCGAGTCGTGTCGAGTGGGTTGGCGCAAGTGAACACCGGAATACTTATACGTATTCGAGAGAATTAGTGGGGAACACAACACAACACAACGCAACGCAACGCAACGCAACGCAACGCAACACAACACAACACAACACAACACAACACAACACAACACAACACAACACAACACAACACAACACAACACAACACAACACAAGACAAGACAAGACAAGACAAGACAAGACAACACAACACAAGACAAGACAAGACAAGACAAGACAAGACAAGACAACGCAACACAACACACACACACACACACACGCATATATTAACGTCTGCAAACCAAATACAGCCCCACCCCCGATTTCTTACGGCTCTATCTCTTTAAGTTGCACATGTTTACCGTCTCGTAAGGCGTATGAATGATCATCTCAAAACTCACCCACCGGACAAATGGCTCGTTTTAAATTCTGCGTGCTGTACGTGAGAGCGCGTGCGGGGATACGCACATGTGATCTACTATAGATGAGGCAAATGTAGCCATAATGCAACTCCTAATGGACTTATCTAGGACATCGCGCAAGTTGTAACGTTCTTCCTCCGAGCGTATATAAGCGCGGTATCCATTAGGTGGAATTTCAAACCGGTTTCCCTCGGAATGGTGGACATTTGGGAGTCGTTAATGTTGTCTAATGGAGCCGAAAACCGCAACCGCCTTCTCAAGTTGTCGAGTCGTGTTCCTTCCACGTTTTATAGTGCCGTCTGACGGTTGCACTGCATCTCACGTCACTGGGAAATGCGTTGCTCGAAAGTACTTGTCGTGCAGCTGTCTGACAGGTGGTGAACAAGACCCACCGCAGCTTATGTGTCCTCACTCCAGCTTCCTGGAGAAACAATCTACCTGTTGCTTTATCCTCAGACTTTTGTTTGGTCCTCGCGTTGTGCTGCTCGTTTGTGTACCCTCAATCTTTTCCTCAAACTCGGAGACCTGCTCCTCATATCATGTATGAGAAACACAATGTTTCGCGATGAGAAACGCATACGGTAAAAAAGATTATGCTTCTCATATAATGTCTGTACTTATGCGGTGTTAATTTCCTCGTGGTTTCTTGAGAAAAAAATACTATTCAAAAATGTATTTCCACCGATGGATTTCTGCCCGATGTTGTTCAGTAGGAAATTAGGTTTTCCATCCATACCACCGTCTTCGTGTACATAACAGTGGAAGTTCAATCAAACACCTCAACACACTGCATATGAGTTCGTTTGCATTGAATGTATCCGCACGTACACGTTTGCGATCTGCCCACACAGACATGACGCGATGAAAGAAAACATTCAAGAAAACAGAATCACGTTTCGCTTATTGAACGAAACTGCAACCAATCGTTGGGCAAGAAAGCAAGACCAGCCATGTTACTGCTTTTCTCTCAGCTATTCATCGAAATAATTCATAAGAAAAACGATGAATGAAAAGAAATTCGTCCAGGCGGGGGCAGGAAAATGTTATTTGCACATGCATGAAGCCAGTCAACTCTATAGAGCTCTCAGCGTGCAGCTTCCTCATGAGCCTCCCGTCCGTTCGCATCAAAGTTGCTGTAAACATCCCAGTTCTGCGAGAGTGGAGAAATCTATATATGTTTAATGTATTAGCATTAAATTTATTTCACATCATTCGGACAGAAACTGAACAAGAAGGCGAAATGGAGACAGCCCCGCTTCTTTTTCTTTTCTCGACAGACTTTAGCACTTTGATGCGCCGAGTTCGAGACGCAGCGTATAATAATCGAAGGTTCCGTTCTTGTAAACCGTACCTTCCGCTGGAGTCTCAATAAGAATTTGAACTGATACGAGAACCGAGACGCGGGGGGGGGGGGGGGGGTTGATGGCAGGATAGGCTCGCCGTTGTTGGCCACACAGAAGTGGGCGTCGTCACGACTATAGCCAAAAAAAGAAAAGGAAAACGCATAGCAAAACAAAACGAGACGCAAACGGAGTCCTGCCACGGTGCCCTCCTATCACGACTTTAACTTTTGCAGTGACGCTTCGCTGTCGAAATTCTTTCGCTGGATGTTCATTTTTTCAGAATGGAATTGAAGTCATTCTCGTCGAAGTTGCAGCGGATGGCTTGTTTGGAACGGGTGAGCTCGAGATTCGATGTGCGAGAGCGCGGAGCAAAAAATGTAATGTGTCAGAGAATGTATCACGTCCGCGCAGAAGAGGTGCTGAGTGCGACGGTTGCGATTTTGCACACTCAACGCCACTACATGTATCTGTTGTTCTTAATATTGTCAACAGTATTTGGACGGTGGGGAGGGGGGGGAGGGATAAAAGAAAAAGATACAGAGGAAAGGTTATCCTTGCAAAGAGACGGCTTGTTATTGACATTGGCTACTGCTGACATTTGACGGGCGTGTCACGATGATGATGATGATGATGATGATGATTGGAGTTTTAATGGCGCATTGACAACAGAGGCGCGACACTGCGGGCGTGTCACGTGCGTGCTCTACACGGTTATAGGGCTAGGCTAGGCTACGGTAGGTGGTTAGGGCGTTATAAAGACTAGACGGTCAGGTCTTTATAGCTTATCTGTAAGCACATGTGTTATAAACGTTCCGTGACTAAACGGTCAGGTTGTTTTGTCTCTTCGGGTTCTTGGGTTCTCTATTAAACGACTTTTTGTCAGTTTTGTTTCTATCGGGTTGCGTCCGATGTCACATACGTCTTTCTACATCTGTTTTATATTTTATTTATTTATTTATTTTATTATTTATTTATATTGTTTTTGCTACATTAACTTATATTAGCATGCAGTTATAAGTACAACGGAGCAGTCCACACTCATACTTGTTTTTTTTTTTCACAGCGTTCAGGTACGGGGTTGAGGCATGAGTGAGCCGACCCACTGACATGACACTGACCCACTGACATAAACAGACGAACATACGCGCGGACATAAAAAGGTCGGTTGGCTGGTTGGTTGGTTGGTAAAATAACAAGGGGAGGTTGAATTCGCGCAAGGTGTTTCCCATGTACTCGTTGGAAAATAGTGCAAATATGCTTCCGGCAATTATTTAGCGTATGAGCCTCTAAGATTCCTATAGTGAATTGTCACAACAACGCTCATTTTGCTTTTTGCCCTGTACAAGGATCAATCATTCAATCAGTCTTTCGTGCCCCGCACACCTGCTGAGTGGAACCACCTTCCTAGTGACATCATACACATTCGCGATCCCTCCCGATTTCGCTCTGCATTATGTTCCTTTTCTGACTCACAATAACACCACTTAGTGTCATATCAACCTGTACATCTTAATATAAACTCTCACAACTCACTGGCTTTTGTATTATACAACAACAACAACAACAATAAATGAAGAAGTGATGATGACATGGGATGTTTCCCCGTGGTAGCCACAGGACACTACCCCATTTCACAGTGTATTATACACTTCATCATCAATTTGTGACATTTTAATTTAGCATCTTGATTTACTGACCTTTGTTCACTGTTATTTATTACTGTTTTGTATTTTCTTTTCCCACTCCCCTCTGTAATGCCCAACGGGCCTTGAGGGTAAAATAAATAAATAAATAAATAAATAAATACACTTCTGAGACACGTTTTGAAAGTACGAAACGACTCTCGATTGAATCGCCCTGTAAGCTACAAACACGAGTGGTAGCCATTAGTTCCTATCCATGCCTCTGAAAGGATATGGGAGGCGTCAAAACCCACGAAACAGTCACCAGCTACAGAAATCTTCCTCCCAAATGGAAACGCACATTTTGCCTTTTTCTTTTTTCGTAAAATTTCCTCGTTTACGCATACGAACTCTCATGAAAGAAACGCGAGGACCCCTTATGAAATCAAAGAGCATGTTCGCAATTATGCGTTGTTTGCCCTCCGCCCTCACTTTCTTTCTCAAAGTTGCTTAGAAACAGCCCCAGATACAAAAAAAGAAACCAAAGAGGCTTTTCTCTTCACACAACAGGCTAGGGAAATAAGGAAAGAAGTGGCGGGAAACACTCATCACTTAGAGACGACCAATGGCCAGCCCTGCTGTAAAACGGAAAGCAGATAAAGCAAATGCGTCAAGAAAGAAAAGAAAGAAAACAGTAAAAAAAAAAAAAAAAGAAGCAAACCGTTACACAGTGTGATTCATTCTTCATTTCTCATTCCTGTCTCCTTCGTAAAACTTTGTGTTTGAGAAAAAGAAACACAGCACCGAGAGAAGCAAAGTTGTCCGTCGATATTCCGCAAAACGAACGTCAGAACGAATAAGAGAGAGATATTCCGAAAGTTAGACTTTTTTTTCCCTCCCTTTCTTTCTGTCTCCACCATTACATTCCTAGTATGAAACATGAAGATCAAAAAGGAAGACAAAAGTATATTTTCTCCCTTCCTCTCATACGTGATAACGGGGACAGACAGTGTTTTTTTTAACGTTCCATTCTTTAGTGACCTGAACCTCGTACGACCGCGAAAAAAAAAAAAGCTTTTTTTCTGCTCTACCGCCTGAACCTACAGGGGGGGACACCATCACAAGACGAGCGATACGGCGAAAGGGGGTCTTCTTTTCCCGTGCAGATCACTCTTTTACATCATGGCGTGGCTCGTACATCTTGCCATGCTTTCTGTGTGTGGGCGCATGGAACTGGAACGGTCGTTCTTCACGGCCGGGACACAATGCGTGCTATTGCAGAAGTGGGAGGGCGCTACCATACACGTCGAAAAACATATAGATTGTCCTCGAACGCTGGCGCCACAGGAGAACGATTGTAGCGAAAAGAAGGGTATTCGAATGAATGAGGAACGAATTGACACATACACGTGAGAAAGAAAGGGAAAATAAACGGCGTCCTCCTCTGCGTTCTCTATTCTCTCTTTGTTGTTTAATCTCCACGTTGTGCGATGAAAAACCTCAAGAGCGGATGGATATGGTAACATTACTTTGCTTTATGATCACTTTTGTTTTTGTTTTTTTCCTTCTCTGTTAGCGCCGCGAAGCAACTGTGGCGTACAGACGTGGACAGATGGAGAGAGGACAGCAGGAAGGAGTGGGGGGTTAGTAGGTGTCCTGGGCCGACTTCAGGGAGAACTGTGCCGACATCCGTCTGGAAAGTCTTCCGAAAAGCCAGGGAAATCTTCAGACAGCATTGCCGGTGGTAGCATTCGAACACGCCACCTCTCAGCCTTCAGCATGACCTTGGCTACGCTACAATCAATGAGCGGGACGCCTTAGCTCGCTAAAAAAAAAAAAAAGTGGTTCTCAGTTATTCTAGCTATTAATAACAAACATTAACCATTAACATTAACCATTAAACATCATTAATAATACCTAGTTGTTATTGTTATTCCGTGTGCCCATCTGGACTACATTTTTCACATTCCTCCGTTGTTACCAGCCTAGTTATTGCAAGCTGCGTGCGTTCAAATATTACGGTCAGGATTGAAAGGAGTGGGGCTATATGCTTATGTAGTACACCCAGCGCGCAGCAAATACAACGACGGACACTGTCAAAAAGTAGCCCTCAGTTGAAATAGTAGTCGTTGACACTTTTTTTTTATTCAACGATGTCCTTTTGTACTGCGTGGAAAGCATCGACGCCCTACAGTAGGCTGTCTTCACCTCAGTATGACTTATAACGTGGCAGAGCAAGCTTTACAGGCGAAGTTGCCGTGACAGCACATTTCGTCAATACCCACGAGCACAATACGAGCGAGTACGTTTCGTGTGCACAAGAAATATTGATTATGGCGAGGAAGTGCATTTTGCCGTTGTCACCTGTGCAATTATTGATGCACTTGTTCCAAGCTGACAATAAACTGCTGAGCGCGTGCGTACTGTCCTGACGACTGCGGTTGTTGATTTTGTAAGATATCATAAGACCACAGCAGCTAAAAAACATAAATCATAAATGCGGATAACATGCTCTGTCAAAGCTAGTGTATTACCTGTGTCCTATATATCGTAGCTAACAAATATTGCTGTAATCCATCTGTTGCAGTTATCGAAGCCCATGATTCGCTTCATTCGGGTCTGTATTTCTCCAACATGCGATGAGCCACATTCCGACTGGAATTCCAAACAGCGGAGTTCAATCTTCCAATACCGTCCTGACGGAACAGCCAATGAAACCCGTTTATATGGATAAGGTATCAGGTAAGGTATCGTGCTCTGTACGATCATTTCGAAAGCAAACGGGGCGCTGCTCACAATATAACAAACAATCGAAAACATCCATCACGAACAAGCACATAGAGGAGGGCGATTCTTCCGTATCAACAAAACGAAACGCAGCCTTCTAAGTGAGCTTCTTCTATCAGGATGCCTGCGGAAGCGACATATTTGTTTCTGCGGTCTGACTCACCTGGGCTTCTACCAAGCAAATTCGATCTGATATTACTTTTCACCGGAATTATCGAACACACCACGAAATAGGAACGAAGAATCGTGTGCCATACAAGCGAGCAAAAATCGATGCTCTCTTCTCAAGCAATATATGAATCGTAGATGCCATCATTCAACAAGCTGACGTAGCCAACGCCAAATGGCAATCCCGAAGAGGGACCTCGATGTCATCCTCCCCCTCACATACATACATATAGACGTCGAAGGGGTCATTTACATATCGTATTCCGTCTCCCCATTTACACGTCGGGGATCAACATCCTTCGGACGGGTATCCTTTGGATCTGGAACCAAAAGCCGCCATAACATGTACGGAACGCTTGTCGTCTCACAAAATTTTTTTCACGCTATCATAGCTACAAAGTCAAGGATCAGTCGGCCCTAGCGTGACAGGATGGCGTGCTCCGTTGACGGCGCCATGTCCATTTTGGAAGCATTTTCACTCGTCGCCAAGGCAAGTGTTTTCTTTCCTTCGGGGGGGGGGGGGGGGGGCGTGCGGACAAGCGACTGAGGGAGATACACTCATTCAAATGGACGTCAAGCAGCCAAGCGTGCCTCACTTTGAGGGAGGACAAACTCGAGGGTTGATGTCGCGACCTTCCCTTGATGCGAGTCGCGTTGAATGGCGTTAAAAGAGAGAGTGGTTTTGCGTTTGAATCCCCGCTCGAAAGGGAGTGACAGGAATGACATTCGGCTGAATGTGATTGCAACTTAGGCAGGAGGAAATGAATGCGGGAAGCGAGATTGTTGATGCGGAAGTTGGGAGGAGGCGGGGCAAAACAGGACTCGGATGAATGAATCGCTGCTCCGAGAGATGTCTCCAAGCGCTGTCAATCTCTGCGGGATGTATATGTGTGTGCGCATGCTAAGGGTATGTGCACAACATTCGCTGACATTCATACTGCTGATTCAATTGAGAGACGTCGGACTATACGCAATGCGCATACATTTACACGTGCGTACAGCTTGGGACAAAAGTTTACGGAACACCGGGGTTTGGCATTTCTCCATAGCGACATCCTAGCAGCCAAACAGTAGCGGACATACATACTGAGAGATGGATAGAACAGTCCGTCGCCCGTTTCTTATTCGATCTCTTCCTTATAGCTAGCGGGGGGCCGCTCTGATGAAGAAATACGCCACTGCCATGTTCCGTAAACTTTTGTCCCAAGCTGTATACGATTAGAATAGCTGTCGCTGCACGAGGATTTAAAAGAAAAGGAAAGCCAGAAAACATAGGCAACATGTCGCTCATAAGACGACGTTAGAAATTAATGAGCGCAATGTCTCGAGAACAACAGTTCGTTTTTCTGCAGAACCTTTTCTTCTTAATCAGTAATGTGGCACATAGAACGTACATCAATATAGAACACCATGTACCCGGAAATAACGTAAGAGACTGGATGAGACCCGAGTCAACTGCGGGGTGTCAATTCTATCATGCAACAGAGGCATGGATTCTTGGTGGGCGAAAATTCAACGGCGCGGCTCAGCGTGATGCTGATTCGATAGAGAAAAAGAAATGTGGATGGGCCCTCGTTGAGTTGTGTTGATAAGAAAAGAAAAAAATGGAGAAATAAGCACTCATTACGAGAGCCGGCTACTCCAGATCACTTAGGAAAACACAAGTGGTTATCTACAATAAAACCAATGAGTGACAAAGACACGCAGTCAATCACACTGTGTCCACCAACTTGGAGTCTGCGCAAAAGCTCTCGTGATGTTATCCTCGTGGCAGTGACTCCAGCTCTAAAATTCGATGATTCAACACGTTGCGCACTGCTGAAGTAAGAACGCTTGACAATGGAATTCATCACTTGACACCTCTCTGACTCCTCAAGTCTCCCCTCCTCTTATGGTGAAAATAAATTACAGACACACACCTAAATTAACTCGAATGGCATTTCGATTAGAATGCGTGCTATTGACACCAGGATGAAAGGAAATATTTTGCGTAGCAATTTGCAAACACTAAATCTAGGGAATTAACAAAAAACAGAACATATCTGCCCATAGGAGAGATATACGCACATATAACTTGCAGAAATCGGCGTTTCAGCAACCCAATACTGGCGATGGAGAGTTACCTGCAGAGCGGCCGGCTTTCGCGTTCTGCACGCCATAGCTGACATCTGGCCCGTTAAACTACCCATCTCATGGAGCACCCACTTTACTCCACCCATCTGAAACCTTATCTGAACCACACCGCGCTTATACATCCACGGGCCTCGCGAACCGAGGAAGCCACGGCGAGCGCATCAAGCTGGGACAAAAGGGCCCCCATATTGAGATGGAACGTCATATCTTCCAAAGACGCTACAGTCATTGTGTTGCCACATCCATGCGATGAGTCGATGGATCTTGATGGGACGAAAGCCGCAACTATAGAGGAGCCTAAAAGGGGGGGGGGGGCTAGACAATAGTGCACTTTCGCCCCCGTCTTCATCCCTCAAGAGAACGGGTCGCTGCGCTGCACTTCTGACGTCCGAGTTGATACGGACAGACTTTATTTTCCTCGACGTGAAGCGTGTATACGTTATGAATACACATACCCGTCTGTCGGGAATTCGTTACCCGCCGCAATAGTCCCCCCTTTATTTGCGGTTGACAAGAAGAGATCATTATTGCCCGAGTGTCCGATAGATTTTGAGAATACGTGACAGCGGAACCGCGAGGATAGGGACTTTAACAAAGAACGGACACACGTATTTTGAGAAGTTTGCGGCATTCTAGGTTGATGATTGCCCAATGAATGTGTACGTTTGCACAGTGCAACTGTCAAGCTGGTTAGAAACAGGGAGATACTGCAAGCTTAGAAGGATCGCGTGTTTCGTATCGCAAACTGATGAAAACGTAGCGTATAAAAGGTTTTGTAAGAGCGATGTGCGAATGTGGCTGTGCACTGTGCCAAACAAGATTTGATTTGATTTTAAGCAAAAATAAAATGGAGATTTTGGGTTCACTAGTGTGAGGCGCGCAACTCTACATAATTTGCACTAGTTACTTTGGTGGAAAACTCCTGTAATGATGACGCCAATGAAGAGGAGAAGAATGGTGATGATGATGATTAGTGGTGGTGGTGGTGATTCCGACAGAAAACAATTGCACACACACACTGACATGCCACAGAACGCGCAAACAATCGAACAGCAAAACCCACAAAACACTCATGGCCTCAAAACTTGTTGCCAAACAAGATCTGCAAATTCCTCGCTATGTTTGTTCAGTTTATCATTAGTTCAGTAGTTCATTAATCTATGTAGAGATAGGCTGCCTACCAGCCATTTCCATCAACACCATCTAAATGACTATAAGGCTTGTGTTCACAAAATCTAATATCCATCAGCAGGGGATAGCTGTTTAGGGGTCCACACTGATAGACGTCTCTGTTGACAGACAACAGGTGCATGTAAATACCTGAAATATTTATGACTGTGAAAACGACAGTTTCCGTCTCAGTGGTAGGACAACGATAGGAGAAAGGGAACTGTAAAATCGACATTTCGCAACGTTATATCAGCACTGCTGAAGAGTTGACGTGATCATTCTGAAACCATTACCCTAAACTTAGCAGCAAGGCGCTTGATCTTTCAGCAGATTTTGCTTATTCGCATTTGCGCTTGCACAACCATTAATCACCGCCGTCCGTCACAAAACGACGAGCTCTTCGGTTCGTCGGTATTACGTTATCGCCGATCGCCGTCTGCAAACCAGTTACACAACTGCAGCAAAGGAAATAATACTGCAGTCTACATTTACTCGCAGAGATTTGGCGTACTACGTTTGTACTATGCTGCTTGCATTTGGTAAGCGCAAGAAGACGGGTGCTGTAGTTCAGCATCTGTTCGCGAGAACCGCAGGGGACACCAGGCACATAAGATATTGTATCAATTAACTGACAAATACTAAAAATAAATTAACAAATCAATTAAAGAGAAATAACGCGAGACCTTGTAACATTTCTAAACGAGTAGTAGATTAAGGTGGGCCATTCATGTATAGTCGTGCTGTGAGGCAAGGACCATCGATTGAAGTTTCGAAAAAGTGTACTGTGTTCAAAACATGTCCTTACCGAAGCTATACTTCTATGCAAAGTAAGGTTTCTATACAAATAGGTTTGCTCGCGCGAAACAAAATAATGGGCACGTGAGAAAGAAACAGGTGCAACATACCCTAATTATACCGCTCTGGTCCGTGCAGAAAGAACGTGGGCCCACGCGCCCTGTACGCGCAAAACTGACTGAATTTCGCGACGGTTCATTAATACGGTGTTAACTCAGACGTTGAATTTGGAAGGAGCGCGAGATAAATAATTACTTTTGTATTCCTTCCACCGGAACAGAAGGTTGAACGCAAGCAAACGTATGTGTGCGCTGACGCGCAAATTTGAAATTCGTTCTCGTTCTGCTTTCTCCGACGGGACGATAATTAGCAAACAAATTATCGTACGCACAAAATGAGGCGAGGTGGTGCAAAGACACATCGACGTTCTACACACAACAGCAAAGAAGTGACGGCGAACGAGGAAATTTGCGAATCAATTTGTGGCTAACTATGCAAGGACACATTCGTAAGTCATATCAAATGACACGGATAATGAAATAATATAATCATAGTGATGGGAAATATTATGACCGAAGTCATTGGTATGACATAACAACCGTGCCTCAGTAATCTTCCATTAGGATACAGATCTCTACAAACAAAAAAAAAAAGCTCGAAAAGCGGTGGATTCACCCATTTATTTATTTATTCTGCGGAGCGCACCCCTGGGTCGCGACTGCTAAACGTGACGTCCGCTTTTACCACGAACTAAAATGACTGAGAGAAGTCCTCACCCACCACTTTAAACATGACAAGCAACCCCCCCACTAACCAACACAGGCACGCAAAGTTACGCGCTAATATACCGCCATATACGTTCGCGTTCAACACAAACAAACGCGGTCTAAGTTGCACTGCACTCTATAGCAACCTCGTGCCGCTTTCACTCTCCATTTCAATCCCGGCTTTCACACAGAGTACCCGTAAAAACCGATTCAAAGTCGCTCAGCCGGTAGAATTAGGCGAAGGAAGAGCGTAAAAATGCTATAGAAATGAAACGCCAGCGTCCTCTATCTTATAAGAGCTCTATCTCATCAGAAATGTACGCGTCCCTTCACGGCATCAAATACCCCGGCGTCTTTAGTTTGGTCCTCCACATAAGCCTCCGCAAACTCTTCTGCATGGCCCGCGGCGTACTTCCGCGAATGTCGACAGATCCCAGAGCGCAAACTACCGGTGCATAAAGCTAGTTCGCAACCGAAAAGAGGGCTGTCCCGGGAGGAAACCACGTGAATGTAGACATATTTGAAGCGAATGTTTGGATAAGCGGCAAGGGCTTCTATGGGAGGAATGTCGAGTCGCAAGCCCTCGGCAGTGAATTGGAATGCTGAGCGTGCTTTCCAGTCTGACACAGAATATGGCGTTCATGTTGTTTCGTAAAGCATCGCTTTCATGTGCCCGCCTTCGGTCGAGGCCATGGGTCGTGGTGCATCGCCACCCCCCTCCCCCTCCTCCCTCCCTCTCTGGAACAAACGATTCTCACGGATCGAGGAGGTGATCCAAATGTATGGGGATCACTTTTCGGAGTCACGTGCTCCCCCCCCCCCCCCCAATAGCACGCACGTACCGATCTGCCCCTTCGCATATTGCCCCGTTTGATGTGCTCTTTTACACGGATCTACGAGGGGCGTTCAAGTCAAACCGGGACTTTTCATTTTTCGCGAAAGTAAAATGAACTAAACAGGAGAGAAACTAGTTTTATTTTTCAACGTAATCTCCAGCTGCACTAATGCACTTGTCCCAGCGTTTCACGAGGGCTTGGATGTCAGCAGCGTAGAAATCCTTACCGGCGCGTAGCAGCCATGATCGGACCGCATTCTTGACTTCGTCGTCGCAGCTGAAGTGGCGGCCCACAGGGAACGCCTTCAGTGGCCCAAAGAGATGGAAATCGCTGGAGGCGAGGTCTGGACTGTAAGGGGGATGTGGCAGCGACTCCCAGCCAAGTTCCTGTAAGGTGCGTGTCGTGAGATGCGCGGTATGTGGGCGTGCATTGACCTCTTGGACGAGGACTCCTTTGGTGAGGAGGCTCGGCTTTCCGAAGCTGGAGGTGTTCATGAATGATAGTGTTCAAGGTTCCCACAGAAAGGTCCGTGTTTCGAGCCAGTTCGAGACATGTTATCCGTCGGTCCATGAGGATCAGGCGCTCCACAAGCTGGATGTTCTCAGGAACTCTGAAACTGTGCTCTGAGCCGCCCCGGCCGGGATCGTCCTGCACTGATGTACGGCCATCTCGGAACCGTTTGCACCACTCAAGCGCTTTGCTGCGGCTAAGTGTATTGTGGCCATACCGAACCTCAAGTTTTCTGTGAATTTCAGACGACTTTACGCCTTCATTCACGAGAAACTTCATGACAATTCGCTGTTCAATGTGCGCGCTCACCTCGTTGTCGGCCATCTTGTCCAGCACGTGTCTTCTGTTTTGCAAAAACTTTGTGGTGAACCACCACAAGTTTGTTCGCCACCACGTGGTGGTTCACCACGTGGTGAACGCGGAGGCCTGTCGCGTGTGAAAATCACGAAAATGAAGCAGTGCGAGCCATTTGTACACTCAGGAGACAGAAAGTCCCGGTTTCACTTGAACACCCCTCGCATTACATAAGCTGCATGTTTTTCGGAGGGATGGTAAGTTACTCACATTTCAGTCAGTTCGTTCAATTAGCTGAACCTACTTCACTGTTTCACATTTGAAGGTCTATTGTTTCTTCACAATTATTTTCTCTCGTTTCATTTTATTTTATTCTTTCATCTATTTACTGTTGCAAACTTTCTTTTTTGGTTTGCCATCACAAGCCAAACACAACAGCATATACACGATCGACGTGTTTCAGCGCGGTAGTTGTACCCTACTACATAGAGTACCATCCTTGTACCTTGAGCATCCTACCAACAACGATCAACAAAATCATTTTCCTGCACACCATTTTCGCTCATTTCCTCATCCATGAGACGCGATGTAATGCATGGCAGGGTAGCACACATACGACAATAACCAGCGTACGACCAACGTAAAGAGTGCATAGCCAATGAGAGAAGGCGTACTGCCATTGCTTCAGGAAGAAGCGTAAACATTCGTACCGTCGCAAAATTAGCGCGACAATTTATCCACCTTAAGTATCCACGCAGGAATGGTCGTTAATTTTACAGTCGTAATTTTTAACTGCGCCGTGCGATCGCATTACACTCATTTCGGGGCAAGTGAACCAAAGGAACAACGAAGAGGCGAAATTAAACGGGATTTATATGACCTTTTCACGTGCAGAGCGGAAGCGCGGCAGATGTAAGAGAAAACTGCAACCGACAGCAGCGGCCAATTAATTAGGGAAAACTAATTGTAGCGCGTTTCCCGCTCGATTAATTGCGCGAGGCAATTAATTCCGGGGGACAAATCCGACACCGAACGGGCGGACGAGCGTCCAAAGCGTAATTATTTGGTTACTTGTAAATCAGGCAAACTGCATTGCTAGGACAGGAGATGCAAATTGTTTCACCGAGCACAATTTCGTCATGAATTCTTAAGCCAATAAAGTAGCGGCCACTCCGAACCGAGTGGGTCTACCGCGATAAGTCGCCACGCAGAGCGGCACGCCGCTATAGCTGGAACGCGGATTAGCCGGCTGACAAGGATCCGCACATTGTCATAATAAAACCAGTCGGTCTGCCTCTCACGCTGCTTTCACGTCGAGACACCGGAGAGAAGTGCATGCTAAGAAGAAAAAAAAAAGTAGAATATCCTACCCAAAGTTGCAGCAGGACAGTATACTTCTACCATTTCGTGCCAATCCACACGCGACTTCTATAAGCGGCGACGTCCCTTTCCCTTGCTGCTCTCTCTCACGTCTGCTCTATAAGAGAAAATGGTAGAATTTCCTACCCAAGCTGGTAGAACGGCAGTTTCTACTCTGCAGTTATAGCCAAGAGGTAAAACTGGTTGGAGCAGAAATGTGGTTGCAATGCAGCTCTACCGAAATGGGTAGAAAATCATACCTTTTTTTTTTTTCTTAGAGTGTGCGGGAAGATATGGTTGGTGGTGTTGAAGATTTGGGATCCCTGAGAACAAACCCGAAGTCCTTTTTTCCAAAGATACTGTGCCGTTCCTAAAACAGCACATGCGGTGCAGCATTAATGAACGCCTAGCTGTCAGAGACGCCTGAGTGGTTCGCGGTTCGACGGCCCCTTGTGTGAATTTCTCAATAGCCGTGTTCCGGGGCAACAAAACATCGAATTGATTATTCCAAAATAAGTACGAGCGGTCGGTTAAAGGAGCTTGGTCGCACTCGATATTCCACGAGGAGCCCAGCACGTGACATCCTAATGTCATCTCACTTAATACTTGGAGTATTCGTAGCGGCTATACAGAGCGCAAGCGACGGCGGCGGCAATCACTTCAGATCCGGGAGGAGGAGCATAAGAAACCGATGCCTCGCACGTCGTCCGTACGATCCTTCCGACTGCGAACAAAGTGACCGTCGTCCTGCGTAGCCGAAGACGGCGACCTTCCTGCTCCTGGAAGGAATGTCGTCGACAAGAAATGCAGTTCCCACACGCACCCTCTGCTCTTCCAGATGGGAAAAGACGGTTGGAGTTGCGTACCGATTCAACGAACTCAGAAAACAAGAGGACCATCCAGAAAGACTACTACTTCAGCCTTTTCTCCATTGCTGACCACGACACAAAGTTCCTTCAGTTCAATCCGTCCACGACCCATTACGTGAAGATGGAGCAAAATTGGCTGAACTAGCAGACGACGTAATAGAAATCTGTTAAATGGATTTTGGCTGTAAATAAACGTCACGGCTGACCTCGTTTAATCTCCTCTTTGACCATGAATTTTGACCTTTCCTCACTTTTTTCTTAACAAACATATCCCCGCCTCCCCCCTCGTTTAATTTGTTGGATATATAGACAGCCAAGTTTGAAGTCGTATAATCTGGATACATCCTATTATGTGGCACTGAAAATTTCTTAGGTGGGACCTGAATAAGCAATATTCGCGGCTACGCGCGTAATTTTTCCTTCTTAATACATGTCCCAAAAATTTCATTACGCTGATCGAGCTTTCGTCCTTTAGTTAGCAAAACATTAAACGCATTACCCTTCTTCTCTCATTACGTAACGGACGAAATACCCTACAGGGAGACTTGCTAGCCGGTTCGGAAGCAACGAAGTGGAAGCGACGCATATTTCTCTCCAGGTGAAGGCGGCAGCAGCACCTGTTACGCGGAGAAACTCATTTCGTCCGAGTTAGATTAGTTCCCATTTTGCTCGCAGGACGCATAATTGCATTTTGCAGAAATAATAATCACGCTTTTCATTTACCTGAGGGACGACCGGAAAATAAATGGACTTCACGTCGTGTGTACGCCTTTGGTATTTTTCAATGTCATGACGGCCTGGAAGACAATTTTGGAGCCGTCCTACAAACAACACGTAAAGCACTGATTGGACTTTTTATTTTATTTTATTTTTTAAATCTTTTTTGACATGATAGTTTAGTGTTATATTTCGCGGCTGCTAAGAGGGATGAACGAGTATAGTATGAGAAGTCGCCTCCTTCTTTACGAGCTCTAAGTTTGCCCCATCGCATATCATATGCATTCACGCTATACTCCGATCTAAATGTTAGGGTATTCAACCCTACGGGTTCTAAGGGAGCACCTGTCGAGTCGCAAGCCCTCGGCAGTGAATTGGAATGCTGAGCGTGCTTTCCAGTCTGACACAGAATACGGCATTCATGTTGTTTCGTAAAGCACCGCGTTCATGTGCACACCTTCGGTCGAGGCCATGGGTCGTGGTGCATCGCAACCCTACAACCTTACGGTGTACCCTAGGCCATGTCGTGTACAGAGAGCATTCTAGCTTACGACCAGCGTTACGGCAGTGAAGCAGCCGCACAGACGAGGACAACGTAGATGGGTAGAAATCCAGCGAACCGGTAGAGATGTAGGAAGGGAGTTGCCTCAGGACAGAAGCCGCCGATATTTCGAACAGAGACTGTTCTTCTTCTGGGCACCGTCCTCATCATTGGAGGACGGTCAATGATGAGGACGGACCTCATCAATGGTGTACCTCATCAATGATGAGGACGGTGCCCAGAAGAAGAACAGTCTCTGTTCGAAATATCGGCGGCTTCTGTCCTGAGGCAACTCCCTTCCTAGACGAGGACAACGTCTCTCAACTCCAGTTCCAATGCAATATCTCCAATACTTCTGGTCTCGTGACGCAAGTATATATACACGACAGACTAGCGAGGCACCCTTCGCGAGAAGAAAGCTGGCCAAACTTTGCCGCTCGAAGCAATATATGTTAAGCGGCGCCGACGCCCTTCAGCCTCCATGGGATTGAGCACACATTTTTAAAATCCCGCAGCGCCGCAAGCAACTGTCGAATTTAGGCAATGGGATAGGGTGCAGCCTCAGCGGCGAAACATCCCATTACATCACCATTACTTATTTGTTGTGCACCAGCTCGCGTGGCTATGTGGTTAGCGTGCTGGCATAGTGTCACGTCGAGACTGGGAGGTACCCGGGTTCGAATCCCGGTGCGGGCTTCTTGAGGTCTTTCCTGGGTTTTCCTCAGACACTTTCAGACATATGTCGGCTCAGTTCCCTTAGAAGTCGGCCCAGGAGGCACATTCCCCCAGGGCGTCAGTCGTGACGTTGCCCACCTCTGTGAGGCCGACAACGGCGTGCCCTTTCACCTACACCACCACCACCACATTAGTTGTTGTTGTTGTCGTCGGATTTGGCTGATAGGTTTCACTTCGGGCTTAAATCGGTGCTAGATTTACGCTTTCTGCCTTAGAACCGTCGTAACAGCGCCCAGAAGACGGCAAAAAAGAAAAAGAAACAGCATTTCGTGCTTCGTTCACGTTTGTTGCCGCTGACACGATAAATATGACGTTAACATTGCCTTGGGTTTGAGGAAAACGCAGGACGAGAAGAACACGCGAGAGACTCACGATACAAAGATAAATATGCCTCAAACGAAAGTTCTCATCTCATTAAGTTCTCGTACTATCTATCTAAAATCAGTACATCCAACAATACGTCACCCAACGAAGCTACTCCGTACAAGACATTTTCTCGGCTATGATAAGCCTGGAAGACTCCCCGATATTTCAGATTCAAGTTAGGTGGTAGGTGTAAAATAGTCACAGGTTGATGTTGATGAAGAAAAATACTACAAAATACTACATACATAGTCACATAACATGTACATAATCCACAGCGAGGTCGTAACAGAATTTCTCCCTGGTGGCATGTTTGAAGAAACGAAGATGGAGGGTGCACGACCGCCTTGAGCAAGATACTGGCAGCCATGATACGCCATCCAAGACGAGGACACAAGAAAAAAAAAAAAGAGTGAGAAGTGTTTGACGAGGAAGGTTACTGCCGCGTACTCGCGCATCCTCAGACGGTGGTGTAATCAGTGAAGAATGTTTGCACAACGTTCAGCTGGAGAAGCCACACAGCGACAGAAATGCAATTAAAGCTTCCCCCACGTAGCATAACCTTGTGTGTCTCTACGTTCTTCTTTTTTTTTTTTTTTTTGGCACATCGTCGTTGTGTGAGTGGTTTGTGGTCTGAGGTCTTCAGCTGTACCGTCCCCATAACACGCACGCAGTTAGGAATACCAGCTCGCGTGACTGAGTGGTTAGCGCGATGGCCATGTCACGTCGACACTGGGGAGTACCCGGGTTCGGTTCCCGGTGCCGGCTGTGCTGTCTGGCGTTTTTCCTGGGTTTTCCTTCTTCGGACGCAGTCCGACAGATCCGTTAGAAGTCGGCCCAGGACGCGCATTCCCCCGGAGCGTTAGTCATGACGTTGCCCACTTCTGTGAGGCCGACAGCGGCGAGCTCTTTCATTAGCATCACCACCACCAGTTAGGAAAGGGAAGCTTGTACTATAGTATCTCCACAAAGGGGAAAATGCAGCGTATCTTGGAAGACAGGGCATAGCTTAAAGACTCCTACACGATTTAGTCGTTGACTCCCAGTGGTGCTGCTGCATTGAGCTTCCTTTTCACGACAGGTTGAAATTTACTTTAAAGACTCCAAAATTGCATTAGAAAGGGAATTAATCCATCTTCACCAGCATGTGTCTTGGCGCGCTCAGTTTGAAAGCTTGGTGTACAAACAAATGACCGCTGTTGATGCTCAAGTGTCAAGGTATATACCCGTGTCAGACGGGAACGATAAATGCCATTTCAATGCACGGTGGATGCTATACGGGAAACTGCATTTACCGTGTCCGTCTGTCTGCGGCGTTATTCCCCTTCTGTTTCATTCAACTACTACAACTACTACACAATGGAGAGAGGCGGTGTAGATGGTATACTCACATCATGCATACTGATCTTCAAGGAAAGCAGATATGACCTCTCTCTTCTCTGTCTTTCCTTCCTTAGTATTTGGAGCGACAATGTTCGTCACTAAACTATAGTGGCTTGTAGGCAGCAGAGCCGTTTATAGAGAGAGTTTGGCCATTGGGAGGAGCCTAACTTGAACCGCGTCATGCGACGTCACGACTAAACGACCTCCCTCGTCGTTCTCTATTGTTATCCAGCCGTCAACAGGTCGCAGACGCCATATTGATGCTGATCGTTGTTTACAATTCAAGGACAGGAGACACGTGCGTACTTCTTGCTTCGAAAGCCCTTCGAACCGTGAACACTTTGTTTGGCAACAAAGCCCCACTTATCACTGGCGCCAGTGGGTCATAAGCCGATTATTCCTGTAGACTGTATTGAACACGACCACGAAGGAGTCGATCAGCTGGCGGACAGCATCAATATGGCGCGGACTAGATGGCTGATAAGCGGATACCGCTCGGATTCAGGCTTTTTGGGCGGCGCAACGACGACTCTGACGTCGAAAATAAGCTCCTCCCATGAGGCGGCAAAAGATCAAAGAATGGCCAAACTCTCCCTATAAATGGCTCTGGTAGGCAGTACCTGTGTTCGCCTGGTCCTTGGCTGCTCAATTTCCTTACGTCGCCAACCACCCACGTTGGAAACTCTCTCTCTTCAACCTCCAACCCCACCTCCACCTGTAAGTATACGCTGCTATATAACAGCCGCGCTGTATTAAACCGCACGATGCCCCTAGCTGGTGAATAATAAATATACCCTTCCATGCAGGCAATCGCAGCTTTGTCCCTGTCGAAAACACCCTTACACGGGAATCCACCCACGAACACGTTTGCACTTTTCCAGCAGCACTACATGTAGAGGCGGCCAACTGGCCAGCTGTCCCTCGTCCTTCAGGAGCTCGCTTACAAAGGGACGGCGATATTGCAGTCCCATGTTCCGCAACAAACGTCCCCTGACAAACGAGTGCTACGGCCATGTGTCACGGCTATTCGGGCCCCTCGAAAAAATGTCTCTCCCCTTCGCTCCGCAAGTCGTTGCACAACAAGCACTTACAGGAGCCGGGCAATATCGAAATGTTGAGTACCCTCTGTTCCCCTATCGTGTCACTCGAATCCGCCTTCTCATATTTATTGGTCGAGCGACAGTCAATGTTCCCGTCCCGTTACGAAACACAAAAGGCGGCGTTACGGTGTAAAATGAACAGTGTCATTGATTTTTTTGTGCGCTGACTGTATATAGTGTGTGTGAGAGAGAGAGAGAGAGAGAGAGAGAGAGAGAGAGAGAAAGAGTGGAGGAATGGCATAGACCTCGCGTAAAAATAGATCCATCCGCGTTGTTGGGCACGCGGCGCAAGTATTGCTATTAAGCCGGTTTCACGCGTTAAATTGATAGTGCAGACAAATGTGAGAACAATTGGGATGATGAAAAGGTGCGATAGATATTTCGTACCTTTCGTGAGGATATAATGGATCAATATCAGGTTGTAGCGGATGAGGCAATTAAAGGACAATGAAAGACAAACACAATACGAGCCTCACAACACCTAGCTTTGCAGACTTCAATTGAATGATGGCGGTTCAAGAAAAGGGTGTGGGTTGGAATCCCACTGCTGGCGTCTTTTCTTCAACCGCCATCACAAAATTGAATGATCAATACCAGGTTCAGTCATAACTTTACACGCGTGTTACTGCAATTATAATACTCCAGAACGGGCAGTGTCTACCGACTGCTCCTACCTTTCATATAGTAACCAACGTAGTTTATCGGCGGCGGTAATCCAATCCGAGTCCCAGAAGCATTTAGTCATAAACAAGGCTTATTGCATGCGCTTCCCCCACGTTCCCTCTAGGACGCTTTTTTCAACGTATTTTTTTCGTAATTTTCTGTGTCTCTGCTGCTTTTATATTATTTTGTTTGTTTGTTAGCTTTTGGGAATAGCAAGCCTAAATCATGGCTAACCTTTCCCTTCTTTTCTTTATTTGCATTAAACATATCCCCCCCCCCCCCCCGCCTCTAGAACGCCTATCCGGCATTCCAATCACAAAATTGACCCGTCGACGAGAGGTTGCTGGAAGTTTTCCTGACATTCTTTCGGCTAACTTGGTCATTGGTCATAATGATGAGATATACGATTCAAATGGTCCACGTTGGCCATCATTTAAATAGGTTGATTGATTGATTGATTGATCAAGGCAGGTCTTGCGATTCGTTTAGTTTTGCCAAGCCCTACGTAATGTTTAAGAAAAATCTAATCTTTTTATTGATAATGCTGACAGTCTATTGATGGCGCGCCGCGCCGCGATTCTTGCCTAGCGAGGACTCTAATGCTAACGCATTACTCGTTATGTACCCCTCGGCCTCGTTATGTACCCCGACGAGCGCGTCAGTCTCCCAGAGTTGCGTGACTACCTCGATCTCTGTTAAAGGATGATATCTAGAATTGTTTGGAAGTCTGCGTAATTACATCATCAGGAGTTACGCTGCAAGATATTTCCTCTAAACGGTGACTTATCACCTCGCAATTCGATTCACAAACAAGCCTCCAGAAATCAGGAAATCTGAGGAACGGCGCGATCTTCGATTTGCTGCCGTTACGTAGGGAGCCCAACGTGACGTAACAGAGCGCATAGGGAGCAACCTGGCGCGGACACTTTCAACTGAAAACTCGTGTGCCACGGCCACAACGCACTCCCACCTAGAGTTACCAAATAAGCTACGCTTCAGAGTAGCGACACTGAGTTCCAAGAGCGAGCATGCGCCATCTTGTTTCCCCGCCACGCTTCCCACGCGCACGCGCACTGCGCACGATGCCATCTATCGTGCGCGGGTGAAATGTTCCTTTCGTTTACAAGCAGCAGTTGACGGCCTTGAGACGGCCAAGATGGCGCTCCTGCTCTCCTTTGGACCTCAGTGTCGATACTCTGAAGCGAAGCTTATTTAGTGATTCTACTCCCACCACGTCCCACTGCGTCAAAAAGTGACGTGGACCTTACCCTCACTCTCTTACTGGATATCGAAAGAAATGAAGGTGACTGTGGAGGGTGTAGAGGACAGAGACCTCTCTCGTGTCCCTACAGGTCATCTACGACCACTGTTTTCATGCAAGAAATTGTGTCGTCGTTAGTCGTGCGACCCACCGCACTCGAAAACACACACACACACAAAAGAAAAACTTATGGAGGATTTTTGCACTGTTTCTTTAAACAGTAAAAGTGAGGTAGGTATATGATTCGAAGCTGTGTCTGCTCATGTGGTTGAGCCTCTTTTCCCCAGCCTCTTCTAAGACCGAATAGACGTGAACTACAGGGCTGCTTTTTACGTTTCTTGCTTAATTTTTACGTACTAATACTTACATTTCACTTTAACGCCTCGTTAAAATATTTAAATAAGCTAACAGAACGCTTTCACGAATAGAACTGGGACAGATAGTGGACTGATTGCGTATATATCTGCGATGCTTTTTCTTTCTTGCGTCTCAAAGTAATGTATCAGTGTTTAATTAGTATTAGTGGTGTGATACGACGAAGTACTCGATTACCTCAGTGCAAACAATTAGTTATTATACTGATCATTGCGAGTATTACGGTTTACAACACAGCGTCAGTATTAATGGAGCATTAAAGTGGTATCTAACACGGCCAAAAACTGCTGTCATCTTGTAAAGCAGTATGTGAAAAGTATTCCTACAAAATATTTCTGTCCAAAGTTGTTTCACCACGACGCAATTAATTTGCAAAATCGCCGCCGCGGTGACAGGTCGGAGCGCTCCAACTGCGGACCACACCCACTCTAATGTGACGTTTGTGGTAGAGAGCTCTCTCATTCGTTGGCAGAAAAAACCGTCTGCTACGAACATTGCGAGCTTTTTCTTGTTGACTTCTATTCTTTATATGATTTATATCACGTCTTCTAAAAAAACAAAGCATATACATATGCAGCCTGACAAAATAAGATTGCGCTCACAAGAGTAATATATCCGTGGCTTCTGTACAATCTCAAAACTTACAGTAGCAGAAAGCAAGCAATGGCGGCGCTATTGTGGCGCCACCTGTTAGCCACTGAACCAACTGTGCGGTGAAAACGGTCAGACAGGCTGCACACTGTCGGGAAGCACTGGGGGTATCGCTGTACAACACACAGTTAGATTCGGGCTGCACCACTCGTTCTTCCCGTGGTATCAGCGGTACCAAAGGCGATATTGTACGATGCACTAAAACTCACTAATAACCGGATAATTTTGAGAGAGCACTCACGAACGAAAAAGTTAAGGAGCAGAATATGACCGTCGCAATCATCAATGGCAGTTCGCATCCCAAGTCGTTAATTTCTGTTAATATCAACTTCTGTAGTGCATTTACGTAGAGAAGTGCAACTCATCACGTTACGCACTGGACGGAAAAATAAAAGACACGCCATAGAAAACAATGTCGTGGAACATCGCACAATGACAGCGTTAGAAAAGTTCAATGGACATCCATCTTTGCATGCATGGTCCACACACAGGAGAAGTCCAGGACTCCACCGTTGCATGTCAAGACGGTAAGTACCAACCAACCGCTACAATTTTTCCTTCTTCTCCACGCCCGCGTATCTTTGAGAGCAGCAAGCCCATCATTATAGGTAGTCCCTCAAAATAACTCCAACTTCGCCCGCGCGGAGGAAGCGCGAATGGAGCCGCAATTTGCACTTACCCTCTTCGTTCCTCCTCAAGAAGCGTGACAACGCGGGCAAGCCTCCCATTGGTCTCCTCAGACGAGTTCTCGCCGTGATTGGACATCCTACACCGCACCGCTGCGCCGAGACTCCTGAGAAGGAGAGAGGAGGAAAAGCGTCAATTTGCGTTTTCCTTCGCGCTTAGATTCCGAACGGCGCGCAACGAATTTCTTTACCCGATCTTCTTTTGACGCGCAGTTTATCCAGCAGGTTCCGAACCGGTTTACTGCCTCTGAACAGGTTAATCGAACCGATATATGTGAACTCCGGAGCTCAACCGGAACTTTATGGCCGAACCCGAACCAAACCGAAAAACCGTTTTGGTTCGACGATCTGGACATGGAGTAGTGCTTTGGACGAGCGAACCCCAGCTAGTTCCATACAATGCAGAACTGTTCGTTTATATGATCACGTGCTTCCGTCATTCTTGTGGATATATACTTACAAAAACAAACCAGCGCCCCTACATTCTTCGTATGGTTCGACCCTCTAGGAAGTTTCCCAAAAGCCATTCACATTGCCCATGACACCTCACATATTTCGCAATCACGTTCGCGAATCTTGGTGAGGGGGGTAACGATTGAGAGAAGGAGTCTGTCGATGTCCTCTATCTACACGAAAACGTGTAGTGTAAGGATAAGGCGCATGCACGCGTGCGTTCTGGACGTCGGTCTCGCGTCGGTCTGTTGCTGCGTTAAACCGCCATTTATAGAATGTCTGTAACCTTGTGTTCTCTCATTATAAATTTATTTCTAAATTTATTAGTAAATTTGTTTTGTTAGCGCAAGAAAGGCGTGAGCCACAGCCGCAGATGCTATAGGCCGCGCTCTATTCGCTGAGTCGCCAGGCCAGGCTCTACTCACTGGGCCACTGAGCCAGGCCGCAATAAAAACAGGAAGGCCCGGGCCATTTTTCGGTGCGTCTGGGCCGGATGTGGCACGGAAAAGTCGACGTGCAGAGCTCTATGGGGTAGCCGGCATCCATTTTGATTGATTCTGCATTACGATGTTTTCTTTTTCCCAATACAACGAAACTCAAAGCCTTTGTTTCGTGAAACTTCTATAGAAGCTCAAATTTTCGCCTCGTTCAAGTCCACAAAATCTCATTACAAAACGCAACGGGCTGCCAAAAAATTGCGTGCCGTCTTCAACGAAACGAAACGAAACGAAAGTAAACAACCAGCGCCCCACATAGCGACCAATGCACCAACCAAAGGGCCGACCAACCACCGGTAGTTGGCACCACCATTACGCGTCTCGTATTACACTTCCTTCCGACCAGCCAATGCTTAAAACTTTGTTTCGCGCTCCTTTTGAACCAGCAGCACACACCGCCTAAGGGAGCATAGACCAATTTATTGCGGCCCATCGAATCAGAAAGCCCACTAGGCACTTTGGTCGCGAACTAAAAATAGAAGGTCCCTTCCTCTCCCGTTCTTGAAAAAAAAAAAAAAAAGTGAAAAAAAAAAAAGAGTAACGCCTCCACCGTCTGCAGAGTTTGTGACCACTTTGCTTTTTTTTCTTTCCTTCTACCTCCGTATTTCTTTTTGTGCGGGCAAACTTACTCTACCTGTCTTCTGGCTGTCCCAGCTGTATCGCTTGAGAAAGCCACGAAAACTCCTCCTCAAGGGCTGCACAACTTCATGAAATATGGATGTATGTAGCCAGGTGGCGCTGCCCGTGGCTTTCTCCGTGATGTGACAGACGTGAAGTGACATTACTTCATTTTTCTCTTCCCTCTCCAGTGTGAGACTCAAGTTTCAGTATGCGAGAATGTTGGGAGCTGGAGCTGATTCTTTCCATTTTTTGTTTTGCCCTCGCCCCTTGTACGAGCTTTATTTATTCACTTTTGTCCCGTGGCGCAGAGACGGGCTGCGCGTAGCGTCTGGTTGCGAGCTGAAGGAACGGTACTATATCTCCGTCCTACCTGATGTCCAAGGTGCTCTGGTATCTCGGACATATTCGTTTGCTATGTTTACTATTTGAACAACGCGACCAAGGAGACATTCTAGTAAAGCGACGCAGAGACTCTGCGGCAGAGAGTCGAACCGAACCCGAACCGAAAACCGTTATTAACCGTTATTTTTGGCCGAACCAGAACCGGAACTGAACCGAAAGAGTCGACGCCATGTTGGAGCTGAACCGGAACTAAACCGGTAAAAAAAATACCGGTTTCCGGTTCAAATAACGGTTCACACGGAATTAAGTGCGAAACTTTGGATGTTGTGCATGAACACAAACTATTTTTCTTTTTTCTTCTTTTTTTTTCCTGTCATTAGCTTCGTAGACATCGTCTTTCTTGCCGAAAAAGTCGTGCCCTGCAACAATGATTTGGATCTTCTCGAGTCACGAAATAGCAACAGATAGTAACCGAAAACTGCCGGGACCACTAACGTCTAAGACATACACATAAATATATATAAGAATTAAAGGTCAACAGGACATTAGGGACAGTTTTGGGTAGTAGTTATTAGGTGACACATCATATTAATGTACTAGTCAGAGTCAGCTATACACAGGGTGTCCTGGCGCTGCATTTCAAGATCAGTCAGTTTCCAACAAAGACCGGTCAGTCTTCCTTTGACAGCGCTATGTCTTCGAGATCATCTCTACCGTTATCGCAGGCATCCTGTATAAAAGTACCAATACGCGGACCAATCGACGTATATGTCGGTCTTTCAAATATTCTCCTCTTCGTTTTTTCTTTTTCTTCTTCTGATTGCACGTAATGCATTGCGAAAGAAAACTACCTGAGCTCAGCTCTAGCACGTATTCGTGTATACAACGCTGCAGCATAATTCCCAACGTGCGCGCGCGTGAACTTACATAAGCCCCTTATACGCTAGCCACACTTAATGAAACGGAATGGCGGTAAGTTCACCTCCTCACCAACTATAATCTTGTGTGGCGTCGTTCTCTCCTGGCTTGTTGAAAGCAGGGGCGTGTTGAAAAAACGCGGTCATTCGGGACGATGGTTGCTCAGGAGGTGAAGTTAATGTCATTCCGTTTAAAGCATTAAGTTTGCCGCGTGCCTAGGGTACTAGAAAGTAAAGCACCGGCCACACTCATGGTGGTCAGAATGAAAAGAACATGCCAAGTTGGCTTTCTTTGTGGATTTAAAATTAAAGAAGCAAAAACGACCATACTGACACAGTATCTAAAACTCGCCAGTGGATCTAAAATGAGTCGAACTCTGTTTGCACTTGCTTTGTCTTTGTTCCACAGACACTTCACGCTGACGCCGAGCGCGGCGGCGGTCAGTGCTGACACAATAACGTGCCCTTTACACAGAAAGTCCCCGAGCTCACGATCACACCATTCCAATCCAACTACATACCATGAAGCGTCGTTATTTGATTAACGTGTATTCGCGATCCTGACTGGTAACGAATAATTTCAATTACTTAAATGACTTAGGCAAAGGTAGCAGGCTTGGTTGACAGATATTCCTGGTGAGATTCCGCTAACTACCCCGCGACCTGAGCTACGTGAAAGTCAACCCAAACCAGTAATTCATGTGTATGCTCTTCTTGTAACCGCTACTAATCTTGTCTTTCATGTCGCACAAACTCTTTCAAAATCGTGAACGGCCACTGACGCCTTCCTGCCCACTTCAAACACTGTAACACACACACACGGAAGCTTCTTTTAACCTGCCAGTTGTGCTTCATTCGCACCCATCGTTCCTGAACCGGTTCGGGAACCGAACAGTTTGGAAAGAACCGGTTTGAACCATTATAATTGCCTTCTGGACCTGAACCGGATCCGAACCCTTATCGCCGAACCTAAACCCGAACCGGACCGTTAAACGTTTCGGTTCGACTCTCTGCTCTGCGGTCTTATACATCGGTGTCGGAGTCTAGTATAAGTTGCTGATTAGGAGAGAAAGTGGCTTTGAACAGCTCACAACGTGCCTCAAAATGCGTTGGTGGCGTCGCAGTCTACCTAGTGTAGCTAGCTAACCTCAACGCAACCAGTCAAATGTCTGTGACAAATTTCCCCGAGTATTGAGAGACATATTGCAGCGAAAGTAGCACTTTATCCGAGCAGTCACCGCTTAGGGGTGTGCGCCTGTAAGGGCGCTTTTCCTGCACAGAACGATGGGGCGCCTGCGAGGCGGCGGAGAGAAAGACCTGAGGAAGAGACTGGGGGAAGAGAGAGAGAGACAATGCAAGATGGCGGCATGACATGTAACGTGTGTGTGTGACGATGTTAGCGGTTTTTCTGTCTTTAAACAGTTTACAGGCGTTTATCCTATAATAATGTATCCCGGAGGTCAATAAATTCATCCGGTGAGCGTTACAATATTAACAAAAAAACAAAAAACAAAAAAAAACAGACACCAACGTGTCTGTGTCGCGTGTCTGACCTTTGTGCCCCAGACTCAGGGAAATGCTACCAACAGCTAGCCTGAACCAGCTTGTTTTTGCGTTTAGTTCGTTTGTTCTGCGGTCAGCGAATCGGCGATTTGTGCATATAGAAGTGCTAGCTCTAGCTCGCATGGCTATCTCGATTCCGTGTTACAAAAGGGAAGAAATGAGCAGTGTACACACGTGGACATATAGAGATGAGACAGATGGAAGCAGTGACAGTGAGGGAGAGGAGGAGGAGGCGAGACAGTGGGGTTACTATTAGCCCTGGGCCGACTTCAGAAGGTGGTGAGATTCGAACCTGCCACCTACGGGGGGGGGGGGGATATATTAGACCAAATGGAAAAAGAAGGGGGAAAGGTCAGCCAAACGGGACGTCGGCTTGCTATTCCGCAAAGAAAAGAGAAGGATTCATGAAAGAATAATACAATAAATAAAAAGAAGAGAAAAGAAACCACCTCCGGGTCCTTAACGTGACCCCGCAGTTACCATCCGGCGAGCGAATGTTGTATCAACCCGACCGGGTGCACTATTAAAGCGATAGGTTTACAGGGTCCATAAACATCGACAGCCCCGTATGTCCGTCCGTCCGTAACAGTTGCGGAGGGAGAAGGATAGAAGTTACAACGGCACCGAAACGAGTTCGGGCGCCCGAAGTTCGAGACCGGAAGAAGATGGCCGATAAAGCCTCCATTTAAACGGGTTTAGTAGAATCCCCTAAGATGCTGCCATTTTTATCCTTTGTTACCCGCTTTCTGTAGCACTAACGGCGTCATGCTCCGAGGCACCTTCTTAACAAAAGCGCCACATTAGCGCTTAGGAAGTTAAGAATTCCCAAGAACACAACAACTCTCCTGGACAGCATCCGTGAACGACCATCACCAAAGAAAATTCGAACGATTGCGCTTCCAAACATAGCAAACGGAACATCACGTCGCGGTACGCATGTTTCGCGATACACAAACAACGCCTTTCGCGTAACAAATCTCGCGTGATAAACAAATGATGAACCAGCGAAAAATGTCTCTCCTTTCCACGCCCTAACGACTTCAACAACACCCTCAAAGGATGGGGAAATGGGGAAGCAGAAACAAGTAATTGATTATCTCTGATGACCTCTTCGCTCTCCAAAATGGAAAATCGTCCCTATTCGTGAATGTACTCCAGCATGCATGCACGCGAACGCAGCGATGCCAAGCTGCAGCTTTCAAAACGAACATGCACTGTCATCATCATTCTACAGCTACACGGATCGAAAACTCGCAAAAACGCAATTTCACGTCTTATGCGATGACCGGAAAAGGAAGCAGCAAAAATCACACTCGGAGAAGAGTCATCATCACTCACAGCCCCCTTTGGACGTTTGCATCTGCGTGCTGCGAAAGTGCGTTTGCGCGCGAGCGTTCTTCGCGTAATTAATTTACGCAAACATCAAATCTAACCCGTCTCACACACCCGGTCTCGTAACAGTTTCGAAACTGTACGCAACAAAACTTGTTCGATGCACGCTATAATTTAAGCAACTTGTACCG
The DNA here is from genome assembly GCF_037126465.1 of Ornithodoros turicata. Classification (NCBI taxonomy): domain Eukaryota; kingdom Metazoa; phylum Arthropoda; class Arachnida; order Ixodida; family Argasidae; genus Ornithodoros; species Ornithodoros turicata. Next base: position 5,615,313 of record NC_088205.1, read on the forward strand.
AGATTAAACTGCGTCTGAATATCTACGACTGTTATCTTTTCGCGCAAGTTCGGGAGTTTGTTTCGGGGGTTCGGTAAAACTGATATCTTTTATGATGCCTGCACAGGTAAGAATTAGACGGCAGCAATGTGGGGGAGGTAAGCTTTACAGGGATCGGAGCCGGAACTGAACCCGAACCGAAAACCGGAAAAACCGTTATTTGCTGACGAAGCCGAGCCAAACCGAACAATTTTTTTGCTTGTCCTGAACCGAACCGGAAATGAACCGAAAAAAATTCATACGGTTACCGGTTCGGGAGTCCGTTCAGAGTTGAAATAATTGTACTACTGACCGACGTTTTTTGGACTGACCTGAAACGGATCTCTCACACCTTTCTTTTACAACCGTGTACGGTCAGCGTAAGCTCGCTTTTCATGTAGTAAAATTACTGCCCATGAACCGGTTAAACGGGGACCGAAAAAAATAACGGGTTCCAATCCTTGTAAAATGCCCCGACCGCTGCCAGATTTTTTTTCTTTTTTTTGTCTGCGTGTGTGCTGGAAGGTGGTTCTCTCCCTGAGCCGAACCTGAACCGAACCGATATACCTGAACCGGTTTAAGCTGATAATTTCGGTTCAGCGGAGCTAAACACGAACCGAACCAATATGCCTGAACCCAAACCGGACCGAAAAAAAATATACCGGTTCCGATCCATGAAACATTGCTTCCAGCACCGCGTGTGTCGGAAATTTCCGGAAATTTCGGAAATTTCCGGTGTGGTCGAAATCATCCGTAGTCCTAACACTACCAGCGGCACGGCCGAGCGGGTTAAGAGGTCCCGCGCCAAGGTCGTGCTGGAGACTGAGAGGTGCTGGGTTCGAATCCTACCACAGGCTGTGCAGTCCGAGGGTTTTTCCCTGGGTTTTCCGAAGACTTTCCAGACGAATGTCGGCGCTGTTCCCCCTGAAGTAGGCCCAGGACGCAAACTAACAGCCCCCCTGTCCCCCCACTCTTTCCGGCTGTCCTCTCTACATCTTTACGCCAGTCATAGCCCCAGTTGCTGCGCGGCGCTAACGTGAAATCAAAAAAAAAAAAAATGAAAGAGTCCCGTGCGGAGGCACATGCAGCGTGTCCCCCCACAAATATAGGCTGGCTCATCATTCCAATTGTTATTAAAATACCCCAAATGACAATGTAAAATATCTTACATTTTCGTAAAGTAATTGGAGGAATTTTTCGGAAACGCATGCTTTGCACAGCACTGTTAAGAGTTTGTTTTCCGTAAAGTAAATATTTGCTGTTAAGGAAGACGACAGGATCGCAGGGACACGGGAGCTCGTGAGCTTCCGCCCTCGATTTTCTCTTCCGCCATTACTGTCATTAAATGGTTTGCCACCGATCCTTACGGACGTCTCCTGCTTCCTTAAACACTGGTGCCGAAACCCGGGACTCGCTGGGTCAACTTACGACTAGGAAGCATTGAGGAGGCTATAAGGACGCACCGACTCTCATCGCTGGTAAGGAAATGGAGGATCTTGATCGCATAAGGAAATTTCGAAGTCAGGCCAGGTCGTCGATAACCCGAACGGTGAACGATCTGAAGACGCTTTTGATTACGACCCCTCTTCCCAGAGAGCAACTGAAGCAAACCTTGACGGTTCTGGAAACGAAGTGGGCTACCTTGAAAGAAAAGGACCGGGAGGTTCAGGGTCTCATACCGGAGGAATTGATAGAGAGCGAGTGTAATTCCTGCGATCAATACCTCGAGTCAGTCACTGCGATCAAGTTCCAAGTGTGTTCCGCACTAGACTCCACGACCGCATCCCGATCTTTGGCTCCCGCAAGTGACGGCGTTAATGCTACGGGACCTCGACGATCCTCCTCAGGAGATCGGAGTCACTCTACCGGAGTCACTCTACCGAAGCTGCGGATCGACACCTTTAGCGGCGACCTATCTAAATGGCAGGGGTTCTGGGACCAGTTCCGTGCGAGTATTCATGAAAACGAACGTCTCACTGATGTCAACAAGTTGAAGTACCTGGTTTCTCTCGTTTCTGGGCCAGCTGCCCGTGCCATTGAAGGTCTCTCAATTAGCGATGAGAACTACACGACTGCCGTGGACATACTTCAGAAGCGATTTGGGAAGGACGACCTTCTTGTGACCGAAAACATGGGGCGCCTTTTCGAGCTCAGGACTGTTCGGTCCAGCACCGACGTAAAGGGGTTGCGTGAGCTACACGAGACTGTTACAGTGCGCATCAGAAACCTGGAGAGCCTAAATGTTACGACAGCACAATACGCAATTCCGCTTCGGCAGGTCATCTTAAAGAAGATTCCTAGAGACCTCGAGATGGACTTCTACCGAACCAAGGACAAAGGCAAGGACACCAACGGCGACTCTTTATCATCCCTACTAGATTTCCTAGAGAATGAGATTGAATGTCGGGAACGAGCCCGAAGGGAGGCAGATGACGTTCCCGACATTCAATCTCATTCTCTAGGAAATCTAGTAGGGATGATAAAGAGTCGCCGTTGGTGTCCTTGCCTTTGTCCTTGGTTCGGTAGAAGTCCATCTCGAGGTCTCTAGGAATCTTCTTTAAGATGACCTGCCGAAGCGGAATTGCGTATTGTGCTGTCGTAACATTTAGGCTCTCCAGGTTTCTGATGCGCACTGTAACAGTCTCGTGTAGCTCACGCAACCCCTTTACGTCGGTGCTGGACCGAACAGTCCTGAGCTCGAAAAGGCGCCCCATGTTTTCGGTCACAAGAAGGTCGTCCTTCCCAAATCGCTTCTGAAGTATGTCCACGGCAGTCGTGTAGTTCTCATCGCTAATTGAGAGACCTTCAATGGCACGGGCAGCTGGCCCAGAAACGAGAGAAACCAGGTACTTCAACTTGTTGACATCAGTGAGACGTTCGTTTTCATGAATTCAGAAGCGATTTGGGAAGGACGACCTTCTTGTGACCGAAAACATGGGGCGCCTTTTCGAGCTCAGGACTGTTCGGTCCAGCACCGACGTAAAGGGGTTGCGTGAGCTACACGAGACTGTTACAGTGCGCATCAGAAACCTGGAGAGCCTAAATGTTACGACAGCACAATACGCAATTCCGCTTCGGCAGGTCATCTTAAAGAAGATTCCTAGAGACCTCGAGATGGACTTCTACCGAACCAAGGACAAAGGCAAGGACACCAACGGCGACTCTTTATCATCCCTACTAGATTTCCTAGAGAATGAGATTGAATGTCGGGAACGAGCCCGAAGGGAGGCAGATGACGTTCCCAAGCGCAGGGAGCCGACCCCAGCCTCTGCATCTTCGCTGACAGCAACCGCGTCGTCTGTCTCAGATCCAGCACCTGCAATGGCTGCCCCAAGCACTCCTACGTGTGTGCTTTGCAAGTCCGGACAGCATCGATTGGAGGGATGCACTGCTGGTTTGAGCCCTGAGGAAGTACGACTGATCCTGCGCCGGGAGGGCAGGTGTTTCCTTTGCGGACGACGGTCGCACATATCGAAGGATTGCAGGGTAAGGCGGGTCTTGCAGTGTGATCGCTGCCATAGACGTCATCTTACTCAGCTGTGCCCCGGAGTCAACTCGTCCAGCACTGAGCAGTCCCCGCAGTCGTCTCAGTCTACAGCACAAGAGCCGTCGACGGTGCATGCGTCTACGGGAACTGTTGTGACATCTCTTTCGTCATCCTCTGCCGTTTTGCCAGGCGCGGCGGTCCTTCTGCAAACAGCCAAGGTGTGGATTGAAGGAACTGATGGCCGGAGAAGTCTCGCACGCATACTTCTGGATGGCGGCAGCCAACGCAGTTTTATTCGACAGGATGTGTCGACGAAGCTCGGATGTACACTGCTTCGATCCGAAGATTTGCATGTTGGGGCCCTTGGAAACACTGCGTCAAGCTGCACGAAGTATCGATGCGTGCGGGTTCTCTTGCGCAGCCAATTTTCGGCGTCATGTATGGCAATCGAGGCGGTTGAATACCCCGACATCTGCTCCGATGGATTGCCTGTTCTCGATTCGCATTCAGCGCAACACGTCAAGAATATGGGTCTGCAGCTTGCTGACGAGCCTTCATCTCCCACCGATATTTCATTATTGATTGGAGCGGACTTTTATTGGGGAGTTGTGACTGGAGCAACCGCCCGTTTATCAGATTACCTGGTGGCTGTTGAAACTCTGTTTGGGTGGACGATTCAAGGCTCAGGCAGAAATGCCAGCGGTGGTCACTGTCGCATCCCGTCGGTTCATGTTCTCCATGTTGAGGTGCACCAGGAAGATACCAACGTCATCGACCAGCAACTCTCCGCCTTTTGGGAGTTAGAGCATTTGGGCATAATTGATCGCCACCAGTCCGACTCCGACGGTGACACTGTCCTGCGCAAGTTCCGGTCCACAGCGCAGTTGTTAAACGGTCGTTACACCGTGCGCTTGCCTTGGAAGTCGGAAGCGCCTGAAGCATTGGGTGACAACAAGAAGCTGGCGGTCCAGAGGCTGGATAGTACCATCAAACGATTACGGAGAGACCAAACGTTGCTGGAAGAATACGATTCCACCATACGTCAGTATTTGCGTCTTCAACACGCTGAACGGGTCCTACAACCGGAGTTGGTGGCCGGGCCTCTCTATTATATGCCGCACCACGCAGTCATCCGAAGGGACCGCGAGACAACAAAGGTTCGAATTGTGTTTGATGCCTCGTCGAAGGCTCAAGGTTCTCTCTCTCTCAACGAAGCTCTTCACGCCGGCCCTAACCTTAACCCTGACGTGCTGCAATTGCTGTTGCGGTTTCGATCTTATCATGTGGCTCTCACAGCGGATATAGAGAAGGCGTTTTTACAGATCGTGCTGGACAGTGCTGACCGAGATTGTTTGCGTTTTCTGTGGTATGCCACGACGCCACGGGCAGGCGAACCGCTGCCCCCAGTAGAAATTTGGCGCATGACACGAGTGCCTTTTGGAGCCAAGTCCAGTCCCTTTCTTCTCGCTGCCACTATACGTCACCACCTGAGAGCAGCAGAAGAGACATACCCACGCACGGCATCCTTACTTTCCAGCCATTTCTATGTGGACGACCTCGTTGTTGGTATGCCATCGCCGGAAGAGGCACTTACTGTTTACCACGAGTCGCGGCAAATCTTCCGCGACGCGGGCATGAAACTGGTTAAGTGGACGAGCAATGATGCTCATCTCCGGGCTACCTTTGACGCCGATGGGACAGGAAGTTCGACCACGTCGCCACTAAGGAAGGTCCTAGGAATCGTTTGGGATATCGAGACAGATGAAATTCGGTATCCGTTGAAGTCAATATCGGAGTTCCTGGAGCAACGGTCGAATACCAAACGGTATGTACTGCAAGCAGTGGCTCGCATTTATGATCCCTTGGGCTATGTGGCGCCTTTCGTGTTGACAGCCAAGATTTTGCTACAACGGATTTGGCTCTCCAAGATGAGTTGGGACGAAGAACTACCAGAAGACCTGATGGGAGTGTGGTCGTCTTGGTGCCAGCAGGTGCCTTTATTGTCTCGCGTCTCGTTACCACGGCGGCTCGGCGGGAAGATGTCGGAGGGCAGCATCGCGCTGCATATGTTTTGCGACGCGAGTCCGCGAGCATACGGTGCGGCCGCATACCTGGTGACGCTCGACAGGGACGGTCATTACAGTGCGGATCTTCTTTTGGCAAAGTCTCGGGTGGCCCCGGTCAAAACGGTCTCCTTACCGAGACTCGAATTAATGGGTGCCGTCATCGCCACCAGGCTTATGAGATTCTTACAGACGACGTTATCTTTGTCCACCGTACCCACTGTGTTATGGACGGACTCTGAGATAACACTCTACTGGATTTACGGATCGACGAACGACTGGAAACCTTTTGTACAGAACCGGGTGTCGGAGATACTGGCTGGTACGGAGCCTAGTCAGTGGCGCCACTGCCCCGGCAAAGAAAATCCCGCGGACTTTCTCGCGAGAGGCACTTCATGCCTCCAATTGCTGAACAGCAGTGTATGGTGGCAGAGGCCCTCGTGGCTTATGGATCGAGAGTCTTGGCCTCCAGCATGGCGTACTCCGGATGAACCCTGCGTCGAGGTACGAAACGAAACGAAGGCCCAGACGGCGTGCTGCGTACCCATCTTGGCTACTACTACCCTAATGGATGTTGCCAAATACAGTTCGCTCCACCGGCTGCTGAGAGTTACCGCTTGGGTGTCAAGATTCCTGCACAACTGTAGGCATACCACAGCCGAAAGGAGGGGACCTTTGACGGCCGCCGAGGTAGTTGCGGCGGAAACATACTGGGTCACAGCGGCACAGCGTCGCCGTCGGGGACCTAGTACTCATTGCTGCAGAGTCAAGGCCGCGAACATCGTGGCCTCTAGGACGTGTGAGTCACGTAACACAGAGCCCAGATGGAAGGGTTAGATCCTGTAGGATCAACTTGCCAGGAGGGAAAACCGTAAGCCGGCCAGTACAACTTCTCTACAAATTGGAAGCTGATTGACTTGTACTTCCGCGCCGGGGAGTGTTAAGGAAGACGACAGGATCGCAGGGACACGGGAGCTCGTGAGCTTCCGCCCTCGATTTTCTCTTCCGCCATTACTGTCATTAAATGGTTTGCCACCGATCCTTACGGACGTCTCCTGCTTCCTTAAACATTTGCTATCTGTACTATTTTGCCAACAGACGATTTCAGAGAATCCCAGTGCTCCTTGCGCACGCATTGCATCCTGGGTGCTTACTGAGTGGGGGGAACGAAGAATAATCCTTCACGTCTCGCTTTCACTGACCTTGCCACGCCGTGGACAATGGACCGGTAGGAGAGAAATCGACACAGTTTGGAGGCCACTCGTTTCTTTCAACCTATGGACCTAAGCAGGAAGGATAAAATAACACCGACTTACCATAACAAAGACACCAATTTTATCAGACGTTTACGTCTCCCTTATGTTAAGTCGGTGTTATTTTTTCCTTCCTGCATTATGATTCCTGGCTTTTGGAATACCTTCGTATTAGTAAGCTCCCACAGTTCAAAGCGGCGCTAAGCACTCTGGGATTTTCTGTCGACCATTAGCGTTCCTGCGGAAGAGCCCGAGAAGGGTGAAACATGAGAAGGGTGAAACATGAGAAGGGTGAAACATGTGAAGGGTGAAACATGTGAAGGGTGAAACATGTGAAGGGTGAAACGTGTGAAGGGTGAAACGTGTGAAGGGTGAAACGTGTGAAGGGTGAAACATGTGAAGGGTGAAACATGTGAAGGGTGAAACAGCAGCAACATCTATAGAATGTACAGACTGTCTATTCCTATGTATGTATGTATGTATGTATGTATGTATGTTATGTGACGTTGTTAATGGACGAATAAAACGAGGAAGATCAGCTGATCTTGAAGGTTTCCTCAGGGACGACGTCCAGCGCGAACCCTTCTTGCGGAGTAGTGCCTTGCACTTTTGTACATGTTGAAGCATGGAAGAAATTCAATTAGTCTCGGTCCGTCGAGTGCACGCTTCCCACGCATTCATTTCGGGAACGTTCTACGGTGAACGACACGAATTCAGAATCAGGACGAAAAAAGAAAATAAAAAATTACACCCTTACATTATTTTTTCCTCATAACTTAGCATAACTTTCAGGCAGGGTCTTTTTTTTTTTATCTCCCTGTTTCTTTTTTTTTTTTTTCAGATTATAAATTTTTTTTTTTTTTTGAAGAGGCGGAAGAAAGTGCGAACAAGAGAACTTTGAGTTGACTTAATTATAATTTAAATTAGAAACCTTCGCACGCACTTGCATCGAGAGTGCTTCTAGCGTGACATAAAGTCCAATGAGATGCAAAAAAGTGTCAAGCGGAGAAGTAAAAATGTTAATAAAACGAGAGTGACTTATTTTTTTATGTTCTTTTTTTTTACGTTGCTCCATTGTCCTGACTGAAACACTGCTATGTTGGCTTCCTTTCTTTACAAAGAAAAATTATACGACAGAGAACGCTGTAGTAAAAAAAAAATAGAAAGGAAGACTGAAAAAAAAAAAACTTGTCAATATGAACCGTACGTGACTTGCATCGGAAATTACGCGTCGTAGCCTGATCCGTAACTTGGCCCACCGAGGCAATGAGGAAATAATGAAAATATTCGCGCGGAGACGCCGTATAACTGCGAAGCAAAATGGCACATCGGTACGACGAAATTTTGCCGTGCCAGGTGTTCTCACTGTTCCGGCAATAAACCGCCGACCGGCCGAGAAAGAACTAAATAAATCGAAAGTGGGGCCGAACGTAAGTGAAGCCAGCAGAAAACGACGACGGCGCGGGGACAGCGATGTGCTGCTGAGCGTGCAGAAGGGGATTCGGACGCTGTTCTACGTCTGACTTCGAAGGACGCACAATAAACTGGCTCTCTCGCAGACTTGTACGTAACGGGTAACGGGTAATTGCGTTACTAGTAATCAATTACTTTTTTGAGTAATTTGTAACGTAATCGATTACTTTTGGGGCCCAGTAATTTTTTGAGTAATTCAATTACCATTTTCAGTAATCAATTACCAAGTAATCGATTACTTGGAAACTAAAGAATCCACATTGTTCGGGACGACGCACACACACATATATGGGATGATTCACCGCCGCGAGAAGACAAAACCAACTGCCCTCTGCAAGTTCGGTGCAAGGCAGCTGTCTTATCTCTAGGACTTTTCCCGCAACAATTACTTACCCGAGGACCCCGAGGTCAATTGCCACAGTGTTCCGCACGTGTAGTGTATTTTTGAGTCCACTGTCCTCTCCCCATTCATGTGTACTATCTATCCGTAACCCGGCCTGTATGCAGTAAGTTGGACTGTAGATTGTACCGTGAACCTGATGAGTCATTTGCGGGAGTTCCAGTTGGGACTCTTTTCACAGAACTCTCAAAACTCTCAACCTCTCGACATATTTTTATCAGAACTCTCGACCCCGATAACCTAACGCCACTCTTGTGACCATGAGCCCCTGTCAGTCTTGTGCGGAATACTGTCGATATCACAACGATGTCGAGGCTATGTTTCCTTTTTTTTTTTGGATATCATTTTTCGTATCTTTTTTTTAATATCTTTTCATCAGATATCGAAAGTAATTGGCAAAGTAACGCGTTACTTTTCAAGGCGTTACTTCATTACTTTTTCCGGCAAGTAATTTGTAACGGTAAAAAATTACTTTTTCGTACAAGGTAACGGTAACGGTAATCAATTACTTTTTTTAGTAACGTGTACAACTCTGCAGTCTCTCGTATATTGTACAGGGTTAGTCTAGCAAACGTTACACATTTCAATCGCATCGTAAAAAATCGTAAGAAGATGGGGTTTACCCTACCCCAAACTTTGAAGATTGATAGCCATTTGTCTGAAGTTTTGTTGGTATTTTTTTTGTAAACGCTGTGGTCACGTAGGAAGAGAATTAAAAATCGAGCAAAATCTCGCCCCATGCATTTTCAATGGCCTATCTCACGCAAACACCGCCATTTTTTTTTCTGGCGGTTGCATCACATTCACATCACATTACACAGGCGGCGCTGCCTACAATGATGTCACATGCCCCATTCTGATAATTAGGTGCTAATTCCTCCTCTTTTTTATGTTGGCGCCACCTGTGTGTGGTGAAGTGAAACTAAAATTCAGGCAGGAGAAAATGGTGGCTTTTGACTGATATAGGCCATAGAAAATGCACAGGGTGAGATTTTGCTTGATTTTTAATTTTTCTTCTACAGGACCGTAACACTCACAAAAAACAATCCAACAAAACTTCAGAAAAATGGCTACCAGTCTGTGAAGTTTGGGGTTGGCTAAACCCTGTCTTCTATTTTTACGATGCGTTTGAAATGTGTAACGTTTGCTATACTAACCCTGTAGGTGACCAATGAATTCCGTGCCTGGGGAGCTTAACTAAGTGACATTTATTTGCGAGTGGAATATAATTAAACACCTCGGATGTAAAAGAACGTAACGTCAGACTCACCCGTTGCATCACATTTGGCATTTACGCAGAACAGCATCATTTGAAACTGCCGCACGAAGTTCATCTGAAAGATGATGATGATGATGATTATTATTATTACTCCGCGTTAGCGCCTCGAAGCAACTGTGACTATGAGCGGTGTACAGATGTGGACAGATGGAGAGAGGACAGCAGGAAGGAGTGGGGGGGCAGGGGGGTTTCACCCGAATAAACAAAAGGTTAACGTCACACAAGCAATACAATACAAGTTCATCATGACCAGAACCAGTAATACACAAGGTGGTACAATATACAGTGTTCTATATTTATTGGCATTTGGCCCCGCAAGTGATGTCCGGTGTAATTATGCGTTGTAGAAAACCTTTAGGACGATACGTTAAAACATAACAATAGGCTACTGAACTACATTACGTAACGTTGTGGAGTACCTTGCGTTATCCTATCGAATCTCCGCTTACTATAGGGGTCTTGATTATTATTATTATTATTATTATTATTATTATTATTATTATGAGTAGTAGTAGTAGTAGTAGTAGTAGTAGTATATTGTTTACACAGTTGAATATTTACCCCTATGTTTCATATAGCCACGGCAAGCAAAGGATGTGCTATACAACACCAAGCTAACAAACATTTATTTATTTGCATATGCTACAAGTCCTTGTTGGGGCTCAAGTAGGAGTGAGCTGCATAATCAGTACGTGTGGAAATGACCACATAAGTTCAATACGTACATCAAGTGGGCAAATGACCCTGAATCACCACACATTGTAAATCATTTTACACCTTTATTTGCTCAGAACAGGTGCATTCGTTTAAAAAAAACACTTTTCTATCCCGCAGACTCAAGGAAAGGGTGAAAAAAGAGCATTAAAAGTATAGTATCGGACATAGACCACATTTTACGATCATTAAGGGTGTAAAGTGAGGTGTTGAAAGAGGTGTTTATGTCCAATACACTTTTCCACACGTCATTTGAACTGGGAATATGGTGTTAAAAATTGTGTTTTAATTCGTGAAATAAAAATTATGTTGGTTTCACAGCTCCGCTCAGCAATAACCACATTATAGGCGGTAACCAGAGTTAAAAACACAATATTTGACAGGGAAGGATATCAGGAATTTGGCTGGTATCTTTGACTCGTTGCAGGCGTACGTATTAATTGCAAAAACGCATACCCGTCATCGTTACAAACGTTTTCCGCCCCACAACACCTAACGAACGTGCCCCAACAAATTCTATTTCAGTATATGATCCATCCGATACGCCAACATAAGCTATACTTCGGCATTAACGCCAAGCTAACGAGGCGTGCTGTGAGGCATTGCGCTCCGGTTAAAGTTGTACGATGGAACCACGGCTGGAAGCCTGCCGCGGTGCTGCTTGCCATAGAAGCAAGAACGTCGAAGTGTATGTCTGGGCATGCTGCCCCGGGAGGTCGTATTACACTAGTCCTTTGAGAGGGAGTATTTGCCAGAAAACAACTTCACCCTAAAAAGTGTTTTCAATAGAATACTCCCCTCTTAAGGGTGTTTTCGGTTCTAAATGCCCATTATAAGAGAAAAACACCTAATTAAAGGGTGTGTCAGAAAACACCCTTCATTGGGGTGTAAAAGGCAACACCGAAAAGGTGTGCGCCCTGGGACAAGCCCTTTACACCAAAAAAGTGTAAAAAGTTTACTGTACAAGAAACTGCTCAATATTTGTTGCACTTGGTATAGACGAAGGGTATTTATTCCACCCATGCATAGCACGCAGAAAGAAATAATATTTGAAGGAGTTTATTCGTGACTCGGGTTCTTTATATATTATATTGACACGAAAATTTCTAGTCGGACGCCGGTTAACAAGCCCGGCTTAGGTATGTCGATCTATCCTGTATACACCCTTAAAAATTTTACAGAAGAATTGTAGTCTTTCGATCTGAAATCTACGCTGAAAACTATCAAAATTTGCGTTATGCTGAAATTCCTGTATGGAATGTCTATTACCGTATAGGCGTCATGGATCTTCAACCTGAATGCCAGGTTCTGTTGAATATCGGCAGTTGAAGAAAAGGCACCGGCAGTGAGATTCGAACACATACCCTTTGATTGGCGGTCAGAGATGCTACCAATGGACCTTCTTCACAATGGCCTATATGCGCATGCGCATGACCTTGAGGCGCCGGAGAGGATTATCTCCGTGTTCACTAGATGGCGCGCTATGGGGACGACACAAGTGGGCAGGTCCCCCAAACTCACCTCGGAAAAGCGTGCAACGAAGAAGGCCGCCACTAGATACCCCACTGTTGCCGTTCCGGATCACTTCAGCGCGCTAAGTTTAGCGGCAAAATGTTTTTGTTGTTTCTGCGAATGAATCTACTCCTTATATGTCCAAATAAAACGCGTATAACAACTTTCGCTGTCGTGTTTCACTTTTTGGTCCCGTTTTTAAACGTGCTGAGCGATCGGAAGGATCTAGTGCACGGCTGCATGCATCACATAGCGTACCTGTCGTACCAGGCGCCGCAGGCGCTGCAGTCGTCCATTTCTCCTTCGGTGACTTGGCCTGGCTTGGATTGTGCTTCAACTGGATCTTTAGCGCGCTACAATCCACGCAAGCCAACGTCTGGTAACAATGGGGTATGTAAGGGCGGCCTCCGGCATTGCGCGCATCGGGATAGGAAGAAATACATGGCAAAATGGCGACCTTGGGGGACCTGCAAGTGGGGACCAGTGGGGAGATCGGACGAATGGCGCGACCTGCTGGGGGATGGGACCCATGGGACCCACTGCGAACCGGTGTTGGCCCGTTGTGCTATCCACGTGAATTTGTTTTGACGCGGGCCGAGCCTGGTTCGTTGGAGAGCCACTACGATACGACGCGTATGTGAAAAGGGTCCATTACGCCATGCTAGCATTGAAGCTTTTGTGTGTGTGTGTGTGTGTGTGCTTATTCTTGTATGTTTAATTGCCTCCTCCACCACTACGTTGCCTGGTTTTGAATCCTCGTTAATTTACCGTAGCGAGATACTAGAATGTAAGCTCTACGAAACGGAGAGGCGGCAACTCTGTGCTCAGCTGAGTGGTGCTAGCCGACAGACGTTCAACCTGGCTGCAATTCTTGGCCCATGTCAGAGCCATGTCCAACACCGTCGAAGACTTCTGATGTTCTTGGAGTTCCTCTTGGCTACCGGCTTGCTCCAGACGCTGTAGGGTCCTCCCCTGCATCTCAAGGACCATTGGCGCTTCTTTCATGTGCTTCTTCCTTTTGTGCGACGTATAGCGTTGCGCAACCAGAGGACGGGAGTTCGAGTTGTACTTGCACATAACTTCATTTTCATATTTCACATCTCATGCTTCTCGTGTAATGGGGTAGGGTACTGCTCTCAAGCGGTGAATCACCCCAGGTCATAGTCATGATTTAGTTGTTGTTGTTGTAGCGAGATACAAAATACGCACCTAAACATGTTTTCAATTTTAAATAAATCCTGATCTCGGCTCGCCATTCACCGTGCAACGTAAAACAGAGCTAATAAATCTCACACTATGACTCCCACGTAAGGATCAAGGACTGCGATTTATGTAAAACTAATGTGGACATCAACTTCACTTTGCGCGCCGGCGTCGCGACCATGCCCTGGCAAAGACACAAACTCCAAACACCCCGTCATTCATCACCAGTTCAACAATGTCGCGGCAATCAACACAACTATAAAACGCAGGCGTTCCAAACCACCTTTTCCACATTCCCTAACAAGCATCCCTCACTGCCTGACATCAAACTCGCAGTCCCCATGATCCACGCACCCACCATTTCTGAATGCACACATAAAAATCGAGTCGTAAACCAAAGGCTACTGCGCAGCTCGCTAGCACGGAATTCCTTTACGCGCCACTGAAAACGTGTCTCTCGGCCCTTTTTTCCTCTCTCTGGCTGGCACCCACAGGGAACGAGGTTATATTTTATCGAGAATTTCCCGGGTCCGTCAATCGATAATGAAAGTAACGAACTCCCTCGTCGACGGTCTCCGTCTTTTGCAAACCGGGCCCCCAGGGCGGACGCAATCATTCTTTGCGACTATGAAATTATGGCGCTTTCTCGCGAACGTTTTCAACGCCACGTCGTTAGCGCGGAACGGCGAACACGAGTACGGTTCAACAAAGATGAACAGCGGCTTCTTCGACGACAACGGATATATGTGTGCTGTATGAAGCAGCTAGGGGGTAAGTTATCACGGCTCAGGCTCAATGAAGAAACTGAGCTCCTTACACGAAAAGAAGATGCTTGACAGGGTCTTATTTGTATAATGTGAACCGTGAAGACTTATCGCTATGGTAATGAGAGAGCAGCGTCAATAGCGTTGAGGATGTTTCTTGCGCTTCGACGTAGCTCTGCCAGGCTTTCTGCATCTTTGGAAGCTGTCGTCGCTTCGCTTAGAGTTACTTTCAACGAATGTACGAGAAGACATTTTCTACAGAAGGAACCATTTATACAGGCTGTTCAAAATTAAGCTTTCACGAGCGCTACGCGAACACAGCGATGACAGGAAACCGGATGATAACTTTACGCTACTTGTGTAAGAAACAGGTGCTGCTAATTATGTAGCACCTGTTTCTTACTCAAGGAACAAAAAAAGTAGCACCAGTTTTCTTTTGTTCGCCTATTTATAAAGTGCTAGTGAAAGCTTAATTTTGAACACCCTGTATGTGACGTATAGACCAGTTTCCGCGTGTGAGGTCACAAGGGCGGTGTGGGCAAAACAAATTAACAGAGAGTCCGGGACAATGAGAATAATGTGACACAGTTTGCCAGAAATTACCATTCGACAACACCTGAATCAATCTGCAATTACATACGGCAATCAGGAGTCGCGTTCGTGTGGTTGCCCACACAACAATGGCGTCTTTTGTTTGTAAACGGAAAGAGGCCATAGGCCTCTTTCCGTTTACAATTTGTTTTGCCCACACCGCCCTTGTGACGTCACCCGCGTAAACTGGTCTATACGTCACATACAGGGTGTTCAAAATTAAGCTTTCACTAAAGGTACGGTTAAGGTAGGGTAAGCTTTCGCTTAAAGGAGTACAGAGGGCCATCTAAAAAATTTTCAGATTAAGACATCTGATGAAAGTGTGTGTGTCATTATACCGAATAGCGCGAAAGGTTTTGATGTGTGCAATTTGTTTCCCAGAAAAAAACTCACATAAACATAGCTCCGCGCCTTCACCCTTAACTCGCCACTACAGCTATAACGAGGATGAGGAGGTATGATGGCACGTCACCGATGACGGCATAAGGAGACTCGTTCTGGTTTGCCGGTCAGTGGGGGTCAGCGCATTGTCTCTTTGCCGCCGTAAACCTGTTTTGCCAGTTTTCCCGGAGAATTGGGGATAGAAAGAGCGGCCGAAGCATTACCGAGCAAGGAGAAAGGCTTTATCAGAACCCCGAACAGCCGAGTAGCAGACGACAGCGGAGTAGCGGACAACATTTTTCTAGGCCAATCAGCGAGCGTTCTCCTTATAGCGTCAGCGCGAGGTTCCAGGCAGATCACAGGCTGGTACTGCTCTTCACCACCGTTGCGCACGGTCGCTTTTTGCGGCGTATTTTAAATTCAATTTCTGCGATAATTATGACTCTGTGGTGTAAATTACTTCGCATGGTGCATCTTACTGGCAAACTTAACAGTTTTATAGGAAGAAAACTGGGTGTTAAAAATGACTTCTATGCTACTTTAAGGTACGATGGAGCAGTAGTAGCCATGCTGAACGTTGCACAGAAGTGAAGTGAAGTACGGAAAGAGCTCAACAAAGGCGAATTATTCGGTTGCGTAACCACCCGCGCGAGAGAGTGTCGCCGTCAGACTTAACGGTAACGCTCTAGCGCATGGCCTGCTCGACGCTTACGGCGCGGAGCACTTGCCTCTGAATTTGAGACTGGATCCGGCCCTATACCTAGGGTTGAGAAATACACTTGAGAACGAAAGGCTCCGCATGCTCAGCGATTATCGCACCTGCAAGCAGACTCTAATACGCACTCACGCTGGCCAAAGGCTGGACTGCGTGCTGCGACCTGGCCTCAAGACACAGCGGCCACGCGTTGGTGCGTGGCCGCTAAGTCTGGCAGCGGCTGTACAAAGAACGACATATCTGGATCTATCCTGCTCAGTGTCGATCCGCTTGTAGTCAAACGTCAATGCCCCATTCTCTTGCTCATTCTCGAGAGCATTAGCAGAACGGCCGAGCAAGTAATGTACAGCTCGCATCAGAGTTAAATTGAACGCCATTCCGGCCTGCGGACCATGGTGGTACTTAGTAGAAATAACGGCGGAGGGTGTTTTGGTTTTATTTGTGGCTATTTTATTAGGGTGTTTTGGTTTCATTTTTACAGTTCGATTCTCTGCGTTTCCCCTTCACCTTCATTCCCCTTTTACAGGTCAATAATAAACAAACAGTTAGAGGGGTGACCCTTGTTATGAAGGCGTTGCCAGGGTGGCTCTTTCCCGATTCGCATATGCTGGAGCGGTGTCCAAGTGAACTTTTGACGTGTGAGCCGTACACCGGAAGTACCAGGAAGTGCCGGCATGTCCGCCAAGTTGCTGCATCCACTGCATCGTTTCCTGGTATGCCGGAATGTCCAGGGATCCATTACAGCATGATAACCACAGGGGTGACACAAACCCCTGTGGTTATCATGCTGTAATGCCATTGTTGTAACTACCCTCAAGCGGGTGCTTTTGGCAACTGCCATCTTGTCCTGGTCGCACGTCATAGAAAACGTCATTTTGAGGTCATGTGACTTTGTTTACATGTCGTTTTGCCGTTTACCGACATATTTTCACCGTCTTAACACCAAGAGATGGCCGTATTTTGCCAGCGTAAACTATGCGGTGCTTCTTCTGTAACATGGTAGCTCATTTCACCTTAGTTTAAGTACATCGCATCGGCTCGGTAAGAATTACGCGCGGTCGTCATCACATCTTTGGAAGCTGTCAACAATACGAGGCTTTATGTGTAAAACTGCGCGTTTTACTGCGAGATTATCGGATAAAAATAATTACCGTGATCGAAAAACATCCAAAACGTCGTCCAGAAACAACAACCGCATTGTTTACAAACGGTTTGGCCGCCGATCACAGGCGCCGCCATCTTTAAGGTCACGTGTGCCTTGACGTTTGCTGTGACGTACGACCAGGACCTGTCCAGGATGCATTGCGTTCACCCAGCACGCTTTCGTCTACGGAGCAATACATTGGATGCCACCCCTGTGAGGATAACGCCGTCCATGCTACATCCTTGTTCGGTTGTCTGCTTGTCTCCACACGTCCCTTCCCAGCATATGAACGGCGAATACTAGTAGTGTCACGTGTCAGTGAAGCGAGGCCGGCGGAACGCACCGCCGCTTGCAAGTCCCTAACGTAACCTCCGAATTCTTACATATGACTTGTCTAGACTTGTGCATCTTGACTTCTGCTAGTCTGCGCCAAGACCTGTCTTCACGCAAGACGTCTAGCGTATATTTCATGAACCCTCCCCGCTGGCTAACTTTAACTGCGGCTGGGGGCGAGATTTTCGTACAATTTTGCACTTATAATTTGCTTTACAGTATGGAAACAAGACATTCCTTAGCGTCAGGAGTCATACGTCTAGTTCTAGTCTAGCTCTAGTTCTAGTTCTAGTCTTCTAGTCGTTCTAGTCTAGTCGTTCTAGTCTAGCTGGCGCCAACACTTGTGCAAAGGCCCGGCAAACAAACTAATGACGCATCAGCTCACGTAAAGCAAAGACAAGAGTCTGAGTGTCGCGTGGCATCCCGAAGCTGCCGTACTGGAGAGCTATCCAAGTCGGGTTCAAGGTAGCTCGAGCGCAGACTTGAAATTCGCACTACACGTGTCAAGTCGAGCTCGCTGCATAATAACGCTTCAAGCCGAGGAGGGTTTCCGAAGTGCATTGACACGCTTCCAAGGGAGCTGCAAGTCAAGTCGATATCATGCCACCCACATATATCAATTCGGGGGTTAGTCAAGAACCGCTGTGGCTGACTCAAGCGAAAACGGGAAATAACACGCCGAACGTATTCCTTAATGACGCATACTTAATGTATCTGATACATACAGTTTCCACCCCCATATATCTGTATGCAACTCCGAATCTTCTACACACAATGTACATAGTAGCATAGATATGGGTATGACAAACAAAGAGCACATGGGAAAGAAGCCCTCGTTCACTTCATAAGCGTACCTCATGCATAGGCTGCATGTATGCAAGATCACAGTCTGTACACATCCAAGAATCAGGGTTCCTAATAAATATATTAATTTATTATTAGGATATTTCTTAGGATTATTATATATATATATTATTATATAAATATATTAGGAGCCTTGATAAGTGCTACAGCACTTATTTGTCAAAGAGCGCTAGACGATCTTTCGTTATTAAAGAAACACGACATATATGCCCCGCATAAAAATGGTGATTGTGGGCCATAAATCGAATTACGAAGGCAACCATTCCTCATGCTCATATGCGTTTCAATTGCAAAAGCAGGACTTGCGTTAGCATTACATCGGTAGTAAATTGATCCCATATTGTATACGGTGATGTCGGTTTAATGCGTCTGGCGTGACTGCTTCGTTGCCGCAATAGTTATACAACGAACGAACCAATTGATATTGTGACAGTGATTTTTGTTTACGTCGGTACAGTATCGATTCATCCTCAATGTATGCAACTGTTTTTGTTCCGTGCATCGGAAATAGCGTTTGACATAGCGGCGTGTAG
This sequence comes from Ornithodoros turicata, assembly GCF_037126465.1. Lineage (NCBI taxonomy): Eukaryota > Metazoa > Arthropoda > Arachnida > Ixodida > Argasidae > Ornithodoros > Ornithodoros turicata. The sequence goes on from NC_088205.1 coordinate 5,634,040, forward strand.
AAGCATTGTAGTAGCGCCGCTACCGTATTCGCTACTTCATTCAGCAGCTGAGTAGCAACCCCTTTGTTTGCAGCTGAAAATGTATTTCCGTTACAAATTTGGGTAGCGGTGGTGGTTCTCTCCACTGCCGCTACTGCCACTTAAAATACAAAAATAATAATAATAATAATAAATTTTACAAAAATAAAAAGCTTGGGACACACGTAGGGAGAGAAATCGGGACACCGGCGGTGCAGGCCTTGCTCTTCTCATTCCTTTTATGTCAGCTTGAAATTTAGGCAGATATGTCTGGGAATACTTCTGAATTTGCCACTGTGGTGCTCTTGAGGATCTGGAGCATATTCTTCATTGCTCTCACTACCAACCTTCCCGAACCACACTCTCCGACTCTCTTCGTCAGCTGGACTCTCGCCCTTTCTCCCTATCGAAATTGCTTGGTCCCTGGCCCAATCCAGCCCAGCAACGCTCTGCGCTCAAAGCTCTTGTGACATTTCTGGACACCATCGGACTTCGATCGGGACTCGTTATTTTATTCCCCACATTCCCACCAGCAATGGGGTAGAGTATCGCCTGTGGCGATGGAACTCCCCACTCTCCAAGGTCACAAATAAAGTTTTTGTTGTTGTTGTTGTTGTACTTCTGAATTTCAATTACTCTCAAGGCTACGCCCCACGGGATATAGTGAGGCACAATTATTTCAGAACCCATCTTATTGCGTATGTTTCCCCTACGTGGCAACCCGGATCTCTCACTTTCGCTGCAGCCACAGCCTCCTACATACACTCTTAAAAAAAGGGCGTACTTTAACTCCTTTCCTTGCCACATATATAACACCCTTTTGGAGAGTACAGTTACGCTCAAAAGGGTGTCTCTTCACTCCCTCAACGGAGTAGCATAACACCTTCTCCCTGCCGGGGAGTAATATTACTCTCCAGTAGGGAAAAAGGTGTAGGGGAAAAGGTCCCTTGAGGGAGTGAGGAGACACCCTTTTGAGCGTAATTGTACTCTCCAAAAGGGTGTTATATATGTGGCAAAAAAGGAGTTAAAGTACGCCCTTTTTTTAAGAGTGTATGTAGGAGGCTGTGGCTGCAGCATATTCGCTGGCTTTTTGTCAAATGCCATCCTTGAGGCCATTCCTCGTGCGTTGGTGAAGCTTAAATATTGTGTTTGCTGACCGAATTACCCCTAATACTTTCCCTAATGTACTCCCGAAACTCTCTACCTGATACATCATCAGCATATTTCATCCTCCGCACCTCCTGTACATTCCTCAAAGGTCGTTCGAAAGTACCTTATCATCGCCATCGTCATCAGCAACCCAATCATCAGCGTCGACCTACAACGAGTGCAGAGGCGGGAGTCTCGTTTCATCATTTCCCAAGAAGACAGAGAATACGACGACAACAACATACAAAAAAAAAAAACATTAAAGATACACAAACTCCAGAAGAGCGCGGCGGCCTAACAAATGTCCCGCGCGACATCCCTGATAATAAGAGGTTCTTAGGAGGTGCCCAAGAAAATATGATAAGGGTACGGAATGGGCAGCGGAAGGAACTCGCGAGGCAGGCCATTTCCGCGCGCATGCGCGAAAACGTCGAGCAAGTCTGATAAGCGGACGGTGTCAGCGCTTTTATCTCTTTACGTTTGATTCTGAAAAAAAGATGATAGTCGCTCGTTCGCATGTGTGAGCGTGGAGGAAGTAGTTAAAATGATTTTTCGCAGCCACGTTATTATCCTTCTTTCCGGTCTCCTTTTTTTTTCCTTGTAGGGCGAAGCTCGTTTTCACTGCGAAGGCTGTCGCGTTTTTGCACGCCTTCACGGGCTTTCTTCGCTCGTTATTAATGCCGTCTGCGTCGGACAAGGTAGAAGCGACAAATCACACGTTTCGCATACATGTCACACATGTGGTTGATGGTCTATGGCTCGAGAAATAACTTCCTGCACGGCGACCGCGTCCGTGAGGATGGCTGAACTGTACGAAGTAGTCGCGCTTCTAAGCCAGGGGCCTCAAATTCAAATAGTCTTGCGAGATGCCCTGACCTCAGATTACATCGTGGAGGGCCGCACAGAAAATAAGTTACCGTACCATAAAATACGCGACATCACAAAAGTACATACTAAGAATATGACCCGTTTGTTTGTTTTGGTAGCCGGACGATGTGTGTATACACAGTTCATTACTGAAAAACTTCACACACCAAGAGAAATTAGTAAGAAGCCTTCCCAAGCATCCCGGATTGCTGTGGCTGTAAGTTGTTTATGACGTCCGTGAGCGAAACATGGTGCAAAAACATAAGCAAAGACGGGCGTGTTGGGATGGGTCCATATTCGAAAAAAGGGGAGAGCACAAAAACAGCAGATCAGACGGACAATCTCGGACTAGCAAGTGGCGTTTATTGCACAAGGTACAGAAAAGGAGGAACAAAGACACAAGTATGGGGGAAGGGGGAGAGGAGAGAAAGGAGTCGCGAAGGCCCCTCCCCTTGTGCAATAAACGCCAGTTGTTAGTTTGAGATTGTTCGTGTCGTCGCCTGTGTTTCATGCTCTCCCCCGTTTTACGGCGACATGCTCAATTTCGTGAAGGTCCTGTCCCGTACGTCCCATCACCGAAAACCCTTCTTTCTCTTGGTGCGAGACGAAGCGAAGAAACGGGAAAGGGGGCGCCCGATGGAGATTGGTCATTTCGAAGAGTCGCGTCGGCTGTGACGTCGGCGTCACGTGCCCCAGAAAAAAAAAATATATATGGGAACGGCGGCGACGGTTGCCGGTTCACATGTCATCATGTCATGGCATGTGAAGAATAGCGCCGCCTACGTACCGGCTTCTCGTCGCCCCCAGCATAGGTGCGGTGCGGCGGTGCACCAGAGAGAGGGAAAAAGCAGGGTAAAGCTATGGTGTGACGTCACGTGCACGCCACCTATAACAGCGGCATTATGAACCGTCCTATAAGGAAATGTACGTATGGAAGAAGATCTTGCTGCGGACCACAATCGACAGGTAGAACCGCGCACGTAGCGAAAGGCGACCTCAAATAAACAAAGTCTCTCGCGATTTGATGGCCCTGTAACTTGCTTCATATCTGCCAGTTTTTTGTTTTGTTTTTCTTCTTCTCTCTCTTTTTTCTGTTTCCTTTTTTTTTTTTTTTTTTTGGAACATGGACAGGGGCAGCAGTACTACGCCAAGCAAGGAGAGCAACAATGCTTGGAACTGCGGCTTCATTAAACTTTTTGAAAGGGCAGAGTGTATGCCTGTCAACGTGTGTCCGTCCGCGTTTTTCTTTGCGACTCAAACTCGCTAAAGGCGCTCACGGTAACGACTCCGAAAACATGAGCCAAATGCCTTATTTCCTTCCAAATGTCTGACATCACATTGCTGATCTTTCATTTGACTGCTTCCTTTATCGCATCGCTTTCGTAGAGTGCTTACGACTTCTACTAAAACTCGCTACTATCAAAACTCCTTCCCTATCCGGACGAAATTTTACAAGTTTTGCATTCCAGTAACTATTTGCGTTACGTTGTGTAAGCCTGATTTTCACTCTATTTCCATACGACCGCCGCAGGGCGATTGTCAAGTGACTGGACCACAACGTCACGTGACAAACGGTTGCACCAATTACCGGAACCTCGCCGCTCCGTAAAAATAGCGCACGACCACAAAAGATGTTTCAGCGCCATAAATACGTGCGCATTGTGAAATGATACACACATTTTTGCAGGTGCGCGCCACCTGCAGCTTCCCCCCCCCTCCCACACACACACCCATAATGCATCATTTGCACGCTGTGTCATTGTATATATTGGCGCTGGAACAATCAAGTGGCGACATCTGTACACCGCGCTCGTGATCAACTGCTGTGCAGTAACCAGACTTGTGCGTAACGCGTTACTAGTAATTGCGTTACTTGTAATGAATTACTTTTTTGAGTAATTTTTCGAGTAATCAGTTACTTTACTGTGAAAGTAATTTTTCGAGTAATCAATTACATTTTGGAGTAATCGATTACTCAGTAATTGATTACTTTTCCGGCAGAGATTAACTTATTTTTCAGATGTTCTGCCCCAAGTCAAGCCCCTCGTGCCGTCAGCCTTTGTTGGATCGTTCTACTATAGCAAGTACAGGTCATTGTACTAACGTTCTGGAATTTCAGGGTCTCTCTCCCTAATCTCTTCCTACACCAGTATGGTGGTACCTGAAGGTTTAGAGGTTTAGTGAGTCATGGGGAGGTTCCAGGCAATGTTCTTCCACAATCGGGTCAACGTCTTCCCGGGCGATAAATTCAGTCGACGTACAGATCTACCTGTCCTAAGCGTTTTTGTTTTTCGTGTTGTTGCAGCTGTTCCGCTATTTAACCTTTTTTTCTTTCCTTGCTTTTTTATTCTTTTTTTCTGGGGCACACAAAGACAGGTATAATTTGTGTGAATACAGAGTAACGACCGGAGTAACGCGTTACTTTTTTACTCGTTACTAAATTACATTTGAGTAAACACATTACATTACTGAGTAAAACACTCGAGTTTTGGTCTCCCCGAAAGATCACGTTGTGCACCAACGCATTTGGTCTGCCTCCACAAAGAAATCTGATAACTGGCGTCATACCGTATACCGTGAAAACCAACGGTACAAGCTGAACTAACGACACTCCTCCTACCGGTTACATACCTATCCACCCACAACAGTTATTGATGAAACCCACCCAATGATGAAACCAGTGTGCAAAGAAAGCGGGTCGTATATTCTACTGACAGCTATAAGAAAATGAAAACGAATCCATCGAATATGAAATAAATTTGAAAAACGGAGATCACCCTGACGAAATCTTACGCACACTTTTAGCGGAGCATTATTCACGGTAGAACTCTTTCACGTGGTATTCGGTTGGCTATTCTCCGTACAGTAACGTCCGGGGGCTTTGTCTCTTTCTTGCGGCCTGTCAGGGTCCCCTTTCTCGTATTTATTTTTTCTTCCTGGGATCATTTTCGAAACTGAAATTTGACCGCGAGCTGCATTGCTCGAATAGGTCGTCGCACCAAGCAAGAGTACCCTTGATGCTTGCACATTTAAAGCCTTAAATACATATAAGGATGAGTTCTTGCTAACCATACCGGGTTCGAACATCTTGCGAGATTGGCATTCATAACACGGAGAATGAATATAGTTTATAATTAGGGCCTGACTTTTTCGGGTTTTATTTTTGGCCAAATTCGGGGGGTAAATATCGGGTGATATTTTCCATTTGAAAATTCGGGTGTATTCGGGTTAAATCCCGTTACGGCATATACTGTTGTCAGGAATTCGGGTGATATTTTGTTTGTTTAATAAAAATTTGTCTTAACATGGAACTAATGTTTAGCAATGTTATCAAACTTTATTTTAATGCATGCTTATCAGTGTGCCACGCGACCCGGATGTTTTCGGATAGATTCGGGTTAAACCCGAATTTTACAAATTTCGTTCGGGGGGTAAATATCGGGCGGATACGGGTTTAACCCTAAAAAGTCAGGCCCTATTTATAATATAGTATAAGATAAGAATAATATAAGATAAGTATAAGAATATAGTATAATTATAGTTCTGGTTCTCTTTGTAAGTGAGACTGTTCAGACGTCGTAGCGGAGAAGACGACAACAACAGCAAACTTGAGCAAAATTGTTATCCACAATCTGTTACACGATTCTACGAGAAAAAAAAAAGAGTAATGTTAGTCCTTTAGGGGACTAAATGGGTTGCCACAAAAAATTAGTCACTTTCGGGAGTAAATCCATGGGACTAGATGAATGTCACAGAGTGTGGAACTGCATTTCACGCTCGGTTCTAACAGACCCAGGTACATAATTCGTGCGTGCATGAATAAAAAATACTTCGAATTAAATCGTCAACCGTGATATGTCGAGTGATTTAAAATCTTGCGACATTCATAGGGCACAATTTCTCAAACAAGGAACCGCTAACTATTTCTTCCTCTGTGTGGGCGGAAAATTGCCAAGTTAGCTGAGTTATATATAGCTTTATTCCATCAAATTCACGAATAGTACATATTTACGAGGACTGTTACATTCGGGAGACTAGCTGCGAAGTTCAGTGGCTATTTACAGTACTGGGGAGTCAATTTCGGGATCATGGGACTAAAATGGGGACAAATTACAATGTATAGGGGACTAGAAGCCCCGTATTACTCCTTGTTTCTTAGAGTGCAGATTTCAGTGGCATACGCTGTACAAAAACGTTTGGCATGAAGAAAAAAAAAGAAGAAAAAGAACGTTATTTTTGGGCGTACCGGAACCGAACGAAAACCGAAATAAAATTTTATGTTAGATGGAAGCCAAAAATATGCTTTCGGTTCAAATTGAAAATTGAACTATTTGGCTCTCAAAGGTACGCAACGCAAAACCAGAGTTGTACGTAACGCGTTACTAGTAATTGCGTTACTAGTAATCAATTACTTTTTCAGTAATTTTTTAACGTAATCAATTAATTTTGTGAGCAAGTAATTTTCCAAGTAATCCTATTACAATTTACGGTAATCAATTACTGAGTAATTGATTACTTCTTTAACCTTCTGTCAACAATGGCAACCCTTTTCAGCAAGCCAATCTGTTCTTCTGTTCCACCACCAGTTCGACTGAAGCAATGACGCAGAGGTCACTGTGACAGCCGTCTCTAGTCCACACCTGTTATACACACGCGTTATTACCACAGTAATATGATACAACCGCGATAATATGATGATATGATAATATTACAACCGCGACCTACTAGAGCAACAGTAAAATAGGTGACTGTATTGATAAATTGTGGGGGCTGAACATAACAACAGTAACAAAAGAAGCCGAAGTTTCGATGTTGTTTTAAATGTATGTATAAATCTGTAATAAACGCGTGTATGTGTTTTGTATGTTGCTTTCAAATGTATTTGTGAATTTCACTTATCATGTATGCTGGTGTGTCATATTAGAATTTGCAACAAGAGCTGCATGGTTGCCTTCACTGCAGGCTTGTTGGCTTTGCTATGGCCCACAATTTAAAAGTAACGGGAAAAGTAACGCGTTACATTTTTAATCGGTAGCGTATTACATTTTTGATGAAGTAATTTGTAACGGTAAAGAATTACTTTTCGTGCAGCAGTAACAGTAACTGTAATCAATTACTTTTTTCGAGTAACGTGCACAACTCTGCGCAAAACCTCAAGTGCACAATACATGGCATCAATCTGCGTTTGGGTTAGGGAACTCCGCAAACCTCACACTAGAACAACGTGCCAGAGTGCAAGGCGGGCTCCTTGTTTATGTCTATAAGTCACATGGTAGGACCTTCTAACCAGTCTTGTTATTTCTCCCTGTTGTGAAACTGAACCTGTTTGAACCGTTATTTATTTATTTATTTTTTTACTCCGGATCTGAACAGTTTTCTTTGAACCGAAACGATAACCGGAGCGGAAAACCTTTCGTTAATTTCGGCACCCTGGTCGGAACGCTAGCAGAGTTGCCAAACCTGACGAAGAATCCGAAACGGAACATCTGTTGCATGCGTTTTCGCTGTGGTATATAATTAGGGCCTGACTTTTTCGGGTTTTATTTTTGGACAAATTCGGGGGGTAAATATCGGGTGATATTTTTCATTTGAAAATTCGGGTTATTCGGATTAAATCCCGTTACGGCATATTCTGTCGTCAGGAATTCGGGTGATTTTTTTTGTGTTTAATAAAAATTTGTCTTAACATGGAACTAATGTTTAGCAATGTTATCAAACTTTATTTTAATGCACGCTTACGAGTGTGCCACGCGACCCGGATGTTTTCGGGTAGATTCGGGTCAAACCAGAATTTTACAGATTTCGTTCGGGGGGTAAATATCGGGCGGATACGGGTTTAACCCTAAAAAGTCAGGCCCTATATATAATGAGCACTTCGTTTGATACTTGCGCTTGGCAAACGGCTGGCAAGAATCAGGATAAATGAATGCATCTTTTTCCATATCATACTTGGATAAGAGTGAGTAGGAATTGAGAAGAAATTTCGCGCAAGAGCTAATATGCGCAACCTGTTCAAACTCCTGGCTTTACGATATTCTATGAGATAGTAGCCCTAGAGGGTTCTCTCCAAGCAATCGTGTCAATTATGGAATATGGCAATATGTTCAGATTATATTATAAAGTAAGAGTATGAGGCAAATGATTGTATCGGTTAGACCGGTGAGCACGGACTTTATTGGACCGCACCTCATCGAGCCAATGGTAACTTCAGCCGCGCTGAAATATACAAACTTCTGTTCCGACACGTTTTTGGCTCCCGTATTTGTCTCTTCCGGAACCATCACGAATATTTATTAGGTAAAATACACATCGGCACACACAACGTTTAAAACAATTTAAAATGACGTTCCGGAATCAATCATCAGAATGGCATGCGAGCACCTGCCCCAGCCTACCAAGCGGATGTAAATTGAAATTGAAATTATTTTAAACTTTACAATGCTTAATGAATAGTACAATTTATACAGATGGAAGACCCAGAGGGAAAAGTATCCCAAGCAGCACAATGTACTGAAAGTCGAGTGCAATAGGGGTGGACGGTATGCGTCTTATCAATGTTCTTTAGTTTCACGAATGTGTTCAAGGCCTTCCACCTACCCGTCCACCCCTATTGCACTCGACTTTCAGTACATTGTGCTGCTTGGGATCCCTGTAGCAATTAGGCAGTGGTCCGGTGTGCTTGTTGATAGCTCCCTGTGTTTGTTTAATGTATACCAGGATTCCAATTGTTTGCGTACGCCCCAACGATTTTCCCCGGCTAAGATAAGCGGCTTATCTAAATCTAGAATATGACCTGTAGTCTATAAATTTAGATAAGCCGCTTAAATTAGCCAACTTTAACATAACTTTAGAAACCACCAATGTAGCAGGCAACCACATATACCTTTGCCAAAAAGAAAAATTGACTTGACTTGCACTTTGCGCAGAAAGAACATTTCTTCCTATATCACGATAAAAAATAAAGACGGTTAAGAGCATCAACTATTTACAATATACATTAAAAAACAAGACTTTCGTGCAGTAGAAAAGAAAGAGGTGTTGAATAGCTTTCTCAGAAATAATGGAGGGTTCCGCATTTTAATGGTAGAAATGCAAGTGTGCGGGCGAGCTGGTACATTGTAAAACGACGATAAAACATGTCAGTCATTAATTATAAATGGGTTGCTGAGTTTGAGAACGTGTCGTGTTGTTATTTTTCTGTTCCTTGTCTCACGTTTTATCGCGGTTCCGCATTTTAAGCTCACGTAGAGTTGAATTTTGAGGGGGAGGAATTTGGTGGGAAGACGCAAAATTGGCATTGCTATCTGGATTCCATGTATTGACTACTCAACATATTTTGTTTATCATCTGCTAAAGAAGCACTGTTGCGGGCAGGCGTCAAGCAAACCAGGTGTAGCTGTCCTCCAAAGCACTGCGCGTTCAGTACTCACAAAAAGTTCCCCAAAGCGACCGACACAACAAGACGGCTTACGTGTTTTGTGCAACTTGTTACTCGTCCATGTAACTGCCGTTCCGACTGCCAATATTTCGAAGCGAGCGCGCAAGGGCGTCTCACTCCACGTGCTTTCCGCAAAAGCACGACCTGAGATGAATCATGGTCGCGTTGCGCCATCTGTCGCTCGCCAACTAAAGTTTCGTTCTCCTCGACCTCATGAACAGATAACGAACACACATTTATGTATTCTGCTTTTCAAAAGATTTGTGTGACAAAATTGTGAGCTTAGTGGTATATCACTTCTATAAAAAAATGCAAAAGTCTAGTGTTGTTTACGTCTGGATCCACCTTGCGATCGTGGAGGACGCCATCTTGAAGAGGGTCACCTTTCAATGCATCTCCGTCCCTGCCGCTAGTAACCCGGGCATCTCTCGCGTACGCGAGGTGCAACCGTGCGGAAGAAGGTGGGTGAATTATGGCTTCCTACAGAATGCGAAAAATTGTGATCATAGGCGGAGGTGCTCTTGTGGCGACATATATCGCTGGGCAGTACACCGATCGGAGTAGGCCCGTCGTAGTTGCCGCCTCAGCGAAGGACGCATCCCGACCTCACGGCCCGTTGCTGCCTCGAGCCACGCATCTGAAAAACCTCAAAGAAACACCCGAGTTCGACGTTCTGATCATCGGTGGAGGAGCAACGGGATGCGGAGTTGCCGTCGATTCACAAAGCCGCGGGCTCCGCACTGCGGTTGTAGAAATGAACGATTTCTCCTCTGGCACCAGCAGTCGCAGCACAAAACTGATCCACGGGGGAGTGAGGTATTTACAAAAAGCAGTCATGAACCTCGACTTGGAACAGTATCGGATGGTACGCGAGGCTTTGCAAGAGCGAGCGAATCTTCTCAGCATCGCACCGCACCTTGCGAACCCGCTGCCGATCATGTTGCCCATCTACCGGTGGTGGCAAGTTCCATACTATTGGGCCGGAATCAAGCTCTACGATCTCGTCGCAGGCAAGCAGTGTTTGAAAAAAAGCTACTTCCTGTCTGCGAAGAGCTGCCTAGAGTTATTTCCCATGTTGAAGAAAGAACACCTTTGTGGGGGTCTCGTCTACTACGACGGTCAGCACAACGATTCACGTATGAATATTACGCTAGCTCTAACCGCAGCACGAATGGGATCTACTATAGCCAACCACACCGCAGTCGTTAAACTACTCAAAAAGAAAAATGAAGAAGGCAAAGAAGTATTATGTGGTGCTACGGTGCGTGACATGCTCACGGGTAACGAGTTCGACGTGCACGCAAAGTGCATCATCAATGCCACGGGACCCTTCACGGACAAAATAAGAAAGATGGACGACCCAAATGCGCCTAACATCTGCCAGCCTAGTTCCGGCGTTCACATTGTGTTGCCCAGCTACTACAGCCCAGATAACATGGGGCTCCTTGATCCGGACACGAGTGACGGTCGCGTCATCTTCTTCCTTCCGTGGGAACAAAACACCATAGCGGGTACGACGGACCGGCCCTGTCCCGTCACCGAAAACCCCGCGCCCACCGAAGACGACATCCAGTTTATCCTGAGCGAAGTGCGACACTACCTGAACCAGGACGTCGAAGTGCGGCGCGGCGACGTCCTCTCCGCTTGGGCCGGCATTCGCCCGCTCGTGCTCGACCTGAACAAGAGCAAACCCGGAAGCACGGAAGCGATTGCCAGGAATCACATCATTTACGTGAGCGACTCCAACCTCGTCACGATCGCCGGCGGAAAGTGGACGACGTACCGCGTGATGGCGCAGCACACCATAGACGCCGCCGTCCGGGCGTGCGACTTAAAACCGACGGCCGAGTCGAGTACGCTCGGCATGACGCTCGAAGGCGGCCACAAGTGGACGCCGACCATGTACATTCGCCTGGTGCAGGATTTTGGAATAGAACCCGTCGTCGCGAAGCACCTCGCGAGCAGTTACGGCGACCGGGCGTCGTCCGTTGCCAAGCTCGCCGCTCTTACGGGCAAGCGCTGGCCCGTCCTCGGCAAACGGCTGCACGAAGAGTTCCCGTACCTCGAAGCTGAAGTCCGCTATTCTATAAAGGAATACGCCTGCACCGCTGTTGATGTGATTGGTCGTCGGCTGCGCCTGGCCTTCCTGAACGTCCAGGCCGCGCAAGAGTGCCTTCCCCGCATCGTAGACATCATGGCTGAAGAGCTCAAATGGAGTAAAGCCGAGAAAGAAGAACAGTACGTAAGGGCCAAGGAGTTCCTCGACGTCGAGATGGGCGGCAACGTGAACGTGATGTCTAGGCAGCCCCTTCAGATGAGCTTCACAAAATCCGAGATGGACCAATTTATTGCCAAGTTCCAGACCATCGATCGTGACCACAAGGGCTACATCAGCGTCATGGATCTGCGACGCAGCCTCAAGACGGCTGGTGAGCACGTGTCGGAGCAGCAACTTCACGAGATGCTAAATGAGGTGGACATCAACAAGAATGGCCAGATTGAACTGGGAGAGTACCTGGAGCTCATGAACGCCATCAAGACCGGCTCCATCACGGAGAGCAGGGTGGCGCGAGCCGTGGATCTCGAGTACGACCGGCACTCCCCCTCCGTCGACCGCAGCGGAGGAGGATTGTAATTGCCGACGTGCTTGGTTTTGAGGGCGACAGACAGCATTGTGAGGTCTCGGTGTGAACGGCGCGGATGACACTTGTGAATGTCGCTTTATTTTATTTTCAACAGTGATTTCTTGACGGACGCGTTCGACTGGTAAGGGGGGAAAGTTTGTAGAGGCTGGAAAAAAAAACAATTTAGATCATTAACGGGGATGTTGGGCTCTTCACACACAGACTTCATAATGGTTGGTTGTTTGGAACCGCATATAACATCATCTATGTGAGTGCATGGATGACTGCCTCCTCAAATTATGGACCCACTGCTGCTTAGTTGTAGAAAAAAAAATGTGGGCATATGCAAATGCCTGTGTGTGTATGTAGTGAATCGTGTCTTACGGTAGAAATGAAGGTTGTTTCCTCTGCTGAAAAGTTCAATAACCAATTTCTTTTAGCGATACTCTTCTTGCATAAGAGAAGTAGGAATGAAATTCCACTTTTACTTCGTGGCTAAGCCACTTTCAAACTGCTGGGAACACCCTCCACCTTTCTCTTCTTAACTTATATTAATTTATTCTACACATCATCGAGCTTCTGTCTCTTTGTGTGCATCCTCGTGTTTATCTTCTATTTTACCTGCAGTTTTTTTTTTTGTCCTTCATGCCTCACAATTCCACTTGAGATAGCAAGCTCGTTATCTTGCGTCTGTCCAGTACGTGAGGTTTTGTTGTACACTCTACTTGCAAAGGGTTGACCCAGTTACCCTTCTCTGTGTCTCGTAGTGTAGTCGAGCGAAGAAGAAAGAGAGGCAAGCAAGCTGATGGCAATGAACCTTTCGGGTATTTTTCCTCGAGTATGAATTAAGTTTGTCCCATCACGTCTCCTGTCTTTGTTTCTTCTCCCGATACTCAAGGAAGCTCCAAGTAGTTTAATTCTCATCTCCGAAACGACTGCACGTTCCGTTTGATGAGGACAGCATACGGCTTTCTTTCGTTAAGTGTCCAGAGAGTCGCTTCGGAAAGGGGTTTACTGTTTCTAGTTTTAGTCCGTCTTATCTTTAACAAGGGGTTCCGCGGTTGCGGATTATAGTTGTAGGTAGATTTGGAAGGATGTTTTTCGTATCTCCCGTTTCTTTCAGATGTTGCGCATTAATGGAATTTGGTTGGGCTGCTAGACTGAAGTCATGCTGCATTCGTATGTTCTAATCGGCATATCCTCCGTTATTTAGGTACTCTGCAATAGTTTGCGTGCTTGGTTTAATTTCGCTACAAAAATTACGGATGCAAAACATTGTGACACGATAATGTTGGAGTCTGTCAATAGGTTGTCACATTGTCTACTTTAGCAACATAATTAGCCCTCTGCTGGAATTCAGAGTTTCTTGCTCAGGGTTAACTCTGTAAAACACAAACTTACCAGCAGTTATATTGGTGAGTGCCTTTCAATTCTTTTATCTTTCCTCTTTTTAAGGTTAATTCCAATAGCTCTGCATGTAGCTTGTCTGCAATCCATGGGAGACAGGAATTCCTTAATGCATCTCTCCAGTTCTATTAGGAATAAAGAGCAAGCATCTCGCAGACAATTGCAAACACAATGGGACGTTTGTTTGAAGAAACCGTGGTAAAAAGATTATGCATTTACTGCTGATAACCATTAGGTGAAAATACACTGATTGATTAATTGATTAACTACCTAGACTGGAAGAGGAACTGGTAGTACGGATGGCAGGCGTGCAATATTGCCTGACAAGGATAAAATACAAATCGGTTTGCTAGTGACACTACCAAACAGAGAATCGATTTTATTTATCTCAATCCCTTTTAGGACGTGTTGGTGGACTTGGACACCATGCCAGCTTTCGCATCCTTGGACGAGCTTGTTCTCGACTGTTTAATTCAATCTGAAGGACACCCCCATGCATGTGTCTGTGGTGCCAAGAAAAAACCCTTTCTCTTTGGCTTCTGCTAATAATAGGACCGTGGCCTGTTCTCACCTTTCTTCGAGCTGATGTTTCAATATTCTCTGACTGGACCACCTTTAACTGCGACCTATTCCACAAACACTGGCGTGCAATTCTTTTAAATTTAACGTGTTCATAATTTTGTGTCTGCTTGCCCTTACCATTCGCCAAGCGTGATTAGATTTCTCTATTGTGATACGGTAAAATGAGTAACGCGAACGTATGTGATAGGCAGGTACTTTTTTTGCATTTGAAAGTTTAACGTAGATTTTATTTTTTCCCACTTGTTTTACTGGTCTGTGTTCTAGTCTTGCGCTGGTGACTTCGTAGAAGTTTATTCGCGGATACTAATTATGTCAAAATAAATCCTGCGTTCTTACGGTATCCTTATGCATTTGCACGTGTAACAAATGCAAGATAAGTATCCAGTTATACTGGTACGAAGCATATTCACAGGGGAAAGTTGGAGATCCACGTGAATTGCATTGTGAAAGTGTGGCTGTCCTTTGACTGTCTTTTCCATTCATTGTGCTACCGCACACCTGTGAGGGTTTATGCTCCCAAGGCGTCTTTGATGATGGAATCGAGATTCCTAACTTGCAATTTGTGACTTTTATATACTTAGTGTTATCGGGATAGTTTAGTCCTACGTTTATTTGTTAGAGGCGTCAACCGTTGCATATGCCAGAGTTTATTACGACTTGCATGTATTTACCTGCTAAATAAACTATTTCCTAAGCAGTCCGTTTCAAGTAATTCCTACAAGTCTCGTTTGCAGCCTGTATTCTGTTAGCATGCACTTTTTTTTGCACACTGCATGTTTGGTGGTTGCTCAGCAGACACAGAGAGGCAGCAGAGTTTATAACGAAACATGTAAAAAAAAAACTTTATTTTTAATACACATCACATTATTCTCGCATGGCAACGAAATGGCGTGAAAGAGCGTCCATTTGTGCTGTTATGTTTCAATATGATCCTCGATTAATCTCTCTCACTGGTATGTACAAGGACTTTCAACACTGTGAAGCTTCACATAGACATATGTACAAATGCGAACACACCTTTTCTTAATATTGCAAGCTACACGATTCACTAATGTTTCATTCATTAATGCCTTTCTGTTCTGACACGAATTCCATATGAATAAAAGCTAGTTTAGGTAGAATAATTCCTTTCTGGTCTACAGAGGTAGAATGAATGTTTGCCCGGTCACAAGGAGAACGAACACACAAGTGCAGTTGCCCCATACTTGAATATGGGTTCAACCTGTGTGGCAACATGTAGCTCACCTAATTCAGTTTTGCTTAATGCTCACTTTATTTCGGATGTTCAAACATTATTATGAGCCGTCTTCACACTAAAAAAATTTTATCTATAATTCGGTTAATTTCTTCTCGATGTTTGCTCGATATTCTTGATGTTTTGTTTTTTTTTTTTTGCCATTTTTGTTTTGATTTTTGTATTGCTTCTGCCACGTTTAAACTGCCACTGATCTTGTTGGTGCACCATCCGGCAGACCTCACGGCTGTTGATGGGCAACGTTCAAAATAAACTACTATTATTATTATTATTATTATTATTATTATTATTCCCAATATTGTGAACAGCCTCAGAAGAAAAGCATAGGGTTCCGAACTTCAGATTCCCCCAAATATATTACCAGGATGGTGCGCTTGCTTCAAAACATGCATTGTGCAACCACCGCAAGGGAAAGAAAGGGAACGTTGTCAGTGGTTCCTCAGGTAAGATTTTTCTTGCATGTGTTATTATGGCCAACAGGGATTTTCCCAGGATTTTCATCCGGGGGATGTTGATAATCTGTAAGGGTTATGTGACACCCATATCTGCCGGGTTTTCGTGGTTTTTAGGGTGTAGGGGGTGCCGTAAGTAATCCCTAATTTGGCTAACACGGTGAATTGGAATGATGAACTCGTGATTCGGTGAGCAGTACATACAGGATATTAGAGGGGGTGATATTTACACACAGTTTGTTACCGTTCAGGTTCGCTCAGAAGTCATCTTCGCAGTTTTGAGCTCCTTCAACGAAGCAATAGTGTGAGCGCAACTATACTCTAAGAGTAAAACAAAAATGCCAAATTGGATTGTAGGATTACCCTGCTTCAGTGGCACCACTTGGGGGGGTTCGGTCCGCACATGTTTCTTTTTTTGTTATGTTTTTTTAATACCTGTGGTATAATATTGCTATGTATCGTGTAGGAAGGGATCTATTATGTGTGTGTGTGTGGGGGGGGGGTGCGCAAAGAGCTCTCGCACCGGGCGACGTGTATCCTGGTGACGCCACTGCCCTGCCTGCGTGTACAGCTCCGGTCAACCTTAATAATAACCCTGGAATAAATTCGGTCTCACTTCCGAGCGCGATAACAGGCACCCCGGGTGCACTGGATGAACGTCAAATGAAAAAAAACAAAAAAAAAAGCCTTGCGTTAAACTAACAGAGTAATTTTGTTCAATTAAGATTTCCTTGTGGCCCTAAGGGTTGCTGTAATCGCGATCGGGAACGAGACCACATTTTTATTTTCCGGTGTTGTTATTAAGGTTGACGCGAGCTGTACGTAGTGTGGAAGGGTTAGCGTCAAGGAGATGGTTAATTATCTTCTGCTAAGGTGCACCAAAAACAATATAGATGACTAAACCGAATGAGAAGTAGAATGACACTCGCTGAATACAGGAAATTGTGCCACAATGCAACAAGCTCAGCTTACACTGAAGATTTAGATGAAATTCAGCAATGCAGTGAGATCTAGAAGTACGAACCCCTTCCGCCATGTTAAAAGAATATTTGAGCAGAACCCTCTATCGGCATCTTTTGAGGAAGCAAACCTTTTTGCTCTTTTAATGAATCTGGATGTCATTTTGCATCACGGTTGTTCCGGAAAGCGTTAAGCAGCGAAGCAACACGCAGTGCAGGGTGACACCACAGGGTGTATCCTATTTGAAACCGTTAAAAATAAACGCTCAAGAATAACCGCGCAAGTAGATCCACGGTTGAAAATAAAACGTTCAGAATATACGCTTATAAATCTACGATAAAAAATAAACAGCGCATCTTTAATAATGGATTCTTAAAAACATATGCTTCACAATATATAGTTATAAATGAAGTGTTCCGAATCCACCCTATTTGATTGGTCGCTGTAGTCACGTGGTATGACCCCGCAAACAAAGTGTCGTTGTCCGCTTTAAAAAATAGTTCGCAACTTGATGACTTTCAATCGGCCGGGTATAGACATCTTTATGTTGGAATATGCGTTTGGGGTCAGAGGGTTAGTGACGGCGCCAGTGAATATGTTTATGTGACAGACCATTCTGGTTACTAAAAAGAAAGAAAAAGTTTGCCTGCAGGACGCAAACTCACGCAACTGAGCATGCAAATCCTCGAAAAATTTCCGTGCCATAATGTCAAAATTTCCGTGTCATAAAATATTCTGTGTCATAACACGGAATATAAGACACCCTACCCATATCGCCAGGTATTAAAAAAAAAGGGGGGTGGACCCGCTGCCCCACCTTCCGAAGTCCTTTCGTCACTTCCTCAGTTTCATTGAACTGTCATTAGGGACACAAAAATGATATTTATTTTATGGATGTAGTTCCGTACACGCACTTACAAATCTAAAAAAATGAGAACAAAAAAATTAAGAAAATTACACTACCTCGAACCAGTGCATCAAACCGAAAACCGGAAAGAACCGTTAGTTTTTGCCGGAACCGAACCGAACCGAAAAGGCCGTCGCCATCTCGGAGCTGAACCGAACCTCGATTTAGAAAAATTTCGGTTACCGTTTCAAAATATCGAGAGTTCGAGACTAACCTGACCTCATTCTTTTTTACTTTTTTTTTCTTTTACATTTTACATCGCTTCTAGAGGGGGGGGGGGGGGGGGGCATTTTCCGTTTCTCCTGCCAATGGCGGGAGTTCGCATCGGGACCGGCTGCTCCTGCTCCCGTCATCGGCATCGGCATCGTCCACGACAGCGACACGATCGGAGCAAGAAACGGTAGAACGCTTTTGGTACCCCACGAGGACCAACAATAGCTCTTCACTCACATCAAAAGAACCAATATGCAGTGCCATATTGGTAACCTTGTGTGAATTCTTCGCGCAAATGATATTGCCTACTTAAAGAAGAAGATGAAGAACAACAAAAGAAAAAAAAACTCATGAATTGCCCGGCGAATTCTGTGCAAGCATCCCCAAAACTGAGGAAATTGAGGAATAATTTGCAAGAACGCACTGTGCGTGATTCCTTGCTTCTTGCCTTGACGAGAGGTCTTCACATTTCGACTCACCCTGTAATTACCGTTGCAGAATGTCATATGTGTCATTTTGCGTGCATAAACTCGGCATACATTGAATTTCCGACTAGATTTTTTTTTTGAATAACCGAAATCGAAAGTAAAAAAAGAAAAAGACGGAGCTATAATACCATTGACGGTTGATACATTTTGCAGTAAACTATAGCGTCGGGCGGCCTATTGGAGTTAAAAGAGAATAAATTTGATCTTGAGCTGAAATCTCCAACTTAGTTTCTCCTACCATTGTTACGTGTCGCGATCTGAGGTCACTTTCTTACAATATCGCAGTTTCATGTATGCCTGAGATGCGTACAGATATCCCGACAAAGAATCACCACAAAAGAAGTCGCGTAGAAGTATTATTCGCGTTAATTTTGTCTCCCGACGAAGACTGTGGAAGCGGCAAAC
Organism: Ornithodoros turicata; assembly: GCF_037126465.1. Lineage (NCBI taxonomy): Eukaryota > Metazoa > Arthropoda > Arachnida > Ixodida > Argasidae > Ornithodoros > Ornithodoros turicata. The sequence continues at coordinate 5,652,805 of NC_088205.1, forward strand.
GTAAAGGCTCAGTAAAGTTCTCTAATCTGTTTTCGCGGGCAGTTTAGAAAACATGATGAGTTGACTAACGACGATAGTAAGTGTACTTATAAATTGAAATTCATGTATTTGTCAATATGTGGAAACATGTCGCATGTGTTTGTCAGCATGTGAAAAGATGTCGTTGACATCAGTACATGGTTCGTCATAACGAGCATGGGGTCTAATTGGCACTTCTAGCTTGCTCACACCTGCAGGCGTTGATAAGGTTGTATTAATGGCCACCAGAGGGAGGAACACTATATGTATACAAATAAAGAAGCGTCGCTATCACACGGCACCTGCCTCAATGAAGGCGTGGCGGACTGTCTCTTCAGGATCTCCATCTAGCGGCTCGAAACCCTGTACTATTAACTAAAAGGTTAGATAGTGCGTTGTTGACCTTATACATCGCTTTGACGTATGCTTCAATGCCATTTCTGTACATACTTTATATCTGTCGCGCTATCAAATATTTCACATAACAAGGAACGGTTATAACTTCCATTATCGCACGGTATCGAACCTTCAAAAGAATACAGTGAACCCTCGTTATTATGACCCCCGTTAATCTGACATTCAGGCTTTATGACCGAATTCCTGGGGAACGGTTTCTTCGCCATGTAAAATTTCCCCGTTAATATGACATTCCGCTTATCGGACTATGACCGAGATTTTGGGGCACAGCTGGGGTCAAACACATGTATTATCCTCCCGTTATTATGACAGCGTCAGGCGCCCCTTAGAGCGGCTGCTTAAGTTGCTCATGAACAAAGTGACACAGTTAAAGTGGGGCGCAAAGGATTAGGGTGATTCCAGGCGTTGTTGACGTCGAGATTACTCATACCTTTTCTCGGATTGCTAAAGGGAGAAAAACCATAAAAGACAGTGACCGCCCGTCACTACGAAAGAGGCCAGTGAAGCACTGAAGGTTGCTTTATTGTTTTTTGAGCAACACAATGACATTCATAATGTTCGCGTGATTGATAGTACTCTTGTCCAGTTATAAAAGCTGATCACTGCAAGCTACCACCAAGCAGTCATTGTTGACAGACTTTTTTGTTAAATAAATTGTTGTGCAGCATCATGCGTGCGTTGTGTTTTGCCGTGCATACTCTCTGGTCCCGACCGTTCCACTTTCTCGTTATTATGACAATTCGCTTTATGACCAGAATCTGCGGGAACGGAGGTGGTCATATTAACGAGGGTTCACTGTACATCTTTTGTGCTGCATATGTGCACCAAACAACGCTCATTGTACAGCTCGTGAACAAGTTCAACAACGTTCTTTCCTAGAACGGTACGTCGTAAAGTCCTATATGTACACACTTATATGAGGCACTTCCAAACAGTGGAGTCTTCTGTACTGTGCTATATGGGAGCGGTGACTTGTATGATGGGCCACTTTGACCTAATCGGCAGCACGGCGTAACCACTTTGAACGATCATGAAAGAAGTCCTGGTCCTGGAACTGTATAGGCCATCTTGACATACAGTAGCAGTTCAGGTAGTACGCTGTTTTTCGGACACAGGTAACGCATTCTGGATGTCGTCAGCAAAGGCAACGTCAGCGGAGTTGGCAGTGTAGGCAAGACTGAACTGCTGACGAGGTGAGCTAAAGATAAAAGGCGAGAAATAGAGGAAGGTTAACAGGAAAGGCAGAAAGAAGTTAGTAAGTCAAAAGAGAATTCAAATAAGTATAAAGGTAGTAAGGACAGATTAGTAGTATCGGAGAAGTGTCTAGTGCACAGCAGTTCACAGCCGCAGCAGCGACTGTGCACTGGACGTTTTCATTCATTTCAGTTCATTCAGTTCATTTTATATCCACAGTACGGGTATGCAGAAGCAGAGCAATGTATTGTATGTATTGAGGACCTTTGTATTTAGAATTATCGTGTCGGTAAGGAGCAGTGAATGAAACGTCGTTATCAGCTCTGTAAGGTATTCATATACTGAAACAGAAAACATTAAACAGCGAAAACAACGGGAATTAGTCGAGGCAGGCCTACAAATATGCACGACACAAAAACAAGTAAGCCTCGCACGCCCACAAATTAACGAACAGGTGCTGATGCCGGGTCTTCTGGAATATCTGCTGTCGTGGTGTGACGGTTGTACATCTGTCGGGAAATCAGAAAATCTAGGTTCGATTCCTGACGTCAGCACATTTTTCCTTGAGCTGCCTCATTCGTAGACACATTCTTGGCTTTCCCATTGAGATTCTTTAAACGCCTCTTACGATCTGCAGAATGACAGAGGTGACCAGTGGTTCATCCAGAATCCCAAGCATGGAGGGGCGTTGGAAAAAATTGGGGGGGGGGTCAATATTATAGTTACGTCATTACAGTTTAACATATCATTACCGACTTAAGACTAATGCTCAAAATGCAAGGGCACCCCCTGTAGGGGTTACACGGGTGAAAAAGTTAGGGGGGTGTCACTGAACATTTGGGGGTGTTAGGGGTTGTAGGAAGGAGGTCTGGATAAATCACTGGAGGTGACCACGGAGGGGATAGCTTTTATGCACTTCATAGTGTAATTTATTCGATGAAAGCTTACCGGTGTACCTTAGAAAAATCAATTTCGTCTTCTGAACGCGTTACGAAAGGAGTTTGTAGACGACCATTAAAGACTGCTGTGAGCGACTCATTATCGGCTGCGCAACTCCAATCACGATTGAAACAATGGGCACCGGCCCACTATCACCACCAAGATCCATCACCGGGAGCTCGCTGCGAGTTCAATATCCATCGAGAAAAGCACATTCGCTCGCACGGAGGATGCCGTGTTTTTCTTGAAGACGGTTACCAACGACAGCTCAAAATGGTGACGCGTGGCTGGGATGGTCTGACCCCCAAAAGCTGTCTCTCTAAAGAATATAGCGTGCGCACTGAAAAGGAATGAACTGCTACCACCGTCTTCACGTACTTCTACACACCGTCGAAACTAAATGATGACAAAAGGTTTCTTATGGTTTCCTTCAGAGGTTTTCTCGCGACCACACTATAACACTAGACAACAGCAGAAACACTGCAAAGTTTTTTTACTTGATGACAATACACAATAACAAGTGGGGTAACAAGCGGGCTAAATGGTTAGGGAAAGCTTAGGAAGATGAGTACACAATCTTCTGTGGCTCATCTCATAGAGTCAACAATACACACTACCTGAGTTGTTGACTTTGTTGGGGAAAATAAAGCGAATAAGTAAATTATGGATATAGGGAAGTAGGCGAAAACGTGGAGGGAGACAATGTAGTGCATGCCTGCTCTTCGTTTTTAGGGCGAGGGCAGTACTATTTTTGAACCATGATGTGGGCAAGCCTACGCTTGTCCCATCCTACAGTTGGCAATACAAGACGATAATGAAGATGGGCTCACTAATTCCGTGACACACTGCAACGTTTTCTCAAATAATCTTACAGCTAAATGGTTTCGAAGAGATTGAGTTGGTAGCGAAATGTAGTGAGCGAGATCAGTGCTATTTTTTAGATGTGATGTCAGCCATTGCGCTTGTCCCATCCTAGAGTTGCCAATACAATCCTACACCTTTCAATGCAGTTGCAGATTTCCTCCAATAATGTTCTCAAATTTTTCATGCATTGCGACTTGTCCCATCCTCTAGGTAGCAATACAAAATTTTCTGATTGAGTTTCAACTTGTCGCACAAAACAATGGTTTCAGTTGGTGTAAAGGGGACTAACTCCATACTATTCTGTTTGTGTAAAAGGCCCCACCTCCTAGGCAGTTCTACTTGGTAACAACGCACCCTCGTACCATTAAATATGTACATAAATGGCGTAAATTCCTGGTGCGGAACAAATGCAGATGTTTCAACACTTTACAAATGTTTAGCGTCAAAGGTTCTGCTACTTGCGCTCCGCAATATCCATCTGCTGCTCACAAAGTCAGCAACAAGGGGGTATTCGCAGACGCGCCACAACATGAAAAAGATGAAGCAACATGGACTTCACGTGCAGTTATGGTACCTTATTTGAGAGCGATCCAATGAGACCGTTCTACGTGCACGAGGGGAAAGGGAGAAGCTGAGGGTCTGCGCGAAAGGCTGACCTACTTTCATAGCGTATCGATGACTGTGGGAGTAGGACAGTACGCAATGCCTGATGACATCAGTTACGAACTTCCACCACTGTTTTTAACCAGCATTTCTGCACTTTTGAGGCCTCGGTGTAGCCGCGTCGCGTCATGCTGGTTGGAGACGGAGATGGGCCCCTCACTCTCCCCATCGTTTTTTTTTATTTGTTCTTTATCGCGCCGTCTCGGCTGGGAAGAAACATTTCGATAACGGTTCCGAAAACCTGATAAGCCAATCACCTAATTGCTTTAAAGTGGCTAACATTACATTGCTGATCTTTTCATTTGACAGCTTTCTTTATCACATAGTTTTCGTACAGCGCTTCCGATGTACTAGAACTTCCTAATGTGTGCTTCTTTTTGATTCCGTGCTAGCGCCCCGAAGCAACTGTGGCTATACGGGCGGCGTACAGACGTGGACACGGGTAGAGTGGACAGCAGGAAAAAGTTTGGACAGGTAGGTTGGTGTGCTTCCTGGACCCGCTTTAGAGGGAGTTAGAGGTAGCTGTGCTGACGTTCGTCTGAAAAATGTTCCGCAAAAGCTTAGGGAAAACCTGAGACAGCACACACGACCCACCAATTCCCAGTCTTCAGCACGACCTTCGCTACGACCAACGAGCGGACGCTTTTACCCAGTCCGCCATGCCGCACGTGATGTCATCCACGGCGTCTGGCAACACGGACGCCCCGGAGTTACGGCGTCCGGAGCTACAGCGTAGGCGGTGTGCTACGGAGCATCCGCCCAAGTATATAGTTCGCAGATGTGCCGCCATTGCTGCGGGAGATGTAGACGCGATGGCCGAAAATGCCGAACGTTAACGGCGTGCGGTCGATAATGCTAGGAAGCGGCGTGCAACAAAGCGTGACGCAATTAGACTCGACTAGATATTCAGAAATGCTCACCGAAGAGTACAGTGCCTTTAGAGTACAGTAGAGGATGAGGTAGAGTATCACCCCTGGCGATGAAGCTCCTCATTCACCATCATTAAATAAAGTTGTTGTTGATGTTTGACTTTAGTAAGAAGTGAATGCGTTTGGAGGCGAAACCAGTGTTTCTGCACGAGGCCCATGGCAACCTATGCAAGGGTTTCCCGTTGCGCCACGCGCAAGTCATGTACGGTCACAGCGCAGGGATTGTTCTTCGTCCGCTGCAATGCCATCGCATTGCGTATATGCGTTTGGCGTTGAGCGACAGAGTACAGTGAATTTTAGATCAAGCTCTTGATTTCCAAACAGTTCTGAAATGATTTTTGGATCTGGCACAAGCAACCGTGTTATAATCTCGTATGGTCAGGCATTGAGTTTTGTCTGATCTGCAGTTGTGAACAAAAAACCAATAATGTTCCGGCTGGTAGATAAAAGGAACTTCCACGACGATCACCTACCTGTATCCCTCAGCTGAGTCGAAGGCAAATTGGTTTATAGATTCCTATACTTTGGCTCCTAGACGAGGTCTACCCTCAAATATCTGTTTCGACGACCGTTGCGTGATGCCTGGGAGTCGTGCGACGACCCGTGTCCCCTCCCCCATGTGGGGAGTGTCGGGGGCAGGGGATCTTAGGCGGGGACGGAGGCGTGGGACATCCGTGAAGTGGACCCCCGACGTAGTAGCTGCTGTCCATACTGGCCCCAGCTGAGAAGGCTCGGATACCAGACTCGAGTTCGTCTAGTTTCTTACTCACTAGCGCAGCTACTTCCAAGTTATTCAGTTTTTCCTTCGTTGAGATGGTGCCGTATTTATCCTGCGAACAACAACAACAACAACAGCATCAATGTGATGACAATACTTGTTTACTGTTGATTAATTATAGTTTGTGAGCAGTTTACATCTACACTTGGAGACCACAAATATGTGCAGCTTTAATGCAAGTTTACGTGCTTTAAATGGGAGTTTTAATGCAAGCGAGAAACGCTGGGACAGCATTTATGTTATAAAGAGAGAAAAGGCAGGGGAACGGTTAGAGGAAAAGTAACAGATAACTGCGAAAGTGGAATGCTACATGGGATAATGGTTAGTAAATGAGGGCAGCTGAAAGGGCATGCTAGTGGGGCACCGCATTGGGAGGACGCTAGGGGGCATGGTTGCACGAGCGGTCAAGGTACAATGTACCATAAAGCTGCATACGTATATTGCTGAGAGTTACTGTCCACGTTGCCAGACATGCAATGCAATGAGCGTGCCGGAGTCACGGTACACTTTACAAGGCGCAGTATGCTATGGACTTCAGTAAAGGTTCAACAAAAAGTATGGTACACACAACATTTATCATTTTGCAAGATCGTGCTGCTGATCCTCACCTCGCTATTCGCATAGTGCACTTTGCCGGACCAACTCCAAGGCTTCTTATCTACTATATCCGCTCCTCCCGCACCATGTACGGGGTGAACAAAGCGTGGCACGCCCGAAGTCATTCTCCTGCGTCGCCTCTTGTGCCAGACCAGCACGGCTCCGAAGAAAAGCACCAGAAGTGCCGCACCGACTGCGCTCAGCGTGATGTAAGCACTCTGGAACATCGGATCTGGTAGGAGAGAACAGGGCAGTACCTGTTGTAATCATTGCAAGCACAGCGATGAGAAGTACTATGCTTATTGCTATTGGTAGTGCTACTGTATTTATTTTATTTTGTATCGTTTTCAGAAAAGCCCAACACTGTACAGAAAAGAGACTGCAAGGACAAGCCTGAGATTGTTCACATATACATAGTTTAAGAGATGCCCACAAGCAACTCTGCTGGATGCTTCAACAGTTTACGCAGCCTGGCACTGTTGTTTTCAAAATCCATCCGTAGGTATGCATGGGTTCACAGCTGTATAGTGTATACGCTATGCGAGCGTCCGGGCCAAACCAAGCTTCTAAGATAACGAAAGCAGAAACTGTGGGGGCGGTAGTAGACACATCTGGACTGTGGCAGTATAGTGTTGTGAGAGGCGCAGCAAATTTAGAGCTCTTCTGTGACCTCTTTCACGTACTGTACACTTATAACGTCTCATAGCGTAACAGTGGCTTTCTCGATATGCCAGACCACGGTGCTACGTAGAAGTTCGCTTCCCACAGATGCGTTTATCGAAGCGGTTGCTTATGCGCAAGTATATAACAATCCCTTACCACCGAATGTCAGCAGAGAAGATTTACATTTTCCCTCTGCTACCTCAGAAGGGGTGCACCTGTTGAAAAAAAAAAAAAAAAGAGATATTAAGGAGACATCCACTGCGCCTCAGTGTGGTCAAACTCATCAGGTGTTGACACCGAACTATGTAGACTGAAGCAGGTCCTGGTGCAAGTTTTTTCGCTTATGAACCGCGCTCCTTCCGAGTTCTACTTACTTAGTTGCCGTGGCGTTAGGAGCTGCTGAAGGTGGTATTGACGGAGGAACCATAGCGTTTCCAGGGGTCGTCATGTCGGGAACTGAACAATGATACAAATAACACTGGTCAAAACAATTAAAGAAAAAATTCAAGACGTTAGACGAGATTTTTTAAAAGGAAATGATTGCCTACACGTTGAGCAGAGTCTACTGTCTGGGACGGACGGACAAGCGCAGACGTAGCCTTGCCCTTTAAACAGGCAGAGGTGCGTGCACCCACCATTACGGACGCTACATGGATTGGTGCCTGCAGGGGAACCGTAGACAACGATGTAAGGCATTGTATTCGAAATGTACTCGTAAAGAGGAAAACAGAAAAACGAAAACAACCAACCTGTTTGTCTACTCCGGGCTACCATCTTGATCTCCATTAGGTACTCCACATTGTCGCAGATGATAATTCTCTCCAATCCAGTGTCCTTATTAGCCCTCTCAATAGCCTTCGTCTGCCAGTCAGTCCAGTAGATGAACGACTGATACTGCAAAAGGGCATGTGATAGGTCAGTCCTTGTAAGAGCCTCTATACCAGGACCTCCTGGGTGCCTCCATGCTGTTGCTCTTGAGCACGCGTTGTTACGTAAGACACGTTGTGGCATCTACGCATTCAAGAGTGCACAAGTACCACAAGAATCACCCCGCCCGCTTCCGAGGGCAATCGTACCTCAGCGTGGGCCACTGTACCTCAGCTTGGGCCACACAATTCCTTGTACAACAGTGTTTAGTGTGCAGCCCTTACCTGTGTGAGTCCAAACGGATGAGCCACTCCTTCAATGAGTTTCTGGCGACCTTTGCCTTCCAAGTCAGAGTATTCGATGCAGTCCATCTTAGCGTCCACCCAGTATAGACGCTGCGTCTCGTAGTCGATAGCAAGACCGTTGGGCCAGCCCAGGTCGGGGGCGATCACTATGCGCCTACCGCTACCGTCCATGTAGGAACGTTCAATTTTGGGCGTCTTGCCCCAGTCCGACCAGAATATGTAACTGGAGTCACATAATTACAGTTATGAAATGGAATACGTACATATCAATATAGCACCGAGATGTAGAAAAAAATCGGTGCAGGTAGAGTTTTTAGGAACCATAAATTGTGAGGAGAAGACATAAGGCCATAGGGATTACAATACGATGCCTTACCCCAGTTCAGGATACAGCGCCAACGCACGTGGTTCGTCCAGATCCAGGTTGACAAGCTGCTTGCGGCTGGATCCATCCGCACGTGCCACTTCGATGACCTTCTTCCGAGAATCCGTCCAATACATGTTCTTGGCCACCCAGTCGAGAGCCAGACCGTCAGCGGACTCCAGATTTTTGTCGATGACAACCTCAACGTTGCTGCCGTTTAGATCAGCCTTTCTGTTGGGACGAACAGATATACCGTCATAATGTGATAACGCGGATTAAGGGAATATTTGTGTGTTTTGTACTATGATTCCAGTTTTCTCTCTTATCGATCAAGAAGCTGAAGACCGGATAAACGAAAGTGAGTTGCAAGGACTGTTATGCATCACGTTGTTTATTTGCCGAACAGTGCGTGATCCCGGGAAGCGAACCCGGCTAACCAAGAGTCGATCGTACTCTTATCTTAAACAGTGCTAATCCAAACCTATTCCTGGCTTCTTTCCTCGATGCCCTCGTTAGAAGGGCGTCATGTGGTAGCCTAGCCTAAACCAGCGATCATTCGATTGATTTTTCCTCATACACTTGAAGACAGATGTCGGCACAGTTCCCTGTGAAGTCGGCCCTGGACGCACGGTCCCCCCCCCCCCCCTGCGATAGTGGTGACGTTGCCCGCCTGAGCGTGGCCGACTACGGCAGGCAGTTACATCATCACCATCACCACCACAACATTTCACGGCACGCGTTCGGCTCAGGATGTTTGAAAGATACGATGTCTTTCAACGAGGATTCTCTCCCATTCTACTTACTCGCTTTTATCTAAAATCCCCTACTGAGGCTCGTGCATATGACGTCACGCGCAGCCTTTGAGCGCCTTGCAGCCACGTGACATGGAAAAACATGGGGATACGTCACAGGCGTCATAATGGGGGCCGAATTAGGCAGCAGCGTGTGTTTTTGTAATTTCATCTCGTAACTGCACGCATACCGCAACAGCTCACGGCATACTCTCCTACTGTGATTCCGGCGCGGCAATATGTTTTCCAATGTCACGTGACGTCACTCCACAAGCCTCATTAAGGAGTTAAATGACGAATTTTGAGCAATTAGTGATCCTGCAATACATACTCTCTTCGAGTGAATGTGCGCCTGGCCGAATAACTAAACTGTAAAAACGTCATCTATACCGCTGTAATATTTTTAATAAAAAAAATCTAAAGCATAAAAAAGACACCGCCCTGTATAACATCGCATATAATAATCGATCGTATTCTAAAGGAAGCGTTCGCCCACTGTTAACAAACAACACTTTTCTCTTCGCATATTACTTGTAACTTTCGATTTTGTTGGCGGTACATTGAGCGCTCAATTGCGTCAGTAAATGAAAAAAAAGAAAAAAAAAAGTTCTAGATGGGAGAAGGACATTCCCCAGTGCAGACGCCCGTTCCAACGAAAATTCCTTGCTTTATGACCGGGAAGGCAGTCCCAGCGGGTCATAACCATTCGCGACAATGTGTCGTTGCCCTTCTCGTACAGAAATAGCCACATGCGGTACCTACGACAGATCCCTGCTGCACAGCACGGGCCAAGTCGAACAAACATAAACAGGCTCCAAACCGTGCGTCCCGCTGTGCGCGCTGACATTGTTGACTCTCTAAATTGACTACAGAGCCTCTTTCGACTCTGGGAGGTGTACTGCTGCCATCAACTACAAAAATCACCTGCGGTAGCCTTAACCAACAATTCAGATGTCTCACACGCGCAAATGTGTATTGTAGCTATTGAAGTGATATGTTATGCGAGAGGAATTTCGAGAAGCAAGCGCTTTTGGCATACGGGAAGCACGAATTGTCTTACAGCCTATTGTCTACGTAACCTTAGTTTAGTCCGTGTGAAACGTTAGAGGGAGCCAGTCTGTGTGGCTGGTCTTCCGCTCCGATGCCAATACAGGTACAGAACCATATTTATACTGTATTTTAATATTTGTCGTTCTCTGACAATCGCTTCTCCAAGTACCTACCTGTTGTTAATACCGCGTCATGACCTTATTTTCTTTTCTGTCCTTAAAACTATATTATCAAAAGCTATTAATCCCGTACCATAGATAATTTGTTCCACTTTCGACAAATAAATATATAAAAACACAAGGACCACGTCACTCATCACGCACAATAGTAACAGTGCTGGACAAAAGTTTACGGAACAGGTTCGGGCGCATTCTTTTCTCAGAGTGACACGAGCTAGCAGCAAATGGGACCGTACGGACTCGCCAGACATGTGCCTAGGTAACCCAGTCATCTGTTTGCAAGTCCGTACGATACCATTCGCTGCTAGCCGTGTCACTCTGAGAAAAGAATATGCCGGAGCGTGTTCCGTAAACTTTTGTCCTGCACTGTACATGCCAAGAGATTCTGAACGCAGAAGGAAAAGTTCTGATCACCAAAAGAGCTGTCTAGAAATGTGCCTATTTTTGTTTCTTCCGATGTGAGATTCGTCTTTCGAAAGAGTAATTACGGTAATACGCACGCACACACACAAATTACGCTTCAATATTCCATGTTTTTCTTTCATATATATAATCTAATCTAGACTGCAATACGTTGCTATGTACCTGATGACATCGAGGGTAACATCCGTAAAGTACAGCTTCCACTGATCTAAGTCGAAGTCCACGGCGACGGCGTTGTAGATATTGCTGATCGGAACATGAACGTCGGTGTTATCGGGCGTGTCCACTGATATTTCCCGTAAGCTGCCGCGGTTTGCGAATAACAGAAATGCAGAAGGACCTTTCGGGAAGAGAAACATACAGGTAGTGAGTACCCAAATTCAAAGAGCGTACAACGCATAAATATTGCTAATGTAAAAGCTCCCCTAACATTGGGCAGCCATTCTTCCAGCAGTTCTTTTAAGTATTGATACTTACTTTCCTCGCATGTTTTCTTGTCAGCTCGCAGTAAGACGCCTGTCGGACACGCGCACGAGTACCCGTGTGGTTTCCGTAAACAGAGATGACTGCATCCACCATTATTATGATTACAAGGATTTGTACCTATCAATCGATTAATTTCAGAAATTAGGCACTCTTACGGAACATTTATGTGTACTGTCCTCTATACCACGTGGGCTGCACCTGCAGGCAACGCCAGCCAGACAAAAGTAGTATGATCGCTTAAACGACGTGACGTTGAATCTCACCAATCGGCCGCCAATCATTAACGTGCTCTAGGCGGCCGTAGCTACAGAGACGAGCCGTCATGAGCCGCATAAGTAGCCACAGAAAGCCAGTGATTGAAATTGCCTACGGCGACTGGCTGAATCAGACGACATGCTGTTCCCTTTTTGCCATCTGCTATAACGAGCCCGTGTTTTCTCTCGGATTCTCCGTCGCCGAAGTGTTTCCGCACGCGAACGCGGTAGGGAGGGAGCAGAAAAGAACTACTCCACAGGGAGCCCACGCACTTGAACTTCCGCCGACAGGGTAGGCGTCGCGCAAACGCAGCAATGAAGCAGTCCGCGTAGTATAGAGGTCAGTGCATGTGTGTTACACGACAAGACATACGGTCAAGTCCTCATACGCCAACGCATCGTCATCTTTGTCTTACCCTTCACGTCGACGTCAACAGCGTGGATATCCATCAGGCCGATTATGTTTCCCCGCGTCACAGTCGGGTTGTGACCATCGCTGTTTGTGCGGTGGATCGCTCTCGTTTCCCAGTCTGTCCAGTAAATATTCCCAGCGAATGCTGCTACCCCGTACGGATGGGCTATCTCGCTCACGAGGATCATCCTGTTGTTGCCATTGAAATCCACGCATTCTATCACCTGAGGTCGAAGACGAAAGTCGATTTGCGGGCGTTTCGAAGCGGAAACACCTTGTGGAACCTACATGAATCTTTGCGTCTGCCCACACAAGACGCGACGACTCCTTGTCGACGGCTAAGCCATGGGGCCAGCCGAGACCTTCTTGAACCAGGTTCATCCTGTTTTCTCCATCCATGTCCGATGTTTCGATGCGGATCTTGTTTCCCCAATCCGTCCAAAACATGATTCTGCGGCACAAAGCAAGGTTGCACCACTACTGCACATGTAACACTCCTGGACTGCTATTCGCTTACCCTTTTTCGTAGTGCAGAACGATAGCCCTGGGGCTGTCAACGTCTTCCCATATGAGAACCCGTCTGTTGCTGCCGTCAAGTTCGCCCACTTCAATGCGACTGCGCTCAGAGTCGGACCAATAAACCTTTCGACCAATGGAATCAATAGCCAGACCTCCAGGCGTATCAATGCCGAAAGATACGACGTCTTTCACTTGACGGCCATGCATATCGCAGCTTTCGATTTTGTGCTTATCGGCATCAGTGTAGTATATTCGCTCTGAAATAGATACGGCGTTGGGAATGAAACAAATGAAAAAGAAAAAAAAAAAATGGCTGGCTACAATAGTGAAACAGGTACTTGAGGGATGATCGATAGGCGCCGCCCATCGGAGAGATCTACCCAAACGTAAAATTTATTTGGAATATCTGCCGATATTTGCGATTCGAAGTTAAACGGTTGTAGTGGTTTCAGCGGCGTCCTTTCGTGTACTGCATCGATATCATTTCCTTTATCTTATTGTACCACTTTGACAGATACGCGAGTTGGCATTACAGAACGTCATATTGCACCTTAAAGGTAAAGCAGCAAAAATAAAGTAATTAAAAGAAACCTGCCAATCTCCCATGTGATATACCTCTCTCTCTCTCTCTCTCTCTCTCCTGTGCTCCATCGTCGGGTTCTTCACCTGTTCATGGACTGCCTGTCGTCCACTGGATTGCTCCAGACTCCTTAGCTATTTATCGTATTTTCATTCTTCCTTCCTTCGAGCAAAAATTGGCACAACACTTTCAAGCGCAACCGAGGTAATATGAGAGGGCGAAGTGCTGACAGGCGATTTTAGCTATCCGTGTAACCCAACAGTACGCTGACTTTACCATGGAGTCGTATGCCAAGGCGTGTAGCATTGTATACCATAGGAGACATGACTTTGCACAAGAGACACATAAAGACACACAAAAGACACACACACACACTGTCCCGAGGCCAGAGAGAGGGAGCAAAAATCTTAACCCCGCTATTGCGAATGATCCAACATATATCTTCTTACACAGACGCGAAATATGGTACCCAATTATTATACCGAACAATTTAACCGCTGGACAATTACTGATTGTACTCGGACCAAGAACGAGATCCTGGCTGTATGAAGTCGCAGGACCCTGGGATGGTTTAAATATGACGTTATAGGATGATTCGGAGCAGATGGTTCGGAGCAGATGGTTCGGAGTAGATGATTCGGAGTAGCAGGGTTATTACAGTTCAGCCAATTATGTAACGTAGAAAGAGCGCTATTTGCCTTTGCATACAAGTCCACACGATATCTCCGCTTTGCAGGAACAAAGCTGAATCATCGGCGTATAATATTTTATGTACATCAAGACAAGCCACCAGGTCGTTTATATAGATTAAAAAGAAAAATGGACCAAGTTAATTAAGTGGTAGAACGATTCATTTGGTCAAGTTTCCATATTTGAGCAACGGTAGCCTCTGGGAGAGTCTGTACATGTTGAGCAAATTACCACCTGGTGTTGTGTGAGGTACGGTACTAGTTCTACGGGCTCGCCGAACGAAAGGAGCAACAAAGTCATGGGGCCCCCGCTTTTCAACAAAGACTTGACAGAACGTGGCGATGCAGTCTATAGTCTATGCGAGTACGTTGCTTCAACAATTCGCAGACGCCTACACGTAAGCCCGTAAGTCCGAACCTCTGGCATCAGCATATGAGGTGGTTTCAGTGGAAATCAATGTCGTAAAAACTATCAGACCTGTCTTCGTCTTAGTTTGTCGCACATTATACCACAGTTTCCTGCAACAGCAGTGCATACTTTCGACGATATCGGCTTCGGCAAGCAGTTGCCTCCATGAGGCCAAATGCTTCCAAAGAACACAGTCTGTTCAGGTAACCCTTACTTTTAGATATGCTGCCATTTTGAGCAGGCGTTGTCCAACCTACACTCTAAGGGGAAAAAATCAATTCTTGCCCTCGAGGGAATTGATGCATTGCCACAGCCAGTTGTCCAGTCAGTAGTCGTTCAGCTGTGGCATCAAGCTGTGGCACCAACACAGTCCCGGAAGGAACTATAGTGGCCATTACAGCTTACGACAGTCATTATTTCCTTTCGGGTCTAAATGTACGGATATTTATGCAAAGTTTAGGGACAGCTTTCAGTCGTGTGCAGACAAGACAAGATCACAGTGGCTGCATGACATGACACCCTACTCTCTGCTCCACGCTGTGGTTCCGTCTCCCTCTCTGTCGCTTCCTCATCGCCTTCCGCGACACCACGCATCTCTTCTTCACCGTATGCGGCTGAATGTTGCATCTACCCCAGTGATGAGGCAGCGCCTTGGCCGTGTGCCATCGCACCTTTGTGCATCATGCAATGTGCGCGCTGACCTGCATCGCCTACCAGCGGGAGCGCGAGATCTTGCAGCAAATGCATGCAATCAACCACCGCCCTTTTACCATAGGCAAGGTGCTGGGCCTATGGTCCAGTAGCGTTCATATGCATCAAGGTCTGCGTCGCCTTTGGGATTTCCTGTCACCAACAGGCCTCTCGACTTTGCTTTTATCACCTGAATCCTCATCTGCATCATCATCTCTCACTATCTACAAATGGCACTGGGGCAGCGCCCAGTTTGCTGGCCGGCATCAGCTCCCTGTCATCATCGCTTCTTTATGTGTGTGTGCGGGGAGTAAATATTAAGGTCAGGCGATTAAAACGTGGCGAATAATTGAAATATACGGGATTAGACGTTGTAGTCGCTCCCCAATTTGGTCCTTCATTTCCATTTTTCTTTTTTCTTTTTTTTTTGAGTGTAGGTGTTGCTGCCAGATGAACCTAGGACTATCCGACTTTCACGAATCGCCATCATGACTACCGTTGCTCCCGCCGTACAGAAAGGACTGAGACTTGCAAGAGACGCACCTACCGTCGACCGTGTCAACGTCGACAGCGACGACATTGCTCAGTCTTCTCATGGGCACAACCACATCTGCCCAGTAAGGCACGTCTAGCGACATTTTTCGAATCTCCGTTCTACGAGAGAATATAAGGAAATGTCTCATTCCTGAAAGTGGAACGGGGGGAATTGAGAGAAATAATTCAAAATTAACTCGGTGCGGTGTGGAGAATAATGAATAGATAGGCGAGCAAACGGGCAGACAACGAACAAGCTTGCGTTAAAGAAAAAAGAAAGGAGTGCGAAGAGGATGGTGAGGGAATCAGGGCACGTGCGCTGGAGGGGATGAGGGAGAGGTCACAGAGTACAGTCGTTTGCACGTAACTGCTAAAAGTATGGAGGGAAAGTGTGTCCCGTTTTTTTTCTACTACGCGGTTGCCCACACATAGCACCACGCGATACCACGAGAACCAATGATAACAAAAACGGTGAGAGAAGTAGGCGCCTATGACTTATCGACAACAAGGTCTGTGGCAGCACTAGCGAAGCTCCCCAAGCAGCACAATGTACTGAAAGTCGAGTGCAATAGGGGTGGACGGGTAGGTGGAAGACCTTGAACAGACTGTTGAAACTAAAGAACATTGATAAGACACATACGGTCCACCCCTATTGCACCCGATTTTCAGTACATTGTGCTGCTTGGGTCAAGAGACGTAAAGCTATGTGTACGATCGCATACGTTTGCAGGAAGTTTTTTCGCCGTTGACGACGACCATGACGACGGAAAAGCATACTACTTCTGCTCGCTGCGGTGAGCTGTGAAACACGATGACGGAATACTGTTTTGGCAGATTGAGCCTTGAGCTCTAAGGAGCGCCACTAAGGAAGTACTCTACTTTCCTGATTACACTGTCCCTGATTATCTGCATGGCAAACTTGACTGGCCCCGTCACCAGGATCGCAACAGTCCAGGACTGTAATAGACCAGGATCCGACAACCGAGAATTGGCCATCTGAACAGCATGCATGATCTGCCGGCTCGGTAAGGATGTGCAATTCACTAGTCAGTCCACTCATTAGTGGGGCGATACTACTGTTCTTAACGGTGGCAACGCAATTGATTGGGGGTTGAGCTCGAAGGAGAGCCATTAAAGACGTACTGTATTTTCCGGGGTATCCTGTCTCTGGTTACCTGTAGCGCACACTTTGCTGCAGTCCAATGATAAAGCGGCGACGGTGATTTTCGTAACTTACAAGCTGATGCTGAGCTGTGTTAAGGTAGGAAAGCAACAAACATGCAGCGGCAGGTCATGCAGCAAATAGACTTTCCTCCCTCAAGAGTTACGTGGCAAACGACTGCGGTGACAGTGGGATAGAAAGAATAAGACGACGAGAGAAGTACAATGCGGGAACGACACGCACCTTTCGAGCAAGTCTTGGTGTCGTTTAGCAGCAGAATTCCAGTGGGGCAGGCACATGCGTAGTTCTTTGGCTTCGGAGAGATAAGGCACAAGTGACTGCAACCTCCATTGTTAGGAGCGCACGGATTGGTAGCTGGGCGAACAATGATGGAACTTTGGTCAAAATATTTTCTCCTGCGATCGGTGCAATATTATATAACTTGACTCACCCGTAGGCCTACTCCTGTGAAATACGTGAATGTTCATGATTCTTTCAAAACCCGTAAGCAAGGACCTCCTGTTCTCCCCAGTGACGGCGTCAGCTGATTGGATTGCCTTCGCATCCCAATCTGTCCAGTACACACGTCCTTCGTATATGGTCAGGCCAAAAGGATGAGGAAGCTCTTGAGATATAAGGACCTGAGAGATTGATTTGATTGGTTGTTGTTTTATTTTTGTTTTTTGACGCAACAACAGCGAGAGTCCTGAGAGATTCGACAAAGAAATGTGTTGCTACGAACAATTGGAAAGTTACAACGCGACCAAATTGCAAACGCAAATTGGTCTCTTGCTTTCACTGTATCGATTATACTTTCCAGAAAGTTGGGAGTTCTGTGACATCTCAGTGTGTGCGCAATTACTTTCTGTCGGAATCACCACAACCACTAAACATCATCATCATCATCATCCTCTTCCTACTCTTCACTAGCATCAACATTACAGGAGTAACTGGAGTTACAGGAGTAAGTAACTGGTACAGGTACCCGGGTTCGAATCCCGGTGCCGGCTGTGCTGTCTGGGGTTTTTCCTGGGTTTTCCTCAGACGCTTTCAGACATATGTCGGCACAGTTCCCTTAGAAGTCGGCCCAGGACGCACATTCCCCCAGGGCGTGAGTCGTGACGTTGCCCACATACGTGAGGCCGACAACGGCAGGCCCTATCACCATCACCACCACCACCAACTGGTACAGGTGATGTAGAGTCGCGGGCTTCACACTACTGAAGCCAAAATCTCCATTTTATTTTTTCTTAAAACCAACCAACGAACCACAGACAGAAAGTTAGCGTGGATTGACGGACTTTTTTCTAACATCAATCGACACAATGACAAAAAGGACTTTATTCCAATGTCGTACTCACTTTTCGTTTCATTGTACCGAGGTGAATCATTTCTATTGTCTTTGTGGCAGCGTCAGTCCAGTAGAGCGTCTCCGAACCGTAGTCCATGGCAATTGCGTTGGGCCAGGTCAGATTGTACTGGACAATGATAGTCCGATATTGCCCCGCCATCGTAGCCCTCTCTATCTTTGGGACGTCACCCCAGTCCGTCCAGTACAGGTATCTGTCAAAACGAGAACATTTTCCCTCGAGTTAGGCTTAACGTCAAAACGATGGATCCAGGCAGAAATAAGGCATGATACCCTCTCAACGGATCCACAACGATTGCTCGCGGCTTGTCCAGTCCGCCGTATATAAGAACACCTCTCTGGCTTCCGTCTACGTTGGACACTTCGATCCTGTCATTAACCGTGTCAGACCAGTACAGTTTTTCATTGATCCAGTCATAAGCTAGACCTGCCGCTGCATCCGCATTGGTCCCGATCACCACCTGCGTACCAATATTTACATTGGCACATTGCAAGGGCACGGCATCTGCAGCTTGCATTTAACAGTTCACTGGTTTAACCTGCTGGTTCTCGCCGTTCCATTTAGCCCTCTGTATCGAGTGATTAGTAATATCCGTCCAGAAAATAGTATCTGTCGTCGATTCCCAGTCGATAGCAACAGCTCCAGTCATGTTCTTCACAGGAATGGTGACATCAACATCGTCGGAACAGTTAAGGCAAAGTCTGAGGATGTCACCGTGGTATGTGAACATGAGAAACGGTTCTGGCCCTGGAAAACGAGAAGAGAGATTAATTTTCTGCGTGGGCAGAAGCAGGTATGAATGCATACTTTCTGCGCACGCGCGTCCGTCTTCTTGAAGCTCGAGCCCAGTAGGGCAGGCACAGGTGTAAGTCTCGTTGTTTGATAAGCATATGTGGCTGCATTGGTGATTTGAAACGGTGCAAGGGGAAGGACCTAGAAATTAAAAAAAAAGAAAAAAAGTCCAGCTTGCTACCTGCGTCTTCCCTAGTGAAGAACGAGTTTTTTGGAAGCTGATGCTGACCTTCGGGTTGCCTAAGCGGTTGGACCACCTTGAGGTCCATGGGATATAGGAGGTTAGGATAGAGAGTTATAGGCTGTGTGCCGCCGAACTTGCTGCAGGCGTGAATGCTTTTGGTCTGCCAATCTGTCCAGTATAAAACGTCTTCAAATACAGACACGGCGAATGGGTGAGGTAGTCCTGTAAAAAAAAAAAGGGCAAGACTCCAAGTCACTGAGGCCAACATGTTGTTGGGGCACAAGTTGCCTCTCAAAGTAACCAAGGCAACAGGAGACGTTTTTATACAGGGCGTACCACTTTCAACAACTTTCTTGCGGTTGCTTCCATCGAGATCGGCACTCTCAAGTTGATGATGCTTAGCGTCCGCCCAAAAGATACGATCGCTGGCATAATCGATGGTGAGTCCGTTGGGCCAAAAAAGCGACGTGTCCACAAGAACTCTTCTATCCGTACCGTCGGTGTAAACCCGCTCGATACGGGGACGTGCACCCCAGTCCGTCCAGTAAACCATCCTGCCAGATAAAGGCAGGACTGTGTATTTGCGGGACGCCTTGTACGTTACACACTGGGAAATACTTTCACGCGGGGCAATAATAATATAGAGTACTCACGACATCTGTGGATAAGCAGCTATGGCTCTCGGCTTGTCCAGGTCCTTCCACACGAGTGGTCGCCTGTTCTTTCCTTCAATGTCAACAGACTCGATCCTGGACACTCCGGAATCCGTCCAGAATATTCTGTTCATGATCCAATCCACCGCAATGCCGCCTGGGTTCGCAAGACCTTTAGATACCAGTGTCTTGATGTTTGTTCCATTGGAGAGACTGCAGCTTCGGATGACGTCCTGATGAATATCCGACCAGAATACCAGGTCCAAGGTGTAGTGGTAATCCAAGGCTACCGTGTTCTGCAGTTTTCCGACTACTGATGTGTATTCGGACTTGTCCATCGTGATGCGACGAACATCGGCACCGTTGGCGAATATGATGTAGACTTCGGGGCCTGCAAGTGAAGACCGCATGCAGGTCTATCGCATGAAAATTTATCGAAAGTACTGCCAATGGCTCAACGGAAAAAAGTACATATGGATTTTTTTTTATTTTGCGGCCCTCTAAATATGCATTTAGGAAACACACAAACATCAAAACGACAACATTTTAACAATTCTCCCGCAATATGTTAATACACTCTTAAAGATGAGTTTCACCTCATAGCACGCTCCTAGCCAACCATCATGCCGAATGACAATGTTCTCGCCCCTGATTTGTTGAAAACGGGAGGCGGTGCCTATTTGGTGTCCATTATGCACGTGCATAATGGTACAAAATAGGCTCCGCCGCACGTTTTTAGTTACTTAGTAGTAGGTAGTTACTACGATATTACTACGATACTAAAATACTTTTACCTTCGGCTTTGCAATGCCTCTTATCCGCCCGCAGGCGATATCCTGTCTTGCAAAGACATTGGAACCCAGGCACAATGTTGATGCAGGTTTGGCTACACATCCCTTCGTAGGTGCACTCGTCCACATCTGCAATAAGTAAATAGCTCTACACGAACGCAGCGGTGGATATAACGCAAACATGCACTGTCAGGAAGCGTACCAAGGCATGATCTTCCATCTGGGGCCAGTTGGTACCCGTCCTTGCAGGAGCACCGTTGACCCGTTGCTGTTGCCATGCACTGGTGTTGACAAGGAAAGCCGTCTTCCCTACACGGGGAGCTGCTCTCTGAAAGTAATGCCAATAATTCATCAAATAGTAAAGGACTAAACGGCTCGCAGATGTTCTCGTTAGACATATAGTTCCAGGGCCAGAATACAACGCGCTTTTATATTCCTCAGGCGTCACTAAACACAACAAAAAATCGTTCTCACAGCCCCAGTTGTTTCGCGGTGGTTACACGACATTAAGAACCTGACCAGAGCAATAGTCAAAAACAAAGTCATTATTGTAAGCGACGAAGGCCATTGTGGGGGACAAAGAGAAAGAGGGTGAAATAAAAGGGTTGTTCTCGTGAGAGAGGCTTCGAGAGAAGCACGACTACAATTATCGTTGACCTAGCTAAGCGAGACTCACAGAAAAAAGAATAGGAAAGAATAGGAAAGAAATTGGAAAGAATAGGAAAGAAATAGGAAAGAAATAGGAAAGAAATAGGAAACAAATAGGAAACAAATAGGAGCGAAATAGGAATGAAATAGGAAACAAATAGGAACGAAATAGGAATGAAATAGGAAAAAATGGGGAAAGAATGAGGGAAAATGGGGAGAAATGGGGAAAAGGGGGAAATGGGGGAAAGAAATAAAATGAAAAATATTGCTGCCTGAGAGTTGGACAGATGTGATGTGATGTGATAGGAAAACATTGGACAGAGGAGGGGATTAGGACCTATATTGAAGCAAAAATGTTTAAAGTACTTTATAATTTGGCAGCTTTAGCAGTTTAAAATGCAGTGCTGGCATAAAATACGTTGAAAATTGACTGTTCTTTGTAATTGTTCTTCTCTTTTTTGTAAAAGTAACGAAAGCAAACATACTGCACGTCGTGTTTTGAGCCTCGTCGGACTTGTCTGGACAGTCTGGAATTCCATCGCAAACTAGACGCTCAACGATGCATGTTCCGTCAAGGCAGCGGAAGTGACCCGGTTCGCAGGCCACAGCTTGCCCTGTTAAAGGAACGCAAAAAAGACCAGAAACCAGATGAGGATGAGGATGATGATGAATAGAAGACGAAAAAAAAAAACACACGTTCTTCTTGTTTTATCGCTGTAGTGTTCCATTAGCAAACAAGTTTACATTCTGATTATTTACGATACAAAGGGTACGGCTTAGAGTGATATTGGTGAGCATGCGACGTCTTCGTTCAGTTGAGCAAGAAACACACAGCAGAAAAAAACAATAGCAACAAATAAAATAGGGTAAACTTTCATCACAATTAAATTACACTGTTTTTAAATTATCGGTTTGTCCGAACTTTCAAGTTATTCCGGCTGAAATGCGTGCCAACCAGATTATTCCTAGTGTGCCACCAGCGGGAGGATGTGTTTATTAAAAAGAGAAGCAGTAAAAGGAAATGTTAGCCAGGCAAAGAGCCGGCTTGCTATTCCTTGAAAAGATAAAATAATATAAAAACCACCTGCTCGGCTAAATGTGAAAGCCCGTGTAGCAAAATCAGCTTCCATCTTTTTCTTTTGCATCTAAATTAATAGGCTGTCAAGGTGCCCAGTCATCACTCAGGTCTATCCGCTTGCTTGAATACTTGTCTTAAGCCGTCCGCGATGTTTTCGACGCTATTATGGCTGCTGTTGTGGCATTTTTCGTTTTTATCAAATTATTCTGTACACGGAATTTTGCTCAGGTCCGCTGTTACGACTGTTTACTGTAAGTTTACACCCGTGCATCTCCCACTGGAGACTGGCGTTCGTTTTCCCCATCGTGAAATGTGATACGCTGAAAACATAAGCGAGGGCCCAGCTTTCCAGAAAACATAATGACATAGAATGCACCGCCCCCTGGGGACTATAATGGTGTAACCTGAGTTGCTGTTGTTGAGTGGAGCCGAACGGATACATCGGTGCAATTACGAGGACAGTTGCTTGTGGTGTCTTTCTGGCGTTTAGGAAATAAGGGGGGCGCAACATGTAGGTACGGCTCGCGTCAAAGTTAGCTCGAACACCGCTCCAGCCTGCGAAGCGGGAAGAGAGCCTAGCAGAGAAGAACGCCTTCATAGCGAGGGTCACCCCTCTAACTGGAATGAGATGACCCAAACACCCTCCGCCGTTATTTCTACCAAGCACCACCAGGGTACGCAGGCCGGAATGGCGTTCAAGCTAACGCTGATGCGAGCTGTACTTGATTGAAGTGAACTATGCGTATTACCATTGCAGAGACCGGCCAGGTATACGCCGTTAGAAGGCGCTCGTTGAGTAAGCAGAACCTGAGGTATGGTTTAACAGAAGTATTTGTTTCTACGCTCATATACCAAGTGCGACACGTTAGTTTCAGTGAATTTAAGTAAAGAGAACGGATGCTTTTACGGAATTCGCACGCTTTCCTAACAAGAGCAATAAAAAAATTATTTCGGCGAAATTGTGCGTTTCATCCCGACAGGAGAAAAATTAAAGTATATTCCACACCATTGTCCGAGGCAGTTCTGTGGAACATATATTGACGAGCTAGCAAGGAAAGAAGTAAACAAAGATAATAGGATGTTGCATTGGTTAGCCAGGTTTGACCATGATGAAGCTCATTTAAAGACATTGTGACAAGACAAGTGTAGTCTTGAAAGGTCGGTAGTGCAATGTAGACAGATGTGGTCCCGGTGTTCGAAGTCACCACGTATGCCCATATGTGTCCTTACACGGGCAGACAGCAGAGTCGGGAGGCAAATGTAAAATGACATCCGTCGTTCATTTGTGTTAACAGATAATGTGATAATGATAGTACTGTAAAGGTGAGAGAGTAGGCCTGGCCTGATGCACGGCTAATGTTAAATAACATTAGCAGGAAAAAGGGAAATAGTTAATTTGTCTGTGTCGTGTTCATCACAGAACTGTTTGCCAGTTACTTCACCATTAACCTTACAAACACCTAGTGGTTGTTGCAACTGTTAGCGTTCCGCAATTAGCCGGCTGCATATCCGTGGAACCACAACGTCCATATTACCTTTCTTTTCAATCGAATCCAATTCAATCCAATTCAAGGACAAATATATGTAAAGGCCATTTCCTTACCGCATCCGTCTTCGTCGGAGTTGTCCGAGCAGTCAAAGTCCCCATCGCAGCGCCACTCTCTCTGAATGCACTTCCCCGTCTTGCATTGAAACTCTTGACCCGAACACTGTTGGGCCACACAGTCTTTCTCGTCTGAGCTGTCCTCACAGTCGGCGTCCCCGTCACACTTCCAGTCTAGATTGATGCAGAAGCCGTCGTCGCACCGGAACTCGCCCTCATGGCACGCACTTTTTCCCACTGGATACAGAGGGAGCCAGTTTAGGATCACGGTAGGGGTTGCGAAATTTGGAGTGAACGGAAGTGTAGCCGCATGGATGGAATAGTGCAATGTTTATGTCTCGAGAAAACATTTGGTTCGTTACGAAACATGGTAGCACGATGTCCCTCTGCTAGGTTGGCGTTACGCTTGTGCAATCGTGCTGAAAGATGTGTGCAGAGCAATATTAGTCCAGTGATGGACAGTAGTTACCTATACGTAGAGTTACAATACTATAGTTAAACTACTCCATGGTAGTTAAGAAGTAGTTCGAAGCTATTTGCGGGAATCTAGTTACAACTATACTAGTTGAACTTGATTCTCCTGGAGCTGACTAGAGTAGCTAGGTTCGGTGTATATCAGTCATGTCTCGCTTATCCGGAGTTGAGATATCCGCACTACATTACCGGGAACGAACCTGCTACCATTGGATTTTGTCTCGGTTATCCGGAATTCGTTCTTCGTATCCGGACGGCAAGTACGGTGACTAATCTTTCAGGACTTAGGTCACTCTGATCCGCTTATCCGTAAAAGCGTCAACGTCTTCTGTCTCTGGCATGCGCTGTGTTCGCATTATTCCGGAAAAGGGTCACATCTCATCGGAGCATTCTGCACTGTTTGACTCCCCCTTTTTTCAGAGGTCACCCCCTTTTGGTGTGTGCGGGTACACGGTAGAAATGGTAGGCGATAAGCGGAAGAGGTGCCCTGTATCCACCGTTTGCTTGACAAAATAGAACCTAAGGGCAATCGTGCCAAGTAGGTTCCAATGGGTCCGTTCTGCCTCCGTGAGAAACACGGGCGAGAAAAAACGTTAGTGTGACACCGGCCTTACAGGGTATGGATCGGTTGCAGATATCAATATAGCAGGTCAGTATCTAATCTGATGCGGATAAAACGCAAGAAAGTGTAAAAGAGAGGCACAACTTTGTTCGCAGCACGCATCGACATTCCGCTGTAACACACATAAGCAAATGTTGGTCTACATGAGAAAGTAGAGGACCGCGCACCGCACTAGATAATGAAGCTTAAAGGGACTATGAAATTTCCCGAACCCCCATAATTTTTTTCGATGGAAACTGTTCTACCCGCAGAGAAACTAATATGCCACAAATTTTTCCGGACGAAATCGCTCCACTCTGCGAGGAGCGCGCGCTGGAAATGTCTCTTCCGTGTTCCTCCTCTCCCGCGCATATTTCCCTGCCGATGGTGTAACTGTACGGACCGCACTTCGGTTCCCCGTTACGTCACCAGCGTTGCACAATGGCAAGTAATGCCGCGAGCTCGCGCTGTGGCTGCCGCCACTGCCGAAATCTGCCGATCGCGCGAAAGCTGCAGTCATGGAGATTTCCACTCCCGATGAACGCATACGCGGGATCCTACGGCGCATGCTCCTGGCGGGATTCCTCGGCTCGGCAACACGTCACGACGACGTGTTGCTGAGCCGGCCGTGGTCGCGTCAAGTTACCCGTTGTGTCTCCGCTCGGCAGCTCGCCACGGCGTGGCGCCAGCTGTCCTCCCTTCGCCGCTCCGTTTAAATTCGCTCCCGAGAAATCCGCTCGCGCGACGAAAGTAAAATTTCGGTTCTAGACTCAGAAAGATGTCTTCTTTCGAACGAAACGAAGAAAAAAATCGTTTCATAGTTCCTTTAAGGGTGCAGTAAAGCGAGCGGGCGAAGAAACGTCGATGGACCGAACAGCATTAGCGCCAACCACATGAGGCGTTTCTCCAGCGTTTATGTGCAGCGTTCTGACGCGGCGTTTGGAGAGCGGCAGACAGAGAGTCGTCGAACAAAAGGATCGCAACGCTCCCCTCGAAGTCCGAGGCGAATAGATAGCTACTGCGTCAGGCTGACCGATAGCAGGCGCGTGTCGATGACGCCAACAACGACGACATATTCAGCATCTTAATAATACCCCTGTCACACGGGCATTTTCGATCCTGCTCGACCGAACCTGCTTGAACCCAATGCAGATCGGATGGTGCTACACGGCCGCTTCCAAGCAGGATCGAACTTTGATCCTGCTTGACTCAAGACAGCTCCCATAACAGGATTGAGAATTTCAAGACGGCTCGACGGCCGCCATTTGCATCCTCGACCCCGGTGAACTGTCATAACTTAAGACGGACATGCGCGCGAAGCTACAAATGATGCTTACATCGGTATACGATAAATTACCACTAATATCGCTGTTATATAGGAAAGGCGAAATTAATGAGTTCCGTTTATTCATTTGCACAGGTCAACCATTCAATGCGCATTGAAAGTGGCCGTGTAGCAGCGTCAAAACTCGAGCGTGCTCGGGAAGTTCGATGCAGATCGGATTCGAGAAGGATCGAAATGCCCGTGTGACAGGGGTATAATTTTGCGCGTACGTCTTCGGGCGTCGATGCTCATGAAATGCCTCACTCAGAACTGGAATCATCCTTAACGCTTGTCCTGTCTGCTTCTCTGTGCGTTCTCTCTTTCCCTCAAGCTCAAGGTATGCTAGCGTGGTCGTGCTACCTTCACCAGCTCGCTTGCCTGCTCACCCTTATTTCATCATTCTTAAGCTGGGATCATTAATCCGCTGGGCTGTCAAGATTACGAAACTACCTTAGCGTGAAAAAAATGCTTCCAGAAATTCATTCCCACCAAGCAGCGCAAATTATTGAGCGACTTTCCAGCATTGCCAGACGGGTGTGGACTGCGCCCAGATGCAGAACGTCTGATAGATGCAGGTATAGTTTTTTGCACGATCTGTCATAGAAGAGGAGAGAGAGTCCTGAGTGTTCCAGAGGGGAGCTAAATAAAAAAAAAAAACTCTTGCAGAAGACAGTTTTAGTAATATTGGCTCATGTTGAAAACAAGACTATGAGGAAATCGTCATCCAGAGGGCTATAATTTTCGTCGCTCCTGCTGTTTCTGCGCGCATGGAAAGCTCAGACTAAATAAAGAGAAACAAGGCCACAGCAGTTAAAATGTAGTTAAGCTACATTGATGTACTTACAAAAATAGTTTTAACTACCGCTGCTAACATGTAGTCGAACTGGTAGTTGAACTGCAATTTCAAGTAGTTTGTAGTTATAGTTGACTACTAATAAAGTAGTTACTGTCCATCGCTGTCTTTAAATGTTGCACATTCTCGGGTGTTCGAAAACCGGGCATTTTAGAGAAGTGATGCAAGAAAGTGGATTCGAAAATTAAGCGATATTAAGCGAATTTAGCGTGTAAAGTTAAAAGTAATGGTTAAGGTTGAGGTTTATTAAAGTCAAGGCCCTTCGGAGTGCAGAAGGTGCTGGGCCCATGGTCACCGAGCACTCAACTGCCAGCTTTGCGAGCCGTTACACAGTTTTTAAGGGACACCAAGCTGTTAGACGGGCTATGACCCTGTCTGTGGCGTTCGTCGCCGCTTCGCGACATCTCCAGTGGGTGTGGGTGGATGTGTCTGGCATTCCTTTCCTTAGGTGATATGGGGTAGCCGGCCCTCGTGATGAGGGCTACAATCCTCATTTTTTTTCTTTCAATCATCATCATCATCAAAGTCAAGGCCCTCAGACGACATACTGGTGCGCTCGAAGCGAAGCGCAAGCCAGGCAGACAGGCGCTAAAAGTTTGATGTCAGCTTCTCCCCACAGCAGACAAAAGTATATACGCTCACATGGGCGTTCAACATGACTCACACTACCCGTAAATCTACTTCCAATTATTCAACCTGTCTTAATACTTTCACCTTGTCTCTTCTTCTCTTTGTCTTTTTTTCTGTCTGTTGTCTTTTCTCTCCCTCTCACTCAAATATCTTGGCGTTCACAGTTGGCTTTGGTTTTGACAGTTGGCTTTGACAGTGATATGAAATTGAACACCCAGATGTCCTCCTTGTTGGGAAAATTATGTAGCGTCTCATGCCTTCTGTACATTATTAAGACACTCCTACTGACTACGCTATTCGGAAGGCGACTGCACAGTCCCTGTGTTATTCCTTCCTAAGATATGGTCTCAGTTTTCCTCAGTTGTTCTCAGGTAATGTACGGAAGTCTAAGTCTAGGATTAATGGTGTTCATCAAAGGCGGCCCTAGAAAGTGTATCCTATGGCTAGTTTGTTTGGATTTGTATCTAGTTGGTCAGAATAACCCTCCAATGTGCACATTGTAATCTTCAAACAGTACTGGTCTGATGCCTTTAAGAAACAAAATATTTCCTCTCGGCAGCTGATAACCTGATTTATATTCATTACCACGCATATTCACAAGCTTAACAAGGGGCAGCGGGGATATTAGAAGTACTGTAGGGAACACGGTTGTCTAAAATCAGCACCCCGTGGTTTATCTCGTCTCAAATCTGCAGGTGTTGCAAGACTATTCCTTTCGAGTAACAAACACGTGCAGCACGTGATCCACATTGAAATACAATATTGGCACATCACTTTCACGCACAACCGAGGTAATATGAGACGGCGAATTACTGACAGGCGATTTTAGCTAACAGTGTCCCCAGCAGTAAATCCCAAAGATAGTTAACAAACTCCCGTTTACCGTTACCTCTATTACCGTTACACCTGTTACCTCCATGCGTTGTGTCAAAGCAGCGTATATAAGCAGTGTATATCGGCACACACTCGGTGGTTATAATAAATTATTCTGTTGATTTTTTTTTCTTGCACACCCGATGCTTTGCTTTTCCTTAATTCTTTTTTTGTAATATGTCACTGCTGTATAATTCATCCATCCATCTTTTTGATGTACTTCGGATGTTTTGAACATTATTCTTCGCCCTCTTGTCTATCAGCCCTAGCTGGCAAGCCTTTTAGGCTTAGGTGGGCTAGAACTGGTTCTGTTATTCTTCGGCTGTAATAAATCGAATCGAATTCAATTATTAGCTCGTGGTAGGACTCGCAGCGATGTCATATTAAAGGGGCACAGAACAGGTCGACCAACATTCTCCACTTATTATGCTCAATGAACGAACGTAGCTCACGATATCCAAATATGAAATTATTTTGCTTCTATAGCCAGCGTTTTTTTACACGAAACAATGCCACTCAAAGAGCATAATCCGCGTGAGCCTCTTCTTATCCTCGGAACCGGGTCTCGTCACCATGTTCCAACGTATAGCAACACCGAATCCTGGGCGCTGGAGGTGGTGGAGATTTCGCTCTTCTAGCCAATGACGGACCCCACTGAAACAAGCGGCAGCTCGCGAGGGAACCTTGGTTGCGGGAACACCGCGGTATGATCTCACGGACCAATACTGCACTGAAAACAGAGAATATTGAGGGATTTTGTTACGGTTTGAACTAGCTGTATTGGATTTGACAAGTGATAATATGTTTAGCATCGACCTCACGCAAGTAATGCATAAGCGTCCCGCATTCTAAATGGCTGATGATGTGCGACGTCAAAATGACGTGTCGTTATACTGTCGCCAAGACATCGCAGGGCGGGGCATGAGGGCGAAAAAGTGCAGGGAATATTCAGTCGGCTTGGAGTCATTATTTACTTTTTTTGCGACAACAATTTTTCGAAAACGTTCACCGTCGGCAACGTATCACAATGCACTTTAAAAAAAAGTGCGCCTCGCAGACTTGTCTATTGTCCCTTTAGTTTCAAGAAGCGGTATCGATCGCAAACACAGAAAATTTGTACACGCGGAAGACAGAACGTTGTAGAAGAAATCTGCAAACATTGCGTTAGTTACGAATGAAGTGCCACTCAGCTGCGGATCAGTAATGTACGCGTTGCTGATAAGGCACGTTAATTGCTCCAACATTGCGGGAAGGCGCGCATAACGCCGGCGAAATATCGCGGTGGTGCACTACGTGTGAGAGAAGTGCAGCGTCTGTCTTCCGTGAGGAATGACTGAATGCATACCGCAGCCTTCTTCGTCGGACCAGTCTCCACAGTCATTATCTCCGTTGCACCGGAAAGTTGTCGCTAGGCAGCGGCCGTTGCGACACTCGAAATCCTCGTGGATGCAAATGATGGAAGCGAACGCTGCAAGGGACAAATAGCGCACGTGTCACAACCAATTCAAACTGAATTCTGCAATATCCTTAAAGCTATCGAGCGACATAACAGCGACGTAACAGCGACATAACAGCAACGTAACAGCAACGTAACAGCAACGTAACAGCAACGTAACAGCAACGTAACAGCAGCGTAACAGCAGCGTTACAGCAACGTTACAGCAACGTTACAGCAACGTAACAGCAAAGTAACAGCAAAGTAACAGCAGTCGGTACGCAGTGCAGTAAATCTCAAGAACTGGTAATAACATAGTCTAAATGGGCAATGCACTCTACAGCCTAATGTCAGATAAAATCTGACCATCCCCGTGTTCGCGGAGGTGTCCTGCAAAGCGTGCGTTCACTCGGATGGCATAGCGTACGCAGGGGAAGGAACCATATCTCCACGGCTCTCTTGGCGAACGGCTGCTATGTTGTAATGGAGTGTGATGATCGTGGAGACTTTTAGTTGCAGCGTACGCAGTCGTGTCACGTACGCAGTATAGATCAGAGAAACAGGTGATGCAGAGAAGTTACCACCAGTATGCAAAAGGCTGTCATTTAATTAACTGGACTGCATCGGGTGTGCATCACAAAGAGCTACACTGAAAGCTACACTTGATCGACTAGACAACAGGGTCTTCGCTATAGTGAAAGTGCTGGGAACCTGGGCTGACCTTGGGCACCGAACACTAGGTATGCTGCCTTTGCGGCCCTTGTGAAATTTGTTCAGAGCTGTGGGATGGACACAACATTCTGCGATTCTCTGTGCATGATCTTGGGATAATTGTGAATGGTGGACTTCTAGTGAACATGTGAATAGTGGACTTCTGAATATCAAACACGTGAATAGTGAATAGCGAACTTTTGAGTAGAGCACCTGAGAAGTATTTTTGGAGTGGGTGAGGTGGGGGTGAGAATTTATCTTATCAATTCCTCTCAAGCTGTCATTTAATGACACGCACATTGATTTTGTTACAAACGAGCGCGTCGTTTATGCGGTACTCTCGAATGAATTCTGCATTCACAGACCTGGAATCCCGGGAGGACCAAAAGGAATCTGCGACATTCTTTTTTTTTTCTTTTTTGAGATTGACATTAATCGTGAAAGAAGGAACCATATGCTTACCTGTGCAGCCGCCTTCGTCTGATCCATCTACGCAGTCTATGTCCTTATCGCACCGCCAGCCAATGGAAATGCATCCACCGTTGACGCAACGAAACTCACCAGGACCGCATGGACGAATCGCTGAGTGGAAAGAATGTGGCTGTGAGTTTATGATCTCATAAATTGTGGTGAATTGGTACGTGGTATTCGCTGCGAGATCGACCTATAGGAGGCGACACTGTCACCATTCTAGTGTGGATAAGACGTGGGCCGATGTTTCGAGTTGATGGTTATTTTCCGTAATTCTTGCGTATATTCACCGGAAGATCAATTGTGCCGCGATGGTACGATACTATTCGGTTCCCCAATGCTCCACCTACTGCACTGAACGCGGAATAAACGTGTAAAAGCAGACGACGCGTCCACACTGTGGTAGTTCATCGTTTCTCCGCAGCGCGCCGACACCGTTCGATCTCGGAGCGAATAGTGAACTGCAATAACGCCCGTCCGCTGCGCTGCACCACATGGTGACCGTTCGTGGAGACGTGTGTAGACGCCATTGCCGTGCGTGGCTCGCTTTAATGTCGAACTGTGCTATATCAAACGCATTTGTGTATGATATACATGATGAAGCACCGTGTAGCGCGAAGTGCGAAAAGTAGTGAGCAGTGATACTTCTGACTTGTCGCTTACAGAAACCGATACCTATAACCACCTATCCGCATGAATGTGAACTGTTGTGCGCTGATCGACCGATCTTCTGGACAGCAAGTTCTTCAAACTATGCCACGATTCAGCAGTTTTCAACGTAACCATGTCACATCTGAGGTATCCGCAATTTGCAGTCTATTGGGACATGCCACTTTCTTGGAAACCGAGACGTCCACGCTTTTATACGATGGAAGTGTCGCATATGTACTATTACGTTTGCCTACATTGTACAATTTGGGACCAATGGTCGATCAATTCTGACGTCACCGATCACTCGATGTGGTGAAGGGGGGGGGGGTATTGTTTATCGAAAAAAAAATAGGAAAGAGGGGGCGGTGTGCCTGCCGAGACTGGCGGCAAGTTGCAACAGAGGTGAAGGGGCCGCAGAAAAATCAGGCTTCCGTTACACAATGGGGAATCTCAACATACGACATCAACCAGCACACTCTGCGGACCATAGCATTCAGATTCAGCGCCGAAGGAAGACTGAAGAATGAAGATCCTTTGTGAGGTAGGACACAACCAAGCAGAACATCTTTCAAGGACAATAGAAATAGAAAGAAAAAAATGGAAACGTAGGTCGCACTTGTGCGACCAGCTGTTCCAGGACGCTTCGAAGACATGCAGGCCTGAACAGGCGCTGTTCTTTGCTACCCAGCTCGCCGCTACGAATTAAATACCTCCAATGGCAAAGCCTCTACCATATTCCATAAGCCATATGAAACTCTAACCTCTAACACATTATTTTGCTTGGAAGAAGGTTGGACTGGAAGAGGTGATTACACGTTTATTCATACCTTCGATCTGTAGCTCGCTTGAGAGGGCTTTCCGATAAAATGCTAACGTTTACTTCAGTAATGCTCTTCGCGCATTCTGAAGCGTCCCGCACTTTATGTATGCGTAGCTGAGAAAAATATGTAAGGTGGAGTGTGAGGTGGCGTCCTGGCCGTCCGAAACAGGCCCCCTTTGCAAGCCCTCGGGAAGTCGTGCCGGTATGGCGCAGTCGGTGGCGCACTTTACCAGCAATCCAACGATGTAGGTTTCAGTCCCGCTGTCGCCTATCTGAGTTCAGTCTTTCATGTTCTCAGGCGTTGGAGATGTGTTTGTTTGTGTGAGCACGCCATACATTTAAAAGAGCAGTTAAATGCCTTTTGAGTGTTTTTTTCTCTCTGTTTTAGCGGCGTTTGGGCAGCAAATAACATGAGCTTTTCCAAAGGAACGCCGACAGCAGTAGATCTGTAGCGCGCGAGAGGGGCCTCTGATCAGCACACATTCCAGAGACCCTCCACTCGTGCAAAGTGAACGAGGGAAGTCGACGTCACTTGGTGACGTTCGCAATCCCGATGGGAGGGCCAATCAATTTACTCGTGACGTAGCTGGGGCGGCTCAAGCGTCGTAGCAGTAGCAGACGAACTTTCGGTGGCCAATGACAGCTTACGGCTGCTCGCAGGTCTGCGGACATCAACGTCAAGAGGTCGGGCAAGGCCAAAGTAGTTGCTTTCTTCGGGCGTTTTTGTAAATGACAATAAACTGCATAGCGAAAATGTTGCGCACGGTGGCTCCTGATAGTTAGATGAATGAAACAGGGCTTTGAGCCATGTTAAATGTCACTTCCTTGCTCCTTTAATGGCGCTTTTTTTTCTCTCTTATTAGGATAATTTATCATGTTTCCTTACAAGCTGCACCTACCACAACCACCAACTAATCATGACAAAACCTGGTGGTCAAATACGCGGTCTGCTGGATACTCGTACCTAAGGAATAATAAAACTCACGGCGTGAAGTATGGGCGCGTTGCTCTGAGAAACCTTGTTTTCTAACAAGGAATTCAGACTATGTAAATAGTGTAAATAATCACAGCAAATTTTTTTCGTCGAATTTTGCCTCACATGTGCACATACGAATGGTAGATTGTACATATTTTTAGCATTTTTGACATACATGTAACGATAGTTTGCACGTAAAACGTTTACGTTGTTATTGTGTTAGTTAAAAGCAAAGTGCAATCTGGACAGTTACTTGTGTAATTAGATAATTATGTTAATAAAATATTCTAAAACAGAAAGAGACAGCGCTGTCGCGAGTTAACACGTGGCTACAAATAAATGCTCGTATTGTGAACACCACCGCGGCGTTCTCCCACTCCCTCTGTCTCTGCATGAGTAACACTGCATATTCCTCTCGAAGGGAACTTCTTAAGTTACTTCATAGCATCGCCTTCTTTTCACTTTCTCAAGTAATTTTACGCTCCAGCCGTTCACGAACTCCTCGACTGAAAAGGAAGAACAGACAGGAAACGAACTGCGCGCAATCAGTACCTGTGAAAATGAAAGAGTTCCTGATTACCCTACTTGACGACTCGAGTGGAAGAGGTTTCGTGACAGGTACTTGAGAAGCAGACCCCGTTTCCTTCATACATAAACATGAGACGGAGACAGATTCCTGTCACGCAATCCCCATTTCTCATTTGTCCTTATTTGCATGGAAGAAGGACACTGTCTCCGCGTCCTGCCAAGGAAGGAAGCTCCAATTCGCAGACGCTATGAAGAGCCTTCTCTTGTTCCTGATTGGCTGCCTCACGGATACTTGTACTCGTTAGTCGCTTCGCCAATTAGCTCGTCATTAGGTTCACGCGCCAGCCGTCGGCAAAAGGAGCAGTAGACGCGTGTACGGCGACATGGCAACCTGCGTGGTAATGCGCAACGCACTGAAGGAAACCGGGTCCTTAATTACGGCATTCGATGAGATCATGCGAATATAGTGCGTTCTCTGTTGTGCCGCGAGTGCAGCTGTGCGTAACACCGCGCGCACGCGGTGGTTATCCTTCGGAGATATTGCCTGCCAAATAACCGGCGTAATCTGGAGTGTTCTGTGGGAGGATAGGAAGATAAGTATAAGGGGTCCGTGCATAAGTTCATCTTATTTTTGCTGAAAACGCTTCTGGATGAAGGGGGTTGATTGATGTGTGGTTCCTTGCGGTGGCTGACGTAGCGTCATTATTTAAGTTTGTCGTTGGTTGCTGGTGCAGGATAGAGTCTATCCTTCGATACTTGTTTTTTCTCATTAATTGATTTTGGTTTGTGTCTTATACGGGAGGGGACGGAGTAATGTTGATAGACGAGCGGTCTGCCTGCCTAGGCGTCACTAATTTGCGCGTCCTGTCCGGTTTCGCGTTATTTGGAGCGTGTGATTTCGTTTTTTGCTTTTTTAAAATTTTGCGTCAAGGAAACAAAATGATCGTTCAATGGCATGTGCGCAAGTGATCGTAAAATATGTTTTCGTCAACACCAACGAATATTATGCAAGTAAGGAGCCATGTCTTTAGCATATCTCCGATACACACAAATTGGCAGATACAGAATAGCATATAAATGTCTATATTGTCTCTTACGTCGTTCATATGCCATGTATAAATACACAACGCTTCGCTCTCGATTTCATTTCTTCACTCGCCTACCTGTCTGAAATCGAAACTTGGCATCGATATGTACCGATAATCGTGTTTATTTCTTTGCTTATTTGTTTCTTTATAGATACTGCAACCATTATCGTGGCTATTGCAGGAGCGAGCATACACGCTGTAAAAGTTCCTTTAAAGCGAGTTTCCTAATTTGACCATCTATAGCGTTCCATTATTCGACAATCGTGCGAGGAAAAAAAGCTGTACTTAAAAACATCGATACGTGAACGGATGGGTACAATATTCAGATGATGTGCACTGTGTAGTGATGAGGATCCCGCGAGGGCGAAGTATGGATACTCGAAACTGATCCGATTATTTACAACTAAATGCAGGAGCTTAAGTCTATCAAGAGCCCTCCGCTTACTAAAGACTAAACTATAAACTAAACTATAAACTAAACTATAAACTAAACTATAAACTAAACTATAAACTAAACTATAAACTAAACTATAAACTAAACTATAAACTATACTATAAACTATACTATAAACTAAACTATAAACTAAACTATAGGGAGCGTCTAGCGTACAATAATAACTTTTAATAACCGCTTAATCGCGTAGAAAGCAGTCCTGAGGCCCTGCTTGGGTGCCGCAGACTAGTCACTACCTACTGTACCGCATCTTGGACAGAGTACTAGGGGAATCCTCCGCCTGCCGGAAGGCGGATGCCTTAATCAAATTTCACGCTGCACTTCAGTATTCATAGCAGAGAAGGCAGACATGTAAACGCGTATACATTATAGTAACTAGACGAGCCAGGGAAGGAGACGAGCTCACATCAGAACCTTGGGCCTGATGTCCTCCACCACTCTCTAAACGAAGCGACATCTAGGCATGTGGTAAGTGTGGTTACTGAGCTTATTAAGCGGTTATAATATGGTTCGGAAGGTGGTGGCCGGTGCGGTATTACGAAAACAATTCGCACCCTATAAAAAACGCCGCGTAGGCGCTAATGAATGTCAAAATAAAGCGTCTTAAACGTCCAAACTGAGAATGTGCGCAAAATTCATCCCATTGCATGATACCTGTAGCACATATCGACTCAAATGCGAGCCCAGAGGAATCGATAAAAAGTGAGATCAGTGTAAATTTATTCTTTTTGTATATTGATGTTTGATGTTGATCTTTGATTACGACAATCCTGCGTACGGTAAACAAGAAAGGAAACAGCTCAAGTCCCGCTGAGTAAGTCAAGTTAGAACATAGAAAAAAAATATATATATATTGTTCGCTAACGGCGGACTCTAGCGTTAAAAGCGCAGCATTCGCTCTTCTGGTCAAACTAAGCCTGTTCGAGCGTAAACGGTAAAACTACGGCAGTCTAAAAGTACTACAATCACATATCTGTAGGTGCGGACTACTGCGAGTTCAGTAGCACCAGCGGAACCTCTTTTGACGCCATTAAAGATGGGCAGAAGTACTGTCGGCTCGTTACCTTCCTAAGGCGCGAGAACGTAGAAGCTTTGTTCATTTGGGGATGCCATAGATTCACTATACTTCACTTTTTTTGTTCCTGACATGGTGAAACTTTTGGTGCATAAGCAGATACAGTGCATAAATTCTGACAACGAGAGCCCGGGAAACATGCTAATACGGTATACAGTCAAACTCGTTTACAACGAAACTCAGGGGACAGCAAAAAAAAAAAAAAAATGCTGTAAAGGTATTTTCGTTAAAAAGGATACCCATTATTGGACCTATAGGGTTCCAGCGGAACCGCAAAAAAAAAAAAAATGCTGTAATGGTATTTTTGTTAAAAAGGTGTTCGCTATAAAGGAGTTTGACTGTATATGTATTGAATCGTATGTGCCATTATTAAATATGTCACGTCTACCAACATGTAAATTTAAGAGCTAACAATGTTGTGGAGTATAGTCTATACATAGTATAACAGCGCCGTGACTGTGCGTATACATACAGTCTATACGTAGATCGCAAGGGGTCCTCTTGTACACAGCATCCATCTTTCGAGATTTTGTACCGTTTACCGGTTTGCGGCTCGGGTGACTCACGCACCGCGCCGTGAAACTTGACATCAACCACTGACCACACCAGATTTCAACAGTGGGTGAAATTACTTCACTGGATCATTTTCCTTCACTATTTTCTTGTCACGCTCGTCGTGGCATCTCGTTGCAGTGAACACGTGACATGGTAACTCGGTAAAAGTTCACAGATGTAGCCTGCCTTAACCAAAAAGAGTTGCGCGAATATAGTTCTGCTACCAGATCGCGTTCTACACCGCATCTTGTATATACCATTACCATTACCCTGTATATACTTGGTTAGAAAAAAAAATACCAGATCGCGTGGACTAGTGGTTAGGATGATAGCCTTCCACGCCGAGACTGAGAGGAGACACGGGTTCGAATCCAGGCACCGGCTGTGCTGTCTGGGGTTTTCCGGCACGCCTTCCAGACGAACGTCGCCACACTTCCCCCTGAAGTCGGCCTAGGACGCATACTAACCCCCATGCAGTGATCGGAACGGGAACTAAACCCGAACCGAAAACCGGAAAAAAACGTTATTTTCCATCAAACCCGAACAATTTTTTGCTTGTCCTGAACCGAACCGGAGCTGAACTGAACTAAAAGAAAAAAAAATTGGTACGGTTACCGGTTCGGGAATCGGTTCAGAGGTGAAATACCTAATTGCACTATCAATCGACCCTTTTTTTTCTGAATTTTTTTTTTTTTTTTTGTACGATGCCAGATGAGAGTAAAAGTTTGTGACTGTACCACCAGCTTTTTGCCGGAACAAATGAGGGCCCTGACTGGATTCTGCCAAAAGTCATCCAACATTTCGCTGTTCGTTTTCAGCAGACGACCATGAGAGTGGAATACAATAAAATATCAAGAGCCCTCCCTTCGGATGCGCTGACCATCTTGTGCAACGAAGAGGCAGAGAGCGAAACCGAAACTGTGCGAAACTTCGTCCGTTTCCCTAACAAACACTTCGTCTTGCAGCAATAGACGCTTCCTGAAACGGTTATATCTCACACCTTTCTCTTAAAACCGTGTGCGGTGAGATTAAGACCGCTTTCATGTAGCAAAATTACTGCCGGTGAACCGGGTAAACAAGGACCGAAAAAAGTTACGGTTCCAACCCCTGTAAATGTCCCGACCTCTGACCGCTTTTTTTTTTTTCGTTTCTCCCTGAGGCGACTCCGAACCGAACAGATATACCTGAACCCGAACCGGACCAAACCGAAGAAAATACCGGTTCCGATCCCTGCCACCATGTCTCCCACTCCTTCCTGCTGTCCTCTCTCCATCTGTCCACATCTGTACTCCGCTCATGGCCACAGTTGCTTCGCAGCGCTAACGCGGAATTTAAAAATAATGATTGATTGATTGATTATTTAAAAGAAAACCAGGGAGAATTAAAAATAATTCTACTCCATGTACGTGCATCTTCACTGCGCCATTTCTATATCGAGCCCAATTTCCTGTCAGTGATAACTGGCAACGGCACGCCACACGTGCCAAACCAATCTTAGCGAACAGTTACTTTTTTATATTACTTTTTAAGCCAACCGGAACAAAAGACTAACCGTTAATTCCGGCGTCACAAGAGACGCCACGAACAATACATTTTACATCAGTCTCACAACTGCATTCCAATCTCCGGGTTACGACACAGTCAGTCATTTTGTTACTTTATATTTTTTTTCTTCTTGTCACTGTCATCACGCTATATAGCGCCAGAGAAATTCCAATACCAGGGGGCGTAGTATCGTCAAGCCATCCAACTCTCGATCTCGAGGGGCTGCATAAAGAAAAAGAGGCGAAGCGTTGGTAATTTCCGAAGCATTCTCCTCTCTATTTCTCCAATCGCAATGTCCAATTTCCTGCCGTACAAATTAACATGCGAGCGTTCCCAAGAATGCCAAGTCCTCAGTCGATAATGCTGTCTGTGCCACGAAACACACAGTTCAGCACAGTTGCACATCGTCAAAAAGCAGTTACATGCATTCGATCGAAAAAAGTCGCTTATTTTTCGCTGATCAAGACCCGTGCGCAGCGTATGTCGTATCAGTCATGCCATTTACGACACGCTGGAATGGTTCGACGGTTCTACCTAATCACGTGCGTTCGTTTTTATCGATTAGGACATAATAAAATTCTTTTACTCGCTGTTGGTAGAGTAACAGAATATGCGTGTCTGTCACATCAGCGAAAGATCAGAGAGATGGGTGAGGTTAATGAAGGAAGGGAGAGG
The DNA here is from genome assembly GCF_037126465.1 of Ornithodoros turicata. NCBI lineage: Eukaryota > Metazoa > Arthropoda > Arachnida > Ixodida > Argasidae > Ornithodoros > Ornithodoros turicata. Next base: position 5,692,439 of record NC_088205.1, read on the forward strand.
ATATTGTCGAATTGCGTCTTCATACGGCGGGTACAAAATATGGCGTTGGTGGTTTGCTTGAAATGCGCTGTGTGGATTTCCGTATTACGTTTCTCTGCTTGCTAAAGCCGCTAAATGTAGCCGCTAAAGGTTAGGCACTACGATATGGGATTTCATATTTGTTTCCTTTCTCGTAACTTATCACATCGTTTGCACTTGCAGGCGGGCTGTAGTGAGAGTCATTCTTCTTATGATCATCAACGTATCTCACGCAAAACCAATTTCGGTTTGCTGGCGTTAGCACACCATAAGCACTCAGAACGTCGGTGGTTTAAGAGCACACCGGCACATCTTTGTGAGAAGGCTTACACTGTAAACCTTTTCACACCTTTAAAGGTGTGCGCTATGCACATTCAATCTGGTTGCGTAACATTGCATCTCGAGGGTGATATTTAACAAAATTCGGAAAGCATTACTAAAGATCAAGTGTCAATGCAAATCTTGCTTTCATTATGTCTTGGATATCGTAGATACGAGCTAATGTATATATGCATCGCTATCGATAATCGAGCACGCGCAAGTATCTACAATACTGTTGAACAATGTTGAGATGTTGCAAGACTGAATTTTTGGAGGACAGACAACATTCGAGTAAAGAAAATTTGTGCGAAACCGTGCTCCATTATGATGTTACCAAAATTACACCTAAAAAGGCGTGCGCCATGCACGCTATTACACCTTTAAAGGTGTGAAAAGGTTTAGAGTGTACAAACATATTATGGCTGACCACTCTTAACTCCTACCAACCAAACAAGCAAGCAAGTAAATACAGACGACGCCATCGCTGGGTGTTAGATGGCGTTGAGTTCTCGTATCAGTCTATCGAGAAAAAAAAAAAAACAGCAAAAATAAAAAAAAAGACTGTTCACCCTTCAGTACCGAATCCAACAGTCACAAAAACCAGGCCTGCTTTCAAAGCAAAATAAAGTGACAAGACACATCGAAAGAGAGGATGAATATGTCTTGACTCACGACAAATCTCATCGCTGGAGTCGGCACAATCGTCGTAGCCATCACAGTGCCAGGACCTGGGAATGCAGCGTCCATTTTCGCAGGCGAATTCCGCGTCCGTGCAGTTCCTCGGAGCTTCAACAGAGAGATGAATAGAGGGGGGGCCCTTGAGCCATTATGACCGCGCATTCCCAGCTATTGCAATCGGCACACCGTCGGAAGACCATTTGCACATACCACAGTCTTGTTCGTCGCTGCCGTCGCTGCAGTCGGCTTCGCCGTCGCACCACTGGGACTTGAGCACGCAACGGTTATTGGCGCAGGGAGCTTCTTCGGCCAGACACGACGGAACAGCTGAAAGATAGCGTAGGTTTGAGATCTTAGTGAATTTTAGTGTATCGTACGCTATCTGCTTTGCGTACGTAAGGGATAGCGTTGATGAGTCTGCGCACGCCCACAACAGTAAGAGAGCTTCGCGCAGTTTGCAGAACCACCAACGCGATAGCGTACGTAACACTAAAACTCCCTATTAGGGAGTGTTAGTAGTACGGACGTACTTTACGAAAAACGATAGGATAAAATAGGCTGTCCAATCAGAGAACAGCAATGTGATTATGACACTTCGTTTTCTGAGAGGGACAGGCTTACCCGACGAACTCTAGGCCTTTGGCCTGCTACATTCGTGCGCTTGTCATTCTAACTCATCAGATCATACCAAGCCACATGAACTGGGGTAAGGACGCGGAGCCTAATGCGGGGAAACATCCCATCCCAAGCAGCAAAATGCACTGAAAGTCGAGTGCAATAGGGGTGGACGGGTAGATGAAAGGCCTTGAACAGACTCGTGAAACTAGAGAACACTGATAAGACACATACCGTCCACCCCTAATGCACCCGACTTCCAGGACATTGTGCTGCTTGGGATGATATCATCATTCATAGTTTAATTGTTGTTGTTCAGCCACTTCAAAGGAACGAGGCGACTGGCTTCTCGTCTTTTCGAAAACCGTTATCGTGATACCTTCCGACACTAAACTCGCAGCAGTTTCAGATATGTTGGTTACGTGAAACATTGAAAAATTTATTAAGACTTTTATCTTTACGTAGAATACATTCTCCGACGTAGGTATTGTCAGAGACGTATACACATGACGACGACGTTGATCGTTGTCAGAGCGCCATCTTTTGAGAGGACGAAGAAGAAGAAGAAGCGCGCGGGTGGTTGTGTGTGGCTGATAAAGCTGGAAGTTTCCACCAGCATGCTTTGCGCGGTGGCGTTACGAAATCAATGACGCAGGCGTGCAGGTCGTCTTACAGACATTATTACCTGTTACTAAAAGTGTTGGCATTGTGCGAAGCGGTCGCTCTTCTGCCCACTCGACTACGACATGGTGGCAGCGGCGGTTGAAGTCTATACTAAAGCAGAATTTTGCCTGGGGCGATAGCAGTTTCTGAGGCTGCAGATCGGAGGAGGAGGAGGAGTGTCGTTGGGAGGAACCCGAGAGGTCTGCCTGCCTGATTAGGCGGCATGTTTCTCGGGAAGGGAAAGGTGATGGAGAGGAGGAGAGGAAAGGGTGAAGTGGAAGACCGAGCGGAATCCGCTCGGGGGGAGGATAGCTGCGTCCATGGGCCGACTTCAGGGGAACTGTGCCGGCATATACGCCTATTACACATCTGAGGGAAACCCAGGAAAAAACCCAGACGGCACAGCCGGCCCGCGGATTCGAGTCGCGGACCTCCCAGACTCCAAGCGCACGCGTTACCGCTGCGCCACCGGAGCTGGTACTGCAGATCGGGATTTCTACAGCACCGGCATTTTCCCAAGGGGAGGTGCTCCGTATCTTGGAGGGCTTAGAAGGCACGGCGTGCCGCATGGATGGATGGTGACATGGATGCAGGTGTTGCAAGACTAATTCTTTCGAGTAATAAACACATGCAGCACATGGTCCACCTTCAAATACAATATTGGCACAACACTTCCCTAGCGCGACAGAGGTAATACGGGACGGCGAAGTACTGACAGGCTATTTTACTTAATAGTATGTCCCTAACAGTCTGTCCAGAGTGTAACATTGAACACAGAGCACATCATGCCCGCAGCATCTAGTTCATACATTTACATACGTTTACAACCATAAAGCAGAAGCAAGAACAGCGAAGCGATCCTCTAGCAGTGTCGAGGGGCGCTCTGTCCGAGGTTCATTCGTCTTTAAATTAAAAGGAAGAAATGAACGACGAAGCTCGTATCCCTCACGCTCGCGATGTAATTGGAGTAGATTGGAGTACGGTCCGCTTGCACGAACGTTGAGGAGATTCCTGAGTGGTGTCCTCAGAATCTTCGGTGGTGCTTTGGGCACGCGCTAGAGTCATCAACGCTGCTCGTGGGTAAAGCACTGCCAAGGCTACTGAGGACACGGGCACTCAGTAGCCTTGGCACAAGCGCCGCTGAGGAACGTCCTCAACAAGCCATTTAAGGTGTTCTCAAGATTGCGCTTTTTTTATGGTCGATTAAAAGCCCACCATACCACTGGCCCATTCTTTCTTGTAGCTCTGGTCGTCATCTTGCACACGTTGCGCTCGTCACTTCTTAGCATATAGTGAACCTAGTATATGTGATTCTAAGCTTTGATGACGTCTGAACGGTGAGCTTGCATAGTGGCGCTTGTCCAGGATCCCTGAACATATAGTGCGGCGGTGACTGCTGCTGTTGCACCACGGCTGCATTTCATGACCGCGAGGTGGCCTTATGTCACCAGAAAACCGTTGCATAGGTGCGCAGATGGAGTCAGTGTAAGGGTCAGCTCTTCTGAAAGCTATTTAATTCCTTTCTTCCTTGGGAGCTGTGAGCCTGTCAAGTTTTTCTGTCACAGTTCCGTGGAAAAGATTTGTGGATATGAAGATATTATTATATTATATCACAATTTGTGTTTATGTATGTGTCTTCTATACTGAACGTTCACCAGCTCCCGCGTTGCATAGTGGTAGGATGATCACTTTCCACGCCGAGACTGGGTGGTGCCACGGGTTTTTCCTGGGTTTTGCGAGTACTCTCCAGACGATTGTTGGCACAGTTCCCCCTGAAGTCGGCCCAGGACACATACTAACCCCCTTGTCCCCCCACTCCTTCCTGCTGTCCTCTCTCCATCTATGCACGTGTGTTCGGCGCTCATAGCCACAGTTGCTTCGCGGCGCTAACACAGAATTTAAAAAAAATTAAAAACATATATTTAACGTTCGAGCACTGACAAGCTGTAATCAGTTCAAGAATGCTGGGGGTATAGAACGTGCAGGCTGTTTCTCGTTGCGCCAAGCATTTGAGCTCGTGCTGAAGGGAAAATTCGACGTTTGAAAACACCCCATTCAGATCAAAGGAAAGGAGGAAGAAGAAGAAGAAGAAGAAAGGTAAAGCGGTCGAATAGGAACCGAGTGCCGGTTCCGCCGGAGGACAACAACAATAGATGTGTGGAATGCATTGTTCGAGTTCGTGATATCACAGCGTCGGTCGCATTCAGCCAATCATTAGAACCACCCCTACAGAATTACTCCTGCGAGCAGACCACTCATTACGCTTTTGGGTTCCAATACAAAAGAGTTGTCTTTCCTCGTTTTTTTTTTTTTTTTTCCCCGAAGCCAATTTCCATAGAAATAGGAAGCCACGGAAGGACAAAAAAATCACGGCTGAAAGGAAAAGCACTGTTGACAGAGCGACTGCGTTTGAAAGAGAATTGAACTTTTTCATTACCTACTGGGTATTATACGCCGCTTTTAAGATTATCTCTTCCCGAAATCTTTGGAGCGAAATGGAAAAACGCACCCGAGGATTTTCGAATGAAGAGGCTTTAAGGCATCAAAAGGGGTGACGTAATCGGCAACGTGAGTGTAGGCCTTCGGGAAAGTATTTCAAAAACGGGTATTAAATTCGCATACTAGGTATCCGATAATGAATCGACGTTGTTCTTCGTTTCGACGCTCGCATTACAACCTCGTTAGGCTAACGTTCCGGGATTTTCACGACCAGCCCAGATAGGAGACGCAGAAGGAGACACCGACGCCAAGATCACAGCTGAGAAGTTTTGAGAAGAGGGCATATATGTCGCTGCCATTCTTGATACGAAAGTAGCTCCTGTGGGTCCTTGAAATGCATATTCGAAACGAATTGTTGATCGATTCAGTTCTAAAAAAGAATAGGAAATCAGACAACAGTAAATGTGGATCTGTACGGTACATATATTTGCTTAACGACCATTGCAAAGGCCTTTAAAAAATCGAATGATCAGAATTCACACGGACTCCACCCTGGCTGAGGACGTAAGCCTTGTGGGAGACGTAAATATTGCTTCCAGCGCCGTGTGTCACAGTTGTCCGGCGCACCTTAAAGTAGCACAGAAATCATTTTTAACACCCTGATTTCTTTCTATAAAACTGTTAAGTAGGCCAGTGAGATGCACCATGCGACGTAAGTCACACCACAGAGTCATAATTATCGCAGAAATTGAATTTAAAATACGCCGCAAAGAGCGACCATGCGCAACGGTAGTGAAGAGCAGTACCAGCCGGTGTTCTACCCGGAACCTCGCGCTGACGCTATAAGGAGAATGCTCGCTGATTGGTCTAGAGAAATGTTGTCTGCTACTCCGCTGTCGTCTGCTACTCGGCTGTTCGGAGTTCTGAAAAAGCCTTTCTCCTGGGTCGGTAATGAATCGGCCGCTCCTTCTATCCCCCAATTCCCCGGGAGAACTAGCAAAACTGGTTTACGGCGGCAAAGGGACAAGGCGCTGACCCTCACTGACCCACGAACCAGAACGAGTTATCCTAATAACGTCATCGGTGACGTGGCATCATACCTCCTCATCCTCGTTATACCTGGAGTGGCGAGTTAAGGGTGAACGCGCGGAGCCATGTTTATGTGAGTTTTTTTTCTGGGAAACAAATTGCATCAAAACCTTTCGCGCTATTCGGTAAAATGACACACACACTTTCATCAGACGTCTCAATCTGAATTTTTTTTTTTTTGATGGCCCTCTGGTCGAAATTTTCGGTTTCGAAATGGTCGAAACAGTCGATTTCGGCCGTTTCAACAACTGATGTCACCGCACATGCATTAGGCTGATTCACCTTACGAGTTAATCGTGGTCAGTTCAGAATCAGAATTGTATTCCCAACATTTCCTGTGCAGTATGACGGTAGCGCTCTACTTAGCATGATTTCACTTGACTGCTGCTACGGTGCCAGCTGGTTCTGTTTCTGTACACTGAACTAGTCAACAGTACTTTCGTGCCCTTATTTCAAATGTCAGTTCATTCCGCTCCTTCGGAAACAGTTTCATCCTTGCTATGTCATTTTGGCAGTACAGAGTTTCAAAATAGGGACCGTGCAGTAAAGTTTCGGAGCGGAGAACGAAGGCACCAAGCGGTCGTGTAGCTTCTGCAACCGAATGTGCAGCGGCCGTGTTTTGTGCGGAAGAATCGTCCACATTTCGTTTGCCTCCCATATCTGCTTTTACTTGAATGGCACTGAAGTCGGTAGTGAGAAAAAGGCGACGCAGAGAGCGACCGGAGAGTTAAAATTCTCCCAACTTACGGCGCGGTCGCCACAGGGTTCGGCGCGCCGCCTGGAGAAGCGCACGTTCCCTTATAAGCAACGAAGAGACACGCAGCGAGGGTGAGTGAGCAGAGTTCGATAAATGCAACTGTTACACATTCATCGGTGCCTGTCAGTATTTACTTTGCAGGTGGCAAATGCATAATGCCATATAATATGCATACTTTCTGAACCGTAAACCAAAACGCCAAGCGAACAATCGCTGAAGAGAAACCCAGCAAATGTAAACCTCGAAGAAAATTTCGTCCGAACATTCATCCGAAAGGGCCGAAACATTCCCTCCGAAACATATTCCTCCCTGTTTTTACGTTTTCTAGGACAGCAATTTCTGCGAGCGGCGAAAACTTTCGAGATTGCTTAGTGCCATGCCCTGACCTGTTAGTCGATGCTGTTAGCACTGTGATGCATCTCGTCTCCTTGAGACTTACTTTTCTTCCAGGAGTCACTTTTTCCTCGATAAATGGGAGGAGTATGGGAAATGGGCACAGGACGAGACGCCGCGCTAAGCACAGCTAAATTGAAGCCTTTGCCTTTTCTGTCGTCCCGTTCTATGTCTACGTGTTTCGTAATATTTGGTTTCTGTTCTTTTGTGTTACATGCAGGGATCGGAACCGAAACTGAACCCGAACCGAAAACCGGAAAAAACCGTTATTTTCTGACGAACCCGAACCGAACCGAACCCGAACGATTTTTGTGCTTGTCCTGAGCCGAACCGGAACTGAACCGAAAAAAATTGATACGGTTACCGGTTCGGGAATCGGTTCAGAGGTGAATTAATTGTACTACTGACCGACCTTTTTTTTTTGCTCACCTGAACGGTTATCTCACGCCTTTCTCTTACAATCGTGTACGGTGAGCGTAAGCTTGCTTGCACGTAGCAAAATTACTGCCCGTGGACCGATTAAACCGAGGCCGAAAAAAGTAACTGTTCCAGTCCCTGTAAATGCCCCGACCGCTGACAGATTTTTTTTTGTCTGTGTATGTGCGGGGGGGGGGGGGGGTTCTCCCTGAGCCGAACCCGAACCGAACCGATATACCTGAACCGGTTCAAGCTGATAATTTCGGTTCAGCGGAGCTAAACCCGAACCGAACCGATATGCCTGAACCCGAACCCGAACCGGACCGAAAAAAATACCGGTTCCGATCCCTGGTTACATGTGACGAAGCCTTTTCTTTTCTTTTTTGGAACGAGTGTTGGATATGCAGTAGATTTCGGTATCATTCAAAATGGGCTCCATAGCTACCTTCTACAAATCGAAGTTGTAGTCTTACTTCAACCATTCGTGAGGTAAGACAGCGATACTTGCTGTAACAATTTCCGAGGCATCTGCTTCGAAACGCTGGCTCCATACTGGCCCATACTGGCCCATTTAGAAAAAAAATCGAAAAAATAATTTAGTTAGGTACTCCTCGAGATATCAAACGATGAGAAAACTTTGAAACGCGCTGTATGAAAGGACACCGACAAAAGATGAAGAGAACACGTACTTTAGATATATCACACAGAAATATCCCTCAGAAGCACTCAATGAAATAAAGACGAATTCCATCTCTCCCTATTACCCTTTTTTTTTTATTCGCGAACATCAACATCAACGTCAAAAATAAAGATGCAGTATGCCCCGACGACCACCGAACGTATGGCGAAAGAGTGATGGCCGTATTGAATCTATACTGTACATCTAACACAGGGCTGGAGCCCGCTCTCCCAGTCACAGCAAAGAATATGAACACGACAATCATTTTAGGGGACTTCCTCTATTCTCTAAGCAGGCTCCCTCTGGCCAATGTGCGCCGAAGACGATGGCTAAAAGGGGATAACTGGTAGAACATCGAGGAAATGCATTAATGCCCGGCAACTGCTTCTCGTCGAATCGACGTCTCCCCACTGATAAAGATGGATGGATCGCATTTGGGAAATAAACATTTCGGCCACGCGGATATATACGGAGAAAAGAGACCGAAAGACAAGATACAAAGTCAGCACCAAGAAGAAAACGCAACATGAAGTCGACCATGGCATCGGAACAACTTTCAACAGTTTTCCTCCCGTCGTGTTGGAGTAGACGCAGTACGCCAAAGTATATATAAGAACAAAAAAGTTGTGCAGTCGAAGCAGAATAGTTCGGCTAAGCGCGCATTCACTTAGGTTATTCGTACAGCTTCGCATTTGTTTATCTTTGTCTGGCTGTATAAGTTGCCCCGTTCATTTGGAAGCAGAAAGCAGTGTGGAAACCTCTTTGAACATTCACTTGTATTCTTACTGAAAATGCTGTAAACATCAGGCGAATTGCTGTTACATTATTTATGCTGCGTGTTCCGCGTGGTCCGTCACTCTTCCGTTGAACTTTGGAAGTGACTCGTTGCTTTAAAGCTCTGTTACAAACACCTCTTTTTCTCACATCTTTCACATTTATTCGGCATAACTACGGGCGAGTTGTGTCACAGTCCCTTTAAGTGTGATCAATTTCGTGTTTGTTTTCCTTTTTGATTGTTTGTTCTTTTTGTTCATCTTTTTTTTTCATTTCTTTCCTGGGAATAGCAAGCCACCGTAGCGCATGCTAACCTTTCCCTCCTAGTTTTTTAAATATAATAAACATATTCCTCCCCCTTTAAGTTATGTCGCATGACCAAACAGGCTGAGCCTTGGCGACAAAGAAAAGAAAGAAGAAAAAATGTTGCGGATGGGCATAGAGACAGCGTCACAAACCACATTGTTTACACCATATTTCATTGTAGATTAGACCAGATTATACGATACCTTTTTTTTTTTTTTGTAGATACTATTGTGTGCCCAGGTAAGATAAATCTGAAACGCTATGTAGCCAATGTGCTACTATGAATATGTAAGCTGCTTTGTTGTAACAAAAGGAAGGAAGAATAAAAGGAGGAGGAAAGGAAGAGCGTGCATACCAGTGAGGAAGGCTAACAATAATTCCCACGTCCGAGCCTGAAATACGTATTCAAACATGCGCACGCATGGCGTTAGGTACTTTCTTCGCGAGCTGTGTTCCTTTAATTGCAAGTATTTGTAAGTTTGAGCGGCACATAGCGCCGTTCTTTTCTGAGACGCACTACTCTTGGAAATCCTCGACGGACTGAATAATCCCTTTTCAACTTGAACAGGCACTTCTCGAGCGGCAAAAAGAGTTCTTTTTTCTTCCGCTGTCTAAACACTCTTTCAACAGCGAAGTAGCGTACTGACAAATCCCATTTACTTTTCCTCGCTCTTGTAATTGACTGTAAAAATGAACGAACACCAAAATCGGTTTGTTTGATTATCATCGCCACTCTTCCGAGTGCGTGCTTTGTTTGTTAACGGAAGCGCGCATTTCTTTTCAGTGATGTAATCTGTTTATAGCAGTCTGCTTGCTTCTGTGGTTCGCACAGTTACCAAAAAGGCGTCGGGAAGACACGAGAAAGGGGACTAAAAACGAAGCAGAAAGAGCGACTAAATGTACCGTCAGTATAACGTGACAACACCTAATTGATAACGAGAGGATAGAGAGGATCTCGGGCTTTTAAGTTATGGAACACTTAATTGTGTAAGTGACAATACAAAATGTGTGACATCATGATGTGCTCTCGTGTTATTGACATCTTTCCGAACCTGAGTTACAATATAATATACATATACAGGCTGTTTCACGAAAAATGAGTCAAAGCTTTAAAAAAATTATTTTTTTTTCATCGCACACCAAAAAGACGGACTGCGTAGTGTTACCAGTGGTGTGTGAATACTCAAACTATTTTTTGCTCTGTAATTAATTAAGTGAAATTAATTCGTCGTTTTTTTTTAATTAGCAGGATTAGAACTAGAATGTGAATGAGAAAGTTGTAGCGGGCGATACGACGACACGAAACCCGTTGATTGCAACTTTGTACCTCTAAAAGGTCCTTTATTCTCTTGGCTCAGAATACCAACTTGCGCAGTTGCAAAAAACGGACGTGGGACCTGCCAATGTCAAGCCAAAATGTGAAAATGTCAACGAGAACTGTGACTAGTCTTCGTTTGATAGCAGGACGCTCGAGAGCGCTGTGATCCCGAGCTCCTTAGCGCTCTTTAGCGCGTCTGCGACACGTCCCGCGTCGGTTCTTTGCAAACCCGAAAGTTAGTCTTTAGCCTTATGCCAGTCTTAAGTTTCTAATCCTTGTGTTAAGCCGGTGTCTGCAGTAAAGAATTTTACATTATGAGGTCGTCACCCGGCTTTTGAAATATATTTTCTAGCCTTAAGTCTCAAGTGCGTATGCTGACGCTTACCGTCCAGTGTTTTAAGGAACCCAATAAGCAAGCCGAAGTTGTTAGTATCCTCACGTCCTTTCTTCTTCGTTATATACGCGGTACTCTGAAGCGATTTTGAAAGTTTCCTTAGGAAGCGAAGTACTAGCTACACTCACGAATGTATGACAGAACCCACTAACTTTTAGTTATGCAAACAAGAAAGCTTGGGTAGGATGCATTCTGCAAAGTCTTCGTTTGTAAAGCTGCTCACGTAGACCACTATTATGTACGAGAAAAAAACACTGTTTCGTAGGAAAACACCCTATTTCCTACCCGCTCGCGGTTTATTGAGGAAACACACTAAACATACGTATATGTCAAGAGTAAACAGCAGAACTCCTGCTGATGTGACGATGCGTTATAAAGCATGCATCTCTCAAAGAAATTTTGGGGCACGGTTTTCCGAACTAATTTCACGGGATCGCGAATACTGTTTCCGCCAGTGCGAGCATGTCGTACCTTGAAAGCGTGCACGTCTTTAGAGATAATCATCAGGAGTACAGGTTCCGCTCCCAGGAAGAGGTACGAAAACCCATTCCTCCGCCGAGAATATTCCTATTGTTTGACGCAAGCGATTCGAATCGAATATCTCCCGAGATATATCCACACGGAGCGTTGACAGAAATTTGAATCGGTATTAGAGCTTGTGCATTCAGATTAGCATTTCAAATGTCGATGGGCTCCGCGTCAACATTATTTTCCTTTCTCGGGTGTCCTAGTTTCCGTTTCAGTAGCAAGGAGATTCCTTGCACGGACAGCGGAATAATTCCCATTGTGCGCGTTCCCAATTTCTTTCATTGTGTGTCATATTTCATCGGTTCGTTACGCTAATAGTGGGTTAGTATGCATGGAAAGCTGCATGGGTTTGCTCGGTTCATTGTCCTATATGTGCATGCCAGTGTACATGGGACTAGGTTAACTTACGCTGTTAATTAGGTTTATTTATAGGTTACGTTGGTTAATTTATATATTAAATTAATTTATACGTTAAGCTAATGAGGTTAAATAATTTATACGTTCTGTCAATTAACGTACTAATTAGGTTTACACTCTAAGAAAAAAAAAGGAGTAAAATGGGGAGTAATTGCAGCTTCTACTCCCCTAGTCTGCAATTACTCCCCATTTTAGTCCCCTAACCCAACATTTAGTCCCGACATTTACTCCCCAGGACTGAAAATTGTCACTAAACTTCGCGAATGGTCTCCTGAATGCAAAAGTCTACGTAAATATGTGCGCTTGGTCAATTTGAACGACATAAGGCTGTATAACTCACACAACGTAGCAATTTTCCAGCCACACAGAGTAAGAAACAGTTAGCGCATCTTTCTTCGCAAATTGTGCCCTAGTATGGGGCAAGATTTTATATGACTCGATATATCACGGTTGACGGTTTGCTTCAAAGTATCTTCATGCATGCGCACCAATTATGTACCTGGGACTCTTACAACAGCGCGTGAAATGCGGTCTTCACTCTGTGACATTCATTTACTCCCGTGCATTTACTCCCGAAAGGGACTATTTTTTGTGGCAATGCAATTACTCCCCAAAAGGAGTAAAAGTACTCCTTTTTTTCTTAGAGTGTGCTTACGCGGCCATCACAACTGACGGGCACGTTTATACCATCAGGTATCTGTTGCTCTTGCTGGACAGGTTTTACCGCCAGTGGACACGTCGGCTGAACTGACCGGGGGCCCTAATCTCGTCAAAGTAATCGACCTCGGTTACTTTGTGTCTCGGCTATCATTGGTCGTTACGTGAAGAGCGCAATCTTCATGCTTTATCTACTTTATCACGAATATTGCAGGATCAAGCGCTCGACTATTCGTCGAGGGCGCGTGACATTCAATTCATTTCTATCCTTCGCGCCTCCTTCACGTAACGACCAACGACAGGTCAGAAACAAAACAATCGTGCACTCGAAGAAAAAGAAAAACGAGTAAAACAGGGAGTAATTCCAGCTTCTAGTCTCCTAGACAGCAATTACTCCCCATTTTAGTCCCCTGACCCAGACATTTACTCCCCAGGTACTGCAGACTGATGGGCATTGAACTTCACAAATGGTCTTCCGAATGCAACAGTCTACGTAAATATGTGTTCGTCCATTTCATGGCATAAGGCTCGTGTAACTCAGCCAACTTCACAGTTTTCCACCCACACAGAGTAAGAAACAGTTAGCGCGTCTTTCTTCGCAAATTGTGCCCTATATGTATGTCGCAAGATTTTATGTCACTCGATATATCACGGTTGACGGTTTGATTCGAAGTATTTTCATGCATGCACACCAATTGTGTACCTGTGACTCTTCGAACAGAGCGGGAAATGCTGTCTCCACTGTGATATTCATTTACTCACGCGCATTTACTCCCGAAAGGGACTATTTTTTTGGTGGCAATGCATTTAGTCCCCAAAAGGAGTAAAATCACTCCTTTTTTTTCTTAGAGTGTGGTCGATTACTCTGATGAGAATAGGGTCCATGTACTCGTCGGTAGTATAACTGTGCCTTATAAGTGCAGAGGATATTTCAGTAATCCTGTCAGAAACTGCAACGATCAAAACTTTATTTTGTTGATGATTAGGGTGTTTCATAGCCAGATGCGATACTCTACAACATTGCGCGCGCGGTAATTTGGTCGATGAGCATCACAGTGAGGGCGAGAGAAAAGACTGTCTCCCTCTCTCGACCTCCTGCGATGATTGGGCAATTCGTGCGAGGCAACCAATGGCAGGTCTTCGATTCCACGATGAGAAATCGTTTCACTTTAACGCCCTTTTAACGGAGAAGCCCAGAAACCTTGTGCTCAACATTTTAATTACAACTCTCCTCCTCCCCAGTTTCTTCGCGAAATGCGTTTTAAACTAACAAACTTGACGACGTGCAGTAGTAACTTATATGTGACAAAACTTCGAAGACTTAAGATTAGAACGCTAAAAAACATCGCACGCTGTCGCAACGCATCCAAATTAGAGCGGAAAGCAGCGACAGGGCTGAAAATTTCTGCCGAAAGGGTCACGGCACATCCGGATCTAAGCTAATCCCCCGGGGATCAAAGTTCGGCGGGCGCCGGAGACGAAAGGCGTATGAAACTGCGGAGGTTTTACAGTAACAAATTGGAATTCTTGACACCGGATTACCACAATCTGCCGCTCCCTCACGCCGACTTTAAAGAGGGAGGCTGGAACCCGGTGTGGGTGCGGAAGCTGCGCTCCGCCTGTGATTTTTCACAGCTTCTATCGCGTTGAGAGTCAACAAAGTGGCGTTCATTGTCTTGTTTTCGAAGAGGGATTCTCCAAAGTCTGGATCGCTCACAAAGAAAGGAAGTAGCGAGACGATGTTTTCTTCCGACAGTCCCCAGCTAACGCATTAAAGGAAAAAGGAAAGGCGTTCCAAGTGGGGAGGATGAATACGAGGGTACGTACCATAAGAGAAATACAACGACGCAATATGTCTCCAGGTATATACATTCGAAAGCCCTCTTTAGATGAGGCGCAGGATACAGGGATGGGCATAGTTGAAATGAGATTTACAGAAATGAAATATACACACTCTCATTTACATTGCTGTCAAGTGCCTGTTGCATGATATATAACCGGTATTGTTGGAAACCGCTGATATGGTGGCGAAGCCGATTTCCAAGAACTATTTGCAGAAACGTAGATAGAGGAAAGGACCTAATGAAAGCATTTTTAACCTAACGAAGGACCTACAAGAGATTGTTGAGTGTAAGAATGATCCGTCCAAATGTGAAAAATCTAATCGTCTGCAATGGTACTCGCCATTACAGACATAAACAACTGCAGAATATAGAGCCGTAAAACGGGCCAAAAGCTAAGGTAGTCCCGTGTGTATTGTCACCAAGTGCATTGTGTCTATTGCAGGGATGGGCAGTATTTAAATACATTGTAATTAAAATACTATTTAAAGTATAAATACATGTATTTATATTTTGTATTTAAATACAGACTTGAAAAATGTATTTATAAATATATTTAAATACCAATTTTCGGGTATTTATTCTTGTAAATACTTTATAAATACTCTTAAATACAGAATATACTGACTCATATCTTAAAGTTGCCCTGCATTTGACCTTTCGGGAAGAAGGGCGAGTATGGGGCGCAATTATGCCGGGTTTGCGCTAGCATGCGCATGCGACAAACTATTTTAGATGGCGAGTTTTTCACTGTTGTTGCAGAGAACGGTCGTGACTACCCGATTACATTGTTCTACGAAGCATCTTCGTCAAATTTAATACAAGCATTTGTTCATCGGCACCTGTGGAGATGCTGTTCTCCCTTGCGAATCTGATTGTACGGCCGAGCAGAAGATGCCTAAAAGAAGCAGTCTTCGAAAAATTTCTAATATTAAAATCGCCATGATAATCTAACAAATAAATGCTGTTCTTTCTTGCTGATTTGTCCTTATGATCGTAATTATTTCTATAATTCCAGATGACATCTTCCTCACAGTATTTATGGTAGTAGTTACGGTATTTAAATACAGTATTTATATTTTGTATTTAAATACTCATGTTGAAAACTATTTATGAAGAGTATTTAAATACCCCTGTCAACAAAATATTTTGTATTGATATTTAAATACTCAAAAAATGTATTTATGCCCATCCCTGCTATTGCGTATTGTCATCAACTAGGAGAAGTGATGAGAAAAGATTTGTAAGATTTGTCTAGAGACGCTCCAGCTAGATAGCTAAAGTGTGTCTCGTACACTGTTACACTCACAAGTCACTTTAAGTTCCAAGCTGGGTCAAAGGGGCAAACACAGACACAGAGAACACACACAATTGCACACGCATGCATATATTCCGTCAGTTTAACACAAGACTTCGATGTCGCCAGAGCGAAAAACCACCGTTCTTTCGCACCACTCGCGAGCTAGACGAAACAACCCGAGCGCATACGCTCACGAGAAGTGTAAAGCATACTTCGCAGTTAAACTTGTGGCGGCACGCCTGAAGACAGGAATGTGTTCCTCTATCTGAATGCTTGACGAAGCTGTGGAAACTATTTTGGAGTGTCTAAATTTTGTCTAAATAAACGTCTAAAAGACGAGCTGCTTGAATGCTGATTCACGAGCTCTTCCAACCTGGTACGTTATTTCAGCAACGAGAACTATACGAACTGACGAGTGGTCTGCGATGGGGAAGGAGCAGGGTTGGGCAACTGTACTCTCGTCGTCTCAAACTCTGACACGTTGAAGGCTTCAGTCGCGCGTCAGAGAAGCGTCCGTAGGGTGTCCCGTAGGGTGTGTGCCCTAGTTACCCACAAACAGAGAGAGGGTTTCTTACAAACGGTCGGCTACGATATCGCACGAGGGCATGAGCCAGACGTCACATGAAAGATGACCGAAGTGGCTCCAGATAGTGCTCCTAAGACGTTCCCGTGGCGGTGTGGCAAGATAGAGGTAATTCTTCCTCGGCAAAGCAAAAGGCTCAGGTCGTGGTACTCCCACCACATGGTGTAGGTTAAGGCGTAATGTTAGTGAACGTGGACAGAGACTATATCTCGTAAGGCATCCGGACACATATAGGAAGCGAAAGGCACTCAAAAAAACTAGATGTATTTTTTTTTCTTACTGGAGGATATGGTACAAGATGCAGCGCTTGAAAAAAGTATACAGAAAAATTCAATTGAAGACATCCGGAAAATGTGTATTGGAGACATAACCGAAAACATCCGAACATCCGAAAGGTGCGTGCATTGTCACAACTGTAGTGGCATCAAAATGGAAGACCAGCTACAGGGACCGCCTAGCTGATACGTCTCAAACGAACTTAGTATCACTAGCACAATCTGAATGCCAACCCTTGGCCAGAACCTATATCTGCTCAGAGTGTCATGTACCTGCTAGTCTCCGTGCAACAGTCCATAACTTCAGGGAACTCCAAGCGGGATAACGACACGAGAACTAGAACGGTTCAGAAGTTAATGTAAGGCTTGTCATGGTCCACTCGAAAGAGGACATCACCTATCAATGGATGTTGGTGTGTGGGTCTACTGCCATCAGATATGAGAACTACCTACGGAGGTAACCTACTATTGTCATCAAGTCGCAGCCATATCAGACGTGTGCCTGGACGATAGGACAGGTCGAAATGCTTGTGACCACATCGGGTTACGGTGCGTTTCTTTATTCGACCCGGGTAACCCGGGTTTCGCCTTTCTTTCTTTTTGTTTCTCTTTTCTTTTCCTTTCCTTTCTTTTGTTTTTTGTTTTCTTTCCCTTTCCTTTCTTTTTGTTTCTCTTTTCCTTTCCTTTCCTTTTGTTGCTTTTTATTTTTCTTTCCTCTGTTTCGATCCCCCTTTTTCTTTTTCCTTCCTTTTCTTTTTCGTTTGCCCCTTCCCCCTTTTTTTTTCTTTTTTTCGGAATAGCAAGCCGGCTCTTTGCCTGGCTAACCTTTCCTTTCTTTTTTTCTTAATAAACATATTCCCCCCCCCCCCCCCGGGTAACCCTGCGGTAAGTAGGTGACGTAGGAGGGTAAGCCGTCACGTGAACTCTCAGGGTGACGACTCTCGAGTTGAATTTTCGCCCAATGGAGGTTACTCTCAGGCTCTCAGCACGGCTGCCGAAGCAGACGCTCTTTTTTCGAAGTATACTGCTTATGGGCGCGGTGGAATTCGTTCGTTCTTCGGGCCACCATATTTGTGCACTGACCTGCAGTGTTGCTGCTTGGTACAGGTGTCACGTTTCGGGCAGGTACGCTGTGTTTAGGAGTCAAGTTCAGCAAGCATAGACACTTGATGCAACACAAATACAACAGCCAGCATTCCTGATAGCAAGCGCGAAAGACGTCTGCCAGTTACTGGACGTTTGGAATAAATATTTGTGAGCCTCATTATCCTTCGTGTAGGCAGCTAAAATGTAGTTCGTTTAATTTCTGTGTTCACTTATTTTTATTTTCATCTCTTTTGTGTTTACCGTCTACCCTGAGCAGCATGCACGTATCAGGTTCATGGAACTGAATAAAGAGTATTTCACGCTACGAGGCGCAAAATTTAGATACTTCAAAATAATTTTTCACAGCTGTGGTGCTCTTGGAAACAGGGACAGCTTGTCCAAGCGAAAAGCACTCAGAAAAAATAAGAACAGCCGCGCATGCTTCATCGGATAATGAATTCGAATTACATAGCCGTAATATGGGGTAGGAACGCAACGAATCAATTATGCTTTTTGTTGTGCTGTTATGCGTGAAAGGTCTTCCATGCAACTCGTCTCACGACCAGACATCCAAAATATACGATCAAAAGTGTGCGTTCAAACGCAAAGTGTGACCGATCAAAAGCAATGGAGCAAATGAAATATTAACCGCGCTTACCATTCATTTATGACAGACATTATCGTCTTATTAGGTCTTGTAAGTTTTCATTGTTGACATCACAGTGCAAACACCTAATCGGCTGAGGCACGGCTGTCAAATGAAAAAAAAAAAAATGAAACCACGCATGGCTTATCGTCTGCTCGCTAAAATTGGTGCGCGTCATGTCAGAGGCCTCCCTAGCCCACCTGCCGAGCAGCGCAGCCGCGAGTAGGTACCCCGGCAACCCTCCGGTGACGGGAGTTGAATTTTCTTCAGCGGGTCATGACGTCATTTCCACTAACCCTTTTTTTGTCGCCCCGCCCAGGGTTACTCCCCAGTTACCAGGGTTGTGTAAAGAGACGTACCCAATTTAAAATATAATTGTGTATTGCCATCAAGCTGGAGAACTATCTACACGCATTGACATCGAAGCGGAACATCAACCCCCTACGGGGAGTCCAGGACAATTGTATAGGTTCGCCAACGACACATAATATAGAAAGAATCGGCTCAAGTAATGACAGTGTCGTCGCCTATAGACCAAACGGTGCGGACAAGAGTGCTACGCGGGCTGTCACAGCGAAGCTCGCATGCAAGTAGAACCAAGTTTCCGAGAAAATCTTTGGTGCACCAGGGCATGGTGTGCACTGAATATAACTGTAGGGAGTGAGTTTTTCGGGTTAAATGCCTTTCACAGATTCGGGGGGTAAAAATCGGGCGCTTTTTTAAAATCTGTAATTCGGGGAGAAATCGGGCGATAATTGTGCCTTCGGGTGTTACCGGTGTTTTTGTTTCTCCTCTTGTCTATTAAGTCCTTTCCTAATCTCTCTCTTTTGTTTTGTTTTGTTATTCTGTTTTGTTTTGTTTTTTTGCGGGATCGTGACCTTCCAGCGGTATTCCCCGAAGGCATAGACAGTGTTGACACGCATGGGTGTATTTTGCTGGGAACGTAAGCGACCCATCGTTACATAATATTATAATTTATAATATAAATTTCATAATTTATAATTATAATTTTCTAATAATTTATAATTTTTTATAATTTTCTGTACCCCAGCTGTTTTCTTCTGTTTGCTTGAAAGCATTAGGGAATAGCAAGCCCACACCGTGGCTAACCTTTCCCTTTCCTTCTTACTTTGCATTAAACATATTCCCCCCCCCCCCCCCCATCGTTACATGTGTTACACGTGACGACCTTCGTTCGTCTTCAGTGGAAACGTCACCTGAGGATTTCATAGTGACTGAAATTCGGGGAGAAATCGGGTTTAACCAGAATTGGTCGGAGGTCAGTTCGGGGGGGAATAACAGGGGGGAATCGGGTTTAACCCGAAAAAGCGTGTGGGTATATCCGTACCTGTGCGCACTCTCTAGCAGACCACAGATGATGGATTAACAAGGTTCAAACTTGAACTGGTTAGAGTTCTGAGTGTTTTATCGCTTTTAACTGTTACCGCTTACGTAGCCGCCGTCCGTGCGGACCAGGCTGGATACTTTGAAAAGTTGGCCCAAACGAGGCCTTACTCCGTTCTTTATCCGGTATTAATCGGCCGATAGGGAAGACATCCTCGTGAAGCAGGCAGGGATAAGCAAAATAGCGAGTTGGAAGTCATAACTGTTTGTTCTTGCGATCCAATTTCTTAAACCCGTACGCGATACACATGTTCCTGTAAAGGGTGCTCTCTTACAAGTACACTACGGATGCGCGGAAGCCGACTTTACAGTCAGTGCTTCCTTCGATTCTGCCTGTACCATGAGTACAGGGTTCCGTATCTTTCTGACTTCTCCGGAAAACGCTGAAATATGCTCGTCAAATGTGCCTCATGAAATTCGCGATATTATGATGTATTCTGAATTCTGATAGGACGCATCTGGCTTAAATAAAAAACAAAAAAGCCAGTATTCCCCAATGAAAAACGTTTCCGGGGCTACATCCTTCGGGCAGCAGCGCATTCGGAAGCCTCCGAAATTTGAAATTCTGAAGTCGACTTTTCTCTGATGCATCTGTTACGCATCAGACAGTGAGTCCTGGTTTGTTACTTTATCTTTACTGATGACTGACAGAATCGGTATTGGAATAAAATTGGCGTGTATTCTTCGATATGGAGTGAAGTGAAATGTAAAGGAAAACTGAAACCACTAAACGTATCCTACGTTACTGTCGTACATGCAATGACCAAAGTAAGTCACTCAAAAAGGTAATTAAGTTGCAATTACGGCTAAATGACTATGGCAGTAATGAAGTCACAGGAAAAGTTACTGAATTTCAGTTATAGTTATTCGTTAAATGTAATTACGTTACACCTTCTATTAATGATTTGTAAAAGTAACCAGGTACAGCAATTATTCACACAAAATTTTTTAGCATAACTTAATTACTTGTAATTAATAACTGCACAGCTCTGACTACTGCCGGAACAAATTCCTTGCGCGGTGGAAGAACACGCTGGACGATGTTCTAAATCACAAACGTTTCCTTTTTTTTCAGAAAGATACTCTAAAATTCGCATTCACTGCCTTCTGGAAACGGGCCTTGCGCGAAGACATTTTGACTCTGCATTGAAGGTCGCTGAACACTCCCAAGCATGTATACGACCCGACGTCCACCCATTTACTCGTCAACGTTGAACCTTCAGCCATACTCATCTCATTGCATCTCTGCTATAGTCGTGACGCTGCCCACACGATCGGGTCCAGCAACTGCAGTATGGTATGCCCCCCCCCCCTCCTCTCACACACACGCACCTACACACTATAAGAAAGAAAGAAACTATTTTTTGCCCACATTGCCGCAACTGTAAATTCCTCTTGGGACAACAACAACAACAACAACATAGATGAATGGATGATGATGATGTGGGATGTTTCCCTGCGTTGAGTGCAGGACCCTACCCCATTCCAAAGAGGTTCATATGAGAGGATGAAGAGAGAAGGAAATTCCTACAGTTCGTGAAGGAGGCCGGTGGCCCTCAGAAAGGAAAGAAAAGCGCCAAGTGCACGGCACTGATGTCCAGGGTTACTCCATGGGCCGAGAACTTTGCAGATGTTGAATGGCCTCTGATCGAGCATTTCAAGTTGACATTTAAAGGCCCGTGGCCCGCCCCTCGCCATGGAGGCCATTTGCAGTGCTGAGGAGTAACTTCTAGGGCCAGGGAACTAATATAGGGAGTATTTTTTTTTTTAATATAGGGGACTAGAATCTGTAAATGCCCTCGTATATACTCCCTTTGTTTCTGTGTTTTTGTACTGTTGACTCTGCAGATCAGTCAGGAAAAAGGTGATCCCGTCATGCTCAATGTTACCCGACTATTTCCTAGACAGATTCACTTTACTTTCCCCAACAGAGTCAACACTGGAGCCACTTCTAAAACTGCGCCTGATTGCTCCCATTTCAATGTGCAGAAATAGCGTGCGAACCTTACTCACGAGGCCGACTTCATCATCTTCACATAATGTTCCACGTGCAATGGTGCAAGGTACCACACCACCACGGTGAAGCACCCCATTTCATCATCATCATTTATTGTTGTTGTTGTTGGGCGACTCGTGAAATGACGCACGTCGTACTATTCGTACGGTGCATTCCTAAACAACCGAATTCTGCCACTTATATCTTAGTCTATAATTAAAATCAAGAGGGTAAAATAATACGCAGCCCAGCTTGCTGAAACGTTGTCAAGAAAAACAATTACGAAAGAACGAAGCACGAAGTCAGAGTAACTATTTAACCGAGTATTAAATAGTTACTCCGACTTCGCGCTTCATTATTTCGTTATTACTTTTTCTATAATTAAACGGAAGGAGATCCGTTTGCTGAACAACAACAACTTTGCAACATTATGTATATGTATGCATAGACGAAGATAGACAACTCACGAGTTGAAAATAAATACCGACAACACGCGACCCACATCGTACGTCATTACTTCAGCTTAATCATCTGCTAAAAGTTAAGTTTCGATCTAAACGAAACAGTAGCTTTGACGCAACCGTGCAATATTCAGTGAAAGTTACCGCAATAGTACGGCGCTTCGTCAGTCGCTATCTGCTACTCCTGACAAGGTGATGGTGATGTGATAAAAAAAAAAAAAAGAAGAGACGTGAGAGCAAGGACAAGGACTTTGCGTTTACTAGAGTCACTAAATAAGCTACGCTTCAGAGTATCGTCACTGAGGCAAAAGGGGTGAGGGGGAGTTCGAGCCGCCATGTTGTTTCCGTTGACCTCCAGCCCCACCTCTACTTTGGCAATAGCAATAGATGAAGATGAAGTGAGGCAGTGGAAGTAGATAACACTAGTAGTAGTAAGAGCAGTACTAGTAATAGTACTAGTAATAGTACTAGTACTACTACTAGTAGTAATAATAGTAGTAGTAACGTTCTATCACACTTCGAAGAGCGCTCCATGGATGGCGGCGCTCGAGGTCAAATTGAAACAACATGGCGCCCTTTTGAAGCGTAGCTTATTTAGTGGCTCTAGCGTTTACCTGCTCGGGTACCCATAAGGCCGTTCACTAACTATATTAGCGTGACGCGTTCGGCTACAAGACGCATGCGAAAAGCAGAGATGCGTATGTCTCACCACATCCGGCCTCGTCGCTGCCATTGCCGCAGTCATCGTCCGAGTCGCAGTGCCAGCGTGCCGGGATACAGGTACAATTCCCATCCTCCGTGAATGGGGCGCAGGCGAACTGGCTCGGTCCGCAGTCGCACATTGTTACACCTGTGGTGACGAGAATCCCGATTACCGCTACTGACAAGAAACTACAGACCGCGGATCCATGTCAATCTAGTGCTTTAAAAATTTTGTCATGCATATTTCTAAGTTTAATTTGTGTTTTTGACCCTCAGTGTATCGAACGTGGAACGCGACGGTAATCATATAAGCAACTGGACCCGAATTTTACAACATTTCTACGGAATTTTACAAACTTCACACAGATTCGTTCTAAGCGCACAAAGAAGTGGTGTGTTTCGATGCGCGTTGAACGAATGTAGAATGCCTGTTTCGAACCGAACGCTTTAACGTCGCGCATGCGCACATTTTACAGTCTAAATGCACAGAATATACCCAACTCTTTTGCCGGTGTCAACTCGTCGTCACTGAGATCATTCTCGTGTAGCCTGACGTTTGCTCTTCGTCTGGAAAGCATAAAAGTTACAATCAATCCGCCGGGGTGGGTTATTTTACTGTACGTCACTGTCCCTCTTTGGAATAGAAGACTAGGAAATTGAATTGCGGAAGAGCAGGTAATAAATATAAGAGAGTAGTATATCCGACAAGAAAACTGTAAACGAGGAATAACTGTTCACGTCCCTGTATCTTCGTGGTCTCTCAGAGTGTATTTTACGCTCTTTCACAAGCTCTTTGACAAGCAACAACGACATTTCAAATTAAAGTAAGTCTGGTGAGACAACAACAACAACTTTATTTTTAAGCTGATGAATGTGTAGTTTCATCGCAGTCTTGTGAGGTAAGGCTGGATGATTAAAGGAGACGAGCGGAAGAGAGTAAAAAGAGAGCAAGTCATCTCGCGTTCATCTTTTTGTTTTCCTCAGAGTATGGTACTGTTGATTAACCCGAATAATATCACGACACAGATATCGCAGAACCATTTATTATTGCCAAGCGTAGCAAAATGTGACGTAGTCTCCAATAAAACACTTCGATCACGGAATTTCGTCAAGACACAGCGTGCCATTTTATAATTGTTCTCTCAGCTGAGCCACTGATTATTGGCGTAGCCTGGATCCACAAGCGTTAGCGAATAAAGATTCAGACTTTGCCTACGGTGACGTATAACCCTATAGCTACCGGAGAAAAGAACGCATTAGTAAATTGCGTTGGGCGCTAGGAGCCCACGAACCCTTTTTTTGTTTCCTCGTGTCATTGCGCGCGGCTAATGACGTGGAAGCTTAATGTCATGTCAGCTTCCATTGTGCCGGCTAATCAACTTCTTCAAGTAACAGGTCTTTTTCTTAGTTGTCGCAAAACCATTCGTGCGACAGTCACGCTTCTGGTGATTGAGGTTTCTCTAGAAAAAAAGATTTTTGTTGCATTTAATGAGGCAATCGATTCGAGGCAGTCATTTTGGGCTAGCCTTCATAAACACTTGGGAGGTCCGGGTTGTTACGTACGCGGTGAGCTTTCGGTGTGCTGTGCGACCTGCGCACCAGCGAAACGAGAAAAACGGAATTCAGTAAACTTTTCTCTCTCATAAACCTCTTAGCACCGTCTTTAATATACTTAAAGATAAAGTGAAACTTAGAGCCAGAGTCTAAGGTTTTGCCTGCCATGAACTCAACACTAGAAGTCAACAAGTTGAAGATACGATATCTTTTTATAAAACTACTCAACCTGACATTGCATCGCCCTCGTGCAGAAGAGTGATATCCTCAATTTCGAGAGAAGACTGAAGGAAAGAGAGAGTGAGCGATAATAAAACTAATATAATATAGAGAAGTTGACTCCATCAACGTAGATGCTGGCCACTCCACACCGCGTAAAGACCAAAACTGCGTAACACTCATCAGTTAACCATAATATAAGAAAAGTGAGAGAGAGAGAGAGAGAGAGAGAGGGAGATGGAGGAGGAGAAGAGACAGCGAGAAAAAGTACTTTCTTCAGAAATCAGCATAAATAAGCGCCACTCGTACATGACGATAAATCATATATAAATTACTCTTGCAATGCGCCCCCCCCCCTCCCCCGTTTACAGACAACCCCTTTTCTACAACATTTTCAGAATCGAAAACGCGGACACTCGCTAACTATGTAACAAAGGCCCAAGAACGTCATAACGGCGAGACTTCACAGCTTACAATAAACTAAAGCTAAAACTCTGAAGCGTCTGAGATACTACCTTCACTCTACACGGTTCATGCAACAAGCTAATAATCTCTTCGCTGAACAGATAATTTACGCCGCAACGCGTGTAGTAGGGCTTCTTGCTTTTAACCGTGTAACCGTGAAGGAATTTCCTTCGTGCATCGTCCGTAATCACCTTCTCGCTTCCATTTATATGCATCGGCCATGCTAAGTACGCTGGTATAGTGGCTCCACAATACATAAATAATATGGCCAGCGTGACCGCTCGAAAAAGTTAGAGTCTACGCCATTAATCGCCAAATATAACATCTAACAGGACAGCCAACAAATGATCGCTAAGGCAATTTATAGGGCACATTTTTTTTTTTTTTTTTTGGGCGAGTAGCAATATCGGCGATGGCAGGCAGCTATAACGTTAACACAGTACGCGCGAAAGTTTGCCGTTAATTCCATTACGTTTTAGTAGAGGTGTGGTATAGCTTATCGGCTGTCGTACATTGTTAAACTCGCAGGATGCCGTGGACGAGGAACATGATTGGCTGCGTTTTTGCGATGTCCCTTATTACGTCATGGATTGTAGAGAGGTTAGTTTTACTGGCTTCTTTTTTTTTTTTTTTTTTCGCATTATAAGCGAAAAGTTATATCTCCCGTTAACTTGTTCAGACGTGGCATCTTGATAAACACGTATTACGTGTAGCAGGCGGTAGGCACACCTACGCAGAGATGATATAAGAAAGCAATCTCGATGTTCATGTTGAATGATTCGTCTAATGGGTAACGCCAGCATGCGCAACAATGACGGCAAATATCACAAAATACGGTGACAGTAGCGTTTCCTATTTCCCTTACTTCGCGGTTCGCGAAAAGTTTCTCCATACATTTTTCGTTTTTGGATAAGGCGTGTTGTGCAACAAATAACGTGAGCTCATGCGTCGAAACGACGAGAGCGGCTGACGCGTACCGCATGCGAAAGGCGCCCGATCTGCGCGCCCTCTAGAAACCCTCCACTCCTTCAAAGAGCGTGTAAGAGAACAATGGGGAGTTGACGTCACTTCGTCACTTCTCTTCACTTCTCTCCACACAGGCCTGATGACGACACGGATATCTGCTGACGTCGCCCGACAAAATCGTGCCGGAGAACGGCTGATTTCTCCGAGCATTTTTTTAAATGCATCCCATTGTGCAATGGGAATACACCGCACAACGAAAATATTGTGACAGAATTTCGAGCTGCGTTACATGTCACTTTCTTGATCCTATTATAAAACTCCCGCCTGTTCCATTGCTACAGGAGGCACCCCGTCGCATTTTAGTTAAGAGACTGTTTTCCTGGTGCACATCTATCTATCACTCTAAAAAAAAAGTAAAATGGGGAGTAATTGCAGCTTCTAGTCCACTGGGGTTCCCCCCCCCCCAATTACTCCCTACTTTAGTCCCCTAACACCAAATTTTAGTCCCCAGGAATGCAAATAGTCACTGAACTTCGCAAATGGTCTCCTGAATACAATAGTCTACGTAAATACCTAAACTAATAAAAAATTCTAACGTTTCCATTTTTTCCTTTCTATTTCTATTCTATTCTATTCTAACTGGCGATGTACTCGCCGGCGGATAGTTTTTGTTGGGTCTGCGGTTATCTGTAGAGGACGTCATATTTCTGTTAAAAAAAAAGTAGGGTTGGCTTGGTAATTTTCGAAGTTCGATTGCAAAAAATAAATTTCCCTCAATTAAAAATCGTTCAAAGCCTTCCTAAATGGCGGCAAAAGTTTCCAGAAGGTAATTTCCAAAAGTCCCACAATCCTCCGGCGAATACGTCGCCCACCCTGCATGTGCTCTTCGTGAATTTGAATAAGGCCATACAACTCAGCTAACTGAGCAATTTTCCACCCACACAGACGAAACAATAGTAGAGGATCTGCCTTGCGAAATCGCGCCCTATACACATCGCAATACTTTATATCACTCGATGTATCACGGATGGCGGTTTAATTCAAATATTTTCATTCATGCACACGAATTAATGATGAATTATGAACCTGGGATTCTTAGAACAGAGCGTGAAATGCAGAACCCACTCTGTGACGTCCATTTAGTCTCGCGCATTTACTCCTTAAAGAGACTAATTTTTGTAGCAGTGCATTTAGTCCCCAAAAGGGAGTAATATTAGTCCTTTTTTTCTTACAGTGTACCCTTTCACGAGTGCGATTCTTCTTTGCGCTTAACGGACTCTCAAATCTCTTAGCAACGTTCAGCACACGATACGGCAAAACATCCTTAGCGCAGATAACGTTCTCTTCCAACCTCGCCACCAATAGAACTCAACCGAGAACCTTCGTTTCTCTTTCATGTCCCACAACCACATCTCCCCATCGGGCGACCGGGCATCCCGTCTTATCCACCGTCCAAATAGCCTAAAATCTTTCTGCGAGGTCACTGCGACACCACAGCCAAATCCGTAGCTCCGATAATGATAGCAACCACGGCCTGGATCGCATCCCCCATACCACGTCCCACATAATCCTTATCGCCACTCTCAGGTCCAGCGAATGAGGCGCCAATTCCTCTTGACCGGAAGCTGTTATTCCCGACATCCGGCCGCAACCGCCGCATGGAGGCGCTAACACACTCTCACCGTTTCCAAAGGGGCGGTAGAGTCACAAAAAAAGATACGGATAAATCCTTTCTCACTGCCGCCTTACGTTTCTTTACAATTTCAAAAGCCGCTTTCAAAAGGTTCACTTAAGAGAGAAATTTGACCTCACATTCGGCGTAACGAGAAAAAAAGTATCGGGGACATAAATTTGGCTCGAAGGAAACAAGATATGATCGCAAGCTGTTCAACAACAGGGGGCAACATGAACACGTGTTCACTCTTTCGGATTTCTCTTTTTCGATAAAGTGGAACCTCTACACTTGAAACACGACCCCTTTGATATCCAAAAGCCCTCTCTCGCAATTTATATCTACTTTCAGTTGATGTTTTCGTGCCTATAACAGCAGCCCCTACTGGCAAGCGACTTGGTAACAAGAGCGCTGTGCATACCCCAGCCTGCGACGTTATCCCGTTTTCCCTTTGGTGATGGTCTTGTCGAAAGAGAGCACCGGACTTATTACAGAAGAGAAGATGAGAAGTGCACCGTTGGTAAAGAAAAGGACGTGAACGGAAATCATAAAATGGTGGAAATGTTGTCTTTTTTCTTCGTCCCTTCAAGGATGATAAGAGGATAGGGTCGTCTCTATTCCTCTTTTTTTTTCCTTTTCTTTTTTTTTATGACGAGGAGAAAGGGGAAGTGTAGGGTGCCTGTCGAGCTCGTAAAAGTTTACGAGAGCCTCGTTTTTACAAGGTTGGACCAAGAGGGGGGATGCATCGTCAGCGAACTCGGATTAAAGTTCGCATGAAAGGGACGCTGGCGATCAAATTGGCGGAGAAAATAAACAGCGAGAAAACGTTCCTTGTGTCGAAATTCGGACACTGTCCACGAAGAATAAACGTGGAGTCAAAGGAATGTAAAGATAAAGTTGTTTGTAGCAAACCCCGACTGAGACTATCGCGTTCTGTTGGTAAGTGAATACGAGGCCCCCAGAGGTAGAAGACTGGATAACTATAACGGTGAAATTAAAATTTAATGAAATCTGAACGAGGGCCAACGCAATCAGTGATTGATGTCACGTGGCTCTTCGATAGAAAGTGTGCCGTGCACAGTGTTGAATATTACGAGCAAGGTTCAGACACGAGAAGTCCGCGGAATGCGAGACGACACACATGGTCGTACAGGTTGGAACAAAAGTTTACGGAACACGCGAGCGACGTACATTTTCTTCGGTGCGACACCCTAGCGGCTGCCGGAAGCGGGTGAGTTCACTGTTTCGGAGGGGTGGAAGGGTGCGCTGTTAGCGACACACAGCGGTAACTTGTACTTTCCAGGCACGCATAAGCGACACTGGAACCACCACTGTGTGTCGCTAACAGCGCATCCGTCCACCCCTTCGAAACAGTCGACTCACCCGATTCCGGCAGCCGCTAGGGTGTCGCACCGAAGAAAAAGTACGTGGCTCGCGTGTTCCGTAAACTTTTGTCCCAAGCTGTACCTGAAAAGAGACTGTTCGAAGCAGTCACCAACCTTCGAGCACACAGTTGAATTTACGCGTATATTTCATATGAAACATTTTCTGCAACAGAACCTCTTAGTTCAATAGATAAGCAAGCAAAACTGACGTTCACATGCGTTTTCGGTTTTACGACCACGGAAGCGTTGTACCGCTGCATCCTTGCAGAGGAAATAAGTGTGGTGACACCGAGACAAAGGTGAAAAGGTGATTCAGGTACGGTTTAGATACAACGGTGAAACACAATGAACAAGATTTGTTTCGAATCGACGGATATCACAGAGCAAGCGGTCGATGGTTGAGAGTTTAGTGGAAATACTTTCGGTTCTGATCACAAGAAAGCACGCGACAGAGTATTCTTTTTCTTCGACATGGGATCGGGCTTTATTTATTTTATTTATTACTCTTCCATTTCTGGTCTTACAGAAATGTGGACCAGCCGCTAAAGGCAGAAGCCTGACAATGCAGCTGGACCGACACAACATGCAAGCAAAAAAAAAAAAAAAAACAAGTAGCAATCAGTGACTATTTACAACAATTACATTGCAGGCAAGAGTAATACTGTTTCCTAACGAAAGATATATACATCACGTGTACTGCATATACAACAAGCACTATTGTGAGCTCTGAACCATTCAAGCTGTCGCTTTAAGCCGAGTTGAAATGAAATTACGTCAAACGACGACACTCAAACACGTCGTACGTATTTCGAAATATAGTGCCGACATCCTGTAGCAATACCTCACTGCATGACGAAATCCACGTCATTGATATCGTGTTCCTCCACATCGTCTGCAAACCCTTAAAGAGCATTAAAAATATCTCGCCGTTATGCACCTCACCCCTCCCGTCTTCATCCATAGCAGCAATAATTCGAAGTATGCGGACCTGGCACAACTGCCATTAGCTCCACAGAATAAAGGCTGAGCGCGGCATTCTCTCTTGAACCACGGCAATAGGAGAAATAGTCGCTCTACCGAGCAAACCTGTCCTTTTCGTAATAGACGGCACTGACAAGGCTCGGCCAAGATAAGGTCTCGGCCTCAGCTTTGTTACCGGTGTTCGCCTGTCGCTTGCACCCTCGCAGAACACAGTCGATAATTGCTCCGCTGCCAGGTTCGATACGAGTCTGGTAGCTAACGGAGCGCGAAACACGATAACACAACGAAACCGGGCAGCCCAACTTAATATGAACAGAGGAGTGACTTCTCAAGGTCTTCTCTCGATTACTCTCGCGAGTAATGCGCGAATACAAGTGAAGGTCAGTAGAGTTTGGGACGCGTGCGAACAGCGGGGGATTTTCTTCTTTCTCAACTCCCAAGGTAAGGTAGACGTGAATCAGAAAAAATATGGGGGGGGGGGATATGTTTAATAGGAAAAAAAAAGAGAGAGAGAGATGAACTGTCTTCTATAAAAAAAGAGGAAATTGAAAAGGAAAGAAACAGGAAGTAAAGAGAATAATTAGAAGATAAAAAAAAGGCAAATGAAAGAAAATGAGTTAGTACAGCACAGGCACGACATGGCGCGAGAAAGCACGGACAGAGGGCGAATGAGAGGCCCGAATATTGCAAGAAGCGGAGCAGGGTTGTGGTGATGGCACACTGGGTAGGCCGAGGGACGGGACCAAGGAGGATGGCCAAGGACACCGTGCTGCATCCCAAGCCGCATTAGCGGAGACTGAGAGCTTGCCGTTGGGGAAAGTGCTGTTGGCAGTGCAGAAGATAATGAGGGATATCGGCCACCTCGCCACAGCTGGAACGTAAGGGGGAGCTGGATTGGCCCATTTTGCGTAGCAGTAATGGAGTGCGGGCAATGTTGAGACGGAGGCGGTGCAGGAGTGATTCCTCCCGGCGGCTGCAGTGACACGCATTGAAAAAGGCAACCGAGGTGTCGACGGACTGCATGTGACTGTTGTATGAGGCAGCCTAAGATCTGAATGCTTGGGCACGCGCAGCACTCCGGGAAAAAGAAAGAAAAACGGATGGGAAAAATATGGGGATGTTGGCCACTACAACCGGAGAGACGGAGCTGATGAATGTTATGCGGCATATACAGCACTATTTTGCGCCAGGGCTTTATTTTGCAACGTGGTATGTGTAGAGGGACAATGGTACTAGGAGGTTCGTACGCATCGGGATACTTGCTGCAACAAACGTTCGTGTAACTTGTGAATTTGGCAATATTTAGTTTTAGCTCCGCGTTTATCGTGATCTCCTCCGGGATTTCGGAAGAGAGAGAGAGAGAAAAAAGCTCCCCTTCGATATCGTTCTGCCTATGGCTTATCGTTTTACGTCATTGGACTCTTCAACTTGGCTCAAGAACTGACTTAGCGTGCATCTTATTGTGGGAACTCATTTGTGACTTTTGGAAAATAATGCGCAGCAAATCAGCCATTACGATTTCTTTTATGTTCTTGTCGTGTTACAATAATTATGTTCCAATATCGGAAATTTAGGAAACTCAAATTTTACTCGTCGCGGAAAATGACTAAAATTGGACGTTTTGTGTATTGGTACATGAACAATTACTCCGTTACTTCGGATAGACCGTTAACGTCAGAAACACATGGACAACCATCACACTAGTAGAGAAGCTGCACTGCGAGTGGAAAGTGGAGGGGGAACATGTATTTATTCGAAGAAACAGAGCTAAAGTCAGATGTAAATGTCGGTTTTCTATGCTATAGAAATAAAGGAAAGAACTAACGGAAAAGAAGAGAGAAAAATAAAAAAAGAAAATTTACCATATTGACCAATGTGGTTTCATGTGCATGTTATCCTATGGACGCCACCAGAGTCCGGCACTTGCGACCCCTGCACACTCATGCTCAATCATCTCAGGCTGAGCTCCTCGTTTGCTCACTCACTCGCCGCTTAGCTCTCTTCGCTCTCTCCCTGCTCAGCTCAGCGATTTGCTCACTCATTTCTCGCTCAGCTCTCCGTTTGCTCACTCATGCTCTACTCATTCGCCACACTGAGCATGTGTGAACATGAATGAGCACGCTCATGAGTGAGTTTTGCCAAGCTATGGACGTCAGACGTCACCTCCTGTACCTTGTAATCCATTCATGTCGGTTGCACCGCCACTTTCATATGTCATAAGCGTGGCTGATTGGACGACAAAAACGCCGTTAGGAGGAATCGACGACCCCTCTAACACTTTGCTCACCCCGAGGAACTCATGCACCCTCTACGCATCTCCACCCTTCATCCTCTATCCTCCTTCAGTCTTTATTTCTTCTTTTTGTTGCTATAGTCGTGACGACGACCACTTCTGTCTGGCCAACAACGGCAAGCCGATTCTGCCATTGCCCCCCTCCCCCCCCCCCCACACACACACATCACGATGAGCTTCCAAAAATAGGAGAGTTGTCGTCCCACTTCGATGCATGTGTATAGCACTCAGACATCCAGAGGATTTATTCTGTTGTGTGCTCGCAACGGATGCATGTAGGAGAAAAGGATAGACCGTTTATGCGACACAGATTCTGAGATGGCAACCAAAGGCTTATGTGATTTGTATGCGCGAAAGGATATGTTTGTTTGTTTGTCTGTAAGGAAAAAAAAAAGAAGAGGAATTGAACCCGCTGATATTTCGCGCTAAGCTTACTTCTATTGCTTCCACGGTTCTGATACATAGCCGATGATGCGGGAAATATACAAAAAGCTCGTAGGAGCGTAGACTGCACTGGGGAGTAGAATAAGCAAGACGTATACGGTGGGTGACATAAGAGGAAAAGACGTGTGTATTGGTACAATATTATTTACGGTATTGCACTCCAGCGGCGAAGCACCCTGTATGCCATCATCATCGTCACGTATTTGCTGCTGTTGTTGAGTGCCTGAAAGTTGAAGAAGCGCAAGCATATCGACGTCTGCGGTTGTGTCTACACTGTCCGTTTTAAAAGAGTTATTGACGGAGATAACACAAGAAATGCAGCAACACCGTAAAGCTTGAGATATCATTCGAAAAACTTTTTTTTTTCTTTATGCTTGCCCAGCGTAACAACTGCAGCTATAGGAGAAAACATGGAGATGTGATGACGAAAAAGTACGAAACAGCAAGTAACGAATGGTGACTGGAAAAAAGAGTTTCAATAGCACTTTGAATGTCTGCGAGCGTACCCGGAAAAAATAAGAATACCTGTCACCTCAGGCTTATACAGCAGAAGTAAACCTCTTGCACAACTCGAACTAGTACAGACTTAAAGGCCAACAGGTTTGACAACTGCAGTAGGGCAGGTATACGGTGAGTCAAGGCCAAGATGGCTGTGGAAGGTTCATAATGGTACTGCAGCAAGAGACGAGGACAGCAGGTTAAAAAATGAAGTAGACAAGAGACCTGCAGAAACGGAAGGAGAGACCATAACTGTACCTAGAATACCCTAAGGCACGCTTGACACCAATAGGCACGTATTACAGTACCCGGCGGAACGAGCAGTCCGAAATGCATCTGCCTCGTCTTGCCACGGGCAATGGCATCTTTTGTCTCAGGAAAGCCGAGATGAAGCATGAGGCAATCACCACGCTGTCAAAGCAGATCAAACCAACCGTCCAAACCCTCACTCTTTGTCAATATTCCCTCTTCTGCTACGAGACAGAAAACGGGCTGCAATTTATTAGACACCAAGTGACGTTTGCCATCGGCAAGCGGTACGTTTTGAGGGCAGTCGTTTTTCGTTTTGTTTCTGTCTCCGGTCATTCATTCCTCCACACGGCAATATCGGAAGTCAACCAACAAGAAGAAGAAGAAGCCATACGAAAAAGCGTAGACGTACAAAGTAAGATTAATAACGTTTCTGGAAGGACCGCGAGAGGGGGCTGTAAGACGTCGGCCATCTTTGATGTCGTCGCCATTTTTTTCCCGTCCTTTGGCGAGGCGCCAACAGGGCCATAAGGGGTAAACTATAGAGTAGCCGAAAAGAAAATGGCGGACACAGAGATGGATCCTAATGCGCTAGAAGGGGTGCGGGCTGGGGGAGGTTGTTGTGACGATCACTAGTCATTTAGACCACGTATGGGAAGAAAAGGAATGGGAGGAAAAGTAGCTATATATGAAAGTTGAAGGGGAATGGATCAATGGGTGTCTTTTTCTTGAAAGCCACTTTCGTCTGGAAGAAGTAAATAAGCAGGAAAGGAGGGAATCTGACACTGAAGGGGCGGTCACACAGGTCAGAGGCGATGACGCAATTGATCTTTGTGCGACTTTTTTAGGCTCCTTGTGTCGGATAGACGAATTGGTCCCAGAGATCTTTATCAATCATTCTGCCTTGCTCCTAGCGGAAATGGTGCGTTGGACTGGTAAAGGATTGCGCGAGATCGGACGATTGGATAGCGAGTGTTTGGCGGGGTAATGGTGCTACGCGTTTGAAGGGAGGAAGCCAAATTACGTTTGTGCAAGCGGGAAGAATAAAAGCCAAAGTGCGATTCTATGTAAGGCACAATGCGCTCATGGGATATGCCTGACGTTAGATCGCGAATGTGAGTGCTATTTTGTTGCTTGCAAGATATGGGTATTCCAGAATGACCCATCTTGAGCCTAACCTACCCTAGGCCTAAGTCTAGCCCAACCCGTGTTAGGCCTAACCTAGCACAACCCGTGATGCGGCGTGGAGGTACCCCTGTTGGGAACGAAGGGTATGGACGGACACGTTATGAATTTGTGCTGGGAATAACTACCGAGTTTGTAGCACGAAGGTAGCAATCGTATTCAAGGTATAGAAGAAGACAAATAAGATCTTGGCTTTTAGACATAAGATACAGAGTAAGGATGCGGCGTTCTCACGCGTTTAAGGTACTTTTCGTGCCCCCCGATGCTTTCGGAAACTACAAAGATGACGAATTTAAAACTTTCACAGATGGGAGTTAGTCTCGTGTTAAAGAGCGAAAAGCCGAAACTTCACGTTTCTACTACGTTCCTCGACCGTTTACGCAAGCTCCACAGAGTGTGAGGGGAATGAAAAGCATGGCATGTCATGTACCGTTTGAGTAGTAGTTGGGTGCCCAGAACGTGCGGACCCAAAATACGAAAAAAAAAAAGAATAACAAAAACCGTGTAAACAGCCATGAAGACACAACTCTTTACACAACTTCTCTGCGACGCCCCTGTAGGTACGGACATAAAACACGAACTGAAAAACGAAAAAAAAACTGAGCTATATACCAACTCGTGAAGACGCAGCAGGGAAGGCAAAGCAAAGCAATATTATACCAAACGTAAAGTAGCTAAAACTCTAACTGATCTCAACCAAACTTCTCAGCAAACCCAAACAAGTCTGGTCTAACATCTACCCTGAAACACTCGACAAACTTATCCCGCTTCATTTTCAACATCACCAAAAATGTTCGGAAACTCTCGAGAAACCTCCCCCCCCCCCCCCTCTTCTCTCCTCTCATCATCATTGTACACCTACATCTTGGCGCCGACTATCGAAGCAGCCGTCACGGAGGCTTGCGCCGGCTGTTACGCGGGATCTGTGTTCCACTACCCGGTGCCATTATGACTTCTAGCACCTTTCATTTGGCCCGTGTATGTGTCGGCCAAATGGAAAGTCGAGCCCCGCAAAAGCACCCCTGTGGCATGACGTGATCTCATCGCCATCGCACACTTCAATGATAGGATCGTTAGCACGAACCGAGAAGAATGTTCTTTCGCGGAGAACCCCAGCGCTGGGCCGATCGCTGAGCGCCAATAAGCAGGGAAGGATTGGGGCCGTGGCGTACGGGTACAACGTTCGCGGTCTTCGAGCGGCGTTCAATGTGTATCTTGAGGTCTGTGTCCGTTGGGTCCTTCTAAAAGGTTTGGACTATCTGAGTAGATAATGTAAAGAATAAGGGTAGGTAACAGCGTAAAAGTTGCTTGGTAAGATAACTTGCCGTTTTTTTTTTGTTTTTTTTTTTGCTTTCTATTTTTAGGTTTGTTGAAGGCTAGCCTTCAACTTTCAGCGTGAGTCATGGCTTCTAAATTCCAAAGCAGCACCACGTACTGAGAGTCGAATGTAATAGGGGTGGACGGGTAGGTGGAAGGCCTTGAACAGACTGGTGAAACTAAAGAACCTTGATAAGACACAGACCGTCCACTCCTATTGCACTCCACTTTCAGTACATTTTGCTGCTTGGGTACTAGCATTAGCAACCAGAATATCGCATATAAATGCCGATCGTAGAAAGACACTTGTTTTGGTACTGATATTGTCAAATGGCCTACTGCACTAGAAACGATGAATATTGGCACATATGTGTCGATCTACACGACACCCTACCCTCGCGCTTCGTTACTATATATGTTCCCTTCATTTGGCATCTAGTTTGAAAGTATTCCCTATCCGACAGTAGCAATTTAGCGAAGATCTCTGCCATACAAAAGAGGTAGACTACCAATTCTCGTTCATCACAGCCTCCTTATCCGCAGAACAAAGAAACAAAAACGGTACATCAAAGGGCAACTCCCGGCGAGCACTTCCGGCGAACGGAGCACAAATCAATGAAACTACTGTTGCTTTTGGTGCGGCCTCACCTTACGGCTCAGGTGAGGGATTCATCAACGTACGTGGCAGGAGAGATATTTCAGGTACGGTTATTTTGATATCGATATCTGACAAGCTCGTTACGGTGTTCCAGCACAAAAACAGACATATCATTCCTTATGCAACGTTTCCTCTATCTTAATTTCAGTGATGCACTGTAACGGCGTAGAATCATAATAGTCCATTCATGGGTCTATTTGTTTTTGGGGTAGAGCATCGCATATCGCGGTGAAACACGTCACTTATATATTCATTAAAATAACCTCTCCTCTACCTCTTTCCTGTGTGTTTGCTCGTCTGATTTTTCTCTTTTTTCATGCTCTATTTTTTCCACCCATAAATGCGTTTTGGAGTAGCCAGTCCTGAGTGGGTCGAGACTAACATCTCCATATTTTTCTTTCATTCTTTCCAATTCCAATGCTAAAATAAAAATTTGTTGTTTTTCAGCTTTTCTCCTATGTTTCGGGATATCATCCATATCTACATTTGTTGTGACATGAAAAACTTCAACAATGAACGGGCAATGAGCGCGTCGTAAAGCGACAGGCCAATCACAGTGTAGGTCCGTCCATAGCTTTATATGACCACGCGACGTTGACTACGTCACCCAAATATTTACCGCAAACGACAACTCTATATACATGAGATATACGTGAACTCCATACTTCTCATTTTCGTAGCGCAAAGCATTGCTCAGCAAGGGGGGCGACGTTTCCGGATATTATACTTTCTGCGTCCGCTATTTGTTAGTGCACTCGTCAACCAGCCGAGTTACATGTCACCACCCTATCACCACCACCACCACCACCACCACCACAGGTCACCAAGATGCCTTGTTAGGCTTCTGCCTTTAGCAGTTGGTCCACATTTCTGTAAGACCAGAAATGGAATAGTAATTAAAAAAAAAGATGAGACAACAATCACAAAGTCGGCATCCACCGTTACTTAACATAAACATTTGCAGAATCACTTGTGCCACGAACATCCATTTAATGGAGCCAGCTTCCAACTTCCATCACCGACATCCAACAGTATAAACAAGCACTGTTTGAACATTTTTGTGTTGCAGAATAACTGTTATACTCGTATATAATTTGTGTTACTGGCTCTGTGTTGTATTTGTGTACTTTTGAAATGCCCAGCTCCCCTCTGTAATGCTTCTGCCCTGAGGGTAATAAAATAAATAAATAAATGTTCATGCTATTTGCAGTTATTCCTCTCGTACTTCTAATCCTTGATTTCTGGAGGGGGGGGGGATTCTTCGTTTTGCCTTCTCCTCCTAGAATCGAAACGCTATTTAGGAATTGTATTCGGTGATTTGGATCTGGATTGGATCGAACTGGATTAAGTTAAAAATAATATAGGGATTGCGGCTCCTTAAGTGTTGAGCCGGCTACCACAGCTCACAGACCACTAGGGGCTGGTGGGGTCAATGACGATGATGATGTGACGGCAGCATAAAGAATCAGCAAGTGAAACATTATTATGAAATGATTAAAGCAGCACAAGGGCGTGCAAGATTTCCAAGGGTCTTCCATGAATCAGCAATATTTTCCTTCGCAACTAAATGGACAAAACCCCGTGCCGAGGAGAGGAAAAAAAGACTGGACGAGACAAAGCACTGACTGGCAAACAGCCCAATAGAACCAAAACAGCCCGATTCTGCGAAATGCGTCAAGTACTCTATGTTTTGCGCCTGCGCAGAACCACCAACGCTATCCCTTATGTTTACGCAAAGGCGATAGCGTCCGATACACTAAAACTCTCAATTAACTACAACGGGAATGCGCCGACCGCTAGCTCACCACAATACCGCCTTTTACATTCCACGGTCTTACAACAGATGCAACGCAACCGCACAAGGAGCAAGAAATCCTTGCTCCCGAAATGCCACAGGCCTCGCATAGCGCATTCCATGTCCGAGCCACGCCAGAGGGACAGCATCGCGTCAGAGCTTGAATTATTCAACGCTCTGCGCCGGTATCACCGACACGAAGCAGAGAAAACAACGGCGGTAGGAGACTTCATGCATACAAACAGAGGATACAGCAACGTGCCTAAGAGCCAGACAAAACATGATACATTTAGGACACGATCCATATTGCCACAACACGTCATAGCAAGATGCGTGCCTTCCGTTTCCCGTGTTCCGTATTGCCTCAGAATACAAAGGCTTCTGCTCATAGCAGCCCGTCATATAGAGTCCGGCCTCTTTGCCCTATCTATGTTTGAGATGCAGAGGGCAAAGCAAATCCATGCATGATGGTTGCGAATTTGGAGGTTGGAAACGTGCGGTCGGCATAAGTCGAGATTTTCGAAAGTGTTTTACGTGAGTCCGCAACAAATATGTGACAACCGAATATCTGAGAAAGGCCAGAAGGCATGGTTTGAAACGCGTTGAGCACGAATACGATTCTCTGTAAGGAGGATTGCTGTGTTCACATTCAGGTCACATGTCTGTTGTTGTTGGTGTTCGTACTCACGTTCACTAGAATAAAGTGTTGACTGTTTCGTTCTAGAGTGATGGAACCCGAAGTTTGGGATGAAGAGGGGAAATTTTTGATTTGATTTGATTTGATTTGAGTCTGATACAGTCGCGATAGCGGCATTCGCCGTGAGAGCGCTGCGAAGAGCTGCGAAGCGCGCCCGCAAGGCAGCATTGCAACGTGGGCGTATAAGGTGGCCACATCTCCGGATTTCACCCGAAGAGTTCCGGACATAAAACGTTCGGGAATTGGCCAAGTCCTAATAAAAACCTTACGACTCCGAGTTCTTCGTTTGCGTCATCGTCACCAAAGATTGAGCGATAGCTAAAATGAGCAATCAAAGACACGTTGGTCCACATGAAGATGTTGTAGAGAACCTAAGAACCCTCTGTGCCTAGTGTTCAGCTTTCGAGACTCAAGAGTTTGATACGGCCCTTCGACGGGCCGACGAGGCCGTGATTGGCCGTCGGGTATAACAAAGGAGCTGACCACTGTCGCAATGCAACAACGGCGCAGTAAAGCCGCTGATTGCAATTTACAGCTGTAATTGTCTACCAGGACCCGACAGCTATCGCTGTTGGTGAAATACGCCACCTCGTGACAGAAACCTGGACGCGATTTTCTGTACCCAAGTGTCTCCACTTCGCATTCTGATTCAGACTACGATCCATGCAGCTGCAAGTACCGGTGTCTAAACATTGCTTCAAATACCCTTCCGGTCGGCCACTTTACATATATATTTTTACATATGGGATATTTTTACATACACATATTTTTACATATATATTTTTATATTTACACCCACCCTGGGTACTATTGCGCACCTCACCAGTCCCCCACCATCGGAAGTGGATGTCTCTCTCAGCCTTTCCAAAGACTTGAACACAGTTGGACTCCATCCTAAGGAGGCGATATTAGATCCTTTTCTGAATGATAACAAACAACTTCCTCCGGACACGATAACGGCGCGGGCGGAAATTGCCCGGAGGAGGACCAATATCCAGTTTCTGCAATGAGCAGCGTGCACTGTTGTCATGTGAAGAAGCTTTATGCTGGACGGCGTTTCACGTTGGGCGGAAGCCTTCTCGCTTCGTGGACAAATAGTGCGCTCTTAGAAACTTCAGCTAAACTGTGGAACTTTCATAAAAGGACCAGAGTGTTTAAACACTGGCGTTGACAAGAGTTACAGGCAAATGTGCCCAGGACTGGCACTCTAAGGCTTCTTAGAAACTCTTAGAGGCAACGCAATGTTTGTGTTCTTGCAGAAATACCGTGTCTACTCGCCATACTAGCCAGCGGTGGAGTCGGGACATCACTGACAGGTCTCTCATGTATTCGGTGGACCAAAATTTGTCTTTCTGAGTTCCAGATCATTTACCATACTATTTTACGTCCCTCCTGCACAGGCTTCGTCTCGATTATAGCCTTCACTCCCCAATTCAAGTACCGCATCGGATACTATGACAGCAGGTTATGCTCCAAATGTGGCGTCGTAGCGAGCATTGAGCACATCCTATAACAGAATGTGAGCTCTACGAAACGGAGAGGCGGCAACTGTGTGCTCAGATGAGTGCTGCTAGCCGACAGATGTTCAACCTGGCTGCTATTCTCGGCCCACGTCAGAGCCATGTGCAACACCGTCGATGTCTTCTGATGTTCTTGGAGTTCCTCTTGTCTACTGGTTTGCTCCAGAAGATTGGTTTGCTAACTCGGTAGAATCAGTTTCACGGTGTTCCGTGCATGGAACGAAGACGGAATCAACGGAAACAGGCAGAAATCTCATCGCGCAACCGAGAACGCGTTCAAAGCGGAAAACACGAACAAGAGAAAAAACAAAAAACAAAATCAAAGGTGGTGGCACACACCCCATAGCTGGCCAATTACACGAAGCAAATTTTAATGAAACGTGGCGTTCCCAGGACCGAGCTTAATACTATGTCTAACGGCGGAACCTCGTAATTAACGGCGCTTCCAGGTTCCCGCTAACAATACCTGTCAGCGTATAATTTGCATCTTACGCAGAGCGCGCAGAAGGGAGCACCGTGTCATCTTACTTTCCAGGCTCGCAACATGAGTCCGCCAAATTCTTTAAGAGGGAGCCCTTAAAGGATATTTCTGTCCTAATTAGCCAAGGGGCCTTCATTCGCACCTCCCCTTTCTTTGATAATCCACTTCATCCAAAAGTGTATGTCGCCTGTCTTTCCAAAGGTTTTATGGAACCTTTCCGGCTGTTTTAAGAGTGAAGAGGATGAAAGAGAGGTCCCGTGCGTTATGTACAGTGACGGTTTAACCCCTCACCCCCCCTCGATTTGGTTGCGAAGTCTCCTTATACAGTCAAACTCCTTTATAGCGAACACCTTTTTAACGAAAATACCACTACAGCAAATTTTTTTTGCGGTCCCGCTGGAGCCTACAAGTCCAATAATGGACATCCTTTTTAACGAAAATACCTTTACTGCGAATTTTTTTTGCTGTCCCCTGAGTTTCGTTGTAAAGGAGTTTGACTGTAATACTTTTTTGGCAGTCAGTTTGTTTCCAGTCTCACGTATACGTCTCTCTACACTTCTTTCGCATCTCTTTTGCTTCATTACCTTTCATTTTGTTGTTGTTGTTGTCATTTACATTCACAAAAAAAGTCGGGCAATTGCATCGAAGGAAAATAAAAACAAAATACGGGGTGGTGGAAATATGATCCCATTGGGACAGCAAGAGGCAAGAACCGAGGACGAAACACGGTATAGCTATACCTCTCATCATCTCTTTGTTCTTTCTGTGTGTAAGTATACTGGGGTAGCCAGTTCGACGTCCTCGAAACTCACATCCCCATTTTTTTTCTTTATCACGTCACATCACCACTCGCGACTTGAAAGTTAATTAATGGCACAAGAAGTTCTTCGTTTGCATACAGCACGCAGCCTGCAAGTGCTATGGAGTAGTGGGCATCCGTATTGACAGAGCAACATTTCTATATGCTCTTTCTTTCTTTTCTTGTGTTAAAACGTTATAAGAACCTCAGATGCGTTAGCTGTGTCTTGTCGGTCGTGGCCATTTCTACATCGTCACTGCCGGCAGCTGCTAGCAGGGCCACTACCGACACGAAGATGTACAACACTAAACCATTTTCAACAATCCCTGCGGAGCGAAAGCCAGCGATGCCGTAGCCTGACGTCCTTCCTTCCTTCCTTCCCTCCTTTTCCTTCTAATTGCACATGCAAAAATCCCCGAGAGGCG
Source organism: Ornithodoros turicata (assembly GCF_037126465.1). Taxonomy (NCBI): domain Eukaryota; kingdom Metazoa; phylum Arthropoda; class Arachnida; order Ixodida; family Argasidae; genus Ornithodoros; species Ornithodoros turicata. The sequence continues at coordinate 5,734,799 of NC_088205.1, forward strand.
ACAGTGGGGTTAAATAATTCTGCGCAGCCAACGTGCGCATTTTATTAACGCTGCCATAGGCAGTGAGTCGGTGAATGAAAAAGACCGACGTGCGGAATTACTTTCCATCGCGCAAGTACTTAGACGCTGTTCTTGTGGAAGACGAGGATGTCACATTAAAACGGGACATCTGCTACTCGAACGCGCTCGAGAAGGAATTACACGCCGTGACTCTCTGTTGAGAGAAATAACTATAGCTGCTCAACCGCAGTTTTTACTTTATGACTTTTTTGTGTTAGACGCGATCAGGGTGAGGCTACAAATTTTTTGTACAACGGCCCATCGATACGGACTGCGAATAAGTTTCATGCGTGCTTGACTCGGAGTACTAATCCTTCTTCTTTGTCGTGTCAGCCACCGAGGTACATTCTGAATGGAATTCAAGCGAAAAAAGGAAACACATTGAAGTGACGGAGTTATTTATTGTATTTTAATTTCGGGGTACCCGTGAACAACTTAAAGGCATCACTGATGGTGCACCTAGTAAGCAGGAATGCCTATCAATGTGGATGTTGGCGATTGCGTAGAATATTCGTATACACATGCACACACTGGCACGCGTTATGACTGCGTATGTTGCATGCTAGTGAAAGCTAATGCAGCAACGATAAAAAGATAATATATTTTGTGCCCATCTGACATTTTAATCTTTTGTGTTGCCTCGTGTAAAGCGGAAAAGTTACATTTTTGTTAAAGGGGCTGCGACGCCTCGTCCCAAGTCATGCCGGATACATAAAAATATTATTTGGAACATGATATCCAATTTTCATAGAAACGGTGGAAAACAGACCCGAAGAAAATCGGCATATCCTTCTTTTTCCAACCAATCAAAATCGGCACTGCGAATACCAAAACTCATCTGGCTTTGACGTCACAGCAAGCGTCTCCGCCATTAAGGAAGAGGGGTGGGGGGGGGGGGGGGGGTAATGGCAGGATCGGCTCGCCGTTGTTGGCCACACAGACGTTCCTTCGAAGGAACTCATTTTATTCGTTGGAGAACACTCTGCATCGAAAAACGAAAAAAAAAAAAATAATAATTAGAGGTCACCTCTGTGCTCCTTTAAGCGCACTGCTCCCACTGTTTTTTGTTGCTTCGAAGGCTGTCGTCGCCGCTTTCCCGGGTGCTGCCCAATTGCCTGAAGTCAGAGCTCTTCTGGCTGCGGAGAATCTCTTTTTGCCAAGCAACGCATGTATGCAATCTCTGCTGCCATATTGCAGTGGAACGCGCGTGGCTTGTGGAATAAGCTACCTGACTTGAAAGCATTCGGTCTTCGGTATCAAACACCTGCGCTGGCTATTTGCGAAGCGTATGTTTCCCAGGACTTTCGACTTAGTGGATATATCACATACACATTGGACATCGTAGGTCGGTCGCGAATTATATTATGCGTAAGAAATGACCTGACATCGGCATTGATTCATTTTCGACGTGACGTGAGGAATCGCGTTGAATACCCTGCCACAAACGCATCCCCGGTTCTTGTGGCGCCATCTATCGTCAGAGCAATGTTTTCGACGCCGACCACAGAAATTTCTGGGAGCTAGCCCAATAATGCTATCGCATTAATATATAACGATAACAAAAAGTATGGAGCCCGTTGGTATATGACTGGCTATTGGCCAATAGTGAGTAGTCAAGTAGTCGCCCATAGCCATTGTCAGGCATTAATGCCTTTGCCTTTGCCTTTGAGAAGACAGGTGCTGGCACGCAGTCCATAACAGAAGTCACGTCACAGTCCTTTATTCCTTTGCTTCCCGCGTAGGGAGTCGAACTGTACGAACAATCCGAGGTTGGTAGCAACTGATGATTTGACGCAATGCAGCAAGAAGTCAAGGACATAGAATGAAGTGAACAGGACTACGGCAGACTCTCAACTAAGGTTTAACCATAGGCAATAACTCCTTAAATACAAAGTTCACACTTAACCGCCAACGACATTTTCTTCATATGGACAAGTTATCGCGTGCAATCTGCCAGCCACCTACATAACCTCATGGGTTGACGACCCTGCTACCTAGTATAGTATTCTTTGATAATCTTGTTACGGCTGTGGTGGGAGTGCGAGTGTCAATGTCCTTGAGGGTTCAGTGTGAACTTTGTATTTAAGAAGTTGTTGCCTATGACTGAACCTTAGTTGAGAGTCTGCAGTAGTCCTCTTCACTTCATTCTAAGTCCTTGTCTTCTTGCTGCAGTGCGTCGAATCATAGGAAGTCGAAGAAACACACAAAATAATTGCAATAAAGAAGACAGCCATCGTATTTAGGCTCACTTTCGTTGACGTCGTTTGCAACTTCCCAATGTGCTGGAAGAGAATCCCAGCTCAATATACTAGTGCGCTATGAACGATTTTCCTTCTTTTCGCAGGCTGTGTCAAATTCAAGAAGTTTCTACACCTAAGTCGTAGAACGAAGAACGAGCTCGACGGACTCACTCGCTTCAAGTGGAGACCACAGGACGTTGGAAGGAAGTTCCATTGAGTAAGAGAATGTTTCCCGAGAAAATTTCCCTGATTTCAAAGCGCTCTGGACTATCTTTATTGAAAGCAACTGCGCGTCGGCTAAGAGCAACAGACGGGTTTAACAATGAAATTCACTGGCACGGGAAAACGCTGAGCTTCGTTGATATGGACCCGTCTTACTTATGAATAAATACAGTGGCTTTGAAATAAGTATTATCGACGGGAAAACACGTGCGCACATAATTCGCAGCCTCGTACAAAGCGGTCGCTCTATCGTGTTTAGTTCGTGTACAACGAAAAGATAGCAATTTTAGGATTCTAGTATTTTAGGCCGAGGACGCAAGGACGCACGAACCTCCGTCCTTCCCCTCCTTCCCCTCCCTCCCTGAGATAGTCACGACGGCTATTGCAAGCAGTTCCAGCACTGCTGCCACCACCGCACGGCCTTTGAAGGAGCTGAATGCTTCTAGAGCAGATCACGATTACTGCCTAATCCTTGCGTTCAACCAACGGGTGGGCCAGAGTTCCAGCGCGATCTAGGCGGTACTTGGACGGCCACCAGATTGTGTGCAGCACTAGCTCTCCACCGAACGCTGATCCCAAGCTTGAAAGGGACGGTCGTAACGGGAAACCCACCTATAATAGGGAGTTTCAGCGAGTCGGTTTCGCATGAACGAAACGACCGATTCGAGTGTCGCGCATGCGCATTACGAATTGGTAAGCGAGTTGTGAGGAGCGCGGTTTCGTACGAACGACCCACTCGCGCTGAGTCGTTTCGTTTTATTCGGCGAGCACGACCGATAGACATCGCGAAGCAAGATGGCGGCAGGGAAGGATAACGGATATATTTTCGTTACCGTTTCCATATTCGTTACTGCTATATTTTCGTTTCCGTTATCCCTTTCCGATACCAGCTTGGAACGCGCACATCTTGGAAGATTTTTAAAGAAGTGTAGGAGCATGTCTTCAGTCAGACTTCTGTCTTCAGTCACTCTGAGTCCAGCAACCCAAGATGGGCGTAACCTTTATCCAGTGTCGCATTCATAGGCGGACGCTCTCAGTAGTAAACAATACTGCCATAGCTACGGTGAAAGGAAGAAAGCAAGAAATTTATAGAAAGATAAAAATCATATACTGTCATCCTCGTGCTATGGTGTAGTAGAATGCGTGAAGTCTATATGTTGTGTAAGTATCATGTTTTGATGTCATGTAGGTAGGTAATGTCACGAGTAGGTAAGCGAGTGATGCACCCTCGATATCCAATATTGCGCTTTGTTTCCATGCTGCCGTGTAATATTTAGAGCGTTACAGGGAATGAAGTAATAAAAATACAGAAATAAAATGAAGTGTCACTGAAATGTCATCGCACAACAGTGATAGCCGTTACCCGAATTCAATACCGGACGATAATATTTTCGTTTCCGTTTCCGGTAATGGAGGACACTGGTACGAGTTTCCGTTTCCGTTATCGTTACCATCTCTAATTTCCGTAATGTACCGTTTCTGTTTCCGTTACCATTACCCTTCCCTGGATGGCGGCTCTTGTTTACAGTAGCGGAGCTGCAGTAAGTCTGCGAGATGTTTACTGGCGCCGAAGATGTACGACCGTATATATTCAGAGGTAAGTTGTTGAATGTAACGACGTATTCATTAGAGCGTTTCGCACGCATCAGCGACCAGTTGTGGCGCCAGAACATGTAGGCCATGTGAGAAAGTTTGTGTGTATATGCAAGGCGCACTAAAGCTATGCAAAGTGTTCGTCCCCGTGTCGTTCCCTGTTTGGCCTAACCATCGAGAGAGACTCGCGCACGGGTGAATAACCCTTTTCAAACTTCAACTTTTCAACTTCTGTGTGGACAACAATGGCGAGCCTATCCTGCCATTACAGTGCATTCCAGTAATCTCCCAGGATGCAACGCGTACGCAAGGAGCACTGGGATTTTCTGAAATCGTCTGTTTCGGCATACTCTCAACATCCGTCGTCTGCTCTTGTCATGTATTCCATCGAATAGCAGTCAAACGAGGCCCCTATTTCGCGTGGGAGTTTCGATACCGTGGGCAGTAGTACAGGAGGGATAAAATGACACTAGAGTTTTGAAATCGACTGGAACGGATGCGACCTAGAGTCACTAAATAGGGATACAGAGTATCGCATTCGTTTTTCCCGCCGGAGCCGCCGTTCGGTGTCCGCGATTGGGCCCGATCGTGTCACGTGGTTTCTCCTTCCGAGAACTCGCCGTCCATGTTGAGTCACCTCCATGCAAAACCGGTTTCCTGGGTTGCGAGCTCGCTCGACTGCGCGTTGTTCTCCACCGGGGAAGGGGGAAGATTTGCGTCCCATTGCTAGGCGACGCAGCCGCGATTGACTCAAAATGGCGGGCTCGCTCGTCGGCGCGGCTCAGTGTCGCTACTCTGTTCCCTATTTAGTGACTCTAATGGGACCGTCCCTGTAAGTGGTGAAAAAAAAAAAAAAAAAAGGCGAGAAACGAAAGACACGTGTGTACATTTTTTTTTTTTGACATACCTCGTACCTTAGCTCACCTGCTCAAACATTTCTACCTAGAAAGGCCCACTTAATTGCTCGCTTCCCCCATAAAGTGCTGTGGCAACGCCAGTCACATCTGTCTACGGCGCATTATTCGCTTCGTATTCACAAGGGTGCGCTTTCGCGCACATACCCTAATGTAAGTTAGAAGCACCGCTTTTGTGAGGCCTATAAATTCGCTTTTGAGCGCCGAAGCCGGCAACGCATTCCAAGGTGCCGCCAGTACGACTACACACAGCCGACACTTGAGTTCCCTTCATTGGTTTTCATCGCTGAATCAAAACGAATTTCTTTTCCGCGCTCCCGGTAATGGAATTCCGCCTTCAAAGGTATCCGCGCACTTACGAATTCCTCTCACAATTTCGGCGACAAATTTACATTTGCTTTTATTGGTTCCTTCACCTCAGTAGGTGTACATACGGGTGTCGTAAAGCAGAAAGCGGTCGAAGACGGTTTACTATTTACGTACGATGCTGTATGGTTGGATTTTTTCTTCCTTTCCAACGAAATGCCGCACGTATTTAAAAGCGAGACTGCGACATTAACGTAGTTATCCATCGTACGTCTCTTTGATCATAATAGAACTGCACGTTTCCAATGCGGTAAGCATAAGACTCAGAGCTAGACACTACAAAGTGACGCTCTCATAATACATCGGCAGACTCTCGCGAAGTGAACTTCCGAGAGTGTTGCAACACTTGAGGTTGCACAGTAACGAGAAACTAACAAAGCTTCAAGTAATACGATGATACGAGTTAGTGCTGGTGGTTGGGAGGACGTTTGCCGTAACTGGTAAATGAAAATGACACACGTGAGATATGTGAAAAAAAAAAAAAAAAATATATATATATATATGGCGGCCACGTTGCGTATGCAACGACGAGTAATGAGATAGCATTGCTGCTGGTTCGATGAACTACTAAGAAATTACGCGGATAATTTCAAATCCTGGAAAAGCTTCACTGAGCATAGACCAGACACGTACAAGGTACTCAAAAATGTATTTAAGATAAGATAATAAATACTAACGTTAGAATGTAATTAAGATAGAGTATAAATACATGGAAATAAAAGTAATTAAGATAGAGTACAAAACACTTGAAAAAGCATTTGAAATACAATTAAGATACTCGAGTACCTCTCGCAAATAAGGCAGCCTTGCGTTTTAAGCGTACACTTTATTTGCTCGCAGTAGCAATTGCATTTCAAAATGGTCGTCTGACATCTTTCCCATCTAAACACAAGTCCCAAAAAAAGATGACAAAGAGATACCACATAACTTCACTAGGTATATGCGACCCAGAACAAAGCAAACTTCTAGCAGGTCCCTGCTCGGAGAGGTCAGAATTCGGCGTCACCACGTCAGGGCACACATAATAGAGCCCTCACTCGCCAAGGATTAGTACACATGGTGCAAGATCTCTAAATGGAGACTTCCAAGAAGGGCCAATCTCCGGGTTAAGTCCGAGGGACTCAGGAAATTTCCACTGAACAAGCAAGATAATGGAAAGAGGAGAGACAGAGTTTGAGAGGGAGATCCGAAATATGTAATTAGAGTATTGAGTAGAAAATACCATGAAATGTATTCTAAATAGAGTACAAATACACAAAACAAAAAGTATTGAGTAGAATACCAAAATACCGCAAATGGTATTTAAAATACAGTAGTTTAATTGCAATACTCCAAATACGTACAAGTCTAGCATAGACGCCAACTCAGCTCGCACATTCTTATCATTAACGAACATCATATACTGAACACTGTGTTCCAGATGTGTCGTTCACCATGATAAATTGATAAGTAAAAAAAAAAAAAAAACATGGAGAAATTGAGTTCGGCATCCGACCAATTCTACAACTAAATATATATATATATATATATATATATATACAGAAACGAAATCGGAAGAATAGAAACCTGTCTAGCACAAGCACCCACCAAACGTAGTCGCGGAGCCACAATTTCCGTTGAAACTGAAGATCCGCTACCACATACGACATTAGATTACATTGGATTGGATTGGATTGGATTGGACATTGTGTCTATTTATTCTCCGCTTTCGTTGTACAACAATAACATTCTTGACGCGTCCTACATCCCCTTGTCTTTGTCATTAGACCCACAAAGAAGCAAGACGTCGCTCTCGCTGCTGCGCCTTGGCGTATTTTCTGTCCGTGTTGTGAGTTTCGCAGGCTGCGCTACGCGCCGACGCTCCGGACCCTGCTGCGCAGCGCACAGACTGCACCAGTGTCGTACACGCGGCGCGATCAATCGCCGCTCAGTGCAAGTAGTGAGCTTTCGCTCATATCACGCAGATAGTCGTGGGGAGCTACCACAATAATGCTATCTCATTGAAAAGGAGAGAGAGAGAAGCTACCAGGAGCACAATAAATAGAGGGTATCCCCATTCCTCAGTTAGCCGGGAGACAGAGTATCGCGGTAACTCCGTAATTATCGGTCGGATCTGTTCGTTGTTGCTACTGCGGTGACCCCTGTATGACGGTGCGCCCAGTAGAGTTAAGGGTGAACCGCATGGCACGAAAAACTGTCCGAAAACTGGCCGAACCGAAATCGGGACCGAACTTTTTTCTGTGCATCACGGCATGCTACCGAAATGCACCCCGAATTTCGGCCGAAGACTTCTGGCCTTGGGGAACATCGCCTTTCAACCATCCAGGTCAATGAGATAATCCCTGTATTCACAGGGGTAGAAGTCGTACACACGGCAACAGTAAACCCGATTGTTACGTCATCGTTGCGATGGTTCTCCTTCCGGCTGAATAGCCATTCGATGCTCCTACTTTTTCGGTTGGCGTCACTTCCTATTTCGGAGGAGAAATCTGGCTTGGCCAGATCGTGCCGAATTCGGCACGGAATTCTGTTCTCCGAAAAAAGTTCGGTCCCGAATTCGGTTCGGAAAGAATTCGGACGCTTTTCGGGCCATGCGGTTCACGCTTAAAGCGATGGTCGACACCGCGACCTGTTCGAAACGTTTTCTCACTGTTTGCCTTTTTCTCCGTGCGTACTAAGTAATCCCAACTTCTCGACCATGGAAGCTTGTGCGCTCCCCCGCCATGTGTAGTCACCCGTATGATACCTGTACATGCCGTGCCAGTCAAGATTGAGCTCCGTGTATTTCGCGAATAAAGCCTGAGCAAATTGCTCTCCATGCGTAGAGGAAGCGTAAGTCAAGACGCAAATACCTGTCGCGCCCTCTGCATGCTCACAAGGCGACGTGACATCCTAAGATTTTGGGACAAGATCATGAATCTCACTCTATTTATGTGTGACTCCTCGGGCTCCTATATGACGTCGCTTCTCACTCTCCCTATTACACATACGTGGGGCGTATGTGGCACTAAACGATAAAAAAGTCACAAACCGAACACACACACACACACAAATAGAGATACGATGATGAGATGGGGCTGAACACGAACACGAACCGAACACGTACATGCTGCAACACACATAAAAGAGCGCGCTACACATTTGCAAGAAAAGAAAAAAAAAGTTAATTGAATTAATATCTGCGCAGTAACCTATCTAAAATGACCTGCTAAAAGGAACGAACGTTCAAGATTACGTTTGAGAGCTTTGAACTATCGCACTCGACGCATTATGAACGCTCGAGTCGACTGAACGGGACTGAGTGGAAAAAAAAAAGGAAGGCTGGTCCATATCTTTCACAAGACTCGAGAATGTTGAGTCCTCTTGTGTGCCATAACTCAATTACGACATCCCTCTCATTGCCTTCACTTGGACCGGAAAGATTCTATGGTCGGTTTACGAGGACCTCTCTGAATTTATCAAGACGGTGCTTCTATTTCTCTTTCGGAGGACGGGACGATGCTTAGCTACGCGTCTGCGTTTCAAGAGTAATCTTTTCCCCCTCTTCTCGTGAATAACGTTTTTGTGTCTGGCATAAACTACGTTCGACTTATCAGGGTTGTTGACACGAAGCAGATGTTTGCGAAGTGACTTAACAGCCACTCTATAGCGTCTCTCTTCGAATTTTTTTAGGAATGTTTAGGAAGTGCACGTGCATGAGGCAATGAAAGTTAGCAAACGCGGTGGCATATCTTATTATTAACGCTACTGCTCTCTGTGCCCAACGTGTGATGACATTGTGCGTGTGCCAAACGACATTTGAATGCCTTTCGCACAGTGTCAAAAGATGCAGGAAAGTTTTTAATGTATTTACATTCAATAAGACTATTATTCGCGGAGAAGAGTAGGAAGATGCCTACATCCAGGAACGCAACATTTCAGTACAGTGCTTTCTGTTATTAAAACGTTATTAATCGTATAACGTTGTAAAATAAACGCTCTTAAACGGACACGAAACAATCGTTCAACGTAAGGAACGCAACTGAAGACTATACACGCTGTATTCGATGACCTTTTATAAATATCGCTCTACGTATGAGACGCAGTTGAAGACCTGTGCGAAGCTGATATGTTTTTAAATGTTGCGCAGGCAGGATGACTATGACACGCTACTTACCTGATAAGTACAGTCAATTTATTCACATTTCACCTTCCCCCTTTTGAAAGCAGGAAAAACACCACACTTGCACAATATCTTCTGGAAGCTCTCTGATGCTCATATCCCCTTCACTGTTCTCCCAGCGACCGCCTGTTCACCAGAGTGGTAGTCCCCGCATCCCATTTTACAGCGTCAGCCGTAGAGTGGAGACTTTCCCGGGATCGCGTCGGCGTCGTCGGCATTCGCATGTCCGCACAAAACTCTTATCGCATGTGCGCACAACGCTGAGAGTAAGGAGGAGAACCCCGCCAGTTCACAACCGCTATGACCCTTTCGCGACTCCAGGGTGTGCAAACGCGCGACACCTGGATGTGCGTCCCGTTCATGGAGGAAGGAAACACAAGGAGCGACCCCCTCCGACAGTTTTCCATCGGGGCGAGCGTAGCCCAGGTCCCCCAAGGTCGCCATTTTCCCCATGTATTTGTTCCTATCCCGATGCGTGCAATGCCGGAGGCCGCCCTTAGATACCCCATTGTTACCAGACGTTGGCTTGCGTGGATTGTAGCGCGCTAAAGATCCAGTTGAAGCACAATCCAAGCCAGGCCAAGTCACCGAAGGAGAAATGGACGACTGCAGTGCCTGCGGCGCCTGGTACGACAGGTACGCTATGTGATGCATGCGATGCACGCAGCCGTGCACTAGATCCTTCCGATCGCTCAACACGTTTAAAAACGGGACCAAAGAGTGAAACACGACAGAGAAAGTTGTTATACGCGTTTTATTTGGACATATAAAGAGTAGATTCATTCGCAGAAACAAAAAAACATTTTGCCGCTAAACTTAGCGCGCTGAAGTGATCCGGAACGGCAACAGTGGGGTATCTCGTGGCGGCCTTCTTCGTTGCACGCTTTTCCGAGGTGAGTTTGGGGGACCTGGCGTAGCCGCCTTCTCATTGCATTCTGGGATACTCCTGTCTACCACGTGACCCTCAAGACAGCACGGCGCCACCGGAGCAGACGACGCGAGCTGCTGCTGTGTCACAGTTCAGATAGCGGTATTACGTTGAACGCGTGCTTGCACTTTATTTCTGTATGTTCGAATGTTTACTCTTCTATTAGACGACCAGTCACAGTGTGCAGAACGCAAAAGGAGTACGCGGGACGGGAAACATCACGTTTGGCAACGGTGACTTCCAACGTATGTACTCAGAACAGTATTAATCAGATTTGCACAACAAAAGAGGATATGAAATGAATCTGCGGCACAGCGTCCGGTCCCAAACGAACAATTCAAGATGACTCGAACAGACACAGGCGACTAAAACAACTGACCGTGTACTTACGAACAAAACGTGTTCCCGTTACAGAGCTGCTTTCAGTTCAACGAGAGCCGCAGCCGGGACAGGAACACATTACCATACGTCGTTTCTACGATGGTGCTCACATTTTCACAACCAATTACTTTCGCAAAGCAAAATCATACGGAGAACAGCGCGAGAAACAAAGCCTTGCAAAACCGAAACTCTAGAGGGGATCACGTGATGGACAGGACGTAATGGCGATTTTGACTCGAGCTACCGCTAGAGGGTGGCTACGCTAGTCTGGCGCGAAGAGCCGCTCCTTGTGTTTCCTTCCTCCATGGTCCCGTTGGTGTTCCGGTTACAGCCGTTGTTTGCAAAGACCCTTTTGACAGCTCAAGGCCGCCAGGTAGCGCCAGCGCACGTTAACCTGTTTTGTTCCCCGTATGTCTTCCGGTTTGCGTCGTTTGTTTGCGGCGACATGTGGGGTGTAAGGAGGAAAACCGCACCGGTTTACAACCGCTGTCGGTGGTATTACCGGATTTTTATGGCGAATTCAGGCGGTCATTTCGTGGCAACACGGCCTAGCGCTCGGAAATTGCTAGGTCGGCGTCCGAGCTGGATCACATGACCGTTGTCACCCGAACATGAGTGCCACGAATCTAGCGGTTTTAGTCGTTCGGATCACGCTAGGGGCGTCGCGGTCGCTCGTCTTCGGGTTCCGTCGTCTGCTAAACCACGTGAACTTCGATGTGTGGGCCAATGAGGGCACTCGCCACCCTCGCGATGCGGATATGACGACACCGGATATAGTAGGGCAATCCTCTGCTCGGTCGCTTCGAGGCCGGACGGAAAAAGTGCTAGTTGGCAAATTCCTGTCGCTGGGAAGGCGCCACGTGAACATGCGAGATCTGACAAAACTGGCGAGAACAGGTGGGATCCGGCAAAAAAAGTTGAAATGACCACCCGAATTCGCCGCTGGTACATATCCGAAAGCGTTACACGATAAGGGCCCCTCTCACCTCGTCATCACGCATGCACCTCGCTAACCATCTCAGCGACCACAAATCAATACTCATCACGCTTAAATAAATTTGTCTACACACTTTCATCCGACCTCATTTCACCACACGCACAGCTGACGCTGAATTTCGCGTTCCAGGAGTCGCAACCGTCCTGTAATTTTTCTGCTTGCAAGTGCGTCTCATATTTGACCTGATGTGCGCCCTCTTTTCCTCCAGTTTCCCATTGTTTCGTTACATAGTAAGCAATGCTCTGGCAACACTAACACATACATAACATCTCCTCATGTGGACCACAGATCAAGGCACGGGGGACTTTCCCTCGTGACAATCGTGTCTAAACGCCTTCACAAGTCTTAACTAGAGTCCCCGTACACTATAATTTCTCGAATCTGAGCAAGAAACAGTTGCAGGAAGCTCAGAGCGTCCTTGAGCACCTCCTCTCGTGTTCAAAGACCCACGTAAAAAGCAAGAACCAACTGTTGCAGCCTTATATCTCAACCGTCTATACCCCCGCGCGCTTGCAACATCCATTCACTGCCAAAACAACACTTCCGTTCGCCACTCGAGCAAAATCTCGAAACGACAACGCACTCAGCGCCACCTAACACGCAAACAACAAACGAGGCAAACACGACCGTCACACATTCTCACGGGACTATCGTATATAAATCAAGTTTCAAGCGACGTCAACACAGCAACAGCACACCTACGCGCGCTCAACAGCGATTTAACGCGAAGCGTCAGAGGAATGCCGGAAACGTGGACCTGTCCCGTAGATGATGGTTGCGTGTCCTGATTAAAAAACTCTCGTGCGCATGGCCAAATAAATGAGCTGAGACCTCCGTGCCTGCAATACCGCCGAGGGAAAAAGGAGACTCCTCAATCGGCGAAACATCCATCGACGATGCAGCTTAGAGAAAATTTCTTCGCGCTGCCCCCGTGGGAAATGAGAAATTCGCTTCCAGAGAGAATCCGAGGCGGGAACAAAAAAAAGAGAGAGATTCCTCCATATATGCAGCGAGCCTTTTACAATGCCAGTTTAAAAGGAGAAGTTCCATAAATTTTAATTCCTCCTGACAGCAGCGGCGCTCTGCGTTGAAGTTGGTACACACGGCGACACTGGAGTAAATTTCCATTTCCCTTTTGCCGTCCCGTTTCTTGCAGTTAAGTCCCGCGTTAAGCCCTGTCTGAGAACTAAATGCGGCGCGAAGCTTAGTTTGGGGAGTGATTTTTCGTAAATTGAAGAGTACGCTTACGATTGGGACAATGTTGTAATTTTTGTAGTAAAAGTTTCGAAGAGTATCGGAACTGTCGATCATAACTTCCATACCGATGGATGGGCCGTATTACATGGAAAATGCCGAAGTCGCAATCACCTTACGGACACACCGTCTTACGGAGTACCTCAGCCGTTGCAATGAAGGGGTAGCTGGTCACCACTACCAGAATACTCTCCATCAGAAACTCGCTATAGCACATTCGGACGGGAACTTCTTGACATCTATACGTTGCCATCAAACACTTCCGGTTCTGCGATGTCTCCATAGGTTCTCCCCGACCGTACGTTCCATTGAGATTCCTTCGTCAAGTTTGTGACGCTCTTCCACGGGCTCTGCCACCCTCTCGTTCGGGCTAGTCAAAAGCTCATCACCGCACGATTTGTCTCGCCCCAAGATGAACATGGACATTCGTACCTGGACCCGGCAATTCCGAGCAAGTTCACCGGCATATGATCACCCCTGTGTCCGACATCCCGCTTCCGTCCCATCGTTTTGACCACGTCCACCTTGACCTCGTGGGTCCGTTACCACCATTCAACGGGTCCACCTGCGTGGACCTCCTCACTTCCTCACGTGCGTGAACAGATTTATACACTAGCCAGAAGCGATCCCGATAGCCGACTTCACTGGCTCACCGTTGCACAAGCTGTCGTCGCCGAATAGGTTGCACGCTTCGGTATACAGTCCATCGTAACAACGCACCGCTGACGTCAGTTCGAATCTAGACTCTTTTCCGACCTAATGAGTCTTCTTGGCACGACACGGATCCTCACGACGGCTTACCATCCTTCAGCCAACGGATTAGTTGAACGGTTCCATCGCCAGCTGAAGACTTTACGACGATACCACCCGTTGGACACGAGTTCTTCCTCTTGTTCTCCCCGGCTTACGTTCTGCCCTGAAGACTGACCTGCACTGCTCCCCTGCGGAACTCGTTTACGGCACCACACTCCGGTCGCCTGGACTGTTCCTCTACCATACTGCTCCTGCCTCCAGTGCAGACGTTCCAGACCCCCGGTAGTCCGCTCAGAGGCTTCGCACGACAATGCGCCAGATGCGACCGACACCACTGCAAGCTCCTGCTGATGTCAGAGTTTTCGTAAGCTAGGACCTGACAACATGCACGCATGTCTACGTCCGTCGAGATGCCATCAGTAGGCCATTTGACCCACTCTACGATGGCCCTTTCAAGGTTCTCGAGGGCACCGCTAGGACCTATGTTGACATCCTTGGACGGGACTTCGTCTGTCTCGAGGGGGGAGCCATCTGTAGCGACGACGACGAGAGTCGTCGTTGTGCTCACGCCCACGAGCGTACCGCGTTGTCCACCAGAACTCATAGGATAAATCTTGTCAACCCACGGACCCGATGCGTCTCAATAGTACCATACTACGATCGTGAAAGGTGATTATCTTCATTAAAAGATGTGCTAAACCATTTTGGAATAGAAGGTGCACCCGTGGGAGGAAAGTTTCTGACCAAAAATTAATTGGAGCTTTGGCATCAAGCTGCACATTGTCTTCTCTTTTTCAACTGAGACAATTTCTAAAACAATGCCACGTTGCTATCGCACTGAAGTGCAGAATCCCATCGTATACTATCGAGGACTTCCAACACCGCTGTGCTTCACATTTGTACCACCCCGCACATCTTACCAATTCCCTACCTTGAAAAGCTTTAAAAGGCTGGAGAAACATGATTTCATTCGTACTTACTCATTGAAGTGCAACTTGATGATCCCGTCCACCAGCCTAAAGCCTTTGCACTGCCGCTGTTCCGACGTATTATTTTCGGCGATACAGGCATTTTGCGGACCTTCGTATGGAAACGTGTACGAGTAGAGTCAAATCTAAGCGCAATATGCAGTTTATCAACGAAATGGGACAGTGCTGTTTTGCCGGTGTTTTTCTTTTGCTTTTCGTGTCCTAGCACGTTACATCTGTCATATCACACCACAACGGCATATTGTCGTTGTCAACAGCACAGCACGGTGGCGCCGTTACATCATATATTCGTATATATATGCACGAACAAAAGAAATGTCTTAATGTATCAGTGCTTCACGTCCAAATCCAACGGCTATTACTGGGCATTATAATATGTCGCTATCGGTATATGTAAGCGTTTAAAATTTTCTTTACCTCAACATACCCAAGAAACGAAGGGTCATATTACAACGTCACACCTCCCTTGCATCGGACGCTACAAAAAAAAAATTAAAAAATGCATGACTATACTATAGGGGCAATAATATAAAGGAAGCCCATCCTTCTCTCCTTACAAGCGACTACGTATAGAGAGTGAATAGAGAAACATCGGAAGGGCCGAGTGAATATGACGGTGTCCGATATATTTTATGTACGCTCCGTGCCCCCCACAGGCTTATGGAACATTTCCCCCCTTCCCGCTATCATGGCTTCCAGACGCGATCCACGTCCAGCAATGACAGGGGTGCAAATGCGATCTGAATCACCTTCTCCCGTGCCTCTATTGACGAGAGCTATCGGAGGTAGGCTCTGCGTAGCGGAAGAGACTTGTGTTGATTAAGTTCCAACGTCGGAATATGACGGCGGCTATTGTCGGATCAAATAGATACCTGCTGGATCGTTTATGGGCAGCATTATCTGACTAGGGTGGCGATAACTCAGACGTATTAAAGATCATTTCGTGGGACATAGGAGACTATGCGCAAGGCCTCCTTTACTACCTCTTTCACTTATCAGCATTCGGTGTGTCACGAATAGTAATAATAATAATAAAACTTTATTGTATTTCACGCGAATGAAGATGTGTGGCACTCGGGACGTATGAAACGTAAGACTCCTTTTAAGGCCAGTTTCCACATAGAGCGCTTTGCTCCATAGCGCTAGAAAATATCGCTCGAAACCTAGCGCTCTTTTTCCGCTTGCCGTTCTCACATACAACCGAGCACATAGCGGTATCCTGGTCTGGTCACGGGAAATCTCGTTTCGACGTGATGCACTGATATTACCGTGATTGTTTACTGTCCACGTCGGGTGTCCGCAGAACCAAGGCGTGTAACACATTTGCTGCTGTGATTGACATGCATTGACCAACTGATGAAGCAAACAGCGGATGTCTGAAGGTGCCCTGTTTGCAAGTAATACGTTTTTGCCATGTGTACGAAGATATCCAACTTTTTGTGTCCACAACTATACGCCTCAAAAGCACTCAAATTTGAGTTTATCATCTCTCGCGTTGATGGTTTTGAGTCGTGTTTCAGTTCGGTCATTCGTCATGATTCAGTGCGGCGTTATACGCATTATATGAACGTGACACGTTAGGTTATTCTATCGCACCAACTCTATTTCGCACTCTTTATAGTATGGGGTTTCTACACGGATATCTACATCACGTACATTGTAGGTAACGTCGCTTGCGGGCTCGAGGTGCTCGTCTCGAAGAACTCATTTCTTCCACTAGTACAGTCATCGTTACAGGGGGATATTCGAAGTTGTCTTAATATTGCCATGCGTACACCCGTTTATACGGTACCTAACAACCATATTCGAAAAAAGTCGAAAAAGCGAGAAAGAACAAAAAGCAAGGAAGTCTAGAAACCAAAATTCACTCTCGACTAATGACGACGAAGTTGAAGCCCGTTCCCGTACAATTTTCCTTCCGTGCGCGGGAACCGCGAAAAAAAATAAAAAATCTTTTCCCTTCACATTGACCGGTCTTTTTATTTAATCCACCTGGCCTTGCCCTTAATCCTTCTCTCTTTTTCATTTCTCTCTCTTTCCGTCCTCTGTCGCTCTCAAGTCGAGGTCACGTCATCAACACCTCGACGACGACAAATAAAAATGAAAGAACGAAAGGGACTTATGAACTGCTTCGCAGTGATTGTCGCCTGAAATTTTCTACAACAGTAGCATAGAAAAAAAACGACAAATACGAAAGTAGTGTGCCGCTCGTAAGAAATAGCGAGGCTTAACGGTCGGATAAGGATCTGTTGGAGGACCTTCCTCGTAATGTACGAAGAAATGTGACGCGAATAAAATTTTTTTGGTAGTCAGTCACCTCTGGAACCATTGCGAGTTGAGTAAACAGTTCTGGTTCAAATTCAGAAATGTGGCTTGAAGTTTCGTTGGCGTTCATTGTGGACAAATCACAGTATACACAGTTATTTGCCAATGTTGTGTTTACGTCAAAGCCAAACTGCGGTTATTTTAATACTAAAAGAAGCTGTAGCGTCTTGACGACGGTTCGCCGAAAGCGACATACTGACGTCAGTGAATATAAATGCAAGGTGAGAGAGGAGGAAAGTAGTTTAAACTCGGTACGGACACGGCCCAACGACAGTCCATCAATAATTATTTTACACATAAGTGATTTTTCAGTGATTCAGAATTGCGAGTAGTTCATACACTCTGGAATTATTTTTAATCAGTAATGACGAATGTGTAGCACGTATCGCAAATTCATTTGAGTACAGCGTATTATTTGCGCAATTATTCAAATCAGGGGTGGGGGTAACCCCTTGCAAGTAACTCGTTAGTATAACTAAGATACTTTTCGATAATGATTAACTGAACTCATTAGCTGCGAGATCCAGTATCTTCTTGTGGAACTCGTTCCTTTCTAGGTAACTAACGTAGTTCCAAGTTCCTTTTGTTCAATCCTGGTGCACAAACACGCGGTGAACGGCACGAATTCAATTTTGGTCGTGGCACGGAGTTCAGGAACTAAGAAGCGCATATTATGCAGCAAGTAACATAAAAGTAACAGGTTACTTTCTTCGTTATTTGTACTTCGTTACTTGTAACTTGGGAACCTCGAATGCATTTTCATAATACGTAACATCGTTAGTAGCTTTGTTACATTTTTTTGCACGGTACCTTAACAGTTAAGGTATCATCTCTAGATTGAACGCCCATTCATTATTATTATTGATTCATTTGCACATGAAAATACTTTTTTGTGTGCTGCACCATGCAATGTGTCACACAAGCATCTAAAAGCCAATTTTAAAAGTGTTCCACAACGCTGCATAATCTAAAATCAAACCCGTTGAATCAGAACGTCCTAACAGACTACGTATGTATATTCGAGTCCAGTACTCCATCATCCAGAATTTACATCCAGCATTATGGAGCATTTATGCGAAGTGCGCAAATAAATCTAACATTACCACAAAAGGGTTTCGCATTCCGCATGTACAGTTCCATTGAATGTCGTGACATAAAAGGCGCAGAGAGAACTGGCATCCCCGCATCAAAAACAGCGGCACAGCAGACATAAAAAAACATAAAACTAAAATAAATAAAGCTGACGTAAAAGGAACGTTATTTTTTCCACCAATGGAACCGCATATCCCTCTATACGTTTCGTCCTGTTCTTTATTAGTCTCGCAACGTGATACGAGGTGTCTTTTGGCTCTCGCTAATATCCTGGCGCACACAGCAACAACAACAACACAAAAGGGAAGAAAAACTCAATACAAACAACAAAAAGAAGGACGGCAACGACGTTGGCCAATTAACGACATTCTTCCTCCGGTTATGGTATCCTAATAAAGACATCAGGGTGCATTACCTAGCCTCGTTAAGAAGCCAGCAATGATCTAGAAGCCAATTAAGCCGAGAATGTAGCCTCCCCTGAATGCATTCTCCGGATGCCCCAGCCTGTTCCCGTCATACATTACGTTTTTGCTCTAGCCTTGCCTCGCTCTTCTTTGTACGATGTTTGCAGCTGATTCGTATGTCTTTCATGCTCAGGACATTATTGGATGTAACGGGGATTCCTATTCATTAATGGACGCTATAGTGAGAGCACCGGGTCTTCTCAGTTCATCTCTGGGTGTGCTGATCTCAATGGGGGCTTCCCTGGTTACACGCATTCAGCCTGACAAAAGCTGTGCCATACACGAGCGAGAGCGAGGTAAAGAGGTACTCTCTTTGCACGCACGGTGGGGAGCCATGCTTCAGAACAACGACACAGCTCTTCAGTAGAGTAAGATGGAGTCAGCAACGCAGTAAATCCGCGCCGGACGTAATCAGTAAATGCATATAACCAATACATGCCTGTAAGGACAGAACACCACGTGAGCGTGCGCCCTGTGGACCGTGCTGGTCGTGACTTTTCGTGCAATGGAGTTTCAGTGAATCATTTTCGCTCAAACGTTTCTCGAACGGTTTTGCCGCTGCCCAACTAGAGGATTCCATTCTAAGTCACTCCATCTTATCATAGGTGGCACTGCTGTGTATCTTGCATGATGATGTATCTTGCATGAGAAGGATGCTAAAAAAAAACATTCGCGATCAGAACAACATTTTTTGTGCACTACACTTTGACCTGATCACTTATCACTTTACCAACCAACCAACCAACCAACCAACAATTTTTTTGTGCACTCTCTCCACATAGTTTCTCCTGCCTTCTATGTTTCTTCGTTTGGCTTCGAAAGAATCACCTCCGCATAGATTGGAGACGTCCACGTACATTTCTTTGGCCTTCCTTACCGTCACTTATATGGGCTTCGTTCAGCTGCGGTCCCAGCGCTCCGTGGCTTATAAATTCTACATTGAGGCAGCGGTCGGACATGTCCACTTCAATTACGGCTCCGCTACGGCTTTACCCATGGGAGACATCTCTCGGGGCTCCTGCAACTACTCAAAGAGCCAAGCGAGAAGAGATGGGTTCGTCTTGCCACACTTACATCCAGGCAGCGCATGTTTGTGTCTGTCCGTATATCCGGAAGATTACTGTTACGGAATCAGGATTGCATTACTACACACGGATAACGGGCTTACGGAAGGAAACTTTGTGTCCAAACCGAGATAGAGTTCAGCTTAGGGAATACAGTAATAGAGATTAATGTATTTTCACAAATTGGACTTACGACGAGGCAGATATACGCGTGGAGAAAATTGAACAAACCATGAGAGGTGAGCACGGCCAACGCCACCTAAATACAGAAGGCCTGCTTCTTGCCTCCTCCCCCTCCTTCGCTACGTGGATGTATAAAGTCAGAATTTGTCCGCTACTGCGATTCGCCGTTGCGCGAATTCAAGTACTCGCAAATGGTTGCAGCTAATTTGGAACCTGTAGACCCGAATCTGTAGACAAAGAGCGCAGCACGTTTTTCCGGAAAACCAGTCTTGAGAAAGATGTGGGACCGTTTTGCGGTTTATTTTAAGGTTTTCCCATTTAGTTCGCGGGGACGTTCAACCACTAACTCGCAGACGACGGTTGCTACCACCGCAGAAAGCACGTTCGTGATTGGCAACCGCCGTTGAAAACACGATCCTGATTGGCTGACTCTCAGTTGTTACGTCACGCGACGTTCAACCACTACTCGCAGACGACGGTTGCTACCACCGCAGAAAGCACGTTCGTGATTGGCTACCGCCGTTGAAAACACGATCCTGATTGGCTGACTCTCAGTTGTTACGTCACGCGACGTTCAACCACTACTCGCAGACGACGGTTGCTACCACCGCAGAAAGCACGTTCGTGATTGGCTACCGCCGTTGAAAACACGATCCTGATTGGCTGACTCTTAGTTGTTGTCACGTCACGCCGACGAGTAAGCAGCCTTTCACTGTCTAGGTGGTGTTGGCATCGCTAAGTAAACATGGGTTCGTATACGCACCCGCGGCGTGTGATGCTGGTGTATCTAGACTACCCGCGGACACAGTGCTGGGTACACCCGCAATTTACCCGTAACGCGCAGCGACAGTGAACGCGTAAATCGCAAAACTGCGCGGGTATTTCGAGTAAACGCGGGTACACCCGCACACGCGCTCACCCAGACAAAGTATTTGTCAGATGTTTAAAGAAGTGTTTGTCCCCCAGAGGCAGTTTGAAAGTGTTTTGGCAAGTCACGGAAGAGGACGATATGTAATACCCCTGCCACACCGGCAGTTTTCAATGATAATTGAATTCAATGGTCATTGGACACGCGCGTGGCGCCACCAAGCGTGTAACGTTTCAACTTCGCAAAAAGCATTGGATCGAAAGCTCCCTGAAAGGTTGACACGTTACTCCCTAGATGGGAGTAAACTCCCTAGATGGGGATCGTGATGACGATTGGTTTCAATGATCATTGAAGAGTGCACGTGTTGCAGGGATATAAAGCTCAAATACGCGGAGAGGTTGTGAGGACCTGCTACTCCGTATTCATTGTCTGCGGCTGCAGGCAGCAGCTGGGTTAACCTAAATACCCTATCTAAACCTCTGCCAGGCCGACTATACGGCGAGCTATTTCAACACTACCACCACCACCACCCTATCTAAATTAGCGTGAAAACGACTGTCTCTGAGTTGAGTAATGAGGCACCCCAAAAGCGTGACCTTTTGCGCTATGAAATTATTACGGAGTTCGTACGTTTCCTATACGTCGCACACTGCAGTTACTGGGACGTTTTCAAAGCCAGGAAATGATTTCATTCCGTCTGAGAAATACTACCTCATATGTCTCTGTGCGCGGTTCAACGTACCCTGGTACATCCCTCGCAATTCGGACACTTCGAGACGATGGATGGAAGTGCACCAGAGATAAAAAATCACGCCTCGATGAGTACGGTGAACACAGTGGCCACAAATCGTTGCTCCTTGTCCGTTCCTCTCTGAATTTATCGTGAATTCTGGCGTGGGCATGTGGCTTTTTGCGGAGTTGTACTGATAGCGTGGCGTGAAGAACTGGTGTCGACTCCGGGAAAGTGCAAAACGAACAACAACTTTTACTGCACAATATTCTGGTGGACAAATGCAAGTAGCTGCCCCGAGTGTGTCTCCGGCCTATAAGACGCCTTGCGGATGTCACAGTGCGATGAATAAACTCCGGTCGTCTTTTTCCCCTACACGCATTCGTTCGGTGCCGCGCTAATTTTACGTATGAGACCAGGTGTCACGCAGTTACGGTAAGCAGCGAACGCGGTACGTGCGTAAATGTGGGGGTACTCCTTCTGCACACACCCTGTATATTTGCCATTTTCTATGGCAAGCAGTTCCACTACCACCACGACCATTCCTTAACGCTTACCACATCATCAAAGGCATTGGTGCAAAAAAGCATTTGTTTTTCGCTACAATGCGAGCAGTTGGACTGTCGACCCTATTTAGCATCGTTCATCTCCTCATCATCAGGACACATCTCATCCTGCCCTACTGTGCCTTGGGGTAGTGGCGAATTTCCCCATTCATTATCATTAATTTATTTGTTGTTGTTTGTTGTCAATGATGTCACTTTCGTTGTCGCTTTCTTCTTTCGTTTTTTTTTACAGCGTCAGCTGTTAAGGGCAGACCCACTGGAGATCGCGTGGTCGTCCGCAGAAAATGCAAGGGCGTCACGTGACCAGCCATGCGAAATCCGCCACAGAAGACGACGTGCCAGTCAGTCAGTTCTACCGGCATCGTCCTAGCCCAGCAAACAACAGATGTCCTGACAACGTCTGCGGGATATCCCACCTTGGACAATGGAATATCCCTGCAGGGATCCCATGGGAGCAGCTTGAATATCCCACATATATCCATGCGACATACAGGAGACCAGGATATCGGCACCGGTTGAACGTCGCAGGCACATCCCTGCGACGCCACCTCGGGATATTGAGACAAATGTGGAGCGTTTATATGAACCGTGGAGGCCAAAAGCGTCTGCCTGCTGCGACATTCCATCAGCACAGGTCAGAATTCGTGTGGACGAAGACCATCTCCTCTACAGTTGCTCGGTGTGTGATCGCATCCCGAGATGGCTTGTGATGCCCATTGCATTATAAGAACCATCAAACATTGATTCACACACACAGCTGACGCTGAAAATCGCGTTACAATTGCGTAACCGTCCCTTCAATTGTTTTACCACTTCAGTCGGGCGCCAATGCAGCACTATCAAAACTGAACCTAAATTCCAAGAAAGAAGATAGCAATTCTAGTTCTTTTGAGGGCAAAATGCGTTGCCACAACCACTAGCCTCTTTCGGGACTAAATGTTTGAGACTGCATAGGTGCGTGTCCAGCTACAAGATGTTGTGACACACGTGGGGCACAATTTGTCAAAAAAGAACCACTATTTATTACTCCGTACGTTATTCCACCATATTAAAGTAAGTAGCTGTTACTTTTGGGGTATCATTTGCGAAGTACGGGGATCATTCATCTGCGATGTGGGGAGTAAATTTCAGGGGCACGTGACTAAAATGGGGAGTAACAGAAATCCAAGAGACGCGAATACTCCTCAATTTACTCCTTTCTTGGGGGCGCATATCTGTGCTCAGAAAATAAAAATTAAAAATGTGTTCTATAGCATCCCGCGTTTTTCTTTTTGTTTTTCTTTCGGTTGTTGTTTTTCCTTGACAGCCCCGCCAAGCACGCACAAACACAGAGAGAGAGAGAGAAAGAGAGAGAGAGGGGGGGATACTAGATCCTTATTCCGCACGCATTCTGTGATGAGATGCTATAACGAAGGCTCTTATGTGTAGTCGGTACCACGGAAATTGTAGTTTGACCACGTGCATTATGTCGACCATCCCGGGGAACACGCACCCTACCAAAGGCGGCGATATCAACACACGCAAAAGCCGCTCGCACAACGGTGAGATCGAGCAATGCGGGAAAGTGCTGGTGCGTGTCTAGCTAATCCTCATCAGCAGCGTCATTATGTCGTCGCGTGCCTTTTCGTTTTCGTTGTCCTCTAGTCAAGAAAATAAAGCGCCTGGTGCAATACGGTTTTCAGTTTCGCTAGTTTGGTGCCAGACGAAAACAACGAAGGTTGAACATGAAAGAACTGATGTTCTGAGGCTGGAAACACATAGAAGGGACAAATACATGTGTGTATGAGTGTGAATGTGTGTATGAGTGAGCAAAAATGTAAGAGTGAAAGGAGGATGAGTGAGAGAGAGAGTGGCTGGTTTGTCCCTTCAGATGACACACCCTTGGAAGTCGCTGAGAAGGCGTGTTAGCTTAGCTCATTTGGTAGAACCCTGGACCGGCAATCCAGAAGATGTGGGTTCGAGTCCTACAGCTGGAAAACCTTTTCAGTGACTTCCACCTTACAACGAAGGTTGTCGGTTCAATATCTTACTCGTGGCCCATGCTCGTGGCAGTATTGTCAAAAGATGTGATGTGATGTGATAGAAAAAGAAAAAAAAATCCCAAAGGAGCTGCGCCTGTTCTGCATAGCTTCAACATAAACTATCTCGACCCCTCACGGTGTAAGAGGGAGAAGTAAAGTCTACGAAGTTCCAGCTTTTATTCTTCAGGACGACTCTTACTATGTGCGAAAGATCCCTCGTGGCAACGATCTTCGTGGTGCAAGTTGTTCCTCATCTCCGACACTACGCTCAGTTGTCTTGATGCATCGCATTTTCTTCTTTTCTTCTCCCATGAATTTCTAGGACATCAAATATTGTAACTAACTCAGGCGGAGCGCCATATTGCTTGTAACATTGCCCGCTGCCCTGTCTAGACGGGGGATCTGTCAGTCCCCTTTTGCAAGGGAGATGATCAAACAAATTTAAACCTAGATTATCAGATACTTCTCTCTGTGCGATGCTCGAGAGGTTAAGAGATGTCCGAAACTGCTTGCCGTAACTTATTTTCATGAAGAAATTCTTCACGTACTAATGCAATAGGAGGCATACCTGCTCGTCTTGTCACCACTTGACAACATCAGTTATTTAATTGTCACCGGAAACACACGCGTGACAACAAATGCTTTAAGAAAGAAAGTAAGAAACAACAACAACAACAACAACAACTAAATCATGACTATGAAAGTAAGAAAGAAACTGTCGCACGTTCGTGGAAAGCACACTTCCATAAGGACGCGTAGTATGTACCATGAGACGGGTGGCTTTGGATCGTGCAAACGGCACCCTCTGCGTAACCCACAGAAGAGGTGAGCCCGAAATGATATTCTGACAGCTTCGTGCGTGTTGTGGAAATTTTAAGCTCTCCTCTACTTCAGTTGTCGATCTTGCGGGTCATTGTATCCTCGTTGGCGATCGGCTTAAAACGTGTGAGGCCATGTGTTGACAGTTCATGTGCTACGGTGTATGTGCATCGACCACTCACTCGACACAATGCCTCGCGTCGCGCGGTCCAGGAAACTGAACAGGTAATAAACGACTAAATAATTTATTTAAACCTCCTATTCTCGCTTCGCAGTATTCCACAGTTACACATCCGAACAATGTTTGTTCAATAATTCGTGAGAAAACAGCGTGAGAGGATGCGGCTTTCTTTAAGACACAAAAACAAACAACAACAACAACAACAACAACAACAAAACACGAATGCGGAATCAATAAGAGAACATGCAACACAAACAAAACGACATAACATAACAAACAATACATAGCGGCATCATGAATGAAAAGAAATATGTAGAGCAGGAGCTGAAAGTGAATAGAAATAAACCTCGCGAGGGACCCAGAAGGAGGAATTTAATTACTGTGCCGTTAACCCTCTCAGGAAGAATAAACGGGAACTTCCAAAGCCTCAGGGCCGAAACAGAAAATCCCTTTGTGCCACATCCCCTGCTGAACTGATGGGAGCGTTAAGCACACTTTGTATAACTGGCGCTAATCGGTTTTTGGACCGAAAAACTCGGGGACGTATATTTGAGTTTAGTATTAAGCAAGGGGGGGGGGGGGGAAGAGTGAAGGACGTAGCGTAATGTGTTTTTCCGTGCTTTGTGTCGAGAGACTTTGTGAGATAAAAAAAAATGGGCAGGGAATATCGCATTGCTTGGAAGCGTTGCCGTACGAACTGTGGAACGGAGAGTTTTGCTGTTTTTTATCTATGCATTTTATAGCCCGCTGTATATATATAGTCCATACACGTGAATGTTCATGTGAATATGGGAATGTTCATAGAATCAAGAGCTGCCTTAGATGTGTTATGTCAGCTTGATTACAGCAAATGATGCGGACAAAGTTAGAAACACAAATGAGGCAGATCAGCTGCAGTCTGCTCCGTCCCATACCGCAGGTGGTCTGTCCCATTTATGTTTCTAATTTACCTCTGTCCGCGGCTTTTGCTGCAAGCCGACATGAACTTGTACCAACTGCCCTGCTTTGTCCCTCTTGTGCATTACATATTTTTAACCAGGGAGATAATGTAGGACGACTCTGGAGAACGTACTTGGCGCGACGGCGACGGGTTCCTTCTTCTGCGTCTTTTAGCTGGATCCTCCTATCTCCGCCTGCGACCTTCTTTATTGTCGCCGTCGTCGTCTACACAGTGTGGTGCACCGAGGGATACCCTCTACACAACAACATGTCTGCTGCTTTGCGTTCACTGCCGCTTATACCCGTTCATTTTCGAACGAACACATTTCGGCTCAACTTCATACCGCATACAGAATATCATAGAAAGCCGTAATTATCATTATTCTCTCTAAACAATGACAGCAATCCTTGAGTTTACCTCAACGCATTCAAAAAACTTCCTCGAACACTACAACCACTTCCCGCGCCTCTGCAAATCATTCCAGCCTGAGCGCGTTCATTCCGCGATCCTGCCTAACGATTCCTTACTTTACTTTTAGACAAACTTTTGGAGATATCGAGCAGCATCGTATATTTTCTGCCGGTGACGGGTCCCAAAACTCGATTACCAACGGCGCTCGATGAACGGAGACTAAGAGCACGCCATTACGCGAACAAAAACATGAGATAAAGCACGATTTCCGAAGTCCTTAGGCTATACGCAAGGACCGCATTCGGGTAGTGGGTGCGACGCCCCTCAAAAGCATTCTTCGCGTGCACTCGATCGTATATCTCGTCCAGACTAATTTTGGGATGGCACTGAGACAGCTTCCGAGCGTGGAAAGCATTATGCAGACCTCCGGAAACTTTTCTAGACAGAGTAATTTAGCTTGTGAGAGATTACGGAAAGGTCGCGTCGGCAGAAGCATTAGCGAGTGTTAGTGAATCGTTTTCACCGAAACGGTTCGTGAACCGTCTTTCCGCTGCTCAATCAGACGATTACATTCGGGATTCACTCCCCCTTGCCATTGTTAGCCGAAACGCGATATTAAAGAAACGATATTTAGGAGCCGGCTCGGTCACTCGCTCAGAGGGGGGAGAGAAAACGAATCCAAACTATTTCGCGAGCTCATTCGAGCGATACCGAAACTACCGCGATGTGACGCAACGACTACACTCGCCCACCCCCTGAGAACGAGTGTACTCGCCCGCTTACGCCCGCCGCTAGGGTGTCGCGCCGTGGAGAAAATACCAAAAATACACAGCTCGCGCATTTCGTAATTTTTTTCCAACACTATGCGACGACGTACAGGGTTTGGCGTCATTTCCGATGTCGCGGAAGCGCGTCCTGCACCTACAGATGTAGCAGCGCGCACTGACTCGCCGCTGGAAGGGCGAGCCAGCGGTGACTGTCCTGACGCGGAATCACGCGTGACGTCATGCGAGGTAGCGTAACTCTTTCTGGACACCTTTTTACGTTTGTTTAGAACTCCGTTCCTAAACGTACTCTACTCCATGGTAACGTGTCGCGGAATCGCATGACAGGACAGTCACCGCTGGGTCGCGCTTCCAGCTGCGAGTCGGTGCGCGCTGCTACATCGCTAGGTGCAGGACGTGTTTCCGCGACATCGAAAATGACGCCGACCCCTGTACGTCGTCATACAGTGCTGGACGAAATTTTACGGAACGCGCGAGCAATGTATTTTTGGTATTTTCTTCTCCGCGCGACCCCCTAACGGCGGGCGAGTGCACTCGTTGCGTCACACCGCGGTAGTTTCGGCATCGCTTGAGTGAGCTCGCGAAGTATAGTTTGGATTCGTTTCCTCTCCTCTCCCCCTCCCCTCCCCTCTCTCTCTGAACAAGTGACCGAGCCCGGGTTCCGCCCGCTGCTAGGACGTTGCGCCGTGGAGAAAATACACCGCTGCAAGCGTTCCGTAACCTTATGTCTGGAGTAGTCAGCTTATTTAGTTAGACCGGCGCACTTAGCGGGGCACGCACATGGCACTCTTCCATCATACATTGACAAATTTAATTTATGCTTCAAAATACAGACATTCTGTGTGTGTGAGAGAGAGAGAGAGACAGAGAGAGAGAGGGGGGTACATTCCAGTTATTTCATAACGCGATGCAAGCACACACCAATATACAGCTGCCGAATTGATTGACAGAACGCTCAAAATGCGACCTTACGATTTTTATTTCTGTTAGGCTCTTTAGGCCTTTTCTTTCTTTATTTATTATTTTTATCGCAGTATAGAAGTCAACCCACTCTACCCCGTGTTTCACTACCTAATCCGCAGCTAAATCTCGACGCAAGGTATCAACTATTCAGCGCTCCAAGCGGAAGCATCAATTCTTTAGCGCAGCAAAGATAACGACTCCAAGTAACTTGCACCCTGCCACTAACTTATTGACGTCATCAACTCTTTTGTCCAGTGATTCGCTGCGTTTGCCACACTGCGCAGTCATCGACGCCTCTTCGAGTCACAATACAGGAAACAAATAGATAAAATCTACATTATTCTGAAACGTGAATATACGTTAAATACATTAACGCTGCATACTTTAATCTGATCATTGCTTGGAGTAACGACCATTGAGCGAGTCTTATCGAATGTAGCGCCTAAAAGTTACACTTTCTAAACGTCCTACATTAAATCCAGCTCAAGACGTACGACGGCCTTAATATCATCACTTACTAGCTACTTGACAGCTATTCTTTGGAGGCACGTTTTTGTCCTACTCCACAGCCCTCATGTTCCGCAAGAAAGAATTTTTTTTTTGTCCTTTCATGCAAATATCCGCCTTTGAAGTTAGAGCGCGCAACACAAACTTTCAAAGATATAAAAATCGGATCCCCGAATTTGCATATAGTCATTCTGCCTCCATTGCATAGCCTGCCATTACTCGAATACGTTTGAAATATGACCGGCCCCGAATATGCTTTTTTCTTTCTTCTTCTTCTTCTGGGAGCGAATATTTTATTTGCGTCAGAGCTCCGCGCCTCTTCGGAGTGAAATATGCAGAGTCCGTCCAATATCTCCAGCCTCGGATCGGAATGTACTCTCTGCGAGCGAAACCATAAATAAATACGTGCAATCGCTTCTTTTGTGTATCTAATCTAATCTGTGTGCACTGGTGTCGAAGTCAATTTCTTCGTACGGATTGTCAGATTTCTCAAAAGCCGCCAGTCTCGTTCACAACCAAAATCTTTTCCGAAGAGGACGACATGTACACTCTTAAAATAACCAGAAAACACGCTAAGGGTCAATCACTGTACAGAGTGATACCTCTATCACTCTTGATTTGTGGAAAGCGTGGGGGCGTACGCCATTTTGATGACAATTAACATTTCTGCGTAAGTGTCACAAAAAGGCGTGCGCCTCCCGTTTTCAACAAATCGCGGGGGAGAGAACGCTGTCACTCGGGCTGATGGTTGGCTAGGAGCGTGTTGTGTGGTGAAGTTCATTTTTAAGAGCGTACGGTGATACGGCGAAATCCGCTTCGTCATCGTGCAGGCGGCACAGCCCCCCCCCCCCCCCTGTCGTAGGCAGACAGCTCCGCAATACCCTGTGCAAACGTGCAAATATGGCAGCTTTCTGCGCAGCTTGCCAGTTTCCCTCTCCCCAAATCGCGCGTGCTACAGCCTCCATTGGTTCCTCTCCCAAATAAGGGGCTAACTGCTCAACGTGAGGCGTAGTGTGTGTTTTTTTTTCTATGAACCCACCCGGACCACCATGCCGGTCTGCGGACAGCCCTTAATTGCTGCCTTGTGAGTGGACAGACACTTAGTCACGGGTTTCTCCAAACTTTATCCTCTCCCCTGCGCAGAGACAAACTGTCGCAGCGTATGACGTGCCACCAACCAACCAACCAACCAACCAACAAACCAACAAACAAACCGGCCGGCCTCCTCTCTTGTTTCAATGATCGCTACTTATCGGACCCTGACTACGAGACGAATCTTTTTACGTGCATATAACTTGCCTGAATGTGTAACTTTCCCGTTGTCGTTGGAAACAACTCACCTGGAACGAGAAAGAATGATGTTTAATTAAGTGAATTTATTTAATTACTGCAGACAAACGAGGCGCGAACAAAATTATCACCAGGAGCAACTCATTACGATACGATGCAGGTCTTTGGTCTGGATTTATCAGGTACTTGGGATGATGCCTCGTTTGAAATAATAATTAATAGTAATGATCATTAATAATAATAATACACCGTTCGGCGTCGTAATACTTCCTAAATTTGGTCAGCAACATTGAGACAGAAACAATTGTTCAAATTAACGCTGCACTCCGTCTCCCGCATCTTTGAAGATGTCAAATTCAAAATTCAAAATATCTTATTTCAACACTTGCATCAAAAAACACCTTGGATGTGGGACTGCCAGGACAGGCCTGTGTTGCTGTCCCAATTATATACACAATGAAACTAAAGGCACGATAAATACATGAACAGATCTTGTGGAACGACACAAATTACAGGGTGAAATATTACAAAGAAAAAGACTGATAAAAAAATTAAAATCTCCTAAATTAGATTCCAAGGAAAATGAAAATTACGGAAACTCCAGTACTTGGTACACTGGGAAGATACACCGACACAGTTTGCCTTACGGCACAATTATAAAAGACCAACGCGCCGGCTAACATTTCCCTCCTTTTTATATATATATATATATATATAATAAACATACCCCCCCCCCCACACACACAAAGCTTGAACGGCACAACCTACGATATCCAGGTAAAGAAGTCCTGGATTGGATTAAAAAATAACAAGGCGATTGTGGCTATAAAGACGTCTTGCTTCATTTTATAACGCAGATCGTACGGCACTTTTGGTACGGTACTTAGATAAACAACACAGATACAGTCGCATACCACCCGAGGCACAGTCGGGACAGAATCGTAATATTCATGTGGCATATCGTATCGTGCAACTTATCAGACTCTTGTAACGAAGCAGCCCCAGTATATTTCTCCTTACTGAGGCAGTCTTCTAAGCTGTATTCACAAGAGAATGTATGCATTCGTAGACGTCGGCTCTACCCTGTGTCGCAGAGAAGAAATGGCACTCTGAATAAATAAAACCCCGATATTTTATTCCGATGGTAAAGATACTTTGGCTTTTTGCCAAAACATATATCGAGGATTTGTTGGAGTTATTCCACATCGGATGCGCCGTGATGCCCGCAGATGAAATTCAGTCATGATGTACGTCACCGCGCCTGGTTTTATTTTCTCGTTCTCTGTTGACTGCTCAGACATATAAACGTCCCTGCCGTCTTTCGACAATGGTCTGAAAGTCCACTTAAAGTGGTGAGCTGCTGCGACTTAAGAAATGTCGCTCGATACAAGTGCTCATAAATTATTGATAGAGCACGAGAGTATATAGCGAATGTCAGTATCTAAGAGGGTTACAGAGCGAAAGTGATCGCAATATGGTTATACAGATAATGAATTCGGGACACTAAACGATCTGTATTCGTAGTAGTTAGTCGTCTGCCCTCTACACTGTCTCAGGGACAAACGTCACTTTGAACGATACGGTTAGGACTCCTGTGTCGAGATTGTGGAGGGATGGACTGATGGACGATAGAGCGATATCGAATTCAGTACCTACTGACATTGGGTCTACTAACACATTCGCTCATTTCAAGAATAAACTAACAGAATATTAGTTGGCTGTACAACACCGACCCATATTTCGCCACATCGACATGTTGGCTATTTCATAGAAGTAGAACTCTTGCTGACTGTAGTTCTTGAGCAATACACTCAGGACTAATAGGTACGTATTCTGTACTGTGTTCCATAAATATGCAGGTTTTTTTGCTCTAGCGTGTCCAGGAATTATATTTAAAGCGAGCGATAAGAGAAATCAAGTCGTACTTTTCTGCTACTTGAGTAAGAAACAGGTACTGCTTCACTCGTAGCACCTGTTTCTTAGTCAAGTAGCTGAAAAGTAGGGCTCGTTTCTCTTTTATCGCTCGTTTTAAATAAAATTTCTGGACACGTTAGAGCAAACACCCTGTATAGGAAGGAAACTTACGTGATAGAATGAACTTCAGGAAACACGGACACAGTCGAAGTCAAAAGACGGACACAAGGAAGGGACAAGAGCAGAGCACTCCCATCGCTGTGTCAGTGTTTTGACTTTGCGCTTTTCTGAGGTTGTCATGCTGTACCAACAAGTCTGACTTTCTATTTTGCTATGATAGAAGTATAACCATTTACCTCATGTATGTAACTATTGCATACGTTATGGGTATTGAAACGTGTAAAACGAAACAAGGGTTCCAGAAGATTATATTTCTATGTAACACAGGTATTAATTAATGAAACTTTTCCGTATTCATTTTTCTCACATTTCTTTTAACAGTATATTAAATTTTGTTACTGTAGGCAACGAAGTGCACTTTCTCAATGTTTTCTTTTTCATAATCAATCAATCCATAAATCAAAACGCACTAACAAAATAACTATACACAGCAAGGTGCTCACTAACAGCGATATCAACATGAGATCCCACTCTAGCTTAGCCTGGTAGGGACCCTCGACTATAATAGCAACAACAACAACAGATATATTCTGATGATGAAGTGGAGAGGTTTTCCACTCTAGGAGTGGAACGCTACCCCATAGCTGGGAGGTCTAATATGAGGGGTGACAATGATGAGTGATGACGATGATGAGAGATGACAGGAATGATCGGAGCGGCGATGGCGATCCTGATCGTGGTGGCGGGAATGTCCGAGACCGCTGTTGGGGTCACAAGGAGTCCTTTAGGCCTGTCGCCTCAAAAAAGCCGACTACATGACGCAAGGCCTCTCTGGAGTGGGCCGCGGTGTCCCAAGGGCCGAGGATGGTCGACAAGTTGAAGGGGCGGTAGCCAAGGGTGGCAAGCTGTGATTGCAGTGTACGCCTCTCGTTGATATAGGTCCGACAGCGGAGGAGTATGTGTTCTACGTTGGCAAGTACACCACACTCGTTGCACATAGGGCCAGCCCCACAGCCTAGCTGGTAGCGATAGAACGGAGTGAAGGCCACATTCAGACGTAGCCTGTGGATGAGCGACTTCAGGGGACGAGGAAGCTTTGCAGGCAGCCGGTATGACAGCGTTGGGTCTACACTTCCCAAAGATAACCTAGTTGGAATGTCGTGTTGCCACAGTAGGGTAGATCAAGAGTCGGACAAATGCCTGAGGAGGGATCTTCTGTCTCCTCTCGAGAGTATAATGGGCATAGAAGGCCGTTGTTGATGTGCAGCGGCAACGTCGGCCTCGTGGTTCCCAGTTATTCCTCAATGCCCTGGAACCCACTGGAAGGCAACGGAGTGTGAGCGATCTTGTAGGGACTTCAGGGCGCACAGGATATCTATCACCACTGAGGAAAGGGAACCACGGATGCCCATGTTTTTAATGCACAGGAGAGCTGTTTTGGAGTCTGTATAAATCTGTATAAATTACCCAGTGCCGCGGTTCACAGTCTTCCGCATATATCAAGAATAACAAGATAGCATAAAGTTCAGCGGATGTCGATGACGCGCGGTGAGACAGAAGATACCCACGTGTAACAAACTCTGATGGAATGGCAAAGGCTGAAGATTAAGTGTCCCTGGTCGACGATCCATCCGTGTATACAGCGGTACCGTTGCAGTATTGAGCCTCGATGAAGTCAAAGGTAAGTTGCCTAAGGATAACATCAGGATAGCTCTTTTTGTTGTTCTAAAGGCCGGGTATGGAGACAGTGACAAGCGGCGACGGCAACGTCCATGGAGGCACTTTGGGTGCCCTCGGGTCGACTATGAATTTCGGGATATTAGGTATGAATGATGTTACAACAGCATGAACCGTCGCGTTCTGTCTAGCGTGAAGCTTGCGAATCAGAGAGTGACGTTTATGATGGGCACGTAGACGCAGTTGTGGCGTGCAGGTTCCCGAGTACGGAGAACCTCAGTGGGGATGTCCCTGGCCTCAGCCACTACTAGGTTGGTTTCAGCGCCTCGCGAGACCCCGAGACATACCCGAAGGCTTCGCGCGAACAGGACTCGAATCCTTTGTACCAGTGTCTGAGGAAGTCCGTGCAGGACGGGAAGACTTTACATTACTGAGCCACGAACCAGGGCGTTGTGCAGCATGAGGAGATCCTGCTCGCCTCGCCCCCATCTCATACCTGCGAAGTGACGAATGACGCTGACCCAGCGTTGGACTTTCTTTTCAAGAACGTCTATGTGGCGCTTCCACGAGAAATTCCATGATAGAGTCACGCCGAGGAACTTGTGATGTGTCATCTGCTTCAGTGGACTTCCACCAATATACAGGCGACATTTTATGCATGTCTTTGCGCGTGAAGGATAGAACTGCGCTTTTCTCTAAGGTTATCTCCATTTCGGCCTGAAGTAAATAAAGGCGAATGGCACCTAACGAGCGCTGAAGACGCTGACGGAGTGCCGGACGGGAAGTGCCTGTAGTCCAAATATAGATGTCATCCGCATACAGGGACAAGTTGACTTTCCCCTGAATGCAGGTTCCAATGCTCGCCATAACGGCATTAAAGAGGACCGAACTTAGGACGCTTCCTTGTGGTACCCCCCTGAGAGATGGGGAAATGCTCTGTGTCGCCTTGTCTTGTCCGGACGAAAATACATCGTTGACTGAGGATATCAGCTATTTAAAGCAGCGTTGTACGTGAGAGCGCAGCGCTGTATAAAGCATGTAAGATTGATTGATGGATGACTGACGGTGTCGTAAGCTCTCTTAACGTTAGGTTATGTATGCACATATGACGAAACAGTACCCAGTCGGTAACGTGTGGGCTCGCTGAGCTTAAGATCGGGGGTAGACGGTAGACCCCGCGGGTAGACCCCACCTGAAGACTGTAGCAATGTGGGAGAGGTAAAGATTGCTTCCAGCACCGTGTGTCGGAGATTTCCGACGCAAGTCAAAAGAACCTCAGGTGGTCGATATTATCCGCTGTCCTACCACGCTGCACGTGAAGCATGTCGCCACATTAAGGCTGACGCACCTTACGTGTAAATCTACTTCAATTACATTACAAAACAGTAAACAACATGACAATAGACGAACCCGACGGAGAGACACACTAGAACACCGTAAACTGTTCCAGAAAAGTGTTCACCTACCCTCTCATCGCATTATTGCAAATAAATAGACCTCTTGCTGTTTGTAAACAAATGACGTCATAGTGTTCGTCAGCGCCACCAATTTGGTATAGTTGAACTACGCTCGAAGCTAGCGGGGCGAACAAGCTCTCGCCCGAAAGCCACGGTCTTGGGGGGGATTACGATGGTCCCTGAAAGGGACGCGACCTTCGGTCCTACTTTTCTTTCAGTAGAAGGCAGCGAACAAGTGCCCATTCGTGGAACCCAGCCCTCCCCTTCCGATTAGTTTCGGTCTGTCTACCAACGTCATGATGACGTTTCTCGGGTAGAGGTCTATGGCGTCGTCTTCCCAGAGCGAGGCTCGCACTAAGCGTATATTGTGGCGGAGTTATGTTTTGATTGTGTGGTTAAGAAGTTAAGAGCCCGTCCTGGCTCGCCGGCAACTTGGTCGCATGGGACGATTTCCTCAGGCCGAAGGCTATCCTCCGCGAAGGAACGTTAAACACGGTGTGCCGTTATGCTGGGATTTTCCAGCGCGCGGTGAAGAGCCCCCAAGTGGGAAAAATTAATCCTTGGAACGAACGCTCTAGCGTGGATTATGCCCATAGTTGCCTCTCGAGGTAAAGCCACGAATTACATTTTTCATGATTGTGTACTTACATATATTGTTATGACGGAGGGGTGTTATAGTGATGTCATTGGGCCTTGCCCTGTGCGTATAGCATGTCTTTCGCTTGAGGTACCCGGGTTCGAATCCCGGTGCCGGCTGTGCTGTCTGGGGATTTTCCTGGGTTTTCCTCAGACGCTTTCAGACATATGTCGGCACAGTTCCCCTAGAAGTCGGCCCAGGACGCACATTTCTCCAGGGCGTTAGTCGTGACGTTGCCCACATACGTGAGGCCGACAACGGCAAGCCCTTTCACAATCACCACCACCACCACCAACTTTCGCTTGAGATCTCATGACATTTGACGAGAGTGTCCCTTCTGGTGCAGGTCTCCCGGATACATCCAATGTCGTTGTGCACTGTAATCTCTTGCAGCTCAACAGCGTGCTGTCCCGTTGCAGCAGAAAAGAACAGTACTAAAAGACGCCACTCACAAAGTCGTATACCTAAGCTCGTTGAGCACGTCGCACACTTCAGTGCTCTCCCAACAGACGTCGAGTGCAGGAGAGCAGACAGGATTTGCAGTCCGAGAAGACAGCTAAGATATTGCATTAATAGTATAATGGTATTGTGCTGAAGGGTAAACCTAAGGTCTCCTAATGCGTCACTTAACGTGGACTAATAGACGTGACAGAACAGCAGCTTACTGACAACTGTCGAAATCTATTGTTACACGCTAGATAGACGGAAAAATAAAACTACGCAAATAGCTTAGAAAAAGCTCAGATACCCCGAGCCAAACAATCAGTTAGCCTTACACGGCACATGTGCGTATCATACGTTACGACAGAGGAAGTGCTGTTGCTCTTTGCTTCCATGTAGATAATGTATTTGTAATGCAATGTAAACCTAAGGACGGGTAGGTTAAGCACACGTCTTATTCCGCACTCTCAGTCAGATAAGCTTCGCGTACCTCCCTGACGACTTGATCTCTACACGTTGCTTTGGCCTCTGTGCTCTCAAGAGTTCATCCAGATTCTGATTCAGAGTGCGGGGTAACATATATGCGTAAGCTCTCCGTCCTCCTATTATAATTACATATATAAATACATTCCCTATATAATACATTACCTACGGAAATACATTACCTACGCAGTGCTTTGTCCACGATCAAGTCCAGCTCACCAGCGACACGCCCTAAAAACACTATAGGACACTCTAGAACACTGTAGGACTTCGGTCCGCACTGTGAAGCTCCTCATTAGATCTTCACCAAATTACCGCGCGCAACGCGGTATTGCCTCTGGCGATGAAAACACCCCACTCACTAACAGAACAATGACGTTGCTGATGTTTCCCGTTTAACTAGCGCGTAACAATAAATTTCGTCTAAGTTAACCGGTAATATGTTTAGCCTATTAGTCAGTGTTAAGTGCTGCTTTAGGAAATGTGTTCTGCTGAAGAGTGGTCTCGACGTCATAGAAATCTTCTGTCGGAAGGAAAACCAGTTACACTTTCCAAAAAAAGAAAAAGAAAGAACGAAGCAAAGAGTAACACAGCAGAGATTTATCAGACTTCGACGACTGCGTTTTGGTGGTGCCAATGTTCTCAGTCTTTTTTTTTTTTTTTTCACTCTCTCACTTGACGGCTGTTAGAGTATACGGCTAGCCATTCCATTTTTTGCCTCTTTGAATCTCGTCACACCGCACACAATAAAAACTGACAGAGAACTCACACGTCTCTACCGCAAGCGTTGAATCCGGAAATCCGCTACCGTTTGACCACAAGCGCAGCGTCCATTTCTCCCTATCTTAATGGAATCTCTATTTCGAAGAACCATTTCAAACTGCCACATCAATGTTTACTTTTTTTCCAGAACGGGTTTAAGCCCACCGTTGTTCATTCAGCAAAGAACACCGTAATGCGTCCAAGTCTATTTATACGTTGCAGGTATACCTGACGACGAAAAAGCGATACGCGCTTATAAATCGCTTCCTATTTACCCTGACACTGCGCAATGCGTGCAATGGTAAAGCTCCTGGAAGCATCATATTATATACATAGAAGCGCGTGTGAAGCTTCCATGCACATTTTGGACGCTCAATATGCTTGCTTTATGAGGCAGACTTGACGCACCTTAGTGTAATGACGGCTGGGGTTATGCGGCAACAGGCGCTTAGGAAGGCGGAAAAATGCAGGCAGTAAAGGAAGTCAAACTGACGAGAAGTTGTTAAATTGAGCGCGTGCAAGTATGGCGCATGAATGCATACTGTCTGGAGAGGTTTGATAACAGGATACTACGACGTACCAGTGGTGTGATAAGTGTCCACAAAAACAGTTCAAACTCTGATTGGGATCGCGGCATCAGATTGTAGCAATATATATAAATGTGAAAATGTACAAGCCGCTATAAGCAAAAATGGAAACCCTAATTGAAGTAAGCATCGGAGTTTGCAAAGAGACAACACTGCAGGCAAATTTACACACATTCGTTCAAACCCCTGTCAGAGAGTAACTTGCAGTAACTTGCAGTCTAGTATTACATACAAAATGTAAGTAAGGTATCGTTACAGTTACACATTTTTAGGTAAAGTAATTAATTACATGAAAGGTAATTAACCACGGTAGCCTAATTGCGCGTGATTAAATGCTTCACCGCCCTGCATATGAGCATCCAAGGAAGCGGACACACAAGACCTGCGTCTTGACCGCATTTTATCTGCGTCTTGGATGCCCACATGCGAAGGGTCGCTCAAAGCACCAAGAACCCCAAACTGTCTTTCTGATTAGTTTATGATTTTATTTTACTAGTTTACTAACTAACTAACTAGTATACCAAGAGATAGAGATAGAGAGAGAAAAAAACAGTCATAGCATCGGTAAAACTTTTTGCCTGTACGAGAAGCGATCATTTTAATTCCGAAACATATTTTCTGTGAGTTAATGAGCAGGATTATCGTTTCTCACGTCTTGGTTCTCTTTCAAGGCTGGTGCGTGTTCGTGTGACTGCATGCAGGGCCGACGGGAGAAATCACGGGCCCTGGGGATGACTCCGGATGAGTCCTGCCCGGGGCCCCCTCCTCACGCCCCCTGGTGGTAGCAAGCTTAGGGCCTTGCGTCGGGTGGGCCCCTGAAGATGCCCGGTTTCCATCGCCGGCTGCCCCCCCCCCCCCCTTCTCGCTGGTCCTAACTGCATGCACTTATTCAAACGCTCCTGCCACTGAAGGAAGCACCTCTGCTGTCTTTGTTCATTTGCCTGCTCGTGCTGGCTCGGAACTCTTGAACTCCACGAGTTCGGCGACCCGTTCACTGCTTTTGTTGAGTTGCGAAAAAAAAAAAACAAAGAAAAAGATAAAGCAGCAGCTGTACGGATTTTGAGGGACCGTTTCGTGCGCAGAGGTCAGTGCAAATTAGTACGCGATCACCCCTAGCTCTATGAGAATCCCCTGCTAGGAGACGGGGCGCAGATTTCGACGACACACGCCTCATTTTGCAAATCTTCAATTAGGATACTCGGGCTCGTAGCTATACCGAACGTCATCGTAACGTTCTCTGCAACCCCTCTGAAAGTCAGACGTCCGCCAGCGCGAATGAGTTCTCGCAACACTTGCCACGGTCTCTTTGGCAGGGAAGAAGTCACTTTCAAGCGGTCGCCGTCCACTCTCAAAATGGGAATGTCACTCAAAATTCTTCGAACGACTTGAGTACGACTCTCCGAAAGCTGTTTGCAGTGTTTCGTATTTCCGGCGTTGGTTTTCCCCGAGACGGAAACAGAAATCGACGCACGCACGCAGCTGAATTGTCTCCTCCATTTGTCAAATCCGACGCAAGTAGATGCTTCCACAGAGCCGATGTGGGGAGATACTGGTTTCTGGTTACGTGCGTGCACTTGCATATTTGCGGTTGCCAAGCGTCAGTCTTTGTTGCCAAATCGCAGCGTGTTGTGAAAGATTCCCGGAGGACAGCAAGCGTTCCCCGAATTCGATTCTTCTTCACTGTA
This sequence comes from Ornithodoros turicata, assembly GCF_037126465.1. Lineage (NCBI taxonomy): Eukaryota > Metazoa > Arthropoda > Arachnida > Ixodida > Argasidae > Ornithodoros > Ornithodoros turicata. The sequence continues at coordinate 5,774,630 of NC_088205.1, forward strand.
ATTCACCTTAATTATGCATCTTTCCATTTGCATCTTTCCACTTACATCTTTCCATTTACTAATCGATGCTAATACGATGCTTTGCTAAAAGCCTGAATAAGTCTCCTCTTATCAGGCAGGAAGCTCAATGATATACTGTATCTGACTTTGATTCGAACGCTGCGTATCATCGCGTACTCCATATTCAGAAACTGATATAGGTGGCTCGCAGGAACATCAACGGCACGATGATTAGTACCAAGCATTTTGATCGTACTGGGTGACATTAGACGAGAGGGCGGGGTGGGAGTTGGAAAGTACGACTCAGAAATTAAGACACGTAACAAATAAAATAAGAGAACATAAAGGGGTGCATTCAATAGCCTTTCTGTTTTTCTTAATAAACATATCTCCCCCTCCTTCTCGTTTTACGGCTATCCTATTACTTTAAAGAAGGGCTATCAATTCAACGACGTGCTCAACGAATATGCAAATGAAACAAAGCAAGAAGAGTTTCTGCAGAGCAGCGCAGGCTATAGTAAAGTGAAGGAAATGACTGGAAGGGGGTACGGACACAAGCTTCGGTTAAATGGCACCGCGAGACACAGCATATCAATGAAGACAAATGCTTTATTTAAATTGCTTTTTTTTTTAAGTAACAGAAGCGCTGCTGTTTACGAAGGTTACACAAAATGCAAAGAAAAGGGTCGTGAGGAGCCTGTTCGGAGATCCTTTTTAGGGTATTTTACACGATTAGGCACACACAGCGCAGCGCAAAAATCAGGCAAGCTGGAGTATACTTGACGTTGGCAGCATGTCGCTGAGCCTGGGCTGAAGGACATTAGACAGAGGTGTTAGTTTTTTTGTGTTTTGCGTTTTCTCCCGGGGGGGAGGGGGGAATCTATTTATTTTGACAGGAAAAGTCAGCCAGAGAGGACGGCTTGCTATTCCAGAACATGTTGCCGAATACCGTGGTCTCGTGGTACAGTTTCTATTGTAGTACAGTTGCAGATCGTTTTATAGTTTTTCACAGTTATTGAGTGCGCAAACCGTTAACGGAAAAGCTTAAAAGCTTACAACGATCCAGCGAAGGAAAAACTATAGAGAACAAGCGAAAAAACTTTGCCATTATATCCTACTGACGTCCTCGGCGATACTGTTGAAACGATGGAGAATCAAAGCAGCACTAGTATATGACTGCAGAATAGAATAGGAACGACATGGTTTCTGCGCGCATTCCGAAACACTCCGGCAATGTCACTACATTCTAATTCAATCTACAATCGATTGGAGATATATCACGTTGAACGAATAATTTCGAGTACCGACAAGTTCTGCGTAGGAAAAAGAGGAAAAAATTCAATCGGCCAACCCAAACGAAATTAACAGCCAGAATAACACTATGCGCCCCCCCCCCGCCCTCCATGCAGTCTTTCGTTAATTAGACATTCATTCTTAAGCACATAAAATCAGCTTAACATAATTGACAACATCCACCTTAATCTCATCGTGCGCGCAGCGCCACAGTTCATTATCTGATTTCGTCTCCGAAGTGAACTAAATCTCCGTAGACTTAAACACATCAGCAGCTGAGAGCTTCGAAGGAATAAAGCTCGTTACGGTAGAAAATAAGTGATATATGTATATTATTTGGACAAGTTGAACAACTCACGTCGACAGTGAGGAAAGTTCTCGAGGACGACATTTTGTGGAACAACAAGGAACACGCTAGTTAAAAGGAGTCGAAGAAAAAATAAAACAGAAAGTTTAACATGAGAGAATCTTTCCTCGTATCTTTTCATCAGAAAGTTTAGTTTGCACGACTTTGGTAAAACTGATGCTATTAAGAACAACAACAACAACATAGATGAATGGATGATGATGATGTGGGATGTTTCCCTGCGTTGAGTGCAGGACCCTACCCCATTCCAAAAAGGTTCACATGAAAGGATGACGAGGGAAGGAAATCCCTATAGTTCGTGAAGGAGGCCGGTGGCCCTCAGAAAGAAAAGCGCCAAGTGCACGGCACTGATGTCCAGGCTATTAAGAAGTAAATGCTCTTTGCTCGCAATTTTGTATTGCGGCATTTTCTTCCACAAGCCATTTAATTCTGTCGCTTTCAACAGTTCCGGAAGTTACGAACGAGGTTTTTTTTTCTTTCAAGCGATAACAACAAGAAGTTCCGTAGCACACCTATAGAACAATCATTTATGCGCCCTGAACTTTAATTTGGCATTTTTTAGCCGCACATTTGTTGAAGCCGCTTTGTTGTTTCATATTATCGATGTATGTTGTTCAAGACGAGCCGTATCAACACGCAAGCAAAAGATTTTAGGACTAGCAGTTTATTTAATGACGAAAAAAAAAAATCACGTAAAATGACGACTTTCTTTGAGGTACGTACTGGGTGTTAAAACCGCGTCACGAAATTCGCAGTAATTTTTAACGCTCATAATTTCAAAACTATTCAAGGTGTCCCAGTGAGCGCAGAGGTGACGTTGTATAGATAACAGATAAAAGTTTAATGTGATGACAAGCGTCACCGGCAATGGTGTGGGAGGGGTTATGTTGCGCAATAGCGGTCACAAAACCCTGTCAGTCGCCCAACAATCACTGCGCGTAGCACAAGTACAGTGCCTATCGGCAAAACAAAGGAGCTTTTGCCTAGCAGCAAAACAAATGAGGTGTGAAACGATACGTCTCAAGCACTGACCGTACATATATAATTTTTATATAACACAAACTGTATTGGTTCGCTTCATAAACGTTGATACAGAGTGAACATATGCAAATAAAACATTAACATAAAAACTTCACCTGCTGTGTACTGCTGTCCCATGTACTAATTGTCCTCATTATCGAGGAAATGAATCTTATGTATAAAAATAAATAAATACAAAATAATTTGATATTTGAAAGTTGTGCGGGGAATAGTGCGTTCATGCGTAAATTATCTGACAATGCCGGCATATATTAGAAGAAAATGTGTTCAGACCCAAGCAAAACGTGCCCTCCAGGAAAGAGCAGATTCTAAGGAATGTAAAAATGTGCCACTCACTGCTGCAGAACGTTCTAGAGCTTATAGAAAGAGAGTGCTAAAGACATCAGAGTGACAGTACATCCATCGACGTCGGGCGTTACTCACACAATAATTTGCGATTCCAATTAACTACAGGTGGCGCCGCGAACTTCCAAGATGGCGGACGAAAGGAGGTCTCCCGAGCCAAGCAAGCGTAGTCGTCAAGGTGTCGGCCTAATTATGTTCATCTGTTTCAGTTTTTAATATCCACAAATGGGCATGTTTCATGAAAAAGGAATGAACTTTGTCTTCTGGTCATCTCATACTGTGCAGTTCAATTCAGAGAAGTAGGCAAAAAGTTCCCGTCCTCGAAGTTTGTTTACAAACGTCGGGAGTCGAGTGAACAAAGGCGACATTTTAGAATTTAAGAAGGCAAAGCAGGGATATGTTTCCAGGAAGAGTGACATTTCATGTGTTTTCGAATGTGGGTTAATAGTCTGCTGGCAATACCATGTTTGAGTTTCTCCTCCTATAGTCCCTCGTATTTACGTGTGAGTGTTGCAATGCAAAGGAACAACAGCTCCGTTGGAAGTGTAGTGTCTCTAGTAATTGATACGTTTTGTCGGAACATAGAGAAGTAATCATAAAATTGTAATGCATAAGTTAACGTTCACATGGGCATTTGCAACACCTCAAGATAACACTTATTTTCCTTTGTTTCGTGTGGTGAAGATAACGTGCTCATATAACGTTAGCCCTGACCCTTATGTTTTCAGAACTCTGACTGTATGTCAAAGGTATACGTGAACAATACATATTTTGAAAACCCTTGGCGTACACGCGTATATCTGACACCTTGTCTTCACTTTACACCATCCATGTGCAGCTATTTAACATGCATTATGTTGTGCGGTGAACATCTGAGCGCTGGAACAGACGCTCGGGCAAAGTGAAGTATTCGTTTTCTCTACCGCTCTTTGTATTTACGTACAATTTGGTGCAATACTTTTATCTTTGCGAGTCATTCGTTGATACGTATGCGGCACTAGACAGAAGCTTTCAATCCCAGAGAACATCCATAGTGGATGCTTGTCTACGCCGCATTAGTACGGTGATATTGTTTACTTTGCCTGAGGTGTGAAAATGCATATATATGAACACGACAAAGAAATGCGGGTTCCTCGTTTGGTATTACTAAGGTTAATATTAAGATAGTATATCGTGGTAACAGAGTTCGTCCGGAAACTTGGTCGACACAAGGGACTTCCGTTCCGTTCTTCTTGGTTGGGGAAACAAAAGAAAGCGTGAGGCATTTTCAACAGACTGGGAATAAATTAGTAGTGCAACATTCCTCTTTTCGATGTCGATACATTCTTTGCTGCCGGCATTCTGTCCATAAGCAAGAGAAACGTATCGCTTCCCTGTCCGGACCCGCTGCCGGATTTCCACTCGCAGCTTTCCGAAATCGCCGCCAGGTGGCCACGGCTTCGCTGGAATCACTATATTTCGCGGCTCTACGTGGCGAGACAACTATGATCTTACCGATACAAAACGAGTCAAAATGACTTCAACCATCATGGATACCATGCCCGTGTTTCTATGTCAAACACCAACAAGCACAGCCACCGCCATATTTTTTTTTATTTTTTTAATCATGGTCCTACTTCACCACGTTGCTATGCGTCAGCTCGTTATGCTCTCGGTGCTTTGTCAATATTTTTATCGCAGTTGCGGGTGTAGCAGTAGCTCCGTTTACATGGAAGCGACACAAGTACACTTAACTGAATAAGTCGATCTATCGCTATACATGTAAGCGGGTCTATCGACACAGTGAAGACAAGTCGTTTGGCCCCGTCAGTCGACTTATTCAGCCACTTTCCATGTGCCACTGCCAGATGCCTCGTCCTCCCTCACATCAGAATACTATAGGTGGATGACGCTATAAGAGGCGGTGGATGACGGTAGGAGACGGATGAGGAGGAGGAGGAGGAGGAGGAAGAAGAAGAAGAAGAAGAATAGCTGATGGCGTCTTTGGTAGCGTGACACCAACGAAAGAAATGGGGCAACTGACTCAGGGAGCAAAGTATAACGAATGTGATTACTTCATTATGTACAGGAGATATACAAGTGGTCGGCGCTGCAGCCATCCAGCAGCGTGGATTACTATCCATGGTGGAAGACGAAGATGCTCCGATGGCTCCGCTTTTGTAGACTGCGTTTGGGGCCCACGTCCTTGTAGGATTACAGGTACGAGCTCTATTTTGGTGGCCGGAGTTCGTGAGAAAGGCGCCGGCCATGACGGAGAGAAAAAAATCACTCATAAGGGACAACAGGGGAAGTTATGCTTGCTTCCCGCAATGCGTGTCTGGTTTGGTCGCCCACCCTTGACGCTCGAAATTCTCTCCTGCTTCCAATCAGTCTACGAGGTCGACTGCTTTGCATGTGATAACAGAGTAACAGAGTATGTGTCCAAAAAAATAGAACTCAAGCAGCAAAATGTACTGAAAGTCGAGTGCAAAAGGGGTGGCCGGGTAGGTGGAAGTCCTTGAACAGACTCGTGAAACTAAAGAACATTGATAAGACACATACCGTCCACCCCTATTGCACTCGACTTCCAGTGCATTGTGCTGCTTGGGAAGTGACGGCTGTCTGATTATGAAAAGAATGGCGTGCCGATAGGCTGCAAAAGTATTTGAGAAGTAAAAGAACTCACGCGATGACAAAGTTTTGTGTAACGTATCTAAATTTCAAGGTTACAATTCAGAGACGAGGGTGGCGCTTGAGTCGACTCAATCCTGCAGTGCCCTATGGCGCCTAAGTCGACATTCATATGTAAACCTTCGCCAAGTCGACCGTAACGATCAGGGCCTTATCCGTCCATGTAAACGCAGAGCATAGCTTCTCTTCATTTGGAGATTGTTCTTGTAAAAGATCCATAATTACCTTGGTAGTACATGCTAACAGAGTGGTGCATGTTCACAGATGAATTTATTGAGCGAAGGCTTTGTGTCCATAAGCTTGTCGTCTAACTGCGCCGTATACGTGGCTAAGGCCAACAACTTACGCTCTCTGCAATCGACTAATTTATATATAGAGTGCAGACATCGCCATGTCGCATTTCAGATGGCTTTCATACTTTGCTTACAGTACTGCAAAAAAGTAGTCTTCCGAAAGTCGAAGCAGGATTCATCGTAAGCTTCGCACGCTACGCTATGACGCAAAGCATAACGCCCCTCAAACAACCAGGCCACAGCTCAGACTCTCGGCCTGGCAAAAAGTCACTTAAGGAAGAGAGAACCTGCGAAGAACCTAAAGAGTCGAAACACATCCTCCGCTCCAATTACAGAAAGGATATCTGAGCATGCCGCATAGCCTATAGGGTGGAGACAGGGTACCCAAAATCCGTCAAAATATCGGTCCCTCTAAAACAATCCCTTTAAATACGTGCAACAAGCCGTACAGAGCTAGAATACATACAGCCTATACACACGAAACTCCACTGAGAATTATTACCGAGAGTGAGACCTGTAAGCTCGCTATTCGGCGCGTGTGTGCTCTCTAATACTATTGCATTACACACTTCACTCAACACACATATGAAAAGAAAAGTCTCGTCATACAACAACAACACAAAAGACAAACAAAGTATATAGAAACAACACCTTGAGGAGCTTCATATTACTGCGCGGATTGCTGAGGACGCTGTGCGATGCAGGCGCGGTGAATAGCCGTGTCAAATTGCAACAGGATGTACAATAGTGACGAAGGTTCCTCTGCCGTCCAGGTACATCAAAGACGATTCTGCAGTCGACAGAGAGAGAGAGAGAGAGAGAGAGAAAAAAGAAGGGCTTTTGACTGTGCATCGGCCCCCAGGCATTCCATTTCCCCTATCTCCGCTCCTTCGAGGCATTCTTTCCTTCCTTCCATTTCCAAAAGATGGAGTGCCAATCCGTGAGGACCCAGGGCGATGTTGCGCCTTACACCCATACATCTGTCCTCCGCTCCAAACCGAGCCCTATACACGATAAAACGACCGGCGTATAGCGCCTGGGTCCGTAGCCCCCTCGCTCCCTTGTTGTTTTTACGCGATATTGAATGGATACTGGAAGCGAGATTTGCTTCGTACGTTCTCGAGGTGGTGATCATGCTTTCTTTTTTTTTTTTTTTTCGTGCAGAGCGGGAGGCTTTTGCTTTTCGCTTCACGTGGAGCGAAACGGATGCGCATTAGACATTTTGACGGTCTGCGGATGGACGAAATAAACTTGAGTATACTTGGCACGTGTGTGTTTCGTTTCGTTTCGTTTCGTTTCGTTTCGTTTCGCACTTTGGTTCTGATGAGGCGCGAGATGCCCAAAGGAAAAGCTGAAATAGTTCCATCAAGTCGCGACAAACCACAGCGAAAGCTACTCAGGGAAGGGTAGCTTCATCTATATACGATTCTGGTTAAAGAGGGCTTTTCTTCATTTTCACTTCATCTATTCTCATCCCATATGTGTCCTGCTAAGTGTGTCTGCTAAGAGGAATACTGATTAATATGCTGAACTCAGACACAGTGAGTGATATTGCATAGTGAAAATGTAGTGGTACCACAGTGTTGCAGGGACCGCAGGCTGCCATAATTCTCACTTAGAGATTTTTGTTTGTTTGTTTGTTGTTTTTAAGTTCGTTAACCCGTGTTCCTAGCAGGGAAGGATAACTGACGTATTTTCGTTACCGTTTCCATTTTCGTTACTGCTACACGTATTTCCGTTTCCGTTATCTGTTTCTGATACCAGCTTTTCAATTTCGCTTCCGTTACTGTTTCCGGTAACGAACGGCTGCTACGGAGCTGCGGGAAGACAGCCAGTCGGGCTCTGTTAGCATCCTGTTTTGCACAGGTGCTTCTTCGGTGTCACGCGAAGACAATACAGAAGTAATTTTACGTCGATCGGGATGAGCACATCTTGTAGGATTTTTAGAGAAATGTAGGAACATGTCTTCAGTCACTCTGAGTCCAGCAAACCAAGATGGGATGGGCGTAACCTTCATCCAATGTCGCATTCATAGTCGGACACTCTCAGTAGTAAACAATATTGCCACAGCCACGGTGAAATGAAGAAAGTGAAAAAAAAAAATAAAAAATCTTGGGCTGTCATCCTCGTGCTATGGTGGAGAGGAGTGCGTGGAGTCTATGTTGTGTAAGTCTCATGTCTTGATGTCATGTAGGTAGGTAATGTCACCAGTGTGTAAGCGAGTGATGCACCCTCGATATCGAATATTGCGCCTTGTTTCCACGCTCTCGTGTAGTGTTTAGAGCATTACAGGGAAATGGAGTCATCAAAATACAAAAATAAAATGAAAAGTCATTGAAATGTCATCGCACAACAGTAATAGCCATTACCCGAATTCAATACCGGACGATAATTTTCGTTTCCGTTTCGGGTAATGGAGGATAGTGGTATGCGTTTCCGTTTCCGTTATCGTTACGATCTCCAATTTCGGTAATATACGATTTCTGTTTCCTTTACCATTGCCGTTACCCTTCCCATGTTCCTAGTTTGGTGCACCAGCATGAGACCTACAGTAAGAAGTCTGCAACTTGGACACGCACATGGTTAACAAGGGCAGCACTTGCATGTCGTTTTCAAGGCTTAAACGTGGCCTAGGGCACGTTCGCGTGAACGTTCAGGAGATTTCTCAGTGCCGCCCTCAGTAGCTTTCCCAGTGCTCTACGCACGAGCAGCGTTGAGGACAGCATGCATGACTGAAGCCCTACCGAAAGCACTGAGGATACCACCAGGGAATTTCCTCAATGTTCGTGCAAGCGGTCTAGTCTGTTTCCTGTTAGATAATACCTACAATGGCGAAGGTGTCGGTACTATGTACATTTTCGTCAGCATCAACTTGTCAACGGTTCTTCGCAACCGGTCAACCGCAACCGCAAACCGGTCGCTTCGGTCAACCGCAAATAGAGCAGTAAGCCACCATGGCAGCGTTGAGCAACTCAACCTCGTGATTATTTATCCTCATGTTTAGAATTTCGTGAAAGAGTTTCCCAACGGAACCAATACTAGAAACCCTTTCCCCATACCATCCACCTGCTCCGCATCTCGCATTACGTGCTTAACGGGTTCCAGCGAGCATTATTAATACTGATTAATGACCTCAAGGTTTCCACCGCAGTAGTCGGTTTATCTATTAGACTTGCCCGTCCTAGATGGCAACACCAGGCACCCGTTGCACCTTCCTATAACTTGTACTGATGGCACAAAAAATTCCGTCTTCAGCTGAGTTCCAACCCGCAAACTTTGGATCGCAATGAGCGGACACATTGATATGTGATTCTAGGTAGACGGTAAAAAAAAAAAAAAAGAGGAAAAGACACAGTATATTCTTGAAGCTATGTCCTAAACGCTTCAACTGCACTTACGTTAGCTGTTCTTTCGAGGGACACTAAAGTGTAACGTCATCTTTATTGCGCTAGAAGAAGTTTTCGCGCTTTAGTGCCCCTTTAATATCTTTCAACGCTGTCCCTATCGTGCCACACAGCGGTTAATCCCTCAGTACATATCTAATGACCGATGAAATTACTTTCTCAACCAACGGAGGCCCATATGAAGCCGCCACTAAACCATGGCTAAAGGAAGCAGAAAGATGAAGCTTTTCTCCAGACGCCAAACTTTTCCCCGGAAGTGATCAACACAGATAGATTGTATACGTGGTGCGTGGACTTCACTTAGAGGAGCAGCCGCCCTGCTCCTCTTATTATTATTATTATTTTTTCGCCCCGGAACGGCGCAAGAAATAAAGCGCGGCTAGAGCAAATTCCTGCAGCCGTCCGGAAACGTTCCGGGTCACTAGAGCGCATTCCAGATATCCGCCAACCGCAAGAACAGAGGAAACCTCATCGCCCAGAACGGCCTCCCAAAAACGTTCTCGTTGGCAACAGAGTGTCGGACCGCTACCCGCTTTTTCTCTCACTTTTTTTTTTTTATAAGCCGTTTTATTGTCTTCGCGGAGCTCGAGTAGAAACGTTATTATGGTTATACGGTCTTCCTTCTGCTTGTGCGTCGCATTCGTGTTTACATTGTGCTGTAAAGAGTGAAGAGCAAGGGGGGGGCGTGGGCTTTCGGTAATTGGTTTAGAGTGTGGCTCCTTGACAGGGTTCACTGCCATTTCTACAAAGCGGTCAAAAGACCGCGTCGAATTACTCCTTCGAATAGTGTATTGTGCGTTACTTGAGTTGTTTCTTTTTAAGTCGAAATGCCACGTCTCCACGTTTTTGTTTACGTTACGGTAAGCTTTGTAGATAGATTTCAGACTTTTTTATCGTGTTAGCGCCGCGAAGCAACTGTGGCTATGAGCGGCGTACAGATGAGGACAGATGGAGAGAGGACAGCAGGAAGGAGTGGGGGACAGGGGGGTAGTATGTGTCTTGGGCCGACTTCATGGGGCAGCGCGACGATATTCGTCTGAAATGTCTTCGGGAAATCCAAGCTTTCACACTAAATGTACTTTATTTATCAACCAACGCCCCGAATGGCATCCTACAACGGCAACTCAGAATCTTATCAGTCGACTGGGTGTGGTAGACGAGGTACCTCGAAAGCCATGTTATCAACGGTACACTAATACTCACTAACACAGTGAGCTTTAGTATACTGCTACCCGGAGTCCGGCAGGTTGCCGCGATAAAAGCAAGCCAACTCGTGGTATCAACCTATAATAAAAATAAAATTTAAAAAAATTACTTTTTTGTTTGTCGTCTGCAGAACAAATTCCTCGCCTGTGGTTCGTGTACGTTTTCCTTGCCGTCCGTAGTCTCAGTTTCTTTTGTGCATTGTTTTTTTCGCTCAGCAATAACAATGATTCGAACAGAATGATTATGCATTCTACTAAGTCCTAAGATCCAACGTATGAAGCAGTCGCGCAGCCGTCCGTCAAAAAACATTCGGATCTATCCCGATTGATCTGTCTCGCATTCTGGAGAGGCAACAACGAGGAGAAAATAAAGAGCGTTCCGTCGAGTAAGACTTCAGAGAATCACCTCTTTCGGATAACAATAATATTGAGACAAGAGACGCGGAATGCGGACTTGTCACGCCGTCGAAATGTACGCGCGTCAAAAAAAAAATAACACGACACTTGTCTGCATTTTCTCCGACTGTCGTACAAAATGCAATGAAAGATATTGCGCCACATCTTCAAAGCCATTATTTTCCCCGATCTTTTCTTCGATCCAAATGTCTGGCATGCCTTGAATGGCCCGGAAATGCGCAAGAGTTGAGCGAAAGACTCCTCATCGCATCGCTCTGGCAGCAGATGCAAATGACATCCGTTTTGCTACCTTCTCCCTCGTTCGTGCCACTGAAAATAACTCTGTCCTTCCCCCACATCGAAACCCTTTTCACTGTTTCCCGCAGCGGTAGGCACTTTTATAACGTCGTTATGGCTTTTTAAGTAGTCGAAACTGAAACGGCGGTGCGCGAGCTTCGTCACTAATGCGTGCCATTTCACTGATTCAAAAGACTTTGCCCATTATACGCGCATTATATTAACCCTTCGGTTACGAAATTCTCGGCAGACTCTGAAAGTGCGTAACGTCGTACGCGGTGTCTATGCATATGCGAGGGTGTGCTGAAAAGTTGTCGGCCCGACGCACCGTACGGACGTGATCTCTGGACACAAAGGGCGATGCGAAGAAGAAGATTATGAGAAGTTGTAGGTTTGTAACGCGAAGTGTACACTTTTGCTCGGCCTGTCAACAGCACCACGTCTAACTAGAAGCGTGAAATTTTCAAAGGTTGAACTTTGGGCGGTCATGAAGTTCCTGTTCATGCGGAACAACACTCAGTGGGGAAATCTGTGAGTGCCCATGAGTGTCGAGTGCCCATCATAATCAACCGTGAAGAAGTCGTATTTTTTTCATTTTTGTTGTTGAAGAGTAGCAAGCCAAGTATTGGCTGACCTCTCTCAACACTCAAGAAGAAAAAGAAGAAATCGTGTGTCAACTTTCAGCATAGGGAATTTGACATCGAAGACGCCCGAAGATCAGGTAGACCTTCAACGGTGTCAACATCCGAAATTGCTGGCTGTCCATGGCCCCATTTTGGCAGACCGGCGTACCTAGGCTAAAACAATTGTGGAGACTCAGGCATATCCAGAGGTTGGGTTGTGATCCATATCCATTGGGTTTGTAATTCGTGAAGGGTTGGGTATGGCGAAGGGTTGGTATACGGAAGCTGTCAGCCAAGTGGGTGCCGATATATTTGTATTCCGCGCAGTGAGAAGACAATACTCTAAGTTCATTTTTCAGCATTTTGAGGGCAGATATGCCGTATTTCTTTTTTCAGGGGTCGAAGCACCTTCAGGGACGATGTGCCGAGCGCGTTGAACTTGGAGGTGAATGTGCCGAATTCTAGTAAAGCTAATAATCAAGTTGTAATAAAGGACTGTGTGTCGCGTTCTTGCTTGTCGGGTCTTTTTCAACTTTTTAGGATCTTTTTCAACTCAGAATTTTTCAACACCCCTTCGTAAGTCTGCACATTTTGAGTCCTTCAAACTCCACATGCACGTGCGGAAATGTTAATCATATGTGCGATGTAAACAGTAAAATCTAACGCATTACCCAATGAAAGGATAGAGCTCGGTTGACGTGTAGCCCTGTGTGCCCGAGTACCCACCGAAGGCAGATACGGTGGCCGACCGAGGAGAGGTGGGCGTACTCCTGAAGTACCATGGTACTCAGATCGCTCACGACGCTCGGGTGGTATGCTGACAGGAGTGCCGAAGACGCCTTGCTGTCTGTGAGGACAACCCACGCATCAGGCGCAGAAGCAGCGATATGCCGAAGAGCGGCAAGCAGTGCGACGCGGCTGCGAGACGCGCCGCGCTTGATGCGGCTACGCCGGTGCCCCTATTGCCGCTCCCGTTGTCTGCGTGTCGCCCGCTAATACGGAGTCTCTGCGGCGACGGCACCCGCCAGTTTCTTGTAGGCGCTATCCGACCTCATGCATTCCTGCAGTCCATTGACCCCTAACTGGAGTTTGTCATCCGCTGCCGCTGTACCCGCGAAGAGGAGTCCCTTCTACATCGTCTTCGGCTGAACGTTGCCCTCACCCGTTCACTCCTGTTCAAGATTAGGCCGCGTCCCATCTCCCACTTGCCCCTGCTGCGCCGTAGAAGACGATATTTCCCATCAGCTCCTCCACTGTCAGCGTCACCACCATCATCGGGCCGTGCTCTGGCAACACCTCTCAGAGCTTGGGTGCACGGACGGACGGACGGATGGATGGACGTTTCCCTCACAACACTCCTTGGCCCTAGCCAGTCGGGTGTCACAAAAGCGGTGTTCCGCTTTCTGCGTGATACGGGCCTCCCCTGTGAGCCGGGTTTCTTTTTCATTTTTGTTTCCTGTTTTTTTTTTAATCATTTATTTGTTTGTCTTTTTTTATGTTGTCTTTCTTTTTGTGTGTTTAGGGCATAGCAAGCCGGCGTGCCGCATGGCTGACCTTCCCCCTTTTATTTTTTCCTTTTCCTTTTTTCTTTCTGCCCATAACTCCCCCCCCCCCCCCTCGGTTGACGTCTGCGCACGAAAGCCGCGCTACGACATATCTCCAGAGTTGGACAACAATCGCCTAATTTTCATCTTATTCATAGCGTTAAGGCGCAGATATGGTCCAACGTTTCTGGCGTGGCACTCAGCCGAAGTCAGACACGCCAAGCAACAACAACAACAACAACAACAATAAATGAAGAGGTGATGATGACATGGGATGTTTCCCGGTGGTAGCCACAGGACACTACCCCACTTCACATTGGTTAATATGAGAGGAAGCAAAGCGATCCGGGAAATATGCGTTTATGGTCAGACGCGCGTCAGCAGTGGCCTGCGACCGTTGCGCATGCGCAAAGTCGCTCTCACTTCAGCAGCGCGACTGCGACTGCGCTGATGTGACTGCGCGAGCGCGGTCGGCGAAATATAGAACATGTTCTATTCTGCGCGGGCGACTTCCTAGCGTGTTGAATGCCGCCGGCCGCGCTAGCCACTAGACTATAGAGGGTGTGATTTACCCCGGCGTAGCGCAACTGTGCAGCGCGCGTACGCGCAGCACAGTTACGTCGGACTATATATCTGCGCCTTTAGAAACACGCACCCCTATTTGCTACTGACTGAGCATGATATTATTCTCCCAGTGGCTTTCTGAGCACATTGGCGTTGCAGGAAGTGAGGCAGCGGATGCTGCTGCTGTCGCTGCCCACGGTAATAACGGATGTGATTGGACCTCATTCACTCCTCCCGATGCGAACTTGTTCCGTTACGGCAGCTTGCTGCAGACAAATTTCATCACTATCGTCGATCTGTGGAAGCTGCAAATGACTACCTTAGTCATACATACCGTTATGAAGTTTTCCTATCTTTCGTACTGTGGGCAAGTCACGAGCATCCATTTTGTCTGTCCATAAATCGGGCAGCCATAACATTGTTACTAATTATATATAGCTGTAAGTATTCTATGCGTCTGCTCCAAAGTCTTTGAACACATTATGTTAATCTATTCTCGTGCTTTAAGCGCAGAATTGCAGACAGTCAGCATGGCTTTATGCCTGGGAGATCAGCAGTCGCAAATCTTGTATCATTCATGTCAGTCTCTTCCCCAGCGGTTCTTTCTCGTGGTGAAATGGATATAATCTATTTTGACGTTTCGAAAGCATTTGACTTAATGAACCATGATCTGCACCTTCATAAGCTTAATTTATACTGTGTTTCTGACTGTCTTGTATGTTTGTTTGCCTGTTACTTACGGCATCGCCTATACTCTGTTTGTGTGTCCGAATCCTACTCTGATACCTATGTTTCTACGTCTGGTGTACCCCAGGAGTCAAATCTCGGACCTCTGCTGTTTAATATTTTTATTAATGATCTTGTATCCTGTGTTAAACATTCCACCATAGCTACAGTATGCTGATGACTTCAAAATAATGAAAAGCGTAACCTCGCCTTCAGATTGCTTACTGCTTCAGGAGGATGTTTACAGTGTTATTTCTTGGTGTACCTCTAATTTCCTCAAAACCAACACGTCAAAAACTAAAGTTATCTCATTCACGCGCAAGTCTCAAGTAACCCGATTTCAGTACTTTTCTGATAGCGAAATAGTGCGAGTCGACACTATTCTTGATCTCGGTGTTGTCTTTGATGCGAAGCTTCATTTTCATGAGCATGTGAGAGGAATTCGTTCTGCTGCTCTGCGTATGCTTGGTTTGCTCACCTACAGCTGTAAAATGTTTTCTTCTCACACGGTATTTCTTATACCCCTGTCACACGGGCATTTCGATCCTTCTCGAATCCGATCTGCATCGAACTTCCCGATCACGCTCGAGTTTTGACGCTGCTACACGGCCACTTTCAATGCGCATTGAATGGTTGACTTGTGCAGATGAATAAACGGGACTCATTAATTTCGCGTTTCCTATATAACAGCGATATTAGTGGTAATTTATCGTATACCGATGTAAGCATCATTTGTAGCTTCGCGCGCATGTCCGTCTTAAGTTATGACAGTTCACCGGGGTCGAGGATGCAAATGGCGGCCGTCGAGCCGTCTTGAAATTCTCAATCCTGTTATGGGAACCGTCTTGAGTCAAGCAGGATCAAAGTTCGATCCTGCTTGGAAGCGGCCGTGTAGCACCATCCGATCTGCATTGGGTTCAAGCAGGTTCGGTCGAGCAGGATCGAAAATGCCCGTGTGACAGGGGTATTACTCTATATAAAGCTTGCGTCCTTCCCCGACTTGAATATGCGTCAGTTGGTATGGAATGCTTTATGTGCCCCCGATATCAAACGTCTTGAAGCTGTGCGAAAGAGGGCATTTCATATTATTCATTCGCGTTTCTTGCGGAATGGTCCCCGCATTTTTATCGTATGACTATGACAAGCTTTCAAATTACCTGAACTTGCTTGCTCTTGTTAACCGCCGCCACATTCATGACATGATGTTTCTTTATAAATGTGTGCACTCCATATTTGATTCCCCTTTTCTGTTAGGCCGCCTAAATATTTGTCTCCCACGTGCTACTCTGCGGAACCCCCCAACGTTCTATGTCAACCACTGCTGTCCTAATGATCCCCTTACACGGTGCCAAATTTTGTTTGACTCGCTTCCTTCATCTCTTGATATTTTTCATCATCACGTACATCATTTAGGTGCCATATCTTTTCTCATTTTTCTGAACTTTCTTTTCTTTGACTTTTTCTGATAATTTCCCATCCGTTGATAATTGTATGTGTTTCTCACCTTACAATGTGCGTGTGCTCTTTTCTTGTTTTCAATTAAAGTCATGTACTTTTTTTTCATGTACAGTTTTTTTTATTGCATAGGTCGTGTCTTGTTGTTAGTGCATATTGTCTGTATTTGCATATTGTATTATTGTATTTGTGTATATATTGTGTCTATTTGTAGTGCATTGTATTGTATTTGTGTGCGCCAACATTAGGGTCGTCATGACCGTTCTTGGGCACCAATAAAATATTATTATTATTACTATTATTATTACTATTATTACTACACCAGCTAGTCGGCTGCGTTTAAATGTTGCCAATAGCCCGCGGCGATTACTGGTATATCTGGCCACCTCCGCAACTGGAGTGAAGCGCCGTTCACGGCGCCACTCTCATCTCGCAACTCATCCGCTATAACAGCAAACTGAACTCTGATCCCGCACAACATTTTTTGTTTCTTTTTTTGTCGCATCTCTCCTATAGCTCCGACGTCTTTAGTCACGCGACCTTAACCAACGCAGAAAGTTCCGGTATACTCAAAGTTCGAGTTGCAAGCGTCTTAACTGCGTGATTTGCAGCGTTACTTTCGCTTAATTAGGTTGAAAGCGCGGCAACAAAGGCAGGCCTCTGTAATTGCTTTTGGCTAACTCCCTTGCCTCACTGTGTGCTATAAATGGATAGCAAATCTTAGCTCTCCCTCGCTCCAGTGTTAAGCCTCGTTGCTAAGCTAGAAGAGGGTACGCTCATGCATAAGGGCAAAGATTTGCCTTGGCACGTGGCAAATCCTGGGATTTCAGAAAACGTCATAAATCAGAGGCGATATCCGACTTGAGCCCTTTTTATGTTCCCAAAGTTATTGAAAAATGGAGCGAGAGAAAAAAAAAAAGAAAAGAAAGACAGCACGCCATAACGCGGTGATGACGGGAAAAAAGGGATAGAAAACAGCTTTTCGCAGTGATGGTAATATTCGGGTAATACGCGAAAACGGTGAAAGCTTAAATTTCGTACGTAATTTTGGTTTTCATCGTTTTTTTTTTTTTTTTCGATGCGAGGAGAGGCGCTTATTATCTTTCAGATATCAAAATATCGGCTGCATATTAGATTTCGGGTGCTTCCTGTTTTTGTTCATGTGTTGTTTTTGCGGTGAGCCATTTATTTTTATTTTTCACAGGCCAGTTTCATTTCTGACAGCAAATAACGCTCCTTCCCAAACTGTCCTGCTCTTGGAATCGTATTCTTCATGCCATTGACAATACAACTGATCATCGAGCTTCATTCTTAAATTAGTACGCGACTCGTTCCACCTGACTATATGTTCAGCTTCGCCTCCGGTGCTTCTGCAGTCCATCTAGCATGTCATCATCAAAGAGTGGATTTTTAGGCTGTAAAAACTGTGCGTTTGCGCTTAAAAAGGCAGTAGAAAAGGCTAAAAAAAGGCACGTATTTTCGAGAAAAATGGACTAGCAGTATTGCGACATAACTTCCGTGAAGGAGGCATCGGACATGTCGTTCTGGAAGTTGGACGCGCTAGATCGTTTCTCTGGAGTCGTATCCACATCTTGCGTGATAAGAAGTGACGCAATATAAGATGCTCAACCTCAGCTCGTAAACTCAGAATGTGAGTTCGTACAACGGGAATTTCAAGAAACATCGAAAGTCTCTACTTTCCACTGGAAGTGACTACAGGCATCGTAGTAATCCATCCCAAAACCTCAATTACGACAGAAGACGTAGAAGATGTTAAGAGTCGCAGCAACTCGTAGGGGACATGAGGTCTTAGAATCTGTCAAGTTGTCTCCTTGTTGAATTCCTAAGAGCAGAAGTAACCAGAACCATTTCTGACTGTTGCGATACGTAAAGTTCTCTTTCATGTCGTTCAGAATCGTATTGTACGCGGAGAATGATCTAGGCGATCGAAGCAACCGATGTGTGCTCGTACAGGTTGGGACAAAAGTTTACGGACACCCCAGCGGCTGGCCGAAGCGGGTGAGTTCACCGTTTCAGAGGGGTGCAAGGGTGCGCTGTTAGCGACACACCGCGGTAGCTTCCACTTTCGAGACACACCCAAGCAACGCCGTAACTGCCACTCCGTGTCGCTAACGGCGCACCCTACCCAGAGTCATTTATATGGAGAGTTTGGCCATTAGGAGGAGCCTAACTTGAAGGGCGTCATGCGACGTCAGGGCTAAGCCACCTCCCTCCTCCGTGCCGTATTGTTGTCCCGTTGTCAGCCGGTCGCAGACTCCATATTGATGCGGATCGTTGTTTACGATGCAAGGAGGGAATACACGTGCGTACATTGTCCTTCGAAAGCCCTTCGTCCTTGAACTCTTTCAGTTTGGCAACAAAGCCCCCCCCCCCCCCCCCTTATCACAGCCGGCTGTGGGTCATAAGCCGGTTATTCCTGTAGATCGCATTCATTGCGACAACAAAGCTGACGGACAGCATCAATATGGCGCACATCAGATGGCTGATAAGCAGATTCTGCTTGGATTCAGGCTTTATGGGTGGCGCAACGACGACTCTGACGTCAAAATAGGCTCCACCCATGAGGCGGCAAAAGATCAAAGAATGGCCAAACTCTCCCTATAAATGGCTCTGACCCTACCCCTTCCACCCCTCCGAACCGGTGAACTCGCCCGCTTCCACCACCCGCTAGGGTGTGTCGCACCGAAGAAAAAGTCCGCCGCGCTCGCATGTTCCGGAAGCTTTTGTCCCAACCTGTACTACGAACAAACATATTTGTTGTGCGGGGGCATATCGTCTGCAACAGTCGAATCGAAGTGTCACCAGTAAACAAGTGCGAGGACTACGGCGGTATGGAAACCAGGACCTCTTTTCAGGACGTTGTTTGCTTGCTGCACACTTTCTGCACCAGTTTGTGAGACGTCCTCAAGTACACGACGTATACGCCTTTCATCGCTTTGAAACAGACTTGTGCGTAACGCGTTACTAGTAATCGCGTTACTTGTAATCAATTACTTTTATGAGTAATTTTTAGAGTAATCAGTTACTTTACTGTCAAAGTAATTCTTAGAGTAATCAGTTACTTTTCTGAGTAATCGATTACTCAGTAATTGATTACTTTTCCGGTAGAGATTAACTCATCTTTCAGATGTTCTGCCCCAAAGTCAAGACCCTCGTGCAGTGAGCCTTTTTTGGACCGTTCTACTATACCAAGCGGAGGTCATTGTAATAAGGTTATGGAATTTCAGGGTCTCTCTCCCTAATCTCTTACTACACCAGTGTGGTGGTACCATTGTGGTAGCTTTGGAGGTGTAGTGAGTCGTGGGAAGATCCACGCAATGCTCTTCCACAATCGGGTCAACGTCTTCCCAGGCGATAAATACAGTAGACGTACAGATCTACTTGTCTTGCGCGTTTTTGTTTTTCGTGTTATTTCAGTTGTTCCGCTGTTGAACGATTTCTTTCTTTCTTTTCCCCCCCTCTGAGGCACACAAAGACGGGTATAATTTGCGTGAATGCAGAGTAACGACCGGAGTAACGCGTTACTTTTCTACTGGTTACTCAATTACATTTGGAGTCCAGTAATTGGTAACGGTAATCAGTTACTTTTTCCGTACAAGTAACGGTAACGGTAATCGATTACTTTTTTCGAGTAACGGGCACAAGTCTGCTTTGAAAGCGCCGATATAGTGTTGACTATAGCAGCTCCAGCCGCTTTCTGCTATCCAAGAGGATGCTCAGTGAAGCGTGCACTAAGAAAGCGGATATCAGCTTCAACTGTCTTTCTGAAGAAAGCCGCCTGTGCGGTTCTAACGAAGGCAGATTCGTCCATTGAGAAACTACTGACGATACGATACGTCGGGCAGCGAAGCAAAGTTAAAGTACTGCTTCCTGCCATGCATATATCCT
Organism: Ornithodoros turicata; assembly: GCF_037126465.1. NCBI lineage: Eukaryota > Metazoa > Arthropoda > Arachnida > Ixodida > Argasidae > Ornithodoros > Ornithodoros turicata. The sequence goes on from NC_088205.1 coordinate 5,794,762, forward strand.
ATCGCGAAATAATGGTCACTGGAGTGGTAGAGCTCTCGTCTCACTCTCTGACTTTAAGGGGAGGCATTTTTCGCTGCTGATCTAAACTGGGTTACGGTAGCGCGCAATCATTTCTGATGTTGACGTACACTCGGTAAAGCCCGTGCGCAGAGCATGTCATGTCATGTAAGCCATGTTGGGACAGGACGATCTAGGCCCGAATTTTTAAATCCTAGTTTCCTTTCCGATTCTTCTTTCCCTCCGAAAGAGAACCTTTCGCCCAAGTTAAAACAATTCTTCCCTTTCGGAATTCCTTTCGCAAGCACGAAAGGAACGCCTCTGCATAGGTTGCCGTTGGGCTACCTTTCGTAATAGTTGAGTTTGATTATATGTACAAAAAAAAAATAAAACTGACGATACTGAATTCGTCACCCTGGCTTCATGGACAGCAGGGACGCCTTGACAAAACGTGCCATAGCCTCGACCTTGTTAGCTTCGAAGAAATGAGGTAGGGCCTGTAGACTGGTTTGTTTAGTTTTTAAATTTCGGTTTTGAAAAAAAAAAACAAATAAAAACGCCCATTTAGGCATTTGTCGGCAGTTCTTGATGAAACAGGCACAATAAGTTAAAAAATGCAATAAAGACCTCATTCGTGCTTATAACATTGTAAGGCAGTATCTCGACATTTCCCGTGAAAACGGCATTTGCTTTAAAATACGGGCTCTGGATGTCCATCAAAGGTCATCCTCTCATCATCTTTACGTTGCAAATTCACAGTATTATACCACTGAGAAGTATAGATTAATCGATCTTTGCGTAGTAATTGTGGAATTCTTTCGGATCCGAATTACTTCTCGTCTCGCTGAGATTATCAGAGTACAAAGGAGTTACAAGATGTATGCGCGGATACGGTTATATCTGCGGATCCCCACGAATCGCATGACATCCTGTTTTGCGGGTAGAAATTGAACTTTCTGAAATCCGCGCGGATATATCTGTATTTTATGCCTGCCTGAGGGGGGAGGGGGATTTATTGGCAGAAACAAAAAAAAAACAAAAAAACAAAAGAAAGGGGAAGCCTGCCTGGTGTCCTTTAGGTGCAGCAGCAATTGAGAAAACTTCGTGAATTCAAACTGCCGTATCCAACAGTGCCATCATAGAAAACTGTGGATGGACTGAATGCCATAAGCATAAGCAGTTTGTATGCTGAGAAGCAAAAACGTTTGTCACGTAGCGTTAATGTGTATTTATTCCCTACTTTTTAGGATATTTAATATAACCAAGTAAACTTGTGTAGTACAAGTTCAATACAGTTCCATAATAATGTAGCACAAACTAATTACACAAAATGCTTACACAAGAGACGTCACACTCTAAGACAAGCTAAAACAAGTGTAATATTCCCAACTAGATTCCTAATATTCCCTAATATTCCCTACTAGAATGCAATGAGGCGGAAAACTCAATATCCGCGCGGCTGCGGATTTTACATCCGCCTTGTAGTTTTCGGATGTGGATACTGTCAATGTTATCTGCGCTCACCTCCATATATGGTCACCGTGAGCCCTCTTCGGCTTTCCTTCCATAACGTGCCATCCGCTTTTTATTTATCGCTCTTCACGCAACATCTACAACCGCGGTAAAAATAAAAACGAAATAAAAACGAAATAAAAGAACGCCGAAGAAATGACGTTCACATAACAGCGGCAAGAAGTGCAAAGCGGAAACAATTCCCTCATCATTTCTGCTACCTCATCTCCGTTATTTCGTTATTTTTTTTAGAGAGTTCGCATTCCTTCCAATAGCTTGTTTTTCGGACTTTTTTTTTTTTTAAAAGACCAGACATCAAAGACAAACGTTTCCCCCAGCCTGATTTTCTTTTCTCTCTCTCTCTCTTTCGGCTTCATCTTTTGGAAGGAAACAATTTTCTCGATGTGTTCCGCAAAGCGATTTTCCTCGTCCTCGTATCTCGTCTTCCAGCCTCACATCACACACATTGCATTCGGTGTCTCGAACGTGTCAGGCCTGCAAGACGCGGAATTGGTGACAGTTGTACATAAACAAAGATCAGCACAGTCTATCTATAAAAGGTACTCCAAAGTAAGTAAGTAAAGAAATAAATAAATAAAAAATACTGGCAGTGGTCTGAATACTGAAGCTGTCATCGTATGTTTATTGATGGTTGTTGGGGGACAGCGCAAGAGGTGCTAGCCTAAGGGCTCAAAGGGGCGTAATAACCGCATAGCGAGCGAGCTGTTCTTGTCCGGGGGGGGGGGATGACGTAAGGGACAGCGCAGTGGTAAACTACTAATAAACTACTAAAACTCTCTAATAACCACGGACACGCATGCCACGTTTCTCCATTACACGAAAGCTAAAACGGAAATGAAAACAATTGCCTGATTTTGAATTCGGGTCGGGAATTCGGGATTGACAATCGATCACAATGACATCAGTGACATGTTTCATTTCTTTTTTTTTTTTTGTTGTTGTAATTTTATTCCGTGTAATCCATGTCCTCAATACCGTCAGACAGCAAACGGGAAACGCAGCAGGATATTCAGGATACATCCGTCACTCGATTCTCCCAGTCCGCATAACCCTTGATGCAAACACACGCAAAGAGATATCTGCATAACATACTTCCCGGCATAGCACGAGGACGCGCGCCTACGACTTTTTCATTCCACCTTGGCACGACTGTACAGTTTTAGCAGCGTACGTAAGCCTGTGTGTGTATTACTGGAAGGGGGTCTCTTTGCGTTCATGTAGATTTGCTGGACCCAGAACTTCAGCGGGGCACTATACAGGAAGCAGGCCGAGAGTTTCGTTTAAATCGCGAAATGATTTCACCGAAGCGCACTTACGCGTCCGGTGTACGCGCGTAGTGTACCCAAACGCGCTAGTTACGCTGAAGGACTCTATCGTAACAGTGCTGGAAGGGGTGGCTACTCCAAGCTCGATTAGAGCCCTTCCATTAGCGGGAACAGTAACGAGAACGATATTGAAGACGTGGTATCAGAAACGGAAAAGAAAAATATGAGTAACAAAATAGTAGTAACAAATATACGCAATTTACTCTTCCCACACCTTTTGTCTTTGCAAAGCCACAGAAACTTTTAGGGAAACGAAAGAGGTTAAGAAATTTTGGTCTTTAGAGTACTTTCGTCAGGCTAGAATCTGCGTGGACAAAACAGGTAATTTCTTCTGAAAGGACCTACACAGCAGCCTCCACTAGAGGCCGCGTTGCACACACGCGAAGCAGAGCCGTATAGGGCCAGAGCCGTATAGGGAGTCTGGCCATTAATGGGTCATGCCTATACCTGAAGCTCCACCCACTTTTTCAGCTTCCCGACCAATGAAGTCTTGAAATATGGGGCGCTATCAATCAACCTATCCTCACTATTTGTCCCCGTATCCAGCATGGGCAGAGCCATTTTGGGTGGCAAGTGGATTGGATGGGATTGAAATGGATACCTCTCGCAATCTGCAGAACTAGGGGATTTTTGGTGCAAATTTGATGAACGCCACCTAGGGAGCGTAAGGCACGTCGAGAGTTGTCGTCTGCTTCCGTCGTTGCACCGCTGCCGGCAGAACCACCTGCTGGGACACATTCTGTCGTCGGTATGATTTTTAAACAAATCTACATGAATAGTTCGAATATAAGAGGCAAGAATGTTTATATCCATGAAATCCAGCTATTAAATATAAGATTGTACAGCACAGCGCCGTTTTTGTTATGATTTCGTTGTGATCGCCGTGTTCACTAGGCCTAACATCGGCGGCAAAACGTATTATTTTCGGTTAGATATCGATGGATGGGCGTAAGTTGAAATTGATTTCCGAGAAACGTATATCAGAATGTACATTTGTAGCGTAAAATCAGAGTAGTCTGTGAAAAAATTTTGTCACGAAATCCCCGCTTCACCGCTGTTTGTTGTTGTCGCCATTTTGGGTGGCAGTAAGGTGTCATGGCGAACCCCTTGGTAAAAAGCAACCCAATCAGAGGAGGGAAACTGTGATTGACAGGTCGAGCCTCTTTTTGTGACTCCTCCCAATGGCCAGACTCCCTTTTAATATACGGCTCTGACGCGAAGCTATAAGACCTAGCACCAACTAAGCGAGGCTGGAAGTCAGCTGCGTTTGAGCTAGCACGCGGATTCAGCAAGCGGGGCGCATTCCAAATGAACGTGGAGTTGATTAACTCCGACCAGGTTTCAGAGGCCAATGGGTATACCTCATTTGCAAAAGCAACGCAACCAGTTAGATAAGGTGCAAATGAGTATGGGGGTATGGCCGTGGTTTGCTTTGAAGCGTCAGGGCGCATTGTGCGTTTTCGCAGGGAAACAAGGTACGCTTACGGAGATTCGAAATCTTTTGATCACTATTCCTTTCTATACTGTCGTCGTTGGCTTTCATCGCATGGCTTCTAGAGACATCAGTGACTCGAAGCAATAACAGGTGTATTGACGAAAAAATAATTCGTGTCCAGGTGACAACCTTACAACTGGACATTTCGCTGCAGTTGTAGACACTAAAATGGCAGATAAATTTCACAACGTCCCATAATTGTATTTTATTCACTACGGCGTCGTTTTATTTATTTATTTTGCCTCGAGCTGTTCTTCGATACGCAAGTAAAGTTTATTATTATTTAAAACGTTGAGGGGTACTGTCCAATTATGACCATTTTCTGTCCATTTTATAAAGTAAATTATTTGACGATCAACAATTGTATTTTTATTCAGTATACCATGTTTTTTGCAACATCTCATCTCAGAATGTGTCTCAACTGTAGTCATGAACTGCCACTTTTCAGCAAGCTAATTTACGAGACTTGATACAGAAGCGACAGTGCGAAACACGGATGTAACCACAAACAAAGTGAGCAGTAGGAACAGTTTTCGAGAACAGAAGTTTTCTGAAACGCAGTAAGTGAAGGTGGATGGTGGATTTTTAGAAAAAATCAAAATACAGATGATAAAAGAGCTCGTGACGTGCTTCGTTAGATGAAGAAAAATGAGAGAGAGAGACGGAAGCCATTTTCTTTCCTGTTATGGTGAAAAAAAAAAAAGAAGCATTTCACATTTTAGAGGCAATAGAATAGTCCCAGCCTGACGAAATTACTTCCGTTCTTGCGAACGTATAAATGACGTTCCGCGTCTCCTTCGCAAACTTTTCTCTTGTTCGTTATATATTAATAAAGGTCTTAGAACGTGCGGGCGACATGGAAGCTCGCTATTTAGTAAAGAGAGGGTGTGTACCACGGGCGCAGTCCGGTCGCTATGCATAATAGTCTGCATACGTAGTCGAAGGCATTTCATCTAGGTAACAGATTTAACACTCTCGACGACAGCAGCAACGCGGGGGAGGTATACACTGCTTATAGCACCCTGTGTCAGATTTATACCGCACGTTAAAGAACCCAAAGTGCTTGAAATTATCTGCAGCCCAAACATACAGCGCAGCCCTAACTCACCATGCCTGCAAATCAACCTCAAATTGTTGTTGTTGTTGTTGTTGTTGGTGGTGGTGGTGGTGATGAAAGGGCTCGCCGTTGTCGGCCTCACAGAGGTGGGCAACGTCACGACTGATGCCCTGGAGAATGTGCGTCCTGGGCCTACTTCTACGGGAACTGTGCCGACATATGTCTGAAAGCGTCTGAGGAAAACTCAGGAAAAACCCCAGACAGCACACAGCCGGCACCGGCATTCGAACTCGGGTACCCGTATTATTATTAGATTTAACGCGCATTAGACCTTTTCAACGATGTCTATTTCGCGCACCTCTGTTGTGTATCTCAGCGTACCGTCATAGTTTAAGCATGTAGTAATAATAAAGTGCGACGCGTATGTTGTTAAGAGGTACTGTCGAACTGTAAGAGAGTACCTTCGCGATAACGCCTTGCTACTGGCAGACATTGGCTGAGTGAGACAGTGGCAACACGACATTCCAACTATGTCCTCTTTGGGGAATGTAGACCCAACGCTGTCATACCGACTGCCTGCAAAGCTTCCTCGTCCTCTGAAGTCACTCATCCACAGGCTACGTCTGAATGTGGCCTTCACTCCGTCCTATCGATACCAGCTAGGCTGTGAGGCTAGCCCTATGTGCAACGAGTGTGGCGTACTTGCCAACGTTGAGCACATACTCCTCAGCTGCCGGACCTATCTCAACGAGAGGCGTGCACTGCAGTCGCAGCTTGCCACCCTTGGCTGCCGCCCCTTCAACTTGTCGACCATCCTCGGCCCTTGGGACACCGCGGCCGACTCCAGGACGGCCTTACGTCACGTGGTTGACTTCTTTGAGGCGACAGGCCTAAAGGACTCACTATGACCCCAGCAGCGCCCTCGGACACTCCCACCACCACGATCACGTCCAGCATCGTCATCGCCACTTCGATCATTCCCGTCATCTCTCATCGTCATCACTTATCATTGTCACCACTCATATTAGACCCCTAGCTATGGGGTAGCGTTCCACTCCTAGAGTGGAAAATCTCCCCACTTCATCATCACAATATATATGTTGTTGTTGTTGGCTGAGTCCTGTTCTCACCTCATAGCTTTACTTGCAGTGGCAATCGGGTATTGTCGAAACTTGTTCAATACGGCCAACACAAACGATAAAATGATAAAACATTGAAAGTACTGAAATAATGAACAAGAAGCAAGTCAGCTGGTATGACAACTGAGGACACATAGTGACATCTGTGACAGATATGACAACTGTGCCCTCCATTGAAACCAGCGCGTTTATTATCGTACAAGCCTTCATGCTGTGGACTGCATTTCTGTCTGCTTGATAACTTGTACGATAATAAACGTGGTAGTTTCAATGTTTTGACAAGGTCAAGTTTTGATCAGCTGTGCTTGCGCTAAAATTTTCTGCATGAAACACAATAAAAAAAACCGTCGTTCCAGAAATTCTGACATTGACAGTTTGGTACCGGTATGCATCCCATTGTTTGCGTTTTTCATTCTTTGCTCTTACACGATACCTTTCTTGAAAGGACGGTTATAGCAACCCCTTTACATGGGGACCGATCCCACGTGGCAGATTGGCACCCGCATATTCTGTAAAGCGTGCTTTGCCACATCAAGACTGTTATGAAGGAGAAGCCACTATAACGAATCCCGCATTCGCCGCCGACGTCGCTCACACTAGTACGTAACAGTGGTTGCCCACTTCACTTGTTACAGTAACGCTTCTACACCGTGTACGTACGTTACGTATGACAAACCACTGTTCGATGTTTATTCACGAATTTATTTGTTTATGATTTGCATTTTATTTATTTGATGTCTTAACTAGAGAGCGACGTTGAGCAAGTTTTGGTTCTTGAACGAACAGAATATTATGTTTTTAGGCACAGGTAATAAACGGTCGTTACCGTGGTGCCATATAATGCGAGTCTATCTTAATTACGATCAAAAACACTACCCAAAACATGATACTTGCGAGAGACCCCAACCCACACTGCTACCTTATTTTTCCGCTTTTTGAATAACACTCCCAAATATCGTAACGCAGTTGGCATGAGACATGCATATTTTACGAAACAACGCCGTGCTGACAAAGAGCACGATTAACTGACCTTTACTCGCTGGCGGAAATGCTAGTAGCACACAGAGCACGGCGCTGCGCAGAGCCGATTTGAAGAGGCGACGAGAGGCACGCATCGTCACAACATTGTCGCACGCTGCACGCACAGTGTGAATCCAGCCCGAGTACCACGGAGAGTTTCGACACGGCAGCCGCGGCGGCAGGATGAGCCCGCGAGCGGGTCCTGCACGCGCTCCGCGAGCCCCGGGGCAAGAGTAAGTCGAGAAGTAATCTCGCTCCCACCGACAATGTCCCTCGCCCGCGATATGCCGCACTTTTATTACTGGGCACAGACAGCAGGGCTTCAGCGGCGTTCGTGCACTGCGTCGATTGGTGAGCAAACACGAGTGTCTTGCCCGATATCGAAGCTTTTTGACGGAGGCCCATTTTCGTGGCAGAGGTGGGAGGGGGCGCTGGTGTCCGAGGGGTTAAAAAGGAGAGATCGGTTGCCGTGGCAACCGACTCCGCGTTGGCCGCATGATCCCGTTCTTTTTGTTTCAGGTGGCATTTTCTTGGTTGAACTGCAGAGAAGTCACATTCCGTTCGGGTGATGATGTGTCGTGGAGGGGAGAGGAGAGCTGTGCTACTATGTTTCAATTTGAGAGAACCGCTATTTTCGAATCTAGGTTAGCCGCGTAATGGTTGCAGACCAGAATCATTTACACCGTTATGGCTAGTCTCGCAATAAAATTCTATTTTCGAGCACGTAGTTCTGTGTGCGTACAGAAAGATAGAAACTCCAGCGAACCCGTCAGGAAAGCCTCGGGATGAGATCCTCAGATATTTCGAGGAGAGACGATTCTTCTTTTGGGCTTTGAAGAAGAACTGTCTCTGCTCGAAATATCGGAGGCTCTTCGCTCAGCGTGCATGTGTAGTTATCTATGTTTTCTCGTTTTGTTAAATAATAATGTGTATGTTTCATTCTGTAGTAATAAACGTATTTAATGCATGTATATCATGCATCAATCAATCTATCAATCAAGATGTACGCGATGTATTGACAAGTATAACGAAGTCTTTAAGGGGCGGATATTTTTCTGAGTCATCCGTGCAGACGCCAATTAATGCACAATTCCAATGGCTCTTTGTTACCTCAGTAAGATAGTGTCTTACTTACTGTTTTGACGTGAATGTATATGCTACATTTGAAACTCTGTAGCAAATAGGTGTAGAATCAGTTGAAAGGGGTAAGTTACATTGGATATCTGTTGAGTAGGAACTCTTTACATTACTAGTTCCGCTAGAGTTGAACTTGGCAATTTTATTCGTCGATGCTGTGGTACAGAGGCCACAGGCAGTATCCACCACCACTCGGCACTATCTTTAAATAATGAGCTACCTAATGCACAGTTTGTGTTGATAGTGAGCAAGCAATTGCGCGCTATTATTCTTCAGCCATTAAGAGACTCCTTAATGCACAATTTATTTTCGAGATGGAAGAGGCCGTCAGTAATGATTAACCTTAATGGTCCCAGTGATCCATAGGCTGCATGGAATTACACTTCAACAACAAGGAAGCAGTTTTCTGCACTGTAATCGACACTTATTTACTATAATTACTTTGTTGCAAAATTCTCAATCTGGATACTTAGTTTCCCCATCCATTTCTCTCTCGATATAACCGTTCCGAACGAGACGACCACAAGTTTTCTGTGTCTTCTTTCACGTCTTTCTCTTTTTTTTTCTTTTTGTTATAGTAAACCGACTCATTACCACATTGAATATTACGTATCAACTGCCATTCTGAATCTATGACACAGTCCCTCGCGTCGTAACCACGTAGACTTACAAATGTGATCTATCACAGTTTCCGTGCTCTCCTTTTGCTCCTGTATTGTAACTCTATTGTAAGAGAGTTACAATAGAGAGAGCAAACAATAGAGTTTTAGCATACCGTACGCTATCGCCTATGCGTGCGTTAGGTATAGCGCAGTGGTTATGCACAATGCGCGAAGCTCTATTGTTTGCGCATGCGCAGAATCACCAACGCTATCCCTTACGTACGCAAAAGCGATAGTGTACGGTGCACTAAAACTCACTAATGTGTACGTCTCGTCCCCGTTGAAAACGTGAGCACAAACATTTCATGCAAAGTGTGTAATTCATGTAAATGTATGCAATGCGACCCACTGGAAGTGCTCAGCGTTTTCGTTTTCTTTTCTTTTTTTTCTCGGAGCTTTCGAAGCAGCTTTTGCGACTGAAATCTATAGAAAAACGGTGACGCTTTCTCCCAGACAGCCGAAATCTCAAACAACTGCAAATATTTCGACAGAAACATAACTCCAGGAGCCTGCGGCGAAACGACAGCAAAGGCATCCTGGAGTATCAAGCACGAGCATCACACGTCGAAACGGGTTTACTGTAGTATCACACAGCTTCGTTGTACAACTCACTCTGAAACCAGTTTTGCCGATCGTAGGGCGATATGCTAGTCAACTATGTTTTTTTTTTTCCCCTTCTTGGTTTTTTGCGTTTCGAACTGAGTATGGTTTCTACTTGATTTAAATTAGAAGCGCGGAAGTTAGTTCTATCACGAAGTAGAATGACACGGCCTTGCTTACCGCTACGTGTAATTAAAATGTAGATGAATAAAATAAAGTAAAACGCAGAACAACAACAACAAATGAAGGAGAAGTAGTGATGACGCAGAAGAAGCAGCGAGAAACCGAAACAATTTTTGTACAAGAGAGAAACTGATGTTCTGAGGCTGGAACAACATAGAAGGGACAGATACAAACAAAGCCTCAGTAATCAGTAAGCCAGTAATCAGTAAACCTCAGCCTCGGTAATCCAGAAGATGTTGGTTCGATCCCTACAGCTGGCTAACCTTTTCAGTGACTTTCATCTTTCATCGACAATTTTTATGTTTCTTTCAGCAGGACCTGTCTTTGCTTCGCGCTCACCATTAATTCATCCTCTCATCTTAACCTCTGAAGTGGGGTATGGGGTCCTGTGGCTACCACGAGGAAACATCCCATGTCACCATCTTTTCTCCATCATCTATTATTGTTGTTTCAGCAGGAGCCAATGTGCCACGGATTCCTGATCACAGCTATCCATACCGCATTGCTTCAAAAAGGTGAAGACCGTGGGGGCAGAACTCAGTACACGGTCGTTCCATGGATGTGACCGGTCGAATATCTAGAATGCTAGATGATCGTGGCATTTAATCTAGTTTCTTCCCGATACACATAACTTTACAACGACTGTCTTGCAACAACATTTTAGTCGTAGTGATATAGGACTGCCAAGTACGAACTAACTCAATCTTCTTGTGAACGCTTCCATCGAACACAAAAGAAGAGAAAGAAAGGAAAGAAGAAAGAAACTAAAAGAAAAAAAAAACGCTTCACGGTTGTTCATACGACTCATCAAGTCATTCGGAGTGCCATTCAAATAGTCATAGATCGAGAAGTTACCCGTCAGAAAGAACTCGTTACGAGTTAAATTACCGTGTAAAAAATGTAACTAAGTTAATAACGGAGTTCTTCGGCCTGAAACGTAACTCGCAGTTACGGAGTTACTTTAAAAAAAGAGCGAGTTGCTTCCAAGTTACTTCGGACACGAAATAGCACTGTGCAGCGCGCGTGAGCAATTGAGTTCGACCTTGAGTTGTCTGGGGAGTACTGCAACACGCTTAGATAGTTTTCGTTTATGTCCAACAATGCATACGCTTTGAATCATACTCTCTGTGGTCGCACAATGTTTCAGCTTCGTTTCGATGGCAGCGGTTCTTACTTCCTCAATAGAATACTGTCATTGAATGAAAATCACGTTATGTGGCATTAAATGCCATGAAAGAATCAGAGAAAACAAGAAAATATGTGGACGTGAGTGAAAATCGAATTAAAAGTAACTTGGAACTTAGCTTAAGTTACTTTAGCAAAGTTACCTGAAAAAGAAACAAGTTCCTCTGAAAGTTACCACGGCGCACAAGTGCCGAGTTAAGTTACAAGTTGCCAAAAAAAAAAGGAACTTAGTTACCTCGAGTTACAATGAGTTACCTCGAACTCTGCAAATAGTTACTTTCCGCGAACACTCGCGCGGTGAAGCCGAGCAGTACGCGTCAAAACCGACGCGGGATAAAGTGGAGACCGCCACACGTCACGAGTTCTTGCGCTTAACAACACAGACACAGCGCACTCACCATCCTAAGCAGAGAGGAAGAAGAACAACGACATCTTCTACACAATAACTAGTAGTCAACATTCGGCAACGACGCTACTTCTTTCCACTGAGCGTCTTTTCTCCTTTCTCTCTGTAGTACTGGCAGCTTTATGAAGCCCGCAAACAAGCAGAGTGCATTAGGTGTAAAGGAGCAGCTACAAGGCCCACTCCAATAGATCACTGCGGGTAAGTTCGCTCGTGTGCCGAGCCTGAATGACAGCTGCGCACGGGCCTCCTGTTTTGCCGCCCAGTGTGACGAGCAAAGCATCAGGGAATCAATCTAAATTAGGCACGTCGCTGCGCATGCTGCCAGCAACACTGGGTGCCTCTTTCGTACTTCGTGAAGCAGTGTTCTGCGGCAGCAGCTTTTGTACCGGGCTATGCATCTTTATTAGTGGTCCATGAATTAAGCTTAGCTCGCATTTAGTGAGACAAGGTGTGATTTGTCCTGGGCTGATGTCGCCAAAGAATGGAAGGAAGATGAGGTCCGTGCTCGTGCATTTATCGTTATCACTGGAGAGTAGTAAAGAATGCGAGCTTAGAATGTACGTTAAGATGCATACAGGCTTGTACAAAATTGTACTTAACGTTCATGTCGGAAGACATCCATGCTGAAGAAATCTCTATGGGTGATCTCATCACGCAAAGTATTATTTGTAGAATCACATGACGTTAGCGCGTGCTTCCTTGCTTTTTCTTACACGCGTGCCGTATAACTTCAAATGCTACGTGCGTTACGTTGAGTATAGATCACAGACTGGCCCATAGCTCACCGTAGTACAATATTTCTTTAGCTAATTCTGCCTTGATCAGTCTTGAATGAGAGCTACGAGCAAAGCAATTGGCACCAACTGAATGCTTTGATCGGCCTGGACGTATTGTCTAGAAGAAATGTAACCACGGTTCGAGAAAGACCAGTGTCGAAAAAGAGGTCCTCACGCGCAGGTTACGAAATACATAAAACTCGAACGTCAATAATGTATACATCCATTGGCGTCTGAGTGCGTAGAAAATATAGACAAGCTGGTTGATGCGGAATAATCGAAGAAAAATTTGATTTTAGCATCCTTAAAAGAATCAGTTGAAGCAGAAGCCTCCGGTCAGAAGTCGAGGATGTTTCGAACGGAGACTGTTCTTCTACTCCTGGGCGCTGTAGAGTCTCTGATGGAAGTATCAACGGATGCCCAACTGAGGCTTCCAGTTCAATCCACTTTCACTCGATCCCTGAATTCTGCGCGCGCACACACACACACACAAAGCAATCAAGGACGGCCACTTCAGATCACTTAAAATATTCAGATGACGCTCAAATATGCTGTGCGTCCAGCGTCCAGAGGGATTTTGCGACTGCATAGGGCAGAAGCCATATCGATCTCAAGGAAAAGCCCCTGGGTCGGAATATGGACAATCTGAACTCCGTTTCATGAAGCGTTCGCGCCTCACCTCCGTATAGAATCATATCGCATAACGCTTCGTGTGCGCCGATAAGGCGAACTGCACACCTCTCTGTGCTATGCATTCTATAGCGGTGACTATATACGACAGGCTACTTTCCCAACGCACAATAAGATATAGTAATGACATGTCGATACGCTATTGGTTCCGAACAAGCTATATTTGGTGCTTTTCACATTGCGAGTGGAGCACGGAGTATGAAAGGCAAGAAAGAAGAATTGCGAGTGGATAGATTTGAAGGTACCGCAAGATGGTTCACATGCGCAAAGAAAAAGCTCTACGCGAAGCTTCCATACTTGAAGGAACACGAAAATATAACTTTGTAGACCGTCTACTCGGGCTTTAATTTAGCTGACTTAATGGGACTGTCGCATCTGTCCCGGTTGATACCAAAACTATTGTACCGTTTTACTCATCGTTCATCACTGGCAATAACGCCAAAAATCCGACCCGATTTAATGGAGTAGTTTCTGTGCAATTTGATGTAATTCATAGCAAGAGCAGAAGACGAATGCTGAGAGTATGCCGGAATTCCCTCTCCGGAAATCGGAGAAAACGTCACTCGGGCAAGGCCAATCAGGGAGCGCCCTTTGGCGCGGACAAGTCCAATCATATGGAGTGGGCGGAGAGCCTTTGGCGAATGGCGGGCGGGCTGGTGGATGGCGTCTGCAGGTCGCGGAGAGTCCGTGATCGGCTTGTGGAATGCCACTTCATGGTTAGCGTCGGACGTGTTCGTACAGGCAGTAGCTTAACACCGTGTTGAAAATCGCAGAAGAAACGCAAGAGCGTATATATCAGCAGTACGTCCGCCCCATCCCCGTCCCTAGCTACGCCGCTAGGCCCCACACAACATAGTCAGGTGACAAAGGCACTTGTTCAGTACCTGCGGATCTGTGGCCTTCTGGGTGAACTGTGATCAATTTCGTGTTCGTTTTCCTTTTTGTTTGTTTGTTCTTTGTTTGTCTTTCTTTTCTCTTTTTTCTTTTCTTTCCTGGGAATAGCAAGCCGCCATAACGCAGGCTAACCTTTCTCTCCTATTTCTTTTAAATATAATAAACGTATCCCCCCCCCCAATCCGCATATAAGGGGATATCACAAAATCGAACAGTTAAAAACGCGCGGGATCGGAAACCCAGATGTTCAAACTTCCAAGTCGGTACAGCCTAATACTGTCACCCCCTTGAACACGCGCGGGGAGCCATATAGTCAACAAACTTGAACAAACCTTGGTCTCACTACATAGACGGGTTAAAAAATCCCGCGGACCGTTAAGGAAGTATGAAGGGAATCTTTTTTTCACCTTCGTGTTAGCGCCCCGAAGTAACTGTGGCTGTGAGCAGCGTACGGATGTGGACGGATGGAGAGAGGACAGCAGGAAGGAGAGAAACTGATGTTCTGAGGCTGGAACAACATAGAAGGGACAGATACAAACAAAGCCTCAAATTGCCTTCCTTCTGTAATCCAGAAGATGTGGGTTCGATCCCTACAGTTGGCTAACCTTTTCAGTGACTTTCATCTTTCACAGCAGGAAGGAGTGGCGGACAGGGGGGTTAGTATGCGTCCTGGGCCGATTTCAAGGGAATTGCGTCTGCACGAGAGCCGCCGATATTTCGTATATAGTCTATAGTCGTATATTTGTCTCACTACAGTACTATATATATATATATATATAGGTTTCACGCGACCATAAACTGGCCAACGTCGCTTCGTGGCATGTTTCTCCAGCGCGTCCGCTCTGTTAAGCCTAAACATCGCTAAAATGTGCCTTTTATTTCGAAGAAGATCGGTGGTGGTGGTGGTGAAAGGGCTCGCCGTTGTCTGCCTCAGATATGTGGGCAACGTCACGACTGACGCCCTGAGGAATGTGCGTCCTGGGCCGACTTCTAAGGGAACTGTGCCGATATATGTCTGAAAGCGTCTGGGGAAAATCCAGGAAAAACCGCAGAGAGCACAGCCGGCACCGGGATTCGAACCCGGGTACCTCCCAGTCTCAGAAGCAGATCGAAATCACGCGAAGCTGGCACGTTGCTCAGTTTATATCTTACTTTGCAACACGGTCATTCTGAGACCTCGCATATACATATCAGCTTCCATTTTGCAATTTAGGAATATGGAGAGGTCTGGGATTTTGAACGTTGGGATATCTTGGCATACCCGCATGTAGCCCCCTAAGCATCTCGGAGCAAAAAGGTGAACAAAGTTCCTCAACTTCGTCTGCACCGCGGCCACTGTATAGCGGTTACTACACGTTACCTACAAAGTGTGCGTGGTCGCTCTCTTACTCCATGCATGAAGTAACAATATCAGCACGAGCCTTTCAGTCCTTTTCAGCTTCCTTTTCCCCGCCATTTCGTTGTTGAGTGCGCCATTCAAAGCTACCCACTGAATAAATGAACAGCTTCAATTCATAGGCACGTTTTCAATCTGTAGAAAGCCTCCTTTTTTTTTTCCTCTCCAACATTCGTCCATTCATCCAATGTATACAAGGCGTCACATGCCGCGCCTACATTATTTGTAATTCCGTTTTCGGTTTCAGTTTTTGTATCATTATTTTGTACTGGGGTGGTGACACACAGATTGCACAAGGTTGCCCGTGTACTGGGTTTCTTTCACGCTGCGTGTAAATAACGCTGGCACGGAAGACGCCGAAACGTGTATTAACCATTTAAGGCCCGCTAAAAACGCAACGTGCCTTAGACCTTCTTGTGGCGCATCTTGCTGACCGTGGGTTGTCGGTCTCGCCGGCTAAGACAGTAGCTATGGCATTCACGCGGCGCTCCTTCACCAAGTACCCCCTACTGCTAGCTGGCTCTAGACTGAACTACGTCTCGCATTATCGGTATCTAGGCATCATCATTGATAGGGGACTGACATGGTCGCGGCAGATCAACTCCCTTTCTGCTAGCGCCCGCATCTACTGTAATGTGCTCCGGCACCTCTGTGGATCCACATGGGGCCCGTCCTGTGCTGACCTCCATCGTGTGCACTGCTCCCTGCTGCTTGGCGTTATGCGCTATAGCCTGCCTGTCCTTTATGGGCTCTCCAACACTCACGAGCGGGAGCTGCTCAATATTCAAGCCAGAAGTCTCCGTCTCTGTTTGGGAGTGCCAAAGACAACCGAAACCTTCTCTGTTTTGGCGGAGGCACGCGAGCCATCGGTGCTTATTATTCGCGATAGTGTCGCCTTACACGCGTACACACGTTATCTTGTCCGCCATCCAGCCCATTGCCTCTGTGACATTGCGCAACGTTATCCCGCATCTGCATTCGGTCAAGCTATTTGCCGTTTACGAAGCAACATCCCCTCAACTTCCGCCCGGACTTCCTTTGCGCCACCCATGTGGACACTTCACTACCCCACTGTACAAACGTCAATTCCGGGCCTTAGGAAAAAGAAGGTTGTGCCAACAGTTGTGGCCTGCCAACTGACCTTGTTCCACATCTACAGTCACCACCGGCATCGCACCCAGATATACACCGATGCTTCAGTCTCTCTAGTTGGGTCGTCTGCTGCCTTCTGCATCCCAGAGGATGGAGCTGAGCACGGCTTCAAGCTCCCTCTTATGTCATCTGCTGAGGCCGAGGCATTCGCACTACTGGCCGCTTTGAGACATGTCTCCTCGTGTGCGCCCAGGGCCTGGTCGGTCCTCACTGACAGTAAAGTGGCTCTGGAGGCGCTGGTCTCTTACTCTGCCGCAGTCATCAGTGACACCTATACCACGATCATCGCCCTGCACTCTGAACTTGTATCACTGGGACACGAAGTGGTGTTCCAATGGATCCCGAGCCATGTCGGAATTTCAGGCAATGATCGTGCTGACGCTCTTGCTCGGCAAGCCCACGACGCTGAGCAACCAACTGTCTTTCCCCTTGCGCACTCTATGTGCCAGCTGAAAATCCGCCGCTTCACTGCCAACCGCACACAGCTCTTTCAGCAAGAAGCTATACGCACCAATGCCTTCCTCAAATCCATTGACCCTTTAATGACATATGCTGTGCCTGGCCGCATCCCGCGCATCGAGGAATCGCTGATTCATCGGCTGCGGCTGAATGTGGCCCGAACTCCTCTCCTCCTATTTAAGATGAATCAGCACCCATCACCTCTTTGCCCAACGTGCAACGTAGAAGCCGATGTGCCACACATTCTCATTGCCTGCCAGCGGTACGAAGTCCACCGATCGAGTCTCCGGCGCCGCCTTGCTCATCTAGGCTACCGAGAGCTTTCCCTCGCGGTGCTACTTGGCCCTACCCAGCACGCTGAAGTCACGTCTGCGCTGACACGATTCCTTCGGGAATCTAAACTCCTGGGCATTCTCTGATGCGCAACGATTAGTGAAGGAGCTGTTACTTCTGTATTTTTTTATAATTTTCTGTACCCCAGCTGTTTTCTTCTGTTTGCTTGAAAGCATTAGGGAATAGCAAGCCCACACCGTGGCTAACCTTTCCCTTTCCTTCTTACTTTGCATTAAACATATCCCCCCCCCCCCCGCTAAAAAAATCGTTTCGAAGAGTTTCAGTTCCCAGATTTATTTCAGTAATTTGTGAAAAATTAAAAAGCGCTATCTCCTCTATATCATTATCAATACCGTATTCTGCCGTTTTCCCGAGCTCTCGGGGGAACTGTTGAGGCTTTGCAATTAAATCTAAAAGTCATATTTACGTAACTGGTACAAGGAAACTACATATACTACGAAATTACGCAAATCGGCACACACACAAGTCCTAGCACGAGGCCTGGACAGGCCATCGTAAATGGTGGAAAGGGAGCATCATTTGCATGATTTGTTTCAATTTTTAAAATTAATCGACAAATAACGAACAAATGGCAAAAGTTTAACGCGTCCTCCAACGTACGGATTAACTTCCAAACACGCTTCTCACCAACAACAACTTTATTGAAATGATGATGAGTGTGGTGAAATGAGGTGAAACGGAATGTTGAGTCGCCTCAGAGTGGGCACCGAAGTCCTACAGATTCATTGAAAAAAATTCAGAAGTGCTTTTAGGACAGAGCGTTGGTGGGCTGGATTTGGCAATGGACCAAGAAATTTTGACATAGCGGGAGGGAGAGAGTCCAGTTCATTTAGAGACACTGAAAGTGTGGATCGGAAAAAGTTGGTTGTACGTGCAATGAAGAAGGATGTGCTCTAGATCTTCCAGAGCACCGCAGTGATCGCATCTCGTTTTTCATTACCAAACCCCGCACTTTATCTTTGGCTGCCCTGTACTTCGGACATCGTCGTGAACAATTCCGAACCAGTCACATGTCCCTGCATACCAGAATAATACCCCTGTCACACGGGCATTTTCGATCCTGCTCGACCGAACCTGCTTGAACCCAAAGCAGATCGGATGGTGCTACACGGCCGCTTCCAAGCAGGATCGAACTTTGATCCTGCTTGACTCAAGACAGTTCCCATAACAGGATTGAGAATTTCAAGACGGCTCGACGGCCGCCATTTGCATCTTCGACCCCGGTGAACGGTCATAACTTAAGACGGACATGCGCGCGAAGCTACAAATGATGCTTACATCGGTATACGATAAATTACCACTAATATCGCTGTTATATAGGAAACGCGAAATTAATGAGTTCCGTTTATTCATTTGCACAGGTCAACCATTCAATGTGCATTGAAAGTGGCCGTGTAGCAGCGTCAAAACTCGAGCGTGCTCGGGAAGTTCGATGCAGATCGGATTCGAGAAGGATCGAAATGCCCGTGTGACAGGGGTATAAAAGGAAGCAGAATAGGATACTGCTGTTGACTGCTGAACATTCTCTGAAGGAGCAGAAATCAGTAACGTCTTCCCGAGACTATAGCCAAAAAGCGCACAAGAACTCAGCCGCGCGGCGTATTGAGAGAAGAAATACTGCTGCACGGACGCGAAACTATAAACAAGAAAGCGCCAGGAAATAGCGTCCACCGAAGGACACGTCCAGATTTATTGGGAACCTCGTATGTATGCGGGCAAAGCCGTCCGTCTGTGGCGCCGTGTTGGCCGACAGAGCCAGCGATTTATCTTCACACGAGGTGTTCGTCGTGATGACATCGCTGTCAACATTTTTGTCTCCACGGCTATACGTGTAAGCCGTGGTGCCGGTGGTCGTCGTTTCAGTTTGCCGTTGTTGGCGTCGTATTTGTGGCCAGCGACACGGCTGCAACTCAGATGGCGTCCGCTGACGTGGAGGTCGAGGGCGATGAAGATTGATGATTGGGCGCGGAAAGGGTTCTCGATAAACAACGAGAGCGGCCGGTAACGTTTTTCTCGTGTTGTCACAATACGGAAACAACACACGGACGAAAAGAAAAAACGTTCATGCAAAACGGTTCTTAGACAAGCACTTCGTAAGGTTTGCGTACTTCGTAAGGTTTTCCCAAACAGCACAACATGTTGACAAAACATTGGAGCAATATTGAACCAATATTGGCACTACCGGCCCAATACTGGAGCAATATCGGGACAAGATGTTGTGCTGCTTGGGTTGTTCCCCTGTAAGGGAGACGCGTATAGGCAATTAGGTGAGAATCCGGGGTCTGCGAGCTCGTAGTACATACGAGTCCAATCCATAGTGGGCACAGCCAAATTCAGTAAAACTATGCCTTAGAGACAATATCGCCGAGGGAGAGTAAAGGGCACACATAGGCACGTAAGGAAAAAAAAAATAGCCGAAGATCTTTGGCTGCACGCAGAGTGTATGTTTGAAAGTGCTCAAACGTTTCAGCACTTTCAAACATACACCTACATTCTGGGGAAAAAAACGAGTACTTTTACTCCTTTTGAGGACTAAATGCATTGCCACAAAAAAATAGTCCCTTTCGGGAGTAAGTGCACGGGAGTAATTCAATTTTACAGAGTGGAGACCGCATTTCACGCGCTGTTGTGAGAGTCCCAAGTACATAATTCGTGTGCATGCATGAAAATACTTTGAAGCAAACCGTCAACCGTGATATATCGAGTGCTATAAAATCTTGCGCCATACGTAGGGCACAATTTGCAGAGAAAGATGCGCTAACTGTTTTTTACTCTGTGTGGCTGGAAAATTGCTACGTTGGCTGAGTTATGGAGCCTTATGCCGTTCAAATTGACCAAGGGCACATACTTACGTAGACTGTTGCATTCAGGAGACCATTCGCGAAGTTCAGTGACAATTTGCAGTCCTGGGGAGTAAATGTCGGGACTAAATGTCGGGCTAGGGGACTAAAATGGGGAGTAATTGCAGACTAGGGGAGTAGAAGCTGCGATTACTCCCCGTTTTATTCCTTTTTTGGTTAAAGTGTAAGGCACGGTTTCACCGACGCCGCTTAACACTTCAACCGAGATCAACGGGCCCTTAACCTTAATTTACTGAACGCTCAACTTTGCTGCACTAAATGGAGTTATTGTCACCCCACGTGTCTGATACTAACATACTGACGCTTTAGACTAGTGTTTCCTACTGGAGATTCCCATTGGTTCAACTTTCACTCTCACCTGCCACTACGTCCTTCCTTCTTCCTACCTCATTTTCTTTTTTGTTCTCATTCGCTTAATTGATATAATGTATAGGTATTCCTATCATCTGCATCGTCTAATGTCGGGCGAATGAGAGTGAGTTCTATACGTTTATTCGACATAGAATAACAGAAAAGGGAAGATCAGTTAGACACAAGGTCGACTTGCTATTCCACTGGCAAACAAGAACGAGAAGAAGTAAAAAGAGATGAAAAGAAGAGTGAGCCAAAATATAAAGAAGAAAAGAGAGAATGATCAGAAGGAACCGTTTACCACGAAGTGGGACAAATGACACATGAGTGTCCCATTATTCGAAAGCAAGTACGCTATAAAAATATTGTTTCAAAATAATTAATAATTTACGTCGCAAGACAACCGTGATCACGAGCGACGCCACGGTTGACGGGTCTGCGGATTAATCTTCTCCACCTGAGTTCTTTAACGTGTGCCGAAATCTGGATCCACCGGGCGCACCACGCCGGGCACACCGCGTGTCTGAGCAACTCGTGCCCTAGTTTCAAAATATAACACGTGGTCTCCTGGCGCTTAGACGAATCGTTCGCATAAGTTTGCGCGTAGCGAGCGACCACACTTTCCACGAATGTTCCATGCAGAATTCGCACTACCCAACTTATAACGAGTCAGTCTAAAACACTAAAAGCCCTCACTCTGAAACAAGCGCATTGTGAAATCTGCGCGGCTCTAAATAAATTAAAAGCAGCGCGCCTCCCTGAGCTAATGTGTCGGGCTCTAAAATTTTAACCGCACCGTGGATGTCGCAGCACTAGTTTTACTCTTTTGAACAATGCATGATCGGGCACTCAACGTGCTGGCGGGCTTTGCTACCGTGGCTATTATTCATATCGGCAGTATTATGCTGTGCAGCGTCCAGATTTGCTTCCGCTAAAATTAAAACTCTTGCAAAGTTTATTTTGAGCGCTATCGTTATTTGACTTCCCAAAATTCCTGTACCACATCACGAACGGAAAATAGAACATATATACTTACACAGAATTTTGAACTTATAACCACCATAAAACCTCAACCGTCAATTAACCAATCAATCAATTAAAGAACGTAGCGTTCCCGCGTAGATGGTTTCTTTCCATCGATCCACGCAGAAACGAACTCCCACCGCAGAAGTTCAGCGCAGTTCGTCGCTTGGCTTCGCTGACACTTCTCGCTCGCTTCCTATGTGAACATCTCTCCGAGCAATGTACTACATCTTTCCTATAATTATTCCTATTCCTATTCTCTGTGTCTACCTCAGCCGCGATGGGAGCCTGCAGTAATAAATATGGGCAGGTTAATTTCCTTTTCTGCGGTGGTCATCAGCTTAGTGGACATCAACCATCCCGCACACCTTAAAGACCTGAGACGGTACTTCATTAAGGCTACCTATTATGCTAGTACACCAGTTGCTATTGTTCCCTCGAGAGCACTGCAGCGCTACTGAGAAGTGGACTGCGGAGTTAATCGTTTCCTAGATGAGTTTTCTCCTCGGGATTCATTCAAGATGAGATGCGTTCCAGATGGCGCTGCGGTTCGGGCGTACCTGTGTACGGCCTTACTAAGACTGTTAAAAATGGATTCCTCCGCGTATAATAGATTGCGCCGGAGCTTTAGTGTCCCGCGATTCGCTGATGGTGACGACCAAGGCGCTTAGCTGGAGGCGTTACGCGCTTTGTGTTAACATACGGTAGCATTGCACAACATCGGAGCGGAGGGGTATGTTTACTAGAATGAAAAGGAAGAAAAATGGCAATATCAGCCAGGCTAATGCCGGCTTGCTATTCCAAACAGGAAAGAAGCGGTTGCGTCCTTCGCTCGCGAACGGCAGCCAGACACCCTTTCTCGTCAAATATGTGTGCTCTTCCTCTGACCATTGTTTTTAGTAATAACGTTACCATTTGGCACATACAACAAGTGCAATTTCATGTTGCAATAATAATTCGTAGCTTTACATCGCGGCACAACTACGATCATGCGTGACGCAAAAGTTGGCGGTCTGTGGACTAATTTTGCCGACGCATAGAGCTCAGCAACACGGCACACCGTACGTCCCTTGCGAAACACGCAGTGTCGAAGCAACTCGTAACCTGTCACCAATTTGCACGTTGTAATCAACGTCGTTTAGTAATCTTTGGTGTGCTGTACGATCCATTCTAAACTATGAACGTCTAGCATCTAAGTGATTTCTGAACGGGAAGCATCGAGGTCGGACGACTCTTTGCGAAAGCGAAGCAACGTTTTACAGATTTCACTTCACCCCGTTTTTCTTTATTCATTATCATTGTTTGTTTCATTAGTGTTGTCCTTTGTTCTTCTAATGAGTGCATGCAGTGAATGCCTGATTTAGACTTCTTCGAAAATTCCATAGCCCTCCGGTGCAACAGAGCGCTTACCGCTTGCATACTTGCTCTACGCACATCGTTTCTAATACCCTTCGTGCTAAATTAGTACTTATTTCTCTGCTTCTGTTCAGTACTTTCACATGACATTTATTTATATCTCATGCTTAACACGTGACATTGCCTAAGAAATGCTTTACAACACTGGAAAAAGTTTAAGTAGTCTGTCACAGGCAACATTTAACTCGGTACAAACGCAAGTCACCTATGAGTAAGCACGTGTCAAGCTTTTACAGCGAACGCCTGAAAAACGAAGCCTTGTCGGTTTCTATCGTTCTATTGAGCCAATAAAAATAATACTCTTCGAGTCTTGAGACGGAGTAGAGATATTTTACGATACCGTTGTAAGCCCACGAGCCTGCTATAATAGTGGCTGACTGCTGCTTTATTGTTTTCTTTTTTTGAGTTTAGTACTCTACTTCTCATGGACTAGAAATAGCATAAGCACGGTAACAACAAACCCATTTTTTTCCCGATCTCCAGTCACAGTTAAAGAAATGACACGTTGTTCCCGCTCATTAAAACCCATTTTACGCGTGCTTTCTTTAAAGTATTCTTCTCCAATACACAAGTCTGCCACCCTCTTATCGGTCACAACACTCACTGATTAATAATTTAGATCCAGTACACGATGCCTTCTATTTAGTTATCTCGCACAAGGTATAGCCTGCAAGGAGGAAGAAGCCGAGGTCAAAGTAAATGATCCGTTCCGCGCGCCAACTCTCCATTGAACTCCTACGCCGAGGTAAACAACGGGGGACCCTCCTGGAAAACAGCAGCATGGTACCGTTCTTTGTGTATCACAATTCACAGTCTGAGAAATAAGAATAGGTGGTGATAACAGGCGAGGATGACGACTATATCGCGATCACATCACACGGTACGCAAGTCTCGAGAGCTGTGTGCAAGTGATCCCCCTCCACCGTTCGTTTGCAACTTCACTGCCTTTGTACTACGCTACTACCGTAATTTCACGCGTACAAGCCGCACCGCAGATAAGCCGCAGGACCAGTTTTTAGGAACATTTTGAAAATTTTCGTGCAGATAAGCCGCGGGCATTACGACGCGACTAATTTGAGGGACAAAGGAGACCACAGAGAAGGCCATAAGCCCTGTTGTCCATATACCCCGGGGTCGGCATGGTGTACAACAAAGGAGGTCAGTTCTAGTGTTCTACCAAGATCGGACTGCTCTTGTTGTGTGTTTTTCATGGATCGACGGATCGGTGGCCTTCCAGAAGACATGAATCACTGTCACCACTTTCCTTAAAGCTGCTTGGGGGAAGGCACCAGGATGGTCAGTGTACTCGAATGTTGACACGTCCCTGTTACATACTGTTTGTGCATTGGAAAGGCGGTGCTGTTCCACAGACACTGTCGGCCCTTTCGTTAAAACCAGCGTATGGGGAAAATACCAGGGAAAAATAGTCATCAGATAAGTCGCACCGGTGGATAAGCAGCAGAGCGCCAGTGAGAAAAAAAAATCGCGCAAAAGCCGCGGCTAATACGCGTGAAATTACGGTAAATATGTGGAACGACAGGCACATTCGTTCTCCAACTGAATACAACGTCGTTGCAAGTACTAAAATTTGTTCATCTATAAAAAGGGTTGCATGGTTGAAAAAGTCAAAAGTGGTGCATTACAGACAGAGATGATGCTATACGAAATGAAGCCTCTTTCGCTAAGCTTTGCGTACGCAAGGAAATAAGGGGTGCAACCTCTGTATGTACAGGCCGTGACTTTACCAACAGCGCGTGCGCACTGTGAACACAACAGCAAGTTTTAGTACGAGGGGTGTTCAAGTCAAACCGGGACTTTCTGTCTCCTGAGTGTGCAAATGGCTCGCGCTACTTGTTTTTTGTCATTGTCACACGCGACAGGCCTCCCCGTTCAGCACGTGGTGGTCCAAAGTTTGTGCAAAATAGAAGACACGTGCTGGACAAGATGGCCGACAACGAGGTGAGCGCGCACATCGAACAGCGAATTGTCATTAAGTTTTTCGTGAATGAAGGCGTAAAGTCATCTGAAATTCACAGAAGACTTCAGGCTCAGTATGGCCACGATACACTTAGCCGCAGCAAAGCGTTTGAGTGGCATAGCATTTCACTTTTGAGTCTAAACGCGCATCAAAACAGTGGAAGTATTCCGGGCTCGCGAGCTCCCAAGAAGTTCCGAAGCACCCCGTCTGCGGGTAAGGTCATGGCCACGGTTTTCTGGGACAAGGCTGGCGTTGTTCATTTTGATATTCTGCCCAGTGG
This sequence comes from Ornithodoros turicata, assembly GCF_037126465.1. Classification (NCBI taxonomy): domain Eukaryota; kingdom Metazoa; phylum Arthropoda; class Arachnida; order Ixodida; family Argasidae; genus Ornithodoros; species Ornithodoros turicata. Next base: position 5,820,131 of record NC_088205.1, read on the forward strand.
TACCACCATCAATAGTGCATATTACTGCCAGGCTCTCTCAGGGATGTGCATAAGGTGCTGAAGCAAAAGCTGCCGGGCCTCATCACCATAGGAGTCCTCCTCCTACAGGACAATGCACGCCCGCATACCGCTCCTCTCACGACACGCACCTAACAGGAACTTGGCTAGGAGTTGCTGCCACATCCCCCTTACAGTCCAGACCTCGCCCCCAGCGATTTCCATCTCTTCGGGCCACTGAAGGCGTGCCTTGGGGGCCGCCACTTCAGCTGCGACGACGAGGTCAAGAATGCGATCCGATCATGGCTGCCACGCGCCGGTAAGGATTTCTACGCTGCTGGCATACAAGCCCTCGTGAAACGCTGGGACAAGTGCATTAGTGCAGCCGGGGATTACGTTGAAAAATAAAACTAATTTCACGCCTGTGAGTTCATTGAAAAATAAAAAGTCCCGGTCTGACTCGAACGCCCCTCGTATATCGTACGCTGTCGTTTTTGCGTACGTAAAGGGACAGCGTGGTGGTTCTGCGCAATGCGCGAAGCTCTCGGTTTTGCGCGTGCGCAAAACTGCCAACGCTATCACTTGCGTGCGCTATCGATCAGGGGCGGATTTAAGGGTCTGTCGTGGGGAAGGGCGGTCTTAAGGAAATTTCGTGCTTTGCGGCGCATCATCATCATCCAGGAGATAGGGTTTTTTACATAGGGAACACGACCGTATGGTGGGGGGCGGTCGCCCCCCCCCCTTTAAATCCGCCCCTGCTATCGATATTGCGTGCGTAAGGGATATCGTTGATGGCTCTGCGCATGCCCGTAACAGAAAGGGAGCTTCGCGCATTGCGCAGAACCGCCAAACGGTATCCCTTACGCGCGCAATATCGATTGCGTACGCAGTACTAAAACTCCATGATAGGCAAGCCTTGCCTATCATGGAATTTATCCACCAGCTAGCCTGCATTTCCGCCATTCTGGCGCACTAAAACTCCATTAGTATGATTCCCTATATTTCCCTAGCGGTTGACACATGACAGTATCTCCTTAAAATACGGTTTACACGGCATAGATTAAATACTCGACCGCATTGATCCGCCCGGCAGACACACATAGATGAAAGGGAAAGAAAGAAAAGTAAAAGCTTGGCTTTCGCTTTATTCTCCCACGACTTCACGCGTGCCAGCGCGCGCGGAAAAATGCTGTAATTTCACTCCCGCTATACAGGCCGAAGATAGCGGGCGCTGGAGATACGACAAAAACAATTGCCGGAGCCGCTAAATTAAAAATTGATTTTTCTTGGGCCAGAAACCGAGCCTTTGTCTCGTGCTTGTTATCACTATTCCGAAGAACGCGGCTGCTGCCGTTCCTCACAAGAGGGGGCGAATTTAAGCGGCACCGAAACGTGGACAGAATGCGTCACTTGCGTTATCAATATATATATATATATATATATCCTTCCATTTTAGTTCTCTTGGCACTTGGTCGTCCCGAGATTTTATTGAACTGCTCATAGAAAAAGACGGCGGCAAGGATGGGATGAAGCTGTGATCCCTTTAACGTATGGACTATAGAGCATCGCTTGAAGCGAGCCAGTTTGATATTGCCTTCGGAGAGATATGAGTTGCATAAAGCCGCCAGTCGTATAACAACAACGCTTCGGGCGAAGTGATCTCCAGAATATGTGCACACGGTATCATATTCTCTGACAACGTCAAAGCATTCGTGTCAGCTTACGGATACGTGCTGGAATCTACTAATGGGTACTACTGACTGCTAATTGCGATCTCTGCATTTGTGCAGAGAGGCAAAATAAATCGCCTTTAGCATCTTCTATTCTGATAACTTCGTCACAAGAGATGTACTTTCGTGATTAAAGGTCGACGCCGTCGAAAGCCAGGAGAAGCCGGCAGGTTAAAGTGCCCACGCTGCGGCGTACTGAAGGGACACTAAAATTTCTCTTCTATGTTGAGCTCTCTGTTCTGCGCGTGCGCAGAACCACCAACGTTATCGCGTAAAAGCCGGCCCGCATGGCACAGGTTAGGACAAAAGTTTACGGAACACACGAGCGACGTACTTTTTCTTCGGTGCGACACCCTAGCGGCTGCCGGAAGCGGGTGAGTTCACTGTTTCGGAGGGGTGGATGGATGCGCTGTTAGCGACACGCAGTGTCGCTTGGATGTGCCTGGGAAGTACGAGTTCCCGCTGGCTGTGTGTCGCTCACAGCGCACCCTTCCATCCCTCCGAAACAGTGAACTCATCCGCTTCCGGGTGCCGCTAGGGTGTCGCACCGAAGTAAAAGTACGTCGCTCGCGTGTTCCGTAAACTTTTGTCCCAACCTGTAAGTTTGCCTTGCGTAAAAGCTGAGCGTAAGCTTGTACGTCGCAGCGGCTCGTAACGCGTGATTCACTGCATCACAGCAGGTTTGATATTTCACGTGGTGGTGGTGGTGGTGATAGGGCTTGCCGTTGTCGGCCTCACGTATGTGGGCAACGTCACGACTCACGCCCTGGGGGAATGTGCGGGGGAATATTTCACGTAGCGGTCAGTTCACGGGCACCCATAGCAAGCAATCACGGCGCAGCTAGTCACTTCTGGTTCCGGTCCAGCATCCTACTTCATTTTTAGCAATGACCGCTGTTACAAAAAAAAAAAAAAAAAAAAAAAAGCTGCAGAGGAACATCTCCAAGTACAACAACTTTCGCTCGTGAGGGTCCATTTTACAAAACGCAAATCAATTACAAAGGAACGCACACAAAAACAACAATTTCAAGAAAGAGAGGAGAATGTTGCCAACACTTCGTAAAGCACATACGCCAAACCCGGTGTGCACGCAGCAGCGGGATTTGCGCGCCATGCGGTTTGACAGGCGTATTTTTTCACGGTGCGTGGCCATGCAGAGGTTTACGCAGAGTTTTACGCAGCGCGATATTCACACAAACACGCACTATGCGGGCCGGCCATTACGCACGCAAATGACGATGATTGGGAGTGGAGTGGCGCAACGACAACAAAGATGCGCCAAAACGCTGACGCGTAAAATATATTTAATTTAAAAATATAATGGCTGTTTTAAAAGGATAAAAAATGTATTCAAATATTCAAAGGGTATGTAAATCACTGCATAAGAACGGAACTGGGACACTACAGCTCATTAATGACCCCTATATCTCTAAAAAAAACTCTCAAAGGGAACGAAAGCCTCATCACCCAGCAGCAATGCTGGATGGAGAGGTACACAGCGTTCATAGAGGAAAGAAAAATGGCGTTGACGGTGTACCTCAAGGAAAGGGCAGCTAATAAGCAAATGCAAAATGGACAGGTCAACCTCCACACTGTATGCACGCTGATGGGTCCTCTCGTCGTAACAGATGCCCATGGGTCATACGCACGCAAAGGCGACGGCGTACGATTGCGCTAAAGCTCGCTGAATCACGTCCCTTTACCTTTTCTTCTAACCCACGGCCGTGTCTGTCCCGACCCGCGAGGTACCACACAACCGTCCGCATCGACGCCGCGAAATCCCTTCTGACAAGCTTCCGTTTATATTGACACCTCTCTTTTCCTCACCTTTCATGCGGAAAGGCGACACCTTGCCCTGCGTGATGACTGATCTCTGCTTGATCGCTGTTTGGTTTCCGCTGGCATTGGCTTGCACCAGAGCATCGTCGGGGGGGCTCAGCGTTGTGGCACGGGTGCTGAGCTCCGGGGCACTTGATTCCATCGATTTGGCGCCGGGATAATCGACTTTATCTGGAACGACAGGAATGAACGATGATGCAGCCACGGAATGCGAGAGAATGTCGCAGTCACCCTAATGACTGACGCCACGTTCGTTTTATGCATGTTCACCAGGCACAGAGATAAGGACATATGAATGGGGGGAAAATCTGCCAGGAAGAGCACGAAGCGCGAAGTCATCTGTGAGCGTGGTTGACCAAAATCAATGGAAACTGTTTCTAATGGCAACGCATTGAAGCAAACAAATTATAGAGCGTAATGCTTTCTGCTCTGTGGGGGCGTATAATGTGAATGGCGTGTAAGAATAGAATGTGCGTTAGCGCAGATGATATGTATACGTATCAGATGCAACATCTAGGTAATTCAGCCCTTAGATCGTCCTTGAGTTTCGCATAGACTGCCACGCATTTAGTTCCAAAAAAAAAAAAAAAAACGTAGTTACTTTGTTTTTTCCTTAGAGTGATGCGACCATAACAAAACGCGCACGTAAAGCGTTTTCAGTGTTTCCTTTAGTTCGAGGAAGCATAGGATTACAGGTAAACGCTCTACAAGTAACCGAGCGCTCTGCGCATATCTCCTCTCCCGGTTACTCCACTCGGAAAGCCCCATTGGCTAAGGCGGCGCCCTCCCTCTTCCCTCTCACTGCCTCCTCTCATGCGCAGAGACGCACTTGCACTGCGCAAACACAACGAAGTGAACGGGACAGACTGCGCAGACAGCCGCATACATATATGTACAGTCAGTTCACATATAGTCCGTACACATACGGGCAGTTCACATACGCACTAGCTAGCTTTCCTAAAGGCTGATTCAGATTACAGCGTTCACGGCTGCGTACGGCATCTTACGTGTACCTTCGTTCCATCCTGAAGGATGTTCCGTTGCAATGATCCGCTGTCAGCGGACGTAACGCGCGAGCGCAACCGTAAACGCAGCAGCGGGAGTCAGGCTTTACCCGGCTTTGTTCATCCAAGTAAAGCTGATATTACCACTCTGTTATCGACGTATTAGTCACGTCGAGCACGTTGAGCTCCGCACGCGCAAACGCGTGCGAATTAACTGAGATAGACGCACCCGCTTTAATCATACATGGGCTGTAGCGTTGGCGAGGTGAGTCCATCTATGACAGCGCGCTGATCACCACGCTCGTCTGTCGACTGTGTATGGAGATAAATCCCCGGAGAGATTGGAAGAGCCTTTCACGGTTGGCTGACCGGTCGGTCGGGACACTTGAGTTTGCCCTCATTACATCGCTGGACCTTGTTTTAATTAATTTCCTTCGGAGCCGGCTGCCCATGTGGAAGACATGAAAGCTGTCATCAGTCTCCAGACTTCTGTCATCAGACTTCCGGATTCGCCAGTTTCACGGAAAGGTTGCACGAAGCCAGCGTACGTGTGATGCTTCAATGCCATGTAGGCTGCAGCGAGTCTGCGTAACAGTATTTAATTTAATCAACCGGAGCAAAATAATGCAAGTTAACACTGATTATTCATGAGTGCAGGCATGCACGATCTTCCGTGACACCACAACGAAGCATAGCGTATGCAAATAATGGTGCTAACTTCTGCGTTTTGTCAAGGGAACGTTATTTAATTAACATTAATTAATGTAAAGAACGTTAACGTTAATTCGTGCAGCACACTGCGAGCAAACTTAAAGCGGACTAAAGCTAAAGAAGCGGTGCAACATGGTTTCAGATATTTCAATTCTATACGCAGTCTGTTATTTATAATACAGGGTGTCTTTCTTTTTTCTTCGATACAGATTTTTCATAAAGAAACTATAAGGGCATAGACATCCTGTTTTCACTTCTATCGTCTCCGGGCCGGCGGACATTCTTGGCCATCTGTTGCTCAACCGTCGAATATCTAATTACCTAAAAATCGTTAATTAACTTTTTAATTATAAAAGCTACGAAGTTGTCCCAATGAGAACATCTGTTCCTTTCGGTCACCTGATATCGTAGCCGTTTTCAGAACAAAAATCCGTTCGATAGATCGTCCGCAAAAAAATCGTGAAGGAACACTTTTTATTTTGTTCATTGCTCATCTTTTTAGGAGATGCGTCTTTCCTTCATCCCCAATGTGAGAGGGTGAAAGAGCACACTATCGCCTCTTGCGTCCTGGAAACAGATTAAAAGAAAACAAAATGCAACCCAAGATAAGGGCAGTTCCGATAGCGTCACCCGATACATTTGTTTTTGTTTTGTTTCCGCAAGTTAAAGCTCACCTTCGATGCATGAGCCGGCACTGTGCTCCTTCATCCTCTCACATTGGGGGTGAAGGAAAGACGCGTCTCCGAAGATGCGCAATGAACAAAATAAAGAAAAAATGGCGTTCCTTCACAATTTTTTTGCGGACGGTCTATCGAGCGAATTTTTGTTCTGAAAACGGCTACGATATCAGGTGACCGAAAGGAGCAGATGTTCTCATTGGGACAACTTCGCAGCTTTCATAATTAAAAAGTTAATACGTAATAATCGTATGTACGATGGATATGAGGGATATCCATCGGACGTACGAATTCGTTGGGACATTATTCGTACATCCAGAGGATATTCGGTGTTGTTGGGGAGGACGGTTTGTCACCATAGCTACGGTCGCCCAAGCACAGTTGTGATTGGCGGATTCTTATTTTTTTACGTCACGCCGTCTAAGCCATCAGGCTTTGTTTCTGTGTACTCTTGGTTGGAGTTGTTGGCTCCACAAGTGTGGAGCAGTAACCTCTATATTATTTTTGTTCAATCCAATCCAATCCCTTTAAAGTGGATCTGATTTCATTACTGCAACAATCCTGTGGTGCTTATCTAGAATAATGCCACGTTATTTCCGTTGAAAAGAGCGAAGTTACTATCCAGGTTCGGCAAAAAAAAAAACGGACCATTCAAACTGAAACCAGACCTGGAAGGCGGCATTTTCCGTTTCTGCTAAATTGGTGACGTCAGCAGTACAATGGCGACGACGCCGAGTAACAGAGCACTTGCCTTTACAGGGCGTGTGCGCGAAAAACAGGACAAGCGCTCCATATCAGTGACGTCATCAACGCCGGTTGTCACTTAGAGGCAGTGTTGTACCCGCTACCCGAAAAAGGTAGCGCAATACCGATACGCGCTACCTGAGCAAAAAGTAACGAAATCCCGATATCGTTACACGTACCTAAAAGTAGCGGAATACCGCTACCGTTACCCGTAAGAAGTAACGCGATACTTCGTGCGCTACTTTTTAGGAAAGAAACAAACAGTATCGTTGATGACGTACTTCAAACGTCTTAAAATAATAAAATAAAACAATATCTCAAAATAATAAATCGACGTCCAATGGAGGTTACACGTAGGTTGCCTGAAGGCTAAAATTTTGAAAACCGTTTTTTTACAGATTTACTAAAGCCTACTCGGTATCCTGCATATCTTTTTCTCTTCCTCTAAAGCAAATAAAGCACAAAGCAAGTCTACCGATAAAAGGCTCAGCAGCTTTGTCACAAAAAGAACTCCGATTGCCCAGAAGGAGAAGTTAGTAAACATACCATGGTGTGCTTTTTCAAATTGGACGTTGACTTCCTTGACGCACAGATAAAGCTTTCCCACCGAGGCGCATAGTAGACATCTGAACACCACGCTACTGTTTTGTACTGTAGCAGGCCATGGTCCCTCCATTGCAGCGGACAACCAAGAAATGGCAACTGTCAAGCACCTGAGCGCACGTGGTGGAATGTCATGACTCATAGCTAGCGAGGACGGCTCCAGAATGGAGTGACGTCAGTTTCGTCAGTCAGTGACGTCAAGAAGGTTCATCCCAAATAGGGAACACGTGGAGGACACATCCTCTTTGTAAGATATCGGCCTCTGTACCCTCCTTTCGGCTATTTGCCTGGTCTTCCCAGAATGAGTTGTGATATCGGGCAGCTTGATCGAAGGCAGGCAGAGTGGAGGTTTGATGATAGGTCGAAGTCGAGTTGTCGCGAACCCCAGCTCGGAAAGTAGCGGTAGCACTCAAAGATTACGCTACCGCAAATTTGTAGCGGAAGTACTTCTTTCGTTACCAGTTTAAAAAAGTAGCGCGATCTCTTCTCCGCTACCGAAAAAAGTAACGGATACGGTAGCGCCGCTACTAGTAACGGCGCTACGTACTAAACTGCTTAGAGGGATTCAGCACGGGAATGCATATCGTGACAGCCTTCGTCCGTGCATTACCTAACACCCTGAAGTACCCAAGTTTTCGATCAACAGTTAAGCGCTACACCACACTGTACTGCGTGATGCCTCGTCTTTCTCTTATATGCGCATAAGTTAGCATATCATCTACTTTCGAACACTAAACATTACACTGGGCGACACATACCACGGAAACAGCCGTTCGTGGCAGCCCATTGTAAGGCAAATAATCCTCGTTAGAAGCCGGTAGCTGTTGTCTGGGATGATATATGACCAGAGTAGAACCAGAATACGTCCTGAAATGTGCTTGCAAGATCGATTGCCCAGCCTAGAATGCAGACGAACATTTTCACGCTTGACCCGCCCCACCAGCGAAGCGCAAACTCTAAACTGCATGTTCCCGAAGGGGAGTTGCAGACTTTGTCCGTCTTTTCATAATGTCAAAGAGGTTAGGTCATACGGCCACCCGTCTCGGGCTGTTATTATGTGGGAGAGATTCAATGTGGGGTGTGTGTGTGTGTGAATGGGTATATATAGTCGGGTACGTTGTGCGGCTTGGGAAAAAGATGCGGCTTTTTGGAACCTTGTATTCAGAGGCAGATAAGAGGCTCTATACCGTTTATTCTGATGCCCTCTTTGGCTACTACATTTCCTTCCTCCCATATGTTGTAAACTCTTGCGCATCATGTGCGGAATTGTGTACGTCGGGAAGGAAAGGTTCGGGAAACGACATAATAGATCAATTCTGTCGTGTGCTTCAGGAAATAGAAGTGGAAATGTAGCTAGCAGTTGCATTTGCCTCGCGTTCAAAAAAATCGCTTAGACCTTTCGGACAGTGGATCGTTTTAGAGCAAACTGTTCGTGAACGTAGGTACGGGAACCGTTTGCGCATGTTCGAACCGATTTTTCGGTTAGGGAAGATGGAACCGTTCGCGAACAAGTTCCAACGTTCGGAGAAGGCATGACTGACGAGGACAAAGTGCTAGCTCCAGGAGCTGTAACAGCAGCTGGAAACGAGTAGGTAGTTAATTTGTAACCAAATACATATACTGTGAAGAAGAAGAGGAGGAGGATCTCGGGATCATTCCGACTTCGCTCCGAGAACGATGTTTAGAGGTTGCATAAAGGAGGGCAGGGTCCTGCTACAGAGATAGGGTAGCGATCGGTCTGCTCAGAGAGAAGCCAGAATGACGGAACGCTCCGAGGGTATCCTCTTCTTCACAACACGTATTTGACGAGAAAGCAACAGATTGACACTTGAGATTGTTCGAAGTCATACGCCATTATTAATGTGTTAGCATAAGAACGGTCTTGCGAACGAAAACCCGGTGTCGTCCGTCTGTGTACAAAGGAGTGGTAAGGGCGTCACGCGAAGGAGCTCGAGAGGTTTTGGCGTGAGGCCAAAATTCGCTGTGTACATGGAGTTTGCTCCTGGGCACGTTTAGTGCACGTTTAGTGCACAGCACAAACATTTGGTACAAAGTAAAAGCTAAGTACGATTGCGGCAACTATGGATGGTCAATTATCCTACTATCCATCGTTACCATGAGAACCCCCAACTTGGAAAATCGCTACCATCCGTCTGTCGGATGGATGTGTGAAGCTTCGCGTTGAGACATATGGTGTTAGATATGAGAAGAGAAGTAGATAGTAGATTTGGAAAGTAGGTACAGTGATAGATAGTTTGTAGTAGTAGTAATGTAGTGGTGGTTGTGGTGTGGTATAGTGATAGGGCAGGTTTCACACGACCGCGTATTTGCCGTTCGTTTGCTTCAAAAATGGAACGTAAGGGCAATCGAGCTCCGTAGGTTCCAATGGGCCCGTTTTGGCTTCGTTAAAAACGTGGACGACAAAAGCGTTCATGTGAAACAAGGCCTTACCATGAGAAAACTTGCTCGGTCCCCTTACGTTCTATTCTTTTAGTTCAGATTCTTGTGTTTCTGTTTATTCCGCCGTTAAACGCAAGGTTGCACGCCATCTGGCGGCCAAAAACTAGCTTGTTCATTTTAATCAGCCACATCGGGACGACAAGCAAAAGACGACTACGAAGCCGAACAGGACGACCGGATCCCGGAACGCGAGCGACGCCCCACGGCGATAAAGTAACTGACTTTTTCGTTTTTATTTCTTTTTACATCTAGACTTTGGTCTAGTACTGCGCCTGTGGTACTCTGTACCTGCCCTGATTCGAAAGGGATGAGGCACACTCGAACCTGAACCTGAACCTGCTTGACTAGGGCACAACTCTTCTATCACTCGTCAGTGCCAGCCCGGGACGGACAAACAACAAATAAATCGTGACTGTGACATGGGGTGATTCACCGCAGGAGAGCAGTATATACTACCCCATTACACGCGAAACATCAGCTGTAGATATCAGAATGAAGTTAAAGTTATGTACAAGTCCAACAACTGAGCTGTCCGCCGCTACGCGCTACGCCGCGAAAAGGAAGATTTAGTGAGAACAAAACATGAAAGACGCACAAATGGTCATTGAGATACAGAGTACGACTCCACAGCGTCTGGAGCAAACCGGTAGAAAAGAGGAACTCCAAGAACATCGGAAGACATCGACGGTGTTATTCGTGGCTCTGACATGGACCAAGAATTGCAGCTAGGTTGAATGTCTGTCTGCTAGCAGTATTCAACTGAGCACAGAGTAGCCGCCTCTCCGTTTCGTAGAGCTCACATTCTATCAGTACATGCTCAGTGTTCGCCACGACGCCACACTTGGATCATACTGGCTGCTGTCACAGCACTTAATCCGGTACTTGAATTGGGGTGTGAAGGCTACATTGAGACGAAGCCTGTGCAGGTGGACAAACCGTGACTCGATTCAATAGAATCCCGCAAATCCCCGCCTACGCGATTACATGCAACGGTTATCTGAACCATTAGAAAGGGTAACCGCGAGCATACCGTGTTTTCTTTTCCTTTTACGATTCAAGTTTTCGTAACGTGATGACAGATAAAGAGATTTAGGAGAACCCCGTTGCTTGACGCGCTACAACAACAATAAATAAATCGTGACTATGACTCAGCATAGTCTATGGTAGCGCTACCAGACCGTATAGAAAGCCAGTACTATTTCGGATTTACAGATTCCGTGATCGACAACCATTTGGCAAAGTTTTGAAAAGGAGCTTCGCACAATACTTCACGTAGAAGGTGCAAGTCGTCGTCAATGGTGAGTCTCTTTCGGGATACGCCTCAATCTTCTCTCAGCTTCTTTGTTTTTGATCCCCGTGTGGAGCAGCGTGCTTTACGAAACCATGAACTTTGGTGCCTTTTCATTCGGTGTCATCATGCGACATATAGATGACGTCTTCTGCTATGTTCTGCTCTTTGTTCACCAACTCATCCGTGAAGATCAGAGAACAGATGCTGTAACAAGTTCTGCGGCTTCGCATTCTCTGCCCAAAGTGGTGTCGCCGTGTCCTTTCCTGAACACGTCTATGGTATTAACGAAGAAAGATGAAAGTCACTGAAAAGGCTAGCCAGCTGTAGGACTCGAACCCACATCTTCTGGATTGCCGGTCCAGGGCTCTACCACTTGAGCTAAGCTAACACGCCTTCTCAGCGACTTCCAGGGTGCGTCATCTGAAGGGACAAACCAGTCACTCTCTCTCACTCATCCTCCTTTCACTCTTACATTTTTGTTCACTCATACACACATTCGTACAACAAGGATCGACGGCCTTGTATGTATTTGTCCCTTCTATATGTTGTTCCAGCCTCAGAACATCAGTTCTCTCACGTCTATGGTGCTTCGATGATGATGCTCGCTCTATAGCCTAGCGAATGAACTACAGTCAAACTCCTTTATAGCGAACACCTTTTTAACGAATATACCACTACAGCAATTTTTTTTGCGGTCCCGCTGGAGCCCTATAGGTCCAATAATAAACATCATTTTAACGAAAATACCTTTACTGCGAATTTTATTTTGCTGTCCCCTGAGTTTCGTTGTAAAGGAGTTTGACTGTACTCGGTCGAGTGCTCTTCACGTTAATTCTGCTCGAAAGTCGTGCTGTCTGTGTGTGTCAACCTATACGGGTGTGACGAAGAGGGGGAGACGTGTTTATTAAAATGAACAGGAGAAAAAGGAAAGGGTGTGCCAGGTGTGCCGAAGGGCTTTCAGTTCTGCGTGCACGTATACCCAACACGCTTTCCTCTACATGTCGATTTTCCTGACTCCCTGAAAAGCGTGGGACAAACAAAGTTGAGCCGATTCCTGCTTTGGGTAGACCCTCCTGTAGCAGCAGCTGATAGCCATAGAAGTATGTGCCTGTGTGCGGGCGTGTGAACAGTGGTGGCGACTACTGCAGGATGAGTGGTCGGTGCAGTGTTTAGCACATATATCTGGGCTGATCTTTGTTTGGCTAGATTCCGATTATTCTTCTAGACAATTAATTAAATGGGTTTGTGACACTTTGGTACACGTGGTTAACTGCATCATGCACACATTGTTATACACGCCAGAGTATTGAGGAAGAGACTTTTGAACACACTTCCGTATCGACGTCTCACCTCCGCCGGAGCCTCCCCCATACCTACTGGTTCTCGTAAACACGTGACCTCTCTCGTGCTTCGTCAGTGGTTGGGCGGAAGACGCCCGGAGTGACGTCAAAGCCAGATTAGCTTCGGCATTGGCGGTGCCTGTCTTCTACATGTTCTTTGTTTGCAAAACTTCGAATGTAGGTTCACGCCCATGCAGACAATCGTGTTTCACCGGCAACTTATTCCAACGACATGTAGATCTCTTTTTTTTTTTCTCACGCAACCTTAAAAAAAATAACAAGAAAACGACATGTAGATCGGCAACCAAGTACCCCTGACACATGTGGAGACTTCAATTATCATTGAAACGGATGGTCATTGAACGTGCGTGTAGCGCCACCTAGCGTGTGACGTGTGAACTTATCAAAGAACATTGCATGCATTGTTCCTCATCAGGTTGGTATGTTACACGCTTGATGGCGCTACGCACATGTTCAATGGTCATTATTTGAATTATCATTGAGGACTGCCCACAGTATTTTACAGAATGGCCTACGGCAATTGCGTCTAACGGTAAAGCAAACTACGATAATAAGATCAGACAAAACAATAGGGCATCGGCTCGTTTGAGGTATCCCCAAGGCCGTACTGAAGACTAGAAGGTGCTGGGTTCAAATCCTACCATACTCCCGGCTGTGTTGTCTGAGGTTTTCCTTTGGGATCTCCGGCATATTTTTAGAACGGACGTCGCCACAGTTCCCCCTGAAGTCCGCCCAGGACGCATACAAGACCCCCCCCCTCCTCCCCAGTCTTTCCACGTCTATACGCTGCTCACAGCTACAGTTGCTTCGATGCGCTCACACAGAATTTTAAAAAAAAGTAGCGAGACGAAAGCGATATTTAAAAAAAGTATCTCACACTTTTTCTGTTGATATCGCACGCGAAAGAAAGCTACACATAATACCACCTGTCTAAATTTGCGTCGCGAAACATTTTCAACCGTTTTTCGAACTAGTATAGCCCCAGGCATGATTGATGACGGTGGAGCCCTGTAAAACGAGAACTTTGGCGAACACGAGCTAAAGGGAATCATCATAAATCTCCAGAGATGAGCTCCAGTATGCGTACATTGCCAATATAGGTGATACCGCTCGGTTAATGCATTTTGCACGATAGGTTCGTTCGGAAAACTGCATCTAATATTGAAGCGGACGAAATTACCCAGTTGACGTATCGATCCCGTGCATACGGTTAAGTGAACCGTCCGCAGTGACTTCTCTTCGGCTTTCTTTTCGTGTTTTATCGAGGAATCTTTATTTTTACGTATCTTTATCTAGTCATGTTAGTTAAGGTGAAATGAGGTGCGGCATGGAATGAAGTGATGCAATTGCCGCATGTGTTGGAGGATTGATATCAGTGTCGAACACGGCGTAGACATGTGGTTCGTGAAGGTGCGAATCAGCAGGGTACCTGGAGGTTTTCACCGAACTCTCAATCGCGGATAATACAATATTGAAAAAAATTCCTGGCTTTTTGTTGTGAGACTACTCGATCAGGTCATTACGTTTGATCTTTAATCGGTACGCGCCACTCAGTATAGCTTCTGATTTGTATGCTCAGGCTGGTCCGGACACACTGGATAGAAGGCGCGATGCAAACAGATTAAAAACGTTGTACCTAATATTGCACAACAAAATAAATGTTATAACAAAGCCGAGTACATTTCGTTTCCTGCTCAGCGTGTTACACGCAGTGCACGTAAGTTTTATATCACACCGTTTAGTTACAGAATTTATTCTTTTACATTTTCTTTTTTTCCCGAGGACAATAACTGATTGGAAGAGCCCTCCGGACAGTGTTACGTCCGGACTGAATCTGTTGCTGATTTTATGTCGCGTATTCAGGACCATTTGTGGTGTACTGTTGTACAGGGTGTTCAAAATTAAGCTTTCACTAGCAGTTTATAAATAGGCGAACAAAAGAAAACTGGCTGCTATTTTTCTGTTCCTTGAGTAAGAAACAGGTGCTACATAATTAGCAGCACCTGTTTCTTACACAAGTAGCGTAACGTTATCGTCCGGTTTCCTGTCATCGCTGTGTTTGCGTAGCGCTCGTGAAAGCTTAATTTTGAACACCCTGTATGACTTATGCTCTTGTTTTGTTCCACTCCTACTTGGGCCTCCAATAGGGGGCCAGTAGTATTCCAAATAAAAATAAAACAACACCAACAAAAAATAAATAAATAAAAATAAAAATCACGACGTAGCGACACCGTAGTGGTCGTTCTGATGGATTGATTTTGCCCCCCTAAAGATCTTTAACCTGCAGCGGAAGCTCAGCACACGTCACATTTATCTGACATCCTTCGCGGAAGACAGCGTGCCCGGAACTTGTACCCTGCCACCAGGTTGCAGGCGTCCTCGGCCAGGATCGAACCGGCAACCTTGGGTACCGCTAGCGAACACGCTACCAGGTGCTCCGCCGAGGCCGGTAGATAATTTCATACAACAGGCAATCACAGAAAAGTTAACGGAGAGTTCACGAAGAATCGCTGCTCAACTGCGCGATGACAGTACACAACCCCACTGACTGCTAATGTGCGCGCAAACCTGCATCCAACCTGTAATGTTGAAGCGCATTACCTCATTAACAGTTACAAACGCAATTGATTTCTTTATCGTGTCTCTGTCGAGGCTCTTCGTACGCTACTTTTTACTGCATGCAACTAGAGACAATTGCAATTTAGAGAATACTGCGTGCAATTTAGAGACAAAAGCCGGTTAAATAAAGGAACAATCTGGTAGTTGTGATTCGTTTATAGAGATCTCTATAAACGAATCACGACTACAACGAGCTACTACAACATACAATTACACTGCAAATATCGCTGTATCGCTGCTAAATCAGATGGTGAAATCGGTTGTGTTGTATTGGTGCTATGTGTTTGATGCTGTAATGTCCATTATGCACTAGCCCCAGTTTGCCAACCCCTGAAAACTGCGACAGAAAATTTGTTCTCAATGAGATAGAACTGACACAACACCCTGGGATCCGGGACATCCTGCAAAAATCGTCGTCTTGATCTCCCGTTGAAAGAACTTTCCCGCTGTACACCGACCCTGCTGTTCAGGTAGCGAACGGGAAGCGGGTTTTCACTTACCCACACTTATTCGAGATTGGCTCTCTAGACAACGCAAATTGCAGACATTGTCAGCAAATCCAAACTACCGAACACATCCTGCTTCATTGCTGTGCATATGCTGTGGCGCGGGAAAAATACATTGGACACGGCAAGAATTGTACGCAGGATGATGTACTACATCATGGAGGCTCTTTCACGGTTTAGAGACTCAAAAACTCGCAGCCTCGTCTGCTTTCTGCAGGAGTCTGGACTCGCCCAAAGACTATGAGACTAAGTTTCTTCGCTCGGACTTCTCACCAATAGTGGCAGTGACCGACCGACAGTCTTAGCTTTCGGTTGTCATCATTCCAGGATCTGTTATCACATCCCATCTCATCCCATCCTGGCTACAGTCGTGACGCTGTCCACGCAAGTGAGGCCAACAACGGCAAGCCGGTTTCGTCATCGCCACGACCACCGTTACGCACTTGGTTTCGTAATAATATGAATAACGTAAGGAGGAATAACCGTGATCACCCTCTCGAAGGCGAAGGTAGTCTTCGAGCAGAAACACAGCATGAAGCTTCTGGGTCTCACATTAAAGCCTTTGTCATCCTTATTCCATAGCCTCGACCACGACGACGACCACGACGACGACCACGACCACGACGACGACCACGACCACGACGACGACGTAAGAGATCTACACGTAAGGTACTTCAGCCTAATTGTGGCTATATGCTGCACGTGTCGCGGGGTAGGGCTACGAAAAATTTAGACCACCTGTGGTTCTTTTGACGTGCGCTGGAAATGTCCGACACACGGTGCTGGAAGCAATGTTTACTAGAGCCACTAAATAGTCAGCAGAGTAGTGACACTGAGCCACGCCGGCGAGCGAGCCCGCCATCTTGAGTCAGGCGCCTAGCAATGGGACGCCAATCTACCCCTTCTCCGGTGGAGAACGCCGCGCCGTCGAGCCAGCTCGCAACCCAAGAAACCGGTTTTGCGTGGAGGTGACTCAACATGAACGGAGAGTTCTCGGAAGGAGAAACCACGTGACACGATCGGGCCCAATCGCGGACATCAAACGGCGGCTTCGGCGCGGAAAAGGAATGCGATACTCTCCACCCTATTTAGTGACGCTAATATTTACCTCCCCCACATCGCTACCGTCCTCGGCCGGGACTGAACCCGCGATCTTGAGCTCAGCGAGTCAACACGTTACTGACGATGATGATGTCTTGTTCTCGTTTGTGGTGGATATGTTTAATGGCTGGAAAGGATAGCCATAGAAGTGGATTGCTAGTCCCTAAAAAAAAAAAAAAAGAAGAAGAGAAAAAACTATACAGAAATATAGACGAATACTCCTCCTGCAGTAGTCTTGGTGCAGGCAAGCATCTGAGAGATATCACAGAGTGCCCGAGAGTCCAGCGTCCCGAAGGAACCCTAGCAGCGCAGTTGGCCCTACTGAGCACGCAGAGGGCACAAGTAACGCCGAGAAGGAAAGTTCTGAGTATAGCCCAGATGGGCGGGACGGTGCCGGAGATTGGACCGGTGGCCTTCGTACCGCTGGCATGCGAGGAAGATGTGTCGGACGTCTGCTTCTAGATGGCAAGTGGAGCAAAGAGGAGAAGGCAGTTGGCTGGCAGTTCTCGTTTGTAATCTTGCGCAAACACACACACACATACACAGCTCTGTCCTGGCTTACGACATGAGCAGAAGACACAGTAGTGTAGTTCCAAGAAACACGTGCAGAAGTATTGGCCGCGTTCACAAAAGCGTATGTTCGGTGCTCAGCGATCTCCTCCTCCGGCCTCGCTGCTTGAGACACTTTTTTTTTCTGTTCGTAAAACATTTGGTGAACGGGTTTCACTTTTTAGGACGTTCAGGTGTATAAGTTAGTGCGACGCGCCTCTTAAAATTCAGTATAAAAGATTACGGTAATGCAGAAAGTATAGAAAGAGCCCTTGTATTTCTACCCTATGTGTCCGTTCCTATAGATGTATTTCTTGAGAGAGGTGGATGGTGCTGGTGCGCTATTTCCGAGTCGTTTACCTGCCTGTCTGCCTTCTCGAGAGAGCACATGAATCGAACTACACGCAACGTGCTGATTCCTAAGTACATATATGGATGGAGCTGATGCCGAACTTGTTATAACAGGTACAACGTGCCAAACAGGTCCTATCAAGTGTGTGCCGTTCCCCGCCTATAAGGAATATTTCCAATACAGCACATTTACTTTGCTTCCGTCAGACTTATGTGCACTACAGCGTTTCTCCGAAAATAATCTGCCCTTCCATTATACGCCAAGCAATGTTTAGCCATATAATTTAGCTATGTACTACGTCCTACAACGGTAGAGCTAACCCTGATCCGTGCACTGTACCATCTACTAGAGTAAAAGGCTCGCATTACCGAAACACGTTCAAGGAACTGATGAACATGAGAAGAGGGCGTTACGTACGAAAGTGGGTCGACATACGGCAACTCCACAAAGAACTATGCAGTGCCGACTTTTCGCGAAGCGAGTGGGCTCCGCTAACACACTTTCGAGTACACCGACCTGCTAATGACGCCGGTATGACCTCTTCATGTGAGAACTGTGACAGTTTGAGATTACGCGCCTCTCTATAGTGTGAGCGCCGCCTGTTTCCTACAAATTTCTTTCGAACCTCTTCTGTTAAAAAGAGAGAGGACGCTGAAGTGCAAACCTCGTTTCCTGCCGACTTCTCGATTACTGCGCCTCCGTGACTATTTTTTTATTTAGGTTTTCGTAGCGGTGCTCAACTCTCTCGTTTCTTCCGTCGACGCCAAAAAAAAAAAATTCTCAAGTTGCACCGGACCGTCGTTCTGGGGCTTTTTTACACGAAGATTGGAAGACTACACTGTCGCAACTCAAGCACGAACCTCGCACTATAAAAAGCTAAAAAAAAAGAAAGAAGGCGCAAAAAAGAACGAGCCAACGCAATGGCTCGGCTGTCAGCTGGGAGCAAACAAAATGGTCGTAGAAGCAGCGGCTCCGCTTGGCATACTACGAGACATTCGATGCAACGCATACGGACACATTGTTTGCCTAGCTTTCCCCGCATGGCTTCTATCCTGACAAATGGATCCTGTTTCATGACTATCGGGCCGTTGGCGAGTTGGAAATGAAGCAACCACCGGTCGGCGGCGTGATATTGGTGCTACATATGCATGTTCTTTTTTATTTTTATTTTTATTTTTCATTGTAGCGGCGCTATAGGACGTCTGTTTTGGAACGGCGATGTGTACGATATTAAAACAGATATTCGTATTAAGAGAGTAAACTACCCGGAGTGCGTTCTGTGTACGCTAATTGAAGTGGTCGGCGGAAGAGCGGGCCCAATCCTGAGATACGGGATTTAAAAGGGAGCATTTCCTTTGTGTGCCTTCTGGCTGTTAGAGAATCCTCGTTATTATGACTATGGTCGTTCCCGAAAATTTTGGGCCATAATGCGGAATTGTCATATTAACGTGAGGGATTTGCAGAGGTTTCACTGCATTGTTCCCCAGGAGTATGGTCGTAAAGCGTGTATGTCAGATTATCGGGGGTCACATTAACGAGGGTTCACTGTATATACTTTACTTTCAACGCAAACATCCCGGCGTTATGCTCCAGATCCTTACTGTATTTTCGCAACTCATTCGAGTACATTACAAATATAGCTCGTGTGTTTTTTACTACAAATACTTTGCTGCATGACCATGCTGCTTTCGAGATTACCAGCTCCCGTGACATACTAGTTAGGATGATCGCTTTCCACGCAGAGACTTGGAGGTGACACGGGTTCGAATCCTGTCACTGGCTGCGCTGTCTGAAGTTTTCCCTCGGTTTTCCGAAGACTTTCCAGACGAATGTCGGCACAGTTCCCCCTGAAGTCGGCCCAGGACACATACTAACCCCCCTGTCCCCTACTCCTTCCTGCTGTCCTCTCTCCATCTGTCCACGTCTGTACGCCGCTCATAGCCTCAGTTGCTTCGCGGCGCTAACCCGGAATTTTTAAAAAAATTACGACATTATATTAAGTACAACTGAAACCAGCCTCCGTTCAGGTTGAGAGGTAGACATAGAATGCCTCATTTATTGCTCAGCGCGAGCTCGGTTCATCCCCCAGTCTTCCTCCTCTAATCAGCCATCTTCAACATCCTCCCCCGCGGCGCTGGTTGCCGCCTGCCTCCAGAAGGTACAGTCCCTGTATCGGGCGTCGTCGGATCCGCCGTCCACTCGGAAGGACAAACCCGGAAGGATCAGACAACACCGTCATTCCCAGGATTAGACTCGACGACGCGGCCAGTTTGCCACGTGAGGGGATGTAAATTGCCGTCCTCTATAACCGCGACAACTCCGACCTGCAGTCCGATGAATCTTGGGGCTGCTGCGTATATATTCTGCCTTCTATGATATGCCATTTCCTTTATCCATATGTATTCTTTAGAGAAGGGTAAGCGTGCGACAGTGGTGCCTAGAAATAATGATAATATTTCGCGGAATCAAATTGCAAAAGCTGGTGTACACCAATGCGCTTAGTTGTTGGCTTCCCGCCAATGGACAAATGGCATTCTCCCCCCCCCCCCCCAATCTATGCTTGGAAGAGTTGATCCAACGCTCGCTTTCCGAATATGCCACGAAACACATCACGTCAAGACGCTGCACTAATTTATCGGATGCGACTCAATGTTGCTTTTACAGCTCAGTGGCATTGTTCCGCTTGAGACAAGTTGACTCTTCCAGATGCCGTCACTGCGGTGATCTGAAAGATCTATAGCACCATTCTTCTTCACTGCCCACACTACCAACCTTCCTGAATCACACTTTCCGGGTCTCTCAGTCAACTCAGAGCCGTTTATTAGGAGAGTTTGGCCATTGGGAGGAGCCTGTCCCAAAGCGCGTCATTTGACGTCACACGATGGGCGGCGCCAAGACCAGTGGCACCATTTTGGATCAGGGCTATCGCCTTGAAATCTTCCATTCCGCCATTTTGGAGCAGAGGCACAGCCTTGAAGTCGGTACAGCCGGTCAAGTGGGCGGAGCGATGACGTCTGTGACGTCACGGCGGCTCCCCCATCTCCGGGCGGCAAAAGATCACAGAATGGCCAAACTCTCCCTATAAATGGCTCTGAGTCAACTGCACTCTCGCGTCTCGCCCCCTCTCTTTGTTTGGTTGAATTTGGTCCATGACCGCATCCAGCCCACCCTGCCCTCAAAGCATTCCTGACCTTTTTGGACACTGTAGGTCTTCGGTCCTCACCACCAGCAATGGGGTAGAGTATCGCCCCTGGCGGTGAAACTTCCCAATCATCATCATCATCATCAAATAAAGTTGTTCGTTGTCAGTTCTTGAAAAAGGACCTTAACTCCTCAAAACACAACACGACAGCAGTCACTGTACTTCCGATTGTTTCCGAGTATTTCAAGAGCCACTGCATGCGCAACACTTAGCTGCCTCCACTTGGGTTGCCACGTGGCCGGTTATTATTTGCTCGTTCTGCCGGTTGAAACGTAGTATCGGCAGCCTCTTGCCGCTATTTGGAGCTGAAAGCCTGTCATGGAGTCTTTTGCCATGCTTCTCTTTCAACGTTCCACAGAAGTACAATGAGGAAACAATCTGGAAGGAGTCTGGACACAAGGTGGATAAGCGACGGTATCTTCCTTACCCACACTGGTCGTTCAACTGGTGTCCGCGTTCCAGTTTTTGTCCTCCGGGCTACCTTTAACTCAAGAGACCAGTCCAATGGTGCCCTAGAATTTTTTTTTGTCTTTTTCTTCAATTGGCCACTACATTCTTGCGTTTCGAGGGGACAGCATCAGTGGTTGTTAGGGGTTAGAACGTACGACCACCATGAGTTCTCCGCCTGCGTCGATGCGTTTTTCAAAGTCAGTGATGATCCAATCTGGATTTTGGCTCGTTCTATTACGCGTAGCGTTATTTCCTTCTTACATTGCAATTTCCAACATAAAGAGTCCAGCCAAAGACAGCAATAATTATTTGCGCGCATTACCTTGAGCGAGTACACTCTCTGTGCGCCTCCTGTCCTCCCACCATTTCCCTTTCCTTCACCTTTACTCCTCTCTGTTTAACATTACCCTTTTCTCCCGTGGTCCGTATCCTTCACGGTGAAAAGTGGCAAATCCCACACTTCACGCGTTTAATATTTACCACTGTGGATCGAACTGCATCCTAAGCGACATCCTAAGCAAAAAAAAAAAAAAAGGAAAAAGAAAGCGTTCAGATTTTCACGCATACTTCCACTGTAATCTATCCCCGTTTGACGACAATGGTTGAGAACGCCTTATGATACACTGTAAAGAAAATAAATGAGTAAGCTGGAGAGCAATTACAGCTTCTAGTTCCTTAGATTGCAATTGGGAATCTGGGCCCTGAAATGTACTCCACAGAACTCCAAACAGTACCTATACTTCGCATAAGCCTCCGCGCATTTAGCCCCGAAAGGCACTAAAATTTACTCCTTTCCCTCCTAAAGGGTACTTTCGACGTTACTCCATCAAGTTCGAAAGGGAAGGACCTCCTCATGCGGAACGTGGACTTGTCAGCGTTATCTTCAGCACAAAACCGACGAGTGAAAGTCATTCTGTCGTTCTCCGATCACCGCTCTGTTTCCATGCGAGGTGCTTACTTTTTCGCCCACTCCTCCGAAGTGCCCCGTAGTCAGTCTCCTGACAGGCCCTAGACAGGAGAGCAAACTTTCTCCTTTCCCCTCAGACTTCGCAGCGGCCGAATCATCGAGTAACGGTTGACAGGCCACAGGATAGGCCTCAGGCTAACGGAGAGTAGGAAACGTGACAACAAATTATCTGTCTCGGGAGAAGAGTTAACAGACTCTGGCCCCATGTAATTGGACCCGAAACGCTCCCTTAATGTTGCGCAAGAAGAAAGTGATGTTCTTCAATGAACTTCCGCAATGTGGTTAATTACATCGGAAAGGGCGTTCTCCTGAAACACAAGATTTACGAAAGTAGGCGCCGATATGCGAACTTTGAGCGAAGCTACTCCCAATTATTATTGAGTGATGATGCAACGCGTTGTTATAAACAGGTGTCGTTGCACGTGAATGTCACATGAATTGCGCTGCTCTGTGGAATTAATGACGTTGGATGGCGTGACGAACGACTTGCGCTAAGGAAGTACGGCACTTTATGGCACGTATATTGCAGGAACCGAGCACTGCGTCCAATTAATAAAGGAACAGGGGGGGGGGATATACTTTTATTAGAGGGAAAGGTCTGCCAGACCAAGGTCGGCATGCTATTCCATAAAAAAAAAGGGTGTTGGGGGGGGGGACTCCTGGAGCGCGCATCTCCCAGCTTGGTGGCCAGGCCAGTGCTCTTCAGAAATTGCAATAAAGCTCTTGTGACGGGCCATTGTTGGTGCTGAGGCAAAGGGCCAAGGAGTGCGGCCAGCGTCAGTTAGCGGCCAGTCAGGAAACGGTGGCGCTATGGTTGCTTGGTGTACTTGTGGCAGCAAGTACACTCTAAGAAAAAAAGGAGTAAAACGGGGAGTAATTGCAGCTTCTACTCCCCTAGCCTGCAATTACTCCCAATTTTAGTCCCCTAGCCCAACATTTAGTCCCGACATTTACTCCCCAGGACTGCAAATTGTCACTAAACACTCGCGAATGGTCTCCCGAATGCAACAGTCAACGTAAATATGTGTCCTTGGTCAATTTGAACGATATAAGGCCGTATAACTCAGACAACGTAGCAATTTTCCAGCTACACAGAGTAAGAAACAGTTAGCGCATCTTGCTTCACAAATTGTGCCCTAGTATGGAGCAAGATTTTATATCACTCGATATATCACGGTTGACGGTTTGCTTCGAAGTACTTTCATGCATGCGCACCAATTATGTACCTGGGATTCTTACAATAGCGCGTGAAATGCGGTCTTCGCTCTGTGACATTCATTTACTCCCGTGCATTTACCCCCGAAAGGGACTATCTTTTGTGGCAATGCAATTAGTCCCCAAAAGGAGTAAAAGTACTCCTTTTTTTCTTAGAGTGTACAGTGACAGTAAAGGAACAGTGAAAGGTCCCTCCATAAATGTTTTGGCTGGGGCGAATTGCGCGAGAAACAACCAGAGTTCTAACACAAAAACAATACTCGTGCGCGACCTGTAGCATGTGACCGACGTTTTCGATCTCACTCCAGAAACCCCTCAATTCCTTCAGAGACTCTGTAAGAGAAGGAGTGAGGTCGACGTCACTATAATATGGCACTATAATATAATGTGATGTGATATGTTATTTACTCGTCCCAAGACTACGTTCGTCTCACAACAAGACACAATTATCTAATGCACACGTATTATGAAAGTCGGCCGAAGCTGGCCGTCACAAAATTCAAGAAGGCGAACATCGTTGAAGGCACAATATATTGCGTCCATATCTGTTTATTTTTTATTCAATAGTGAGCGACGTTAATTCATTACCATCTTTTAATTAGTCAGTCAGAACCAAGCAAGTAACTTTATAGGGTAATTTCGGCGTGGCAGTGCCCTTTTCATACTGTCACACTAAAAATATTCTCAAGACACGAAGCTAAAGGGCTGTTTATCCTTCGACGACCGGGCGCGCGCGCAACGAGGGCCCGGATTCTCGCTCCGCCCTAAGGGTTAAGTGCACGCGCAGGGACCCTTCCGTCCATTCACGAAGCATGGACAGAAGGCTCCCTTCGCGTGCCCTTAACACTCAGGGCGGAGCGAGAATCCGGGCCGAGGAGTGTTTATACTCGAGCGCCAGAGTACGTGCAGAGTCAATCGGCGTACTCTGCCACGAGCACGACGCTGGTCAACGCTGCACGAGCTACGCGGTACGTCGTTGAAGTATAAAGATCCCTTAAGTGTTCACGCACGTGCGGGTCACCACACACACATACACACACAAAAAAGTAAAAGCTGCGGCACTACTTCATATAACTTTCACGTCGAAGTAAACCACCCTAATAAGGCCCGATCACCTTAGCTCGGAGAGCACATGGAACCGAAAACAGACTTTTCTTGACGCCACTCCATATCCCGCGTATCAGAGTTACTTACTCGACGTAAGGCAGATGTTCCCTATCATTGCCCCAGGGGAAACTCATCTTTCAAGAAACAACGAGATATAGTCGTATACAAAAAGCGGGTAACATACTCTCTCGTCAGTGCCTTACCTTGGCACCTCCGACATTTTCTCCGAGTAGAGCCTTCAGGCCAATCAGGAGCCGTCAGGACACATTGTTCGTAATCCTTTCAGACAAACCCTTCCTTTTTCATCCTTTCTCTTTGCTTCGCATTTATTTGTCTGCCAATGTCTAGAAGCGGAACTTGTTTCGTTTGTGGTCTTCGTTGTGAAGCAGCAGCTCCTATAGGAGGAAGCTTTCTTTCCCTCCGCTGCCGCTAGGTGAACGCAAACATGAAGTCCAAGCAGGAACAGACCGAATGAAGTATACGTGCTGTCAGGTCTGTATGAGACTTGCTTTTGAAGATTGTGGCCGTCGTAAAGAATGTGAGAAACATTGTTTTAGGAGCAGACACGGAGGAAGCTAAAGAAGCTTAGAGTTGCTGTCACTATCGATCGGCTTTGGGATTAATTTGCGAAGTTTCTTCGGCGAGCTTATTAAGTACTGCGAACCAGTGGGAGTTTATGGAATTGCCTCAAGGACATACGTGCTGAAATATTTTAAATCATTCAGGCTTTCATCCGTGAAGCGTTTTGGAACAGCTGGTTGCACCAGCGCCCGACCTACGCTTCCATTTTTTTCTTTCTATTTCTATGAAATTACCGAGGTTATGCCTTATGACACTTTACATCTGCTAATCCTCCTATCGCGTTGGCTGCTATCTGATCTAAAACTGCCTAGTGAATCAAGCCCGCTCTGTATACACGGTGTAAAGTTTCCAATGTATCAAATCGACGTTCAATTAAAAGAGGTGAGCTCACGTTACTGGCTTTGACCATGAATAGAATATTTATTTCGCTTGCTGATCAAATGTTCCTTCCAAATGTTGACCACGTGACTTTCTTGGCGATGCTTCTGTGACGGAAAACGTCGGATTCTATAGGTTATCCCGTCACCAGTAATTCGCTACCGAAAAGGTAAAAAAATAGTTTCTAATAATAAGCTCTCCCTTAAATATCAATCGAGAACAAAACACGCAAGATTAGCTGGTTTCGTCCAATTATTTCTGGAACAGGACACACTGTTATAAGTGTGATTCTTCACACTTAGATTCCGACTAAAAACTAGACGGCCAAGGAACCGTTACAAGACGGACGGACACGCCTTGTTAGTCATTATTTCAGTGAATAAAGTAGCTGTCAATCTGCAACATCCACTACAGCACGTCATCATCGTCGTCATCTAGAAAGTAATCCAAACACAGTTAAAAGGAAATACACCGAGTACGCCGCACTGAACTAGCTAAAGGTGTTGCTTTGATCACACTGAAAACCACAGCACTAAGCCCCTATGAACTACCCCTGCGTGCATTTCACCTATACTGAAAGCACGTTATAGCAAATGACGCGCATTGCACTAGGCAGTGCGCAATTTGTGACATGTCACACGGATGTGTTGTCGCGTACCTAACTATTTCCTCGTTATCTGTTCTTCGTGGAAAATACGTGTATACGCGCCTGGCTGAGCCAGGATAGACGAGATTGCCAACGTCTCGCCATTCTTCGCTTTCACATCAGTGAAATTCCCCCTATTGCCGTAAGTTGGTTCCAATGGAGGACGCAATTTGGGTTTGCCTTACACAGCCCACAGTCAGACAGGAAGCTGTCTGCAGTCATTGGAACCCTTTCTCCCATCATAATGAGTCCTGTAACACCTTTCATCTGGCGCATTTGGCGGAAGTCCAATGGGAAAACCTACTACGGGCCCAGACGTGATCTCATCACCATCAGTGAATGAGAAAGGGCAGAAGAAACACTTCGCGGAACCTCCGAAAGTAGGGCAGACGTTAGTGTTCCCTGGGAGTCCATGGAAAAGTGTACGAACAGTACATTTCGAAGGCTGTCGGGACGTGTCTTGTTAAGCGAAAAAATGAACAGACTCGAGATAATTTCTTTAGAAGTTAATATACCCGCGTATACGAAAGTTCCCCGCGCAGTTTCCCTTCTTTTTCTTTTTTTTTTTTATATCAGCATTATACATATCCCCCCCACCCCACCCGCGCAGTTACATATGCGGAAAACATGTAAATTTTGTGCACATGCGCGTATTAAAGGTACTATAAAGCAGTCGAGATCGAACCTATGCAATCAGCATGACGTGAGAGTCCTAGACTCAAAGGTTCAGTACAACAAGTAATATGCGCGGGAGTTTACTCTAAGTATTTTTAATTGGTAAATAAAAACGTAGTCAAGAATGTCGGGGCGACGCCTGGTGGGAAGAAGTCCTCAATTTGTCAAGCAACCCTGTAAACAAGGAGACCGATAAACAGATGGCTTTCCTGTTGGGATTTGCAAATACTACCTTTTGAGAAAATGTAATTTGTGTGAAAGAAAATAAACAAAAGCCGAATCTTGCACTCAGTAGCTCAACGTCTATACCTGGGCCTTGTTTCAGCACCGTGACGCTGTTATCGTACGTCACTCTGTTTGGCCCAGAGTGGTGCGCATGAGACATTTTCGCCGCCGTACTTGGCGGAGTTGGCGTTTCGTCGGTCTGCTTCGCCACAGTGTTGCCAGTAAATTTAAATTTGCGTTTTTTCGGGAGCTATAACGTCTATGTGAGAAAATTTTGCGGCATTTTACTCCTGAGGACGATGTCTATAAATATTGTGATGCTACGGAGTTCTTGGAGTGCAAACCTGTTGCGAGTTTGCCACGGGTACAAATTACCACTAACTAGTAAATTACTACTAAAACTCACTAATGCCCTTTATCGCATCGTTCTCGTAGAGTATTTTCGATTCAAACTGGCTAATGGGTGAACATGGAACCCTGTGCCACAAGCCACTACTAAATACCAATATATACAGTCGCTCTCGTCATTATGACATTAACCACGTGTTGAAGCGATTGCAACGGTGCAGCAGGGAGTGCCATGATCATATTGGCTCGGGGATACGTTGCAACAGTACACTACAAAGGGACTACTGGGAGGTACCCGGGTTCGAATCCCTGTGCCGGCTGTGCTGTCTGGGGTTTTTCCTGGGTTTTCCTCAGACGCTTTCAGACATATGTCGGTGCAGTTCCCCTAGAAGTCGGCCCAGGACGCACATTTCCCAGGGCGTCAGTCATGACGTTGCCCACATACGTGAGGCCGACAACGGCAAGCCCTTTCACCATCACCACGACCACTACAAAGGGATCGTCATGAACGCACGCGCCAGAAAAACTGAGTAAAATACCGAAAATAACCCGAGCTTAGACCGCTTGCACTATGTCTCCCGTTTCGCGGCTGCTTTGATGTCTCTGCCTTGGTTTCCAGGACAACAGGTTTTACGAGACGACGGCGACGAACTTTATACGTTCAGTCACTAGACCACGCTTGACTAGTAAGCCCGTAAAGTCACTCTCATGGCCTCGTGTCGTGCCTGGCTTCACCACTTTACGACTGGGATTTTGCGTGCGCGCAACAGATAATCAGCAAGTAGCCACCAATATATATGTACGCGACTCCGCGTGGGACGCTTAAAACACACCGTACCTTTTACGGTTCCGACCAGAGCCGGTAGTTTAAAGACATCTAAAGTGGTGGTGATAGGGACCGAGGTTTCTCAGTTCACAGGCAGTGAGACATTATATGACACCTTCAGGTTGTTTGACGACACGCGTGCTGGTAACGGTAGAGCAGGATTACGGGCGGCATTAAGTTATGGCGCGTAAACAGTTGTTCCGAGTTGTGCGCGGTTGTTGCCAAAGTTTGCGGTCGTATCGTTACGTGTTTTCATCATTTTTGTTGAAGGAAAACGTTGTTCGTGAAAACTTTAAATGACAGTTCGCTCTCTGTAACTCAACAAATAAGACCGGCAGGAGCGTCTGACCGCCAGACAACTCTCCCATGATCCCTTCCGCACGAAGTCGACGTATTTTCGGAGTTATGCGTGTTCTGACCTGAGAGGCGGCAGCGAACCTTGGAGCACGGGGAGGAACCAGTGATTTCCCCAGAAATTCACTGCTGAGGGGGTGCCAAGCTTTCAAGGGGGGGCGGGGAGGGTATGCTTGGTGAAGGTTCCACTTACGAAATTTTTCTTAGACACGGAAAGGATCGTGGCGCAATGGTGACATATCTGCGGAGATTTCCCGTTTTATTTGTGCATGTTAATACGTTACAACACAGTACAGTAGAATACAGATTCATTATGAGCGGCATTTCAACATTAAGATGCATAATCGCACGACCGACAAAGACTTTCACTGTGGCTCACGAAACTCAATGAATACCTAGCAACCAACGGTGAAGAGAAAAAAGACGAAAAAAGCAGAATACCTCGCTTGATTGAGTTGGGCGCAAATGATTCCTTGTGATCCACATTGAGTTTGCATGCCCGAACGCATTTTTTCTCGTATGCGCGTACTATATGAATGGAACAGTGATTTTCAGATGAATTTGAGCAAATGCATGGTAGGATCATCTGCATCACTGTGGTCCTACAGCCCGAGTTTGATAGTACAGGATGTAATTCGGTGCGCCGGACTCACTACTAGAATGTGTTGGTGGCCGAGTAGGGTGGTGTCACCTGAGAAATTTCAGGAGGGGTGTTGCAAAAATGCAGGGAGGGTGTACACCCCCCCTGAGGGGGGTGTAGGGAAATCCCTGGGAGGAACAAGCAGGAGAATCTCCTCGTCAGCTCGAGTGGCGTTTCCCTGACTTTCCGCGCAGGATGGGCACGTGTGAGCGTCTTCTACGGCACTTCCTACTCCGGAGCGAACGAAGCAAATCATTCATGCACTTGAGGTCAGGTAAAAGGGAACGCCCCCGTGTCGTCAGAACGTCGTCACACTGACGTCGCGCATATCTCTCCGCGCGGGAATTTCAAACTATGCGGACCCCAATGATTTACGACGCCGATAGTAAATTATACCGTTAAAATCGGCGAAACGTGAAGCACGGATTCGGTAAATTGGGGAATGTACTACCCGTGGAAATAAAATTGGTTCGGTGATTTGATTAAAGAATTTATGCTTGCAGAACACATGTTGTACATTATCTAATTTGTCCTCTAACCCTCCTGCAGTTGCAGAGTTTTCATGGTATCGTACTTCGTCACAAAGCTAGGAACACTGCCTATATCCTCTTATTGTCATCATGAACGTATCCGTTAGCGCTATGGGCTACAAATTAGACGCCGCACAGCCCGTCTTATTGCGGAACTTTCGTACACATAGAACGCCTGACCCAAACATAATAAGAAAGCTGTCTATGGAATGAACACATGAGAGTTCGAAAGGTAGTGAAATTTTACTTTCGGATACAACCCAATTAAAGAACGCCGCACTGTCTAATGTACGTCGAACTTGCATTGTATAAGGGGAGTAACCTCCAATGTGTTCTCTGACAGCAAAGAAGAAATACACAACTCTGTGACCTGAGTGACCAACAACCTGACCAACTGTGAACAACAAACCTGTGCCCAACGAATGTGACCAATTAATATGTGACCTGCTGTAACAAATGTGACCAACTGAAAGCTTTTATGGTGAACCGATGGTGACCACCAGGTGGCACAGCCATCGAACCTTGCACTGAACGGATCATTGCTATGTGTAGCGAGTCTTAGTGTGTCCCGTTTTGTCGTTTTCCCTGTCGTTTCCCGTTTGCTTTTCTTCCTTTTTTTTTCAGTTTTTCTCTCTCCGTGGCAACTTGCCGCCCGACTCGGCAGGCCCTTGCATTGCAGGAAGAGATTCAAAAATTCAAATTTCAAAAACACGTAAAATATCAACCATTCACCGCGCCACCACCAACAAAGTCATGATGATTATGTGAAGAAATTCCCAGCTCCAGGAACACAACGCTATACCATATTTGATCTATAATCAGTTTATTTAGAAGTTTGTATCAGAAAAGCCGATCCCTACACGGCGGCGCATCGCCACGTAAACATAAAGCTGAGCAGCCTTCGTTGCTGATGAGGCTTTCCTGATGCCAGCATTCGAGACTTCGCGAGCCGTATAACGATATCCAGTCGCGCATAATTTACCTTTCCCGGTAATAAAAACAAGAGCCTCATCAACTCCCCGCGTGGATAATACGATCCAGCCTATAAAGCTATCTCCCTACTTATATCTATATACTAATTGGGTAGTCACCAAACGCCGCTGCAGCTGCGTTTTTACTTTGGTCTCGCTTCGTGCCTCGTCAAAACACTCTTTTGTCTCCCGCTCTTGGGCCAACGGAAGGAAAACATCAAGAGAGAAACGCGCTTAACGCCGTGCAAAGCGGGCGAACCTCATTCGATGAACCACTTAGGAACTGCAAACTGCGGTTTAGTGCTTGGCTGGAGACGCGGTTTTATGCAATCGCGCCCTTTCAGTGGCGCGCCTCTGCGAGCTATAGTCTTTGTGAGATATCGTTAATTCTTGGGGCCTTTCTTATGTTCTCGTTTTTTTTTTTTTTCTCTCTCCTCTGTGAAAGATGAAAGAGCACAGTTTCTGGGCACTGAAATGATGCACGCACTGTTCCACAGATAAGGTTCTTCAATAAAGGTGATACGCTTAATTATGGAAGCGGTTCGAATGAACATCAACGTCAACGAGTCGACCACATTAGCAATGATTTCAGCAAAGACGGGTTATTATCTTTGGTGGCTGCACTGAGGAGGGTATTCTAAGCGTGACACTCTCGACGAAGCTCCATTTCTATCGTTAATGCTAAAAACCTTGGGAAGCGACTCTCAAATTGTTTTAATCAGTAACACTGCTGACCAGCGGCATGGCCGAGTGGGCTAAGGCGTCCGCTCGTTGGTGGTAACCAAGGTCGTGCTGAAGACTGGGAGGTGGTGGGTTCGAATCCTACCGCCGGCTGTGCTGTCTGAGGTTTTCCCTGGGTTTTCCGAGGACTTTCCAGACGAATGTCGGCACAGTTCCCCCTGAAGTCGGCCCAGGACGCATACTAATCCCCCTGTCCCCCGCTCCTTCCTGCTGTCCTCTCTCCATCCGTCCACATCTGTACGCCGCTCATAGCCACTGTTGCTTCGCGGCGCTAACACCCAATCAAAAAAAAAAAGTAACACTGCTGGTCGTTCTTGTGTCTGAACTCTTCGTTGTCACGAGCTCTTCCGTGTGACCTTGTATCGTCTCTGATCACATTACAGGGTACGATCACTCGTGGGTTAGTTACTAAAAAAAGTAACTATAAGTTGCAGTTACCGCGTAAAGTAACTTAAACCACCTAAAGCTATACCCTTTCAGAAACAAACTGAATAAATGTAATGTAATGTAACTTATCAACTTATCTCGCACTTGTACTGACGGCGCGTACTTGTACTTACAATGGGCCCTAACAGCATGGTGGGCGTAAGTCTAAAAGGACATCCTGGTTGCGTGTATGAAATGACAAAATTCGTGGAATTCGTTGTTGAAAAGAACGGCAGGTTATTTGAAGCCTCGACAAGAACACGCTAGGGGACCGACGCATGGAAAAACATCGCAGTATCTGAGTAACTTTGTTAATTACATTTTACATTTACTTTAACCAAGAGCGGTAACCAGCTAGACTTAATCTTGTGGAAAAGTAACTAGTTCCTTCAAAAGGTAGCTAGTTAGTTACAAGTTAATGACTGGGTACAACCAATGCGCATATCTCGCTTATAACAATGAACAGTGCAGGGTTGTATACGTTCATGCTGTTAGCTTCACATTTGATTCGTAATGTTTTAGCCCGGTTATCCCTTTTATTCAGTTATCTCTAATATTTTAACGAAGGTCTGGACATACAATCCCTAGCTATAGATCTAGAGTTGTTCCGCATAGCTGCCTTTAAAGGGGTTGACAAACCAAATGCAATCCACTAAATGTATGGGATCATTTCATACGTTGTAATTCATGGACCCCACATGCAAAGTCCCACATTCTACACTTGAACGGTTATTTCACTATTGTTTTTTTTTTAACTGCATTTTTTTCAAGCCACCGTCGACGGTGGCGCCGAACAGCGCTTAGAGACATTGGCAGACGAACAGGAAGTGACGTTTTAGGTGTGCGCGCTTGCCCGAAGTTCCCGAAGGTCACCGCACCGAAGCCGCTCCGGTGGCAGTCTCCCTCCTTTTACAACAACTTACGTCGTCATGGAAACGGAAAAGAATGCGCTTTCTTTCTCCAACATGAAACGTCATTCCAAAAACGGTCGAGGAGGAGCTCGCTGAGGAGCGCGACCTTCGGATTGCAATATCTTCGTAACGCGGGATCGCAGAGACGTTTAATGTGCATGTTCAGTACTCCTATATCAATATTTACGAGGTGATCTCTTCAAAACTACAAGTGCCACGCGAAGTACCAGGGGAACCGAACCTACTCGGCACTGGATACTTTCTAATTTTATTTCAAATAGTCAATCGGCATTTATCAATGTTGCTTTTTGTGACATTTAAAAGCCGTCAAGCACAGATGTCGTGCTGTGAGGTGGTAGTTCACGCACACTAAATAGTGAACAAATTACTCAAAATCTGCATATCATCCTATGTTGCACTGCTATACAAAGCAAACGTTATCTCAGTGTTTACCCGAAAACTATCAGAATCGAGCGCAGAACCCAAATGGCTTCAAATCTGCGCTCAAGATGCTTTCCAATACCGTTTCAGAGCAGTTCAAACAAATCCGCACCAAAAACGTGCTCGGAATAACAGTGCGACATCAATCCATACCGTATGATGTTTTAGTGGACACAATGTCTCATCCCCAGGTGTCACAAATAATTAGAAAACGAATATTTTTCTATGAGTGACGTGGCGCTCCTCGACGGAACAGCAGTCCAACAACACTGGGCGTCACCTCACCGGGTGTACACTGGGTGTCTACTAGCGCAGCGCCGCAGCTAGCGGTGCTAGCAAATGGCTAATTTACGTCTACTGGGCCAGCGTGCTGGTTTGTTAGACAACCTGCTGCCGCAGCGCCGTTGCTCCCGCTGAGCACGGATAAATGTCACGTGCGGATAAATGTCACGTGCACGGATAAATGTCACGTGCGGATAGATGTCTGGTGCGGATAAATGTCACGTCGAGACTGGGAGGTACCCGGGTTCGAATCCCGGTGCCGGCTGTGCTGTCTGGGGTTTTTCCTGGGTTTTCCTCAGACGCTTTCAGACATATGTCGGCACAGTTCCCCTAGAAGTCGTCCCAGGACGCACATTCCCCCAGGGCGTGAGTCGTGACGTTGCCCACATACGTGAGGCCGACAACGGCAAGCCCTATCACCACCACCACCACCACCACCACCGCTCCCGCTGAGCAGCACCGGCAGCAGGTCAGGAGATGCTGAGCGCGCTCCTGCTTCCTGTGGGTGACGTCACCGTAGCAGACGACACACGTCCACTTCGACCACACGGCTGATCGCAGTCTGCATTATAGGACGTCCGATAGTACAATAACTAGATTAGTATCTGCTGAAGAGTATCGGTTTTTACAATGTATACAGGCATTGTGCCATCAAAACAAATCTCTTCATCCATCATAGCAATTTCTGAAATTAGGAGCTGCTTCAATCGTATCTGAAAAAACGTCCGCCAGTCGCGCGAAGCCATTTTTCTCAGCGAGCATGCAAGCCCGTCTGGTAAACAAGCAGCTGCTGCCGTTAGCAGTGCCCCCTGTCGGTGTCCGCTTAATGCCTCCTCTCTCTCCTTCGCTACGTGAACATAGAAAGTCAGAGTTCGACGGCTACTGCGATTCGCCGTTCTGCGAATTCAAGAACTCGCAAATGACTGTAGCTAACTTCGCAAATTTGAACGTGTAGACTAAAAGTGCAACACGCTTTCGAGAAAATTAGCCCTAAGAAAAAATATGGGACCGCTTTACGCTTTATTTTGTTTTCCTATTTAGTGCGCGGGCTCGTTCATTACTCGCAGACGACAGTGGCTGCCCGTGTGGCTTACGGTGGCTCGTCTCCATGGCTACGCCCGCTAGAAAGAACGTTCGCAATTGGCCACGGCCGTTGAAAACACGGTCCTGATTGGCTGACTCTAAGTTGTTACGTCACGTCCACGAGTAAGCAGTTCCCCTAGAAGTCGGCCCAGGACGCACATTTCCCCAGGGCGTCAGTCGTGACGTTGCCCACATACGTGAGGTCGACAACGGCAAGCCCTTTCACCATCACCACCACGAGTAAGCAGGCTTTCTATATCTAGGTGGTGTTGGCTGGACAGACGACAGCCCGCGCGAGACTACCTGTGACGTCACACAGGGTACGGGGAGGCAGGAAAGGAAACCTTCAGCAGTTTCGGTTTCGGTATAAGCTTCCCAGTTCTTTTTGGCAACTAACGAGTATTCTGACCGCCAGATCAACTTTGTTTCTCATTTCTGAAGAATGTACCGAACGTATATCTACGCAGTCACTATAAGAATGTCAAATTGTCCCGAAGCCTCCCTTTAACAATTAATGCGAGGCTCAAACGCGAGCATTCAAGGCCACGTGCACAACAGACGACGGAACATTCCTCCCGAGACTTGCTTAGCACGACAACGTCGCATAAGATTCCTGCTTACGCCGGCGCCACTTTTATGATCGAAGAACGATGTCTTTATTTCCTTCCTGTTGCAGCTGCATACAGCCCCTTTTCAAAGACAACATTAAACTTTCAGGCGCGATTTTTAGCTGACGAAAGCACAGAGCTTAGCACAATCATAAAAATCCAATCTTCCTATCGCCGCAGAGCACAGTACGCCAAAGAGAAAATAATGTCCTCGCCAGGTTTCCTCTCGTTTCAACGTTTGTACTTCGCCCGAAAGACACTAACCCGAATCCACCAAAAACAGCCGGAGAAAAACATTGAACAGCGGTGATAGCGTCGGAGCCGAGCTCGGGAAGACGGGGAGAAGGATCGGTATTGTCTCTCTTCGGAGGGAAAAGCCAAAAGGGGTGGAAAGGCGAACCGGAGTGAAACATGTTGTACGATTTCTTTGTTTCACTCGAAAAGGAAGACGACGGACCTGGACTCTGATTTTTATGCTGGCTTTGTTTTCTTCGGCTTCTAGAAGGAAATATCCCATAATTTGATGGCAAAACGTTGAGGAAAAATTTTTGTATTCCTCCGTTAAAATGGGAACAAAAGAGACGATATTTTAGAACTGATGCTGTAAGGGCGTGTGCTGACGAATGAAGCAAATTTATCCTATTAAGTTTCCTATTTGTTAAAGGTTTGCTTCTAAGACGAGTAATATGCGGGGCGTTTCGCCTAACGCGATAAAAGATAGTACAAAATATACTTGCGCAATCATTACGGGGTTTCGCATGATGGGAATTGATGTTCTGAGACTGGAACACATAGAAGGGACAAATACATACAAAGCCTCAAGTGCCTAAGAAATTAGCGATGAAAGGAGAAAGTCACTGAAAAGTCCTACAGCTGGCCAACCTTTTCAGTGACTTCCTTCTTTCATCACTATGGGGTCAACGCTATGTATCTCGAAGGAGATTTTGCCATGCCCTGTGAGCATATTTATCAAGTTTAATTTGCGTGAAATTGAATTTTCCCAATCGAACTCCGAACTTTCGTCAAGCCAACCTCATTTTTCGTTTTTCTTCTTTTTTTAGAGAATCAGAAATCGCATGCCGGATTAACTCCATTCTATTGCAAAATACATTCACAACTACAGTGGTACACCCTAAAAACTGAACTTCACCGCATAGCACGCTCTGCGCCAACCATTGCCACGAATGAGGCGTTCACCTCCCTCTCTCTCTGTCTCTCTCTCTCATTGCGGGGAACAGACTTCGCACAGTTAACGTGTATGCTCCTGCTCACATGAACTTCACCAATGCATTTTTCGCTGATCTTGATGTTGACCTGTTAAGCCCATCTTCTACATTTCTTGTGGCAGACTTCAACTGCGTCTTGAATGGTGTGATAGATGTCAGAGGGCCTGGTGCTGGACGACCGGTGTGGAATGGTCGAGAGTTACTCAGAATTGTACAGCAATTCCAATTACAAGACGCGTGGGAACTAACACGCGGTAACGAATTCGTGCACACCTGGCACCGAGGACAAAGCAGCTCGCGTTTGGATCGATTTTACGTAGCACAAGAATACACAGGCTGTGTGCGGAGGTGTGATGCATTTGAGGTTTCCCAAAGTGGAAGGTATGTGTCAGAGCCGTCGGGATGACGCTACGTGTACCTCAAAGACCAGAGCGAATTCATCGACTGTGGAGATTTGTCTCACGCTGCTTTATGCGACGAAGATACGATAACGACAGTGAACGAATTCTTGTCTGAAAGACTACTTGAAACAGAGACGACATTCGACGGTTGGTCCAAGATCAAGAAAGATCTCCGTCTCCTCTTCACAGCAATGGGTCGGTCGAAGGCTCGCCAGAGTACCAACCAACTAACTGTTCTGACAAAGAAGATACGCATATCTCGACGTTCCAGAGTGCTCTGTTCGAAAGCAAAGACATACTTTGACTGCCTGGAGGCAGAACGAATGGCTCTTTTGAAGTCTAGCACTATGGCAGCGA
Source organism: Ornithodoros turicata (assembly GCF_037126465.1). Lineage (NCBI taxonomy): Eukaryota > Metazoa > Arthropoda > Arachnida > Ixodida > Argasidae > Ornithodoros > Ornithodoros turicata. The sequence continues at coordinate 5,857,267 of NC_088205.1, forward strand.
GACGAGAATTTTTCCGGTCTCGGTCTGTTGCAGGGCCAGGGTCCCTGCGCTACCTGCGTTCCAGGCGATTTATCGATCCGGAGGCAACTACAGTTGCTGAGTACATTGCTCAGTCAAGAACAGACCGCCAAGCTTTCCAACAGTTTTTTTCTCGACAGTTTTGCTCTGAGGCAACTGCAAGGTCCCTGCCCAAGCACTGCAGTCCCTGCCCAAACTCTCAAACGAGGAACGCTCCTTGTTGATATCTTCTGTGACTAAAGAAGAAATTGACAACGCAGTGAAGAAGCTGAAAAGCGCATCTTCTCCAGGACCGGATGGGTTACCGACTGCCTTCTACAAAATGTTTTGGCCTGCACTCCGCAATTACTTTCACAAATATCTTCAGTGGCTACTAACCACCTCCTCATGGAACCCCGAATTCATGGTCAGTTACGTTGTCATGATTCCTAAAGACAACAGTAATCCCAGTGATCCGTCAACATGGCGCCCAATTTCTCTACTGAATAGTGACTACATGATCGTCATGGCCGTCCTGACAGCAAGACTAAACAGTATGATGGAGAGCATTGTACATCCAGCCCAAGTGTGCAGTGTGCAAGGTCGAAATATGTACACAGCACTCTCTGGCATTCGGGACATGATACAATACACAGAATTTCGTCGTTCAAGTGGAGCACTTTTGTCTCTGGATCAGTCGAAGGCGTTTGGCAGGGTAGCGCATTCTTATCGTTTTTGCCTCCTTGACGCGTATGGATTTCCGGCAGAGTTTTCCCAGTGGATCAAAACTGCATACAACCAGCAAACAAGTACTCTACTGTTCGGCAATGCCATTGGTGGAACCTTTCATATAGAGCGCGGTGTTAGACAAGGCTGCCCGCTGTCACCCCTGCTATTTGTTATCAGCTTGGACCCGTTTCTTCGCAGTATTATCACATGTAACAGAGTGAATGGGTTGCCCCTCCCTGGTTCTGGTGCTTGCAAGGTGACAGCCTATGCTGATGACATCCCATGTTTCTTACACGACCCGGACTCACTCATGCACATCTTGGACTTGTTTGATCAGTACGCTTTGTATTCTGGTGCAAGCTTGAACAAAGACAAGAGCAAGCTCCTCTTGTTAGGTAGTTTTAGCCTGAATTAACTAGATTTTGCCGTGTGCCCTACACTTCGCATCTTAGGCGTTCTTTTTACGGCTAAGGGATTATCACGGTCAAACTGGATACAAGCAACCCTGGAAATACAGAAAGAGATAGCCAAGGCGAACACGGTCGCACTCTCCTACAGAGAGAAGGCATACCTGATACGAGGAGTCTTCACGGCGCGACTGTGGCACCTGTCACACGTGAGCGTTCCCCCTTGTTCTGTTGTCCGTTCACTGCATTCAGCCCTCATCAAATTCTTCTGGAGTGGTAAGACACATTACGTCGCACGCCAATATCTTCATTGTCCAACTTTGGGGGGTGGATGGGATTTACCCGAAATAGGTACAGTGGCTAAAACCCTAGCACTGCGACAGGTATTGCGTATAGCAGATGCACCTGATCATCCGGCTGGAAGACTAATGGCATACTGGATGGGGCCCCTCGGCAGAGCTGTCTTACCTCGGTCTTCATTGAACATGTCTTCTAAAGCGGAAACTCCGGCTGCTCATTACGCCGTTATTCTCGGTCGCTACTCCACAATACAAAGACTAGAAGGCGCCGATGCCAAAGAAACGCCTCCAACAAAAATATCAGAGATGCTTGTTATGGCCCGCATTCAAGACGAACCCCGTCTCGGATACCGCTAGCTGGGGCGCCGTCGCGCCGCTATGGCTACCAAGTTCTGTTCAAGATCTGCGATGGCGCACTGCCTGGGATGCACTACCAACGCGGGATCGGCTGAGCCGTTGAGGAGTTTCTCGAACATCCACCTGCGTGCGATGCCGAAAAGAAGAATCCGCAGTGCATGTTTTCCGTGAATGCCCTGTGGCCCGCAGAGTATGGTCAATACTATCTCGAAAATATCGCTTGCGGCTCCCTGCTGGGCTCTAGACAAGACCGCACGGTGCAACAGAAGGCAAGCTTCGGGTTCTGTTCACAGCCATTGCAGAACAAGCTCTTTGGAAGGCCCGATGCAGGGACACCATACAGTCCAGGCAGTGGTGCTCCGCGATGATGTTGGTCGACTGTGTTGGAAGTGAGGTGAAACAGTTCCTCGAAAAACAATTGCTGATGACGGGTGAGACAGCGTTTTCTTCTGCGTGGGCTTGTGTCAACATAGTCGACGTTGCTAACTCCCGGGTGAAACTGTTAACAACTTTTTAGCAAGAACGGCATAACTTCAGTGCTTGCAAACGTGCACCGAGAAAGGGAACGGAACACAAGGGGAAAGGTCGTTTTCAAGGCATAGGCATGCCACCCTCGTGTATATAGTCGGAGATTGATTTTCATGTGTGACACTTAAGTAATCACTGTGAATAAAACCTTTTCAGAAAAAAAAAATAATAATAACCCTATCATTCCTGGCAATGGTTGGCGCAGAGCGTGCTCTGCGGTGAAGTTCAGTTTTTATAGTGTAGTAGCCGGGAAAACAATCGGGAAACGGCCGTTCTGAGTCACGCAAATTGCCGCTCAGCTCTCCGAAGGAAACACAATGCGAGGAGGACATGCCCCTGAACTTTCACTTTTCCAAGCTTCTGCTGATAGCGGCAGCATGATTGCAAAGCAAAGTTATCTGAAAGAAGATGGAGAAGGAAACAGGAAGGGACGCGTGATCGTTCATCTGCTGCGTCTTGGAGAACTAAGCTCGACCAGCAATTTGCGTGCCTCGAAACGGTGGCTTTTTCCTTTTTTTTTTTTTCAGCTATTACCGAAGTAGTAGGGAATGTATTTTGCAATGCAATAGGGTAAATCCGACGTGCGCTTTTTATCTTTGTAAAAAAAAAAAGCAAAAAGCTAACAAAAACTTGAGGTTGACTCGGCCAATTTCGAAGATCAATTGAAGAAAAAAATCAATTTCTCGAGAATTAAATTAGATAAAAGTGCTCAGAAGTAATGGTAAAAATCTCCCCCTGAGATAAATAGCGTCGACCCCATAATGTCCAGACAAGTAGATGTTTTAATAATACTTTTTTTAATAACGTTAGGGGAAACACCCTGCATATAATGTCCCGGTCATTTATCGGAGATAATTGTTTTAAAGCAACCTCCGGACTTGCGTCTGTATATATTCTCTACTGCAGCATAGGAGAGAAGTAATATGTGGCACGTTTATCGCACACGGCAGCATCCGCAGCGGTGGAATCAGCAGCCACGCAGGTGTCAATTCAGTGAGAGTAACGTATGACCCACAGACATCCTGTGGACGTTAATTTGGAGTATGTCTCTCGTAGCACGGCAACACGAAAGTACATAACGTAGCAGCGGCTGAGGCAATGAAACAAACATGATGCGCGTTTGAGGGGGAGGGGGGATATATTTATTAGACCAAAGGAAAAAAAAAAGGGGGAGGGGGAAAGGTCAGCCAAACGAGACGTCGGCTTGCGCGGCTTTTTAATAATTGGGTGTTTACGTCGCGAGACAACTGAGATCAGGAGCGACGCCACAGTGGTCGGTCTGTGGATTGCTTTTGCCCACCTGAGGGTTCTTTAACGTGCGATGAAAGCTCATCACACGGCACCCGGTATTTAACGTCCCTCGCGGAAGACGGCGTGTCTAAGCAACTTGTACCCTGCCACCAAGGCGCGGCTTTGACAACAGAACAGCGGACAATGACATTCGGAAACATAGGAGCATTCTTACGATGGTATATTCTGCTATATTCTACGCAGACTGTCAAATGGAAATGTCAAGTGAAATTACGAGCAATGGACATTAAAAATTTGAGAGAAATGTGACTGCGTAGTTAGGTAGCTACGCATGTTTCATAGCGAGCCAATGTAATAAAAGGTCAGGTACATAGGGGGGTGTATTATAATTACAGCGCATGGGTTAGCATAACTGTGTGTGTTCTTTTCGAAGAACACTTTCCGAATATTGGTCACCTCCACTTCCCGAGCAGTATCAGAGTGTCCGACATAAATGACGGGACCTAGAAAAGGGCCCTCACGCAATGGAGCCATCCACAGATGAAGGTACACTCTCGGGATCTTTCGTTAAAATGTGATTTAAAACAAACTGGGTGACGGCAGTTCTTCGATTGTATTTCAGATGGAAGAGCTCTAGCTTGAAGTTTCTTTTGAGACTGCTTTGCTGAAGCTTTTATATTTGATTTCTTTCTCTGTATTGATGCGCATAGTTCCGCGATTTTAAAGACATATTCATGATTTTCGTTGAAAACATATCAATGACAACTGTATTACCCTGGTCCAACTTCAAGGAGTACTGTAAAACCCTGATTGTTCGCGCGCGTCTAATTTTTCGCAAATTTTGCAAACTAAAAGATTCGCAAAATTTAAGGGCGCGCGAAAATTTCGAGCGAAAATTGACACTTCCGAACTGTGATACAATCGCAAACTTTATTTTCACGCTTGGTCGCTAGTGAGCATTTCATCAGCTTCACAGCACAAACGTGCTTCACCGAGTCAGGGAACCAACCCTTGAACTTTAGCATCTAGATTTCGCAAAATTTAGTAGCCGTAAATGTGCATTGGGTTCGATTTCCGAAAAAAAAAAAATAAATCCTGTCGCGAAACTAAAGGGCTTTGTAGTAATTCCTGCGGTGAAATACCTCATTACATTGTCATGTACGCAGTTCTTGTTATTGTTCCCTAGGGGATAAATAATTCCACTACGAAGCCACTTGTTAGAAATTGTACTCTGCCTATACAGTCAAGAAGCCCCTCTCAATGTCACCAACGTTATGTCAATCCCACGCGCACGACAAACGTTCCTGTGTTGACACACAGGACGTGGTGACAAACTTTCATGACGGAGTCGCACACACACACACACGCAAGTTTGACATGCCAATGTTGCTCGTCGTGTCGGTTCCGAACAGTTCGGCCCTTTCATCCACCATTCCGCTTTTTTTTTTTTATCTTCTTGGCTTGGTTCTCTGTGTGAGGCACGCCATGTTTACCCTGCAGAGCGTCGAATGTGTGTGCGTACATATCGATTGCCCCTGTAGGTTGACTCCCGCACTCAATGCACACTGAAGGACTCCTCAGGGACAGAAGAGGAGCATCGGAAAAGAACACAATACTCTTTATGCGTACCTATTTGCATTCGTTGTTTTCTAGTCCTTTTCTTTTCTGCGTCACGCGCCCTTCGATTTTATATATATAGGTTGCGGAAGCGGTTTGAACCTTGTCTATATCCACATACCTGCACTGAATAGCGTGACTACTGATAACGCTTGAAAGTCGGAATTTCTGGCTTTTGAAGGATGAAGCAACACGCGAGACCGCAGTCACGCGAGAGCTGTATCTCAAGTTGGAGCTACTCAGCCCGATAACTGCCGCTGTAGATTGACCAAGTTGTGTCGTGCGCTGCTTCGCATCAGGTTCACATGAATGAAACTTCAGCAGTTTGTAAGGTTGGATGCCTCATGCAACCAGCATTATGTGTTAAGCATTAATACATCGTAATATAGAACATTTACTCGACCACAATCATAGCTGTGTTTATAAAAAAGAAAGGAAGTAGTAGAAAACATAAGATCAAACTACCAACGCTATCTATACATTGAAGAAGGCCTGCTCTATATAGATGCCACGTATTACTGGTAGTCTTTCCATTCGGACACACGCGTTTAGAAACAATAGTCACAGGTGGTGGTTGTGAAAGGGCTCGCCACAAAAACTATCCTTCAGCTACACAAACGGTCAATTGTAGTCCGGCAGGCTTTGTGTGTTCGAAATCGTCTGTGGCTATTCAATGAAGCACACGACACCGGAACGTCATGTGTCACGTGACAAATGACGAAAAAAGAGGCAACGTGCAGGCCTTGTTGCGCCGGTCCCGACACTGCTGCAGTATTCAAGCGAAATACTGTATAGTACCGAATTGTTTTCTGTAATTTCGGTTGCGCTGTTGCGTGGTATAGCGCACTATTTGTTCGTCAAACTGAAGTCAGCCCCAGAGTCCCGGCTGACTCCGTCCACCATATAGCGAAAAGGAAACTCAAATCCGGGCTGGAAAGAGAAGAATGTTTGCAACCCTTCGCAATAGCCAGAGGAAAGTCCCATCGATTCACCACACCGTTCCTCCAATCCCGAGTCACACGCGGACAGAGCCGGAGGGCTGAAACCAACAAAACAAAAGAGAGAAGCCTGACAGAGAATGCGCTCAAAACAATGGACATCCTAGCGGGGAAAGGTGCGGAATGTGGCAGAGTTGGATGAAAACAACGGATCCAAACGATGCGCCAGGAATTTATAGAAACGAGAAAGGTGTTGTAAAGGCCGGGAGGACACACGGACGTCCCTGTCAAAGGGAGGAGGCTTTATTACTTCAATGTTAGGCGGTTTGTTTCGTAAAAGCGCTTCATAACAACGAAATCGACTTTGCTGACGTGCATCGGTACCGGTCTTGTGATATTTTTGGAGCGATCTGTAACAGGCAGCGCTCACCATTTTGCCAGCAACCGCACTTTGTCAATAATAAAGGTTTCCAGATGCCCATGAACGGTTGGGAGTCTCAAATAACGTAATCCTGCCCATCAGACTACGTCGGCGTTACGGACACAACAACAAATATATCGTGACTATGACATGGGGTGATTCACCGCTGGAGAGCGCTACACTACCCCATTAAACGCGAAACATTAGATGTGAGAATGGAGTTAAAGGTTCTGTAAAGCAGCACCGATCAAATGTCATTTAGTGTGGCTATTCGATAGTCCAAGGCTCCAGGACAAAAACTGCGCAAGTTTCATTCCAATCGACGGTGCAATTAATTAGAAAATTACAATTAAAGATTACGAGCAACACTGTACTAGGTATTCGAAATGAATCCGTACTCCTGACACACACGGCGGCAACCACATCGCATGCGTATAACACTGGGCCCGACATAACAATCCACCACAATCCACCATAAAATCCGCCCCTGCAATCCACACAACGATCCACATCTGAGGATAAACGGATAAGCGAACTGAAATGAAATGCTGAGCCGTTGAAAAAAATGTGTCAGACGTTCAAGAAGCCAGACAGCGTCGGGACTTGTTTGTTCACAGAGGTTCACAGAGAGTTTGTTCGTTCGAAAGAGGCCGCGAACAGCAGGAGCGCGCAGGCGCAGCAGTGAAGTAGGGAGAGCCTCCATCGAACAGCGGCCAGCGCTGGGTTACTTCGCAAAAACAGGGGTTAACAGGTTAAACTGTTAACAGGGGTTTCAGAATGCATATGTAAACACGAAAACTAATAATATGGTTACTAAAATAACGAAGTTCCGATGTAATAGTGTGTAATACCAATTTTCAGTGTTGCCCGCTGTACAGGGGGTTGTTTGACACCATGCGTCGCACCGCTCCACTACGCCGCATCTTTCATGGCAAATTAAAAATATTTATAGCGCGTTGTCGGTCGTATGGTTCCGCATATGGTATTTAGAAGCAACAAAGTCTCTAGTCACATCACCGGCACATCATGCTTGTCTACTGCTTTACAGTACCTTCAAAGTTATGTACAAACACAACAATTGAGCTGCCCTCCACTGGCTGCGCTACGCCGCAAGAAGGAAGGTGAAGAGAAAAAATAAAACACGCACACACATGAAAGAAGCACCAATTGTCATTGAGATACAGAGTATGACTCTACAGCGTCTGGAGTAAACCGGTAGACAAGAGGAACTCCAAGAACATCAGAAGACATCAACGGTATTGAACATGGGACAATTGATGTTCTGAGGCTGGAACACATAGAAAGGACAAATCCATACAAAGCCTCAAGTACCTAAGAAGTGCCTGGTAGAGCCCTGGACCGGTAATCCAGAAGATGTGGGTTCGAGTCCTACAGCTGGCTAACCTTTTCAGTGACTTCCATCTTTCATCATCAATGGTATTGCACATGGCTCTGACATGGGCCAAGAATTGCAGCCAGGTTGAATGTTTGTCTGCTAACAGTTCTCAACTGAGCAAACAGCAGTTTTCTCAGTTGATATGTCCATGCCTGCCTCTGTTAGGTAACGCAAAATGTTATCCAGGGAATGCTGAAGACGACACAGGATTGTTGGTCTCGATTTTCCAACAGTCCAAATGCAGACGTCATCGGCATAGATAGATATATTGACTTTAGGGACAACACAGGACTATACAGGCCTGCCATTACAAGGTTAAAAAGCAGGGATGTGCCAACCGCATCCTCGAATCGCATTGGCCAAAACGGCGAATCGAATCTTTCGAATCCACCAATCACGTTTGTTTGTTTCGTTTTAAGATCGGCGCCTCCTAGCCTGCTTGTTCCGGCGGCCCCCGGAGAGCGACAAAGCCACAACATAAAGCTCCGATATTAGAAGTTTAAAAGTAACACGGTTTTGCTTTGATTGCTTCTTAGTTTTATGGAGGGGGGAATTCAGACTTTCAAGTTTACGTATTTCCTGTCGATGAACAACATGTTAAATAAGTTACACTTAGGAGGGTGTATATACCCAGACAGCACAAGATGTTGCAAATTTGTTGCAACACTGTTAATTCAACGTTGAAGTGTCAAGACCATCAACATAACATAATCAACATAACATAACATCAACATAACATCAATATTGCATGGCAATATTGGTGCAATGTTACTGCAAAAATTTGTGCTGACTGGGTGGGTACGTCTTCTCCCGAAATTGTTTTTTTATTATTATTAAACAAAGATATCAACGATGAAAGATGAAAGTCACTGAAAAGGTTAGCCAGCTGTAGGACTCGAACCCACATCTTCTGGATTACCGGTCCAGGGCTCTACCAATTGAGCTAAGCTAACACGCCTTTTCAGCGACTTCCAGGGTGCGTCATCTGAAGGGAGAAACCAGTCACTCTCTCTCACTCATCCTCCTTTCACTCTTACATTTTTGCTCACTCATACACACATTCATACGACAGGGATTGACGCAAGCGGCAACTATTGAAGATGAGAGAACTGATGTACAGTACATCAGTTCTCTTCGATTCGAGATTCGTAAGATTCGTGGATTCGCAGAACCTTCCTTGGGTTCGGATCCGGATCCGGAAAATTATGGATTCGTCCCATCTCTATTAAAAAGGATATGACGTAAAACGTTGCCTTGTGGTGCGCCATGAGTAAAGATAACTTTCGACGTGATCCCTTCTTGCGTGCGAACAGAAAGTGTTCAGTATCGCAAAAGATCTGCAGGCCACAAGAAAATTCTGTCGGGAACACCTCATTGCAACAATAGATGCAGAACGTTGGCATGACTGATGGTGTCGTAGGCTTTCCTGACGTCCAGGAATACTGCCATGACTATTTTCTTCTGGCTCTTTGCTTGCTCGACGGTGGTGACGAGATCATAGAACATAATCTATGGAGCTATACGATGCCGACGGAAGCCTCCCATTTCTTCGAGGAAGGTACGATGACCCTCTACGCAAGACCATTCGCTCCAAGACTCTACCAGGGTAACTCGTCAGGCTAACTGTACGAAAGGATGACAGGTGAGATGGGTGCTTTCCAGGCGTTAATAACGGGACTACAAAGGCATCTTTCCAACACTCCTGCATTTCGCCGTTTCTCCACGATGTATTGTAGACGTGGATTACACAGGAAACACCGTCGTCGCTAAGGTTTCGGATGGCTCGATAGGTGATTCCATCTGCACCTGGCGACGATTGGATCCGCCTTGGCATCCAAATGTAAATGCGTTATATATCCACTGAGTCTAAAGTCGTCCTTAATGTACGCATCGCTTATGGCAAGAATGAGAATGGGATATTTTAGGAGAAACAACTTGAGGTCGGGGAGCTTATTACGTATGCCCCTGGCGTTCCACTGCAGCACTGTGGCTCTCCTATAAAGACTGTCCATGCAGGGATGTTAGCGGTCCTTCCGCAGCAAGAAGGTGCTGGACTTCGGGTAAGGACGCAGCATCCGGGAACAGGACACAATCGCTCTGAGCGCGGCCAGAACTAGAGGGAGGAAGGAAGGCGCTGTCATCCCATTGCACTGCGGTGTGTGCTTGTTTCAATCGTCGGGAAACCACTGGCTTCGGCATAGTGCATTTCCAAGGCACTACGCCGCATAGCATCAGCATAAGTAGCTCGTGAAAGCTGAGGGCTATCGGCGTCGCGTGTAACATAGACGAGTTCAGAAAATCCCAGTGCTCTTTGCGCGCGCATTGCATCCTGGGCGCTTGCGGTGCGGGGGAAACGAAGGATAATCCTTCACATTTCGCTGACCTTGACACGTCGTGGACAATGGACCGGTAGGGGAGAAATCTGAACAGTTTGGAGGCCACCCGTTTCTTTCGTATTAGTAAGCTCCCACGGTTCAAAGAGACGCTAAGCACTCTGGGATTTTCTAAACTCGTCTATTGGACTCTGCGTTAGCATCTTTCTCCCGTTACTGCTGCGGTACTCTGCGGTGCTCTCTTACTGCTGCGGTTACTCTGCTGCGGTAGACGCGAGCTGCATGGCCATCAAGCTGACGAGGGGCTTCGGTACATTAGGGAATAGCAAGCCCACACCGTGGCTAACCTTTCCCTTCTCTTTTTTCTTACTTTGCATTAAACATATCCCCCCCCCCCACTTCGAAAGCCATTCTTCTCCTTCATGATAAGTTAACGTACGCCCTCATAGCGCCGTGGCAGCCCTTGCCATCATCTGGAGATTGGAATTCCCGATCTCACAGCAACCTCAATGCAGCCACGGCTTTCCTCACTCTGATTATCATGGATTAGGACTCCAGATGGACACTTTGAGAGGACGAAGACTTAGAATGATCACGACATCAAAGAGGCGGTGCACTCTTGGCTGGAGGGACAAACAACATTTTTTTGCTGATGGAAAAAAGAAGTTGATGCAACAGTGTGATAGGTGGATTGAAATGGGAGGGTGATCGTGTAGAAAAATAACGTACCGCTTGTTTCTCAAAATATGTAATTGGTTGTTACTTTTTCAAACGCCCTCACATATTGAATTCTAAATGAATATCTGTCGGAAATGGAATATATTCGCATAGTTCCGACGCTGCATGCGTAAGCTCGAAAACACCAGAAGTGATTGCTGCTTGATCTGATGTTCTGTATACTTGTGTCAGTATACGCTGCACGTGAATAAGGTCCGGTTACGTAACCTTCGTTTCGCATTCGCTTCGATTTCAAAATGACAGTTCGAATGCGTAGCACTTTGTACCATGACAGCGAGAGCATCCATAGCCATAATTTGACTCGACTGAGAAAAAAAAAAACGCAAACACACATCCATATAGTATGTACTCACGGCATACCTGGGTAAATTATACTTCTAAAATGTAATTAAATTCTCCAGCTAGAATTTAGTTAAATTACATTACTTACTAGTGCAATTGAAATATAATGAAATTACATTACAATTACTACGAAAAAGTAATTACATCACAAAGTCATTACTGCGAGCTTAATCGGAACGTTGTTGAGGATGTGGAAATTCATTGTGGTCCAACTCTCTTTCTGCCAAGTGCCAACACGGCACGCAGACTCGATTCTTTTGTAAAAAGTAACGAGTAATGTCATTAAAATAACTGCCCAAATGTAATTAAATTACATTACAAATTACATAATGTCAAAAGTAATGCATTACATTGCAAATTACATAATATCAAAAGTAATGCATTACATTGCAAATTACATAATATCAAAAGTAATGCATTACATTGCAAATTACATAATATCAAAAGTAATGCATTACATTACAAATTACATAATATCAAAAGTAATGCATTACATTGCAAATTACCAGAAAAAGTAATTCAATTCATTACAGTAATGACATAACTGCCCAGGTATTACTCGCGGTGTCCACAGACCGCAGCGTAACTAAATGAACAGGAGGGAGCAAAACAAGGATGACAAATAATCCGCTACCTGTTCACGTTGTCGGTCGTTGTCAAACAACTAAGTATCTGATGCTAGCCTTTGCCATGCTTCCCTAAAGTTACAGGCGAACTAGCTCATGAAATTTTTGTATCGCTTTGTATAGAAGAACCGAGAACGACCACTTGTGCGATCGCTTCTTACTTCTTCGTTTTGAGTCCTTAGAAGAGTTAGCGAAGAAAATCACTGCAAAGGCAGAAACCAGTGCCGGCTTCTTCGCTTCCCATCACTGATTTTACCGCCATGAAAAGAAACTAATGTCCTGCTTTTACGCTCTGGATAATTGCGTTTTCCACTAAAAGGAACCCAAACGCTCGACAAACAGTCGAGCCGAGCCCTCTTCGCGCTTTTGTGTTTTATCTGTACATCACGTCTCTATCGGCGATTAGTTTCTGCTTCCTTTTTTTTTCTTTCTTTGGTTCTTTTTTTTTTTTTTTTGTCGTCCGCGTTGCAACAAAACGTTAAATCTAAGAATACGATCAAAAGTGAATATCGCTATGGAAGGATGTAAAGTACCGCTGAAACGGGATCGTGACGATTATTTGTCGTTTTGGGAAGCTTGCCCTCTGATCTCTTCACTTCGTGTGTGTTTCTTGTGAGGTTCCATTATTCCTATATTTTGCGAGGAAGAGGCCTTCCTGCTAAGACTAATGCCATTAATGTCATGCGGGCGTCGGCATGTGTGTCAGTAGCGCACGATACTGGAAACAAAATATATCTAAACCGTTATCCAACCTAAGAAAGAATGCGGAAGCAGCAGTGATAGAAGAAGTGTAGAACAGAGTCTTTTCCAAACGTCGGCGGCTCCCGGCCTGAGCTATTTGCTTCAACCTTTCAAATTTTAGTACATTAAAGTACTGATTACTTTCGAACTACATTCGATAGGCCGAAATATCCACATTTGAATGGCCAAACTATAAATTCCCATGGAAACTACCCGCTAGTCCAAAGCAACAGAGTGGCAGGGTGGGGATGTGACACAGAATCGCGACGAAGTCGAACTGGCTACTCCAATAGCAGGTAATAACGAGTTCATGCATATATGAGTGCCTGTCATTAAGCATTACCGCGTCCTGATGTTCAATAAATTTTCCTATAACAATAATGAGTGCAAATCAATAAGTTCCACCTCCGTGATGTCGCCTTCTGGATAACTTTTTTACAACTTCAACTACACAAATAACTCACATGCAGTAAAAGAACAATGTCCCTCTTTTGCTTTCATTTATAAAGTTCAAGTATGACAACACGCGTGTTCCGTAAATTAGGCTCAGAAGTTTTACAGCTACACTGAACCATAGCTCGAGAGAAATGCCCTCGGTTTATGAAGCGCTGAGGGTCAGTAGCGTTCCTACCATCACATTCACCAGCGTCTAGCTCGCCACCAGTTTTTTTTTTTTTTTTTTTATGCGGTTTTTACGTGCTTCAGACTTTTCCAACATCAGTGAGAGAAACAAACTCGAGCGTGAGGTAGAACGAGAGAAATGCGCTTCATTATTGCTGCGGTTAATGCATTCGTTATGAAAAAGTCCGTGTCGTCCCTGTCTCGTAGCTCCAGTTCTTTTCTATCGTGCTAGTTTCCTAACAAGCCCATTTTCTGCATCGATTAATACGTTCAGTTTCATACATATATTCACTGTAAACGACTCTCAAAATGTTAACACATTCAGTATTAAACGTAACATTATGAAAGGTGAAAGATGAAAGTCACTGAAAAGGTTAGCCAGCTGTATAGGACTCTATCCCATATCTTCTGGATTACCGGTCTAGGGCTCTACCAATTGAGCTAAGCTAACGAGCCTTCTCAGCGACTTCCAGGGTGCGCCATCTGAAGGGACAAACTCAGCCTCAGAACATCAGTTCTCTCACGTTCAACATTATGAAAGATTTAGCTGATAACACGGGGTTCGTATACGATGGTGTGGTGCTGCAAAGAGGAAGAATAGCTATGCTTGTATCAATATGACGGTAGGCTCGTACGGTAGTGTCGCGATGTCACCCAGCGATCTGCTTTTCCGATATGGCTGCACGCTGTTTAGTGGTGTTTGGTGTTCTGGGACAACGACATAGGGAGCTCCCCGGCATTTGTTTACATCAGGAAAAAGAAAAACTAAAGACAACGCCTAGAGTGCACATCCTGTGTCTCCCGTTTCATCTCCTATAGTCAAGAATTCGATTCATGCCATCATCACACCAGTACCGTTATGTATCAATTTTATTTATTTATTTATACCTTATTTCCGTAAGACTGGCGGTGTCAGGAGCAAAAAGGCTAACGTTAACAAAAACGTTAACGGTTAGCGTTAACGGTAACAAGGTTAGAGCTTAACGATACGTCGTTCGACACGCCAGTACCGGACTGCGTTCTGCAGTCCGGTACAAAGCACGAAACGAGATTATTTGGCATCTTCTGAGCACTGAAGGCAAGCTGAACGAAATGAACAAGCTGAACACACACACACAAGCAAGCTGGACTTCACGTAAACTGAACAGTTCCTATATTCTTCGCAGCATTATTCGATTGCAAAAGTGTACCGGAAATTCCACGGAGGCTGAATGGTGTTTCGCCCCACCCCGTACCCCACCTTATGGCAGTTACGAATTCAAAACCTCCCTCCGCGCAAGTCCCCCACTACACGGCGCTGCAGTTGGAAAGGTTGAAATAAGTCTCCAGCTGGCGCAACTGCGCTCAGGTCGCGAGAACTCGCTCGGCCAAATTAGACTAATGAATTCTTTGAGGGTCCTCGCGATATTCCATCGATGAATCTTGGACCCGGTTATTAGGCTACCTGTGGCAGCGCCATTCTCTAAGTTGCTAATCCTCGCTTCCAGTGCCCATTTGTTTCACCTGTGCGTGCTTTCCTTAGTTCCTTAGCTTAGTCGCGTTGTATCCCGTTTTATCAGGCTGTTTGCTGGCAAACTGCCGCTATTTACGGGAAGGCACACCAGTACCTAATGCACCACATGTGCGAACATTCGTGGACCGTTAGTTTCTCTCTCTTCCCCACTTTCCTTTGTGCACAAACTTTGTGAGTATCTTCGTTTCTGTGCAGCAAAAGTCGCTTGACTGACTTCTTTTCACAGCTTCCGCCGCAACCGTGTGAAAGTAAAGTTCATTCAGCCATTCATTCAAACATTCCACGCCTGGTATCGCAATGTACATTTACAGATTGCGACAAATCGATATATCCATTGATTTGATTATCGGTTGAACTTGTCACAAATGATTCCTTCGGAATAAGATAACCGAACGTTCTGGTCAGGATTTTGTTAGTTACTGAGGTACATACTACAAAGTAGACATAACTACATTAGAAGACACCCACTATCGGATAAGCCTATAGGAAAACCAGTAAACGTGCACGACCACGCGACAGTTTCCTCAGAGAAATATAGCGGATAGACCAGCGGCGCAAGAACTCTACTTCCGTGAGCACCATCAATTGTGCCTCTAAGTGCACTACATGCACTACAACATACTTGTGTAACGACCAGATAAGAGGGAACATCACACGTATGCTGCGACTCAGGGCGACCCTGGGTACCCTCGTTCAAAGGCTTCAGTGAACAGATTCCTTCCTTCTGTCACCGTCTCCATTTTTTTCTTTTAAAAATCAATCAATCAATCAATCTGTCATTGGCTTCCACCCCACCGCAACAACCACAACGGCGGATACATGATGGTGACACGATGATGATGACATGGGGATGGTGACATGAGGATGGTGACATGAGGATGGTGACATGAGGATGGTGACATGAGGATGGTGACACGAGGATGGTGACACGAGGATGGTGACATGAGGATGGTGACACGAGGATGGTGACACGAGGATGGTGACACGAGGATGGTGACACGAGGATGGTGACACGAGGATGGTGACATGAGGATGGTGACATGAGGATGTTTCACCACGGGAGTTACGCTACCCTACCTCAGTACAGGTGGGTTATTCCACGAACGAGATGGGAATCAGACGAATGGAGCGCACACATACAGATCAGTAGATCCTGTTCACTTCTGAACAACCTTTGCGCACGCGCATATAAACATGGTATACCCTGTTGACCTACAGACTACACATAAAAATTCGAGAAATATGCTTTCGGCAATGTCAACCAGTGAGCGGCTTTGAATGAGCTTACAATAAGCTCACCGTACAGCTCTCCTTCGGAAGCTCGTTCGTGCAATTGGACATACCAGTACACGGATGTCCCTCGACACTATAGCATTTTAGACACCTCACCGTCACGAATTAACCAAGTGCCTAACCAACCCGTCTGTTCATCACGGTCGCTTCCTACGTGAAAGCTCGAGCCTAAAAGCCAATACGGACGGGAGTATATATACACACATACACGAACAACTGGAACAGCGTGGAAGGCAGCAGCTATACAACCAGGCGGGCGAGGTTGGGATTTTAACGAGCGCTCCCAGCGGAACAATACCCGTCTAGCTCCCGGGTGGACATTTGACATCTTGCTCAAATTGCAACAAAACTCACTTTCGACCCCCAGCAACCCCCGCCAGCTAACTGTTCCCTCTGTCGTTTTGACCGTTTCTGTTTTCGTAATGTGCTTCGCTGCTGCACACTTTAGAACTGTTCCTTTACTGCACAGGCAATTAGTCGCGGAAATCTCCGGGGAGCTATGGCTCTGAAGTGGGTCAGCCCCCCCCCCCCCCCCCCCCTCAAAAAGAAAAGCTCACCAATAAAGTCATTTCCCTCTTCAAAGCGCAATGAACAAGTGCGGCGAGTGGCATGAAGAGAAATATTTTTTTTCTTCTCCCCCCCCCCCCTTTTTTTTTCCTATTGAAAAGGAGTAAGTCGATTGGAGAAAGGAAAATTGAGTCATTTGTTAGGGAAACGGGAGGCCGTTACCGGAACCTGAAGTGGTTCGCGAAAATGTGAGATATGAGTGAGAGAGAGAGAGAGAGAAATACATATGAGTGAACATTGCCTGGTGCTTTGAGAAGGCTGGTGGCAATGTGGGGGAGATGTATTGCCTTTAAGTGTCTCCCGTTTCGTGTGAGTCAAGTGGTAAGTCGAGCGTAATAAATCTGAACGTCTTTGTAGTGTGTAAGGAAGAGCAGGGTGACAAATTAACGAGGAAATGTTCTGTGGTATTAGTTTTCTTTTCCAGTTAAGCTTTAGCTGTCGGACTATCTGCTTCGTCGCGCATGTGTGCTCAATATCCAGTACGTTCTAGTGGGTATATGGGGGGGAGGGGGATATATTTATTAGAACAATGAAAAGGAAAGGAAAGGTCAGCACAATCTGTATGTCGGCTTGCTATTCCGCAAAATAAAAAGAAAAGAACTAGGAAATAAATGATAAACTAAGGACTGTGTAGGGATTCATCAATCTCGGTTTAGCTTAACCATATGAGAACATAACTGCGCAATATTACCAGTGAATATACATTATATTCTACCAGCGACCGCGGACCATGTGATCATCGCATCTGCCACTTACAGGAGGGAGCGTCACTTGTTGGCAAACGACCTTGCGCGGATTGACAGCCGACCCCTTGACCTCAGACTCATTTTGAGACCATGGGACAAACGAAAGCAGATGTCCGTCTTGCGACCCTTTATCGAATTCGTTGAAA
This sequence comes from Ornithodoros turicata, assembly GCF_037126465.1. Taxonomy (NCBI): domain Eukaryota; kingdom Metazoa; phylum Arthropoda; class Arachnida; order Ixodida; family Argasidae; genus Ornithodoros; species Ornithodoros turicata. The sequence continues at coordinate 5,874,873 of NC_088205.1, forward strand.
CTACCGGCCTGATCGACTCTCTCTAAGACCCCGTCAGCGTCGTCAGCATCATCCTCATCACCATCCTCTCATTGTTCCCCAATAGCAATGGGGTAGCATTCTGCTCCATGAGCGGAAGACATCCCCATATCATGGTCATCATGTGTGTGTCTCTCTCTCTCTGTCATAGTGTTCAAGCCTTCAATGAGCTTATTATATTTATGTTTCATTTAATCACACGTTAATGGTCTCTTAGCGCATTAAATAACAGAAGAGGAACAGGAACGTAAGTCGGGAACGAAAGGTCGAGTACAGAAGGTTCTGTCAAGAAACTGAACGCGACCTTTGCAGGAAACCGAATTCTTTCTCTGAACACTTACACAATGACTCTTTCCGTGTTTACACATTTGGTACGACTCAATTATCTCTTTCACACTTCGTGCGGCCTCTGCCAATAATCCCCACTAGATCAAAGACTATTTAGTGACTCTACCCTCCTCACTTCCTCCAGACTTCAGTGTCGTTTGACGTTCTTTTGCGCGCACATTGACGCACCTGCCCGTCTGCCCGATACAAATGAAAATAAATGTTTTATTGCCCGTTGCACGTCGCAGGTGTATTGTGCTGCGAGGTACGCTGTGTCATTAAACAGTCTGTTGCCCAGCGTGTCCTATGTACCTCTCCTCTCTCTTGTCTGCGTTCTATCCACTGGTTTTAACCTTTCAACATGCACCAACAGGGCAAGCATCAGACTCTTCTATGTATAACTTGTTGTGCTGCAACACAGCAGCACGACAAGCAACGAGCTGTTAAAGTACGCCATCGACATAACCTGCCTGTCTGCTGCTGCTGAACGGTACATCCTAGTACATGGCCTGATGCCCCGATTATGAAACCACCTTCAACACCGAACCACACGCCCAGGTCTCCACCGCCATTTCCCCCTCATCAAGTTAATATTCTACTCGAAACCATCCTGAAAAACGCCAAATTAACTGCTCCAGATACAGCGTCCAACGTAATGACCTCAGAGCCGCCTTGGAAAGACTGGACCACCGTCCCTTTGACTTAGTGAAGCTCCTCGGAGTATGGCCGACGGATCTTAGGCAGCGTGTGACAGCTGCTTTAATCACATTTCTTGTGGACATTGCAGCGCCTGTAACTTTTTAGACTTACTGTTTGTTTTATCTTCAAGTATTTTGGAGTAGCCGGCTCCTGTGTTTTGTAGGAGCCACCATCTCCATACTGTTCTGTTTAATTCCAACTCCATTGCTAAACACGTACAGAAATATTCACACAGAAACAATTAAATACCTCTGACGCAACTTCTAATTAAAGGCACCTCTCAGATACCGGGAATATATATATCGGTACCTTGCCCGGTATATTACGTCACCGACACAAGCGTGCACGCTTAAAGTCCACGGCAGACAGCGTAATGTGTGCAGCGTACTGTGTCTGGCCTAATTACAAAAAAAATGCGGAGAGATGGTATCAAATTATGCGCTTCCTCCTTTTAGTACTGAGAGTCGAGCAACATGAACCCTTCTAATTAGAAATGTTACTGCTCCGTAAGCGAGAATAAATTAGCTCCGCTTCCACGCACTGACAAATTTTGTTCGAACGGTAACGCGACACTGTGCCCTGCGAGGCCCACACGCAGGAAACACGTCTACTATACTCTCGAACCTGCAAAAAATAGCACATTCTTCGCACGGTGCGGCGCGTACAGCCCTGCATGCCGGTTACGCTAGTCGACAGAGTAAAAGGGAGGCCATCGCACGAGAGGGGAAGCGGTTTCTAACACAAAGTATCTCGCTTTGGGTGTGCGTCTTTGCATTCCATATGAATGAGAGATGGAAGTAAATACCACGAAGAAGGCGAATTGCTTGTTTCAGTTACGAGGGCCAAGTAGTTATTGGTGGTAGGGAAATTTAATACGGCTTGGAACACTCAGGATATTGGTCAGCGCCTCGAGAACAATATTTACAATCTATGAGCTATGAGTGGCGATATATGCATCGCTACGCTTCATGAAACGAGAGGTTATTGTAGTAGTTATTGACCACTGCAAGTATTACGGTTACTATTTTGCAACTCGGCTGTTGCTTTACATACAGAAATGGTTGATATTACAAATAAAATTGAAAAAAAAAAAAAGTCAACCCAACGCTCATTTCCCGGGTGCCATGAAACATGAAAGTCGCTGAAAAGGTTAGACAGCTGTAGGGATCGAACCCACATCTTCTGGATTACCGGTCCAGGGCTCTACCAATTGAGCTAAGCTAACACGCCTCTCCAGCGACTTTCGGGGTGCGTCATCTGAAGGGACGACAAACCAGCCACTCACTCTCACTCACCCTCCTTTCACTTTTACATGGGTTCGATCCCTATAGCTGGCTAACCTTTTCAGCGAATTTCATCTTTCATCGTTGATTTCTTAGGCAAATTGAGGCTTTGTTTGTATCTGTCCCTTCTATGTTGTTCCAGCCTCAGAACATCAGTTTCTCTCTTGCCATGCAACATCTCTCGTCAAGACGCTGCATTAATTCATCCGATGCGACTAAATGCGGCTTTTACAGCTCGGTGGCGTTGCCGCTCGCGCGAAGTTGCTATCACTGCGATGATCTGGAAGATCTAGAGCACATCCTTCACCATTGCCTGCACTAGCTGCCTTTCAGAACCACACTCTCAGTGTGCTGCGACACAAGCCTCTGTTCCACCTGCGGTGTCGCGGCGAACACCCAGCAGATTCTTACGGAACGTGCACTCTACTGTCCGCAATGGCAGATATTCTGTGATGAGCTTGCCCGTATCAGCAAGAGACCGCTCAACTTAGCTGCACTCATTGGCCCCTGTGAAGATCCTGTGCTCCATCGTCGGGTTCTTCACCTGTTCATGGACTTCCTGTCGTCCACTGGATTGCTCCAGACGCTTTCATTCTTTCTCGTATTTTCATCCTTCCTTCATCTTCTTCATATAATGTTCCACGTGCAGTGGGGTAGGGTACCGCAGCACCGCGGTCAAACACCTCATCTCATCGTCTTCGTCTATTGTTATTGTTGTTGTTGTCACTATGTCAAAATTGCTTGGTCCATGGCCGAATCCGGCCCACCAAAGCTCTGCCCTAAAAGCACTTGTAGAGTTTTTGGACACCGTAGGACTTCGGTCATCAGTGTGAAACGACTCATTATTCAATTTCACCACATTACCTCCAGCAATGGGGTAGGGTGTCGCCCCTGGTGATGAAACTCACCATTCATCATCATTGAAATAAAGTGGTCGTTTTTCTAAACTTTTATGCAGAGTGCAAAAACAGAACTTTACAGCAGAGCATGCCCAGGTCAACCATATACAAGGTGCTCCACGAGACGATGGCACTAAATTCCTAAAAATAGGTTTTTGTTCAAAACATTAGAACACTACTAGAATACACTCTTTTGCCAAGGATTGAGGCCGTTTGCATTTGTGTCACGTATTAAGGTAATTTGCATAATTCAATTCGAAAAATTGCCAAGCAAACGCAGCATTTTTCTTCCTGGACGCCATAGCACACTATTCCAATCAAAATCCTGTGTTACTTACGCACTTTACGTGACACTTATTCAGTTAAGTTAATTGTCCCAAAAAGGTGTACGCCACGTACTCTCCTCAATTCAGAAGCTATAACCGCACCGTCCGACGCAATGGTTTGTGCAGACCGTGTTATACGGTTTATACCACCGCGGCACAGGATTACCGGTTTTCGTCACCCCTCCTCCCCCCCCCCCACGGCACACGAGCAGTCCTCGATGTTCATTGAAATCAATGACTATTGAACATGTGCATAGCACCACCAATTTCATCTCGTATATATCAGAACATGGAGATCTTCGAGGAGGCCGATTGCTTGCATGAAAGCAAAAAGGAAGCGAAGAGCCCGGCACTGATGCTCAGGATAGCTCCATGGGCCAAGTGTTTTGAACAAGTGTACGAAGTTGGGGTAGTTGATATCTAGACATATTGTTGAATGCAGCCATAAACAACGCAGAGTAGACAAGTTGACACCACGGCTGCTTACTTTGGCCAAGCTGAATGGTCTATGGCCAAGGAGATCAAGTTGGCGTCGAAACACCCGTCGTTCAATACGTGTACCGGTCACAGACCTCGATGATATGGGGAATCGTAGCGGGAGTGCGGCAAGCTGGGCACAACGCAGTGTTACTGTAACCCGTCTTAACCCGGAACACACGGGTGAAGGCGACGTTGAGTCGTAGACGCCGCAGAAGTGACGTAAAGCTGCGAGGGAAGCCACCTGGCATCTTAAATGATAATGACGGGTCCACTGCATGGGGGAGTGACCATTGAGTGATGTCATGGCGCCATTGCTGACGGGCCAAGCGTGACACCAACGCAGACAAGTAGAAGCGTTTATCTCCGTTGGAAAGGATAATGGGCACGGCTCTGGAGATACGGAGGGCCGCAGCAGCCGCCAAATCTGCCTCCTCGTTGCCCTGAGTGCCAGTGTGGCCGGGGACCCACAGTAGGTTTAACCGGTGTCCGTGTTCCCCAACAACCTCGAGGGCCGTCGGGATACTCACTACCACCGGAGTCAAGGAACCACGGATGACCATGTGTCCTACCCATTGCAGGGCTCGACTTTGAGTCAGTGTATATCACCCAGGAGCGAGGAGGATTGTTCAAGACAGACTTCAGCGATAGAAAGATGGCATATGGCAGATGGCATGCAGCTCCGCAGACGACGACGAAGTGCGATGTGACAGGCGAAATCCACTCGTCCGGCATGAGAAAGGCAGCTGAGGAGCCATCCGACGTAGACGAACCATCTGTGAAAACAGCAGTGCGGCTTCTGTACTTTGTATCCATCATTTTCAAAGTAGATTGCTTGAGAATCGAAACGGGGATCTGGCTCTTCGGCCCCAAGAGGCCAGGGATGTGTGTCCAGAGGGAGTAAGAAGCAAGCGAGCTGATGAACTCCCTACTCTCGCGGTTTTACAGTCACGTATGCGGAGTTCATTGGGACGTATGGTGACATGAGGATACAACGCGCACAGTTTCAATTGAATATCTTTGTCTGTGACTTTTCATCAACAAAAAGCAGAACGCAGGCCATTGTGTGACATCATGACTGCTCTCTTTGAAAGCTCTTGTAGCCGTACTTGGGGTCGGATTCGCAAACGGCTTCGTGAGCGTCGCATAGATGTCGCAGCCTTGCGAAGGATTTAGGAAGCGATCTGAAAGAGGAGAGAGTGTGCGTACATCCTGTCGGATAAAAGTCGGTCGCTGTTGCCACAGGGTACGAGAGAATCATATAGTCATGGCAACGAATGGCGAACAACACTTCTTGCGTATACAACAAGCGTATAGACAAGCTGCGGAATGCGGAGTGTATACTGTTGTTGTAAACAGAATGTTGTTGCGGAATGTAAACTTGAAGCCCTCTTTCTTTCCGGAATAGCAAGCCGACGTCCCGTTTGGTTGACCTTTCCCCCGTTTTTTTTTTCTTTTCGTCTAATAAATATATTCCCCTCCCCCCTCGTTGAAGGGAGCACAGCTACCAAGTGTACCGCAGACGACGAATCGAGGGGGAGGGGGTATATCTATTAGACGAAAAGGAAAAAAAAAACCGGGAAAGGTCAACCAAACGAGACGTCGGCTTGCTATTCCAGAAATAAAAAAAATAAATAAAGAAAGAAAATTAAGAAATAATTAATAAATAAAAAGAAAAGAAAGAAATAAAGAAATAGAAAGGAATAATAAATAAATGAATAAATGAAAATTAAGTACTAGGAAATAAAAAGAAAAAGAATTAGGAAATAAAGGATAAACTAACAAATGATGAAAGAAGGATGAGGTAGATTAAAGACAAAGATGACAAAAAAACATGACTAACAAACGGTGAAAGAATGATGAGATGAATCACAGAAGATGACTTTAAAAGGAAAACACGAGGTTAATGCGTTGAGGGTGAGAGTGGGGCACAGAAGAATGAGATTCCACGACTGAGTTCACAGGTTGTTCATAAGACCTGAATCTCTCAAGAAAGTCAGAACTTCTTTGGTCACAGACCGCTGTGTGACGAATCGGATGAGCAACAGTGAAAGCGTGGGCCTGGATTGAGCCTGTTCGCCGTCCCTGGCATAAAACGGGCCGCCCTGCCCTTTTCTCTCATAGCGTTAGGAGTGCCGATCGACACAAGGGACGTACGGTGGTTGGCTGTCGCCCTGCGCATCACCACAATAAAGCAATATTCACCTAGGACAATTCGCAGTGCTTTGAGTAATGTCTCTGGTGTGCTTCCACCTGAAATTAAAGTGCAGAGCAATATTTTCGTGCAATAAAACACTTTGTAAGCATGCTGATACGAAGCAGGTGAGAAGACAATATCTCCCCATTTACTGGCTGCATACACGTTCACAGGGCGGAAGAGAAACAGGCCGTTTCCCCATATATAACGAAGAGTGGCGCTAGGGGAGGTTATATTGCCGCCGGCGTTAAATTAGCCAGAGGCTCCGGAGGCTCGAATGCTAGGCCAGCATGTCACACAGGCTCGTTTGTCTTCGCCAGGAGAGATATTTGCAAGGCCTAATGCTGAAGCATTTATTTGCTCTCATTTCGCTATTAACCGAAAGCAACAACAAGCGCTAGTTGGATGCTTGTGATTACAGTATAATGGGTATAGTGCTCTGAAACAGTATGCGTTTCTAGTTCGCATGCACTCTTTTTTTTCTGTGTGTGCGTGTGTTCTTTCTCATCTTTACTTCGTGACCACTTCTATCTATTAACGTGATTGCTTTTAATTATTTTGTGAGCAGCGTCGTTACAATATTAGCGAGGCAGCGTACATATTGAAACTTGCTCTTGAAAACAGCGCCACGAAGATATTGACGCACAAAAGGGAGATAATGCAGTCGCCTGCGGACATTATTATTCAGAAGGCGAACAAGAGGCGTTTTTCAGTTCTTGTCTTACATTTCACGCTGTCTTCTGGATGATTTTGTGAGGTATTTCATCAAAGATTACAGATAATAACGAAATTAAACGTACCAATAAGTAAAATACCATATAAAGCTACGCTTTCACAACAGGCTGCTTTCCGACAAAAAGAAAAAAAAGGAGAAAAGGAAGAAAAAAACGGGCTTACCGTAAATACTTGGATGGGTTAAAAGAACAAACATTTCAGCTTCCTCGCGTATAGCAAACTCAATAGTCATTTCGTGTGACATTTGCATTCCAGAGCGTTTCCCGTTGCGTGCGATATCCATCTCTCAACGTCGCATGAGAATGCTGCCTAAACGATTCCTTAGAAAACGAGGCGAAACTAATAACGGAATAAGGCACCGTCTGGAAGTGACAGTAACGCTTTCAAATGAACGCAACGCGAATAAAGACAGAACAATGTCGTGCCCTAACATAAACTACACGAACACATAAAAAAACATTTGGTCCCCTTTTGTAAGAACGATTAGCGATCCTCGCGGAAGCGGAAAATTGAAAGGCATCTTTGTCTCTCGCAGGCTTCCAGGTGAAGGTAACGCAAGGATTTTTTTTTATCGTAGAACCATGCGTGAATTTTGGTAGACGATGGGCTTAGGGAAGCATGAACTGAAAGTGCGTTCTGCTCTGTCGATGTCGTTCTGAACCCTGAAAGCAGTGCTTATAAAAACGTTAAGGGCTTATAACGTTCAACTGTATAAACTACTGTATAAATAAGCCGCGTATAAATAAGCCTTAATACGTTCAACTGTATCAAATAAGACAAAAGATTAGCATAAAGGAGTGTGGCGTCGCGCACACATAGCACAAAAGCAATGAACGCATGAGCCTCGAATCACATGCAGTGCACTTCATTACAAGATAAATGAAATAATTGAAAACTCAACGAACCACTGTCATTCGTCCGTTGTCTCCTATTTTTGTTCCGATGCTTCGACGGCGCAACCGCCATGGTCTCGGGCAATGTACTTTCGTGTGCAATACACGAAATTCGCTAAACATGCTGCCCACTCGCCTCACAAGATGTACAGAATCAGGAAATATTGCTCCCCCAATTCCCCACCAGCCCGTTATATCTGAAAGTTCTTCCAGGCCTGTGGAACAATTCAGCATCCCAACGTTTTGCCATAGACGCCTTAATACGATTCTTGATGGACACAGGCTGGGTTTCTCGTCTTTGACTGCGACTCATTCTGACTGTGACATCACCAGTGAAGCGTGTGTTTCAGTGGTTACTGCCGGCAGCCACAGCAAATAAGAAGCAGCTCCTCATAACTGCGGCTAACCTCTCCACGTAATTTAACTTGATATATTCCCCCTTCCCCCCGCTAAACACGCGAACAACCTCTCGTGTAAATCTGCTCCAAATTATGGTTACGCGAAAAACAGTCAAATGACACTTTCATCGTTGAAGGCACGTCTGCTCCCAACCACTGGTCCGGTAAAGCGAGACCTTGGTTGAGCTTCATCCACAGAAGCCTTATTTCCTGTAGGAAGACCAAGCAGAGGCCGAAAGAAGAGAACTAAATTTTTCTGTGCTGTACGGAAAGGCAATCAAAAATTTGCGCACGACACGGCGTTTCTTGTACGTGAACCGGACGCGACTGTTTATAACAGTTAGACCGAAACGAGCAAGCTATAAATCTTCATTCTAAAGTTTGAGACGACAGACTTCAAGAAGGCAGCAGAGAGCTGTCGTATATGCTTCCACCGGTCACGCTACAAGTGAGTCGAAAATAACAGCAACAACAAATATGTGATGATGATGGGGTGGAATGTTTTACAGCGGGGGGTGCGGAGCGACCCAGTGGACGACAGTGTCTATGAACAGGTGAAGAACTCGACGATGGAGCACAGGATCTTCATCGGGGCCAATGAGTGCAGCTAAGTTGAGCGGTCTCTTGCTGGTACGGGTACGGGCAAGCTCATCACGCAGTATCCGCCTTTGCGGGCAATAGAGTGCACATTCCATAAGAATGTGTTGGGTGTTCGCCACGACACCGTAGGTGGAACAGAGGCTGGTGTCACAGCATCTGATCATGCACTTGAATTGTGAGGTGAAAGCCACATTGAGGCCGAGTCTACGCAGGAGGGAGGTAAACTTGTTTAATAAAGGGGCAGGGAGATAAAACGACAAATTTTTGGGTCTACAGAACACAGGATAGATTGCGCCGCGATGTCCCGGCGCCATTGCTGCAGAGCCAAGGATTGAAACCACGCAGTTAGAAGGGTCCTTCTGTCACCTATCGACAGCACAATGGGCACGGCTATCGGGGACTCATGGGAAGTCGTTGCTACTTTGTCAGCCTCCTCATTGCCTGTTAAACCGCAGTGACCAGGACTGCAGGGACATATGACCATCATGTAGACGCTGAACTTGGTGGAGAATGTCTACCACGATGGGGACTAACGACCCACGAAACACCATGCTTGCCACACATTGCAGAGCAGCCCGTGAATCGGTGTAGACCACCCAGACACGCGGAGGAACTTGGGATATCTGCTGCAGAAAGAGTAGAATGGCATACAGCTCCGCCGATGTTGATCACGTACGATGTGACAAACGATATCAACGTGAGATTGCATCAGATGGGACAACAAAAGCACACGACGAACACTCCCGTGTGATCGGTGAAGACGGCAGTGTGGTCAGGGTACTTAAGGCGAACCATGTCCGCTGTCAACTGTTGAACTAAATATGGTACTTGATGCTTTGGAACCTTGAGGTCAGAGTGATGGGAGCGGAAGCGACCACGGAGGGGTTGTGAGAACTGTTGGGTGGATTATGAACGGAGGAAGCATGGGCACGATTTCCATGAGACACTTGAAGACAGCACTTTGGCTTCGCCGATAGATTTTTGCTAGAAGGGGATGACGACGGTGGTGCGTTCTGAGGCGCATGTAATAGCGAATGGTTTCCATCTGCCGTAGGATTTCTATCGGTAGCTCACGGGCTTCGGCTATCACCATTGGAGTTTCCGCGGCTCTCGGAACACCAAGACATATCCTCAGGCACCGCACAAGTATACACCGAAGTCGCTGTTCTTGAGTCTGGGAGACGTCATGCAGGACTGGAAGGATGTACACATGTGTGCCACGAACTAAAGCGTGGTGGAGGGCCAGAAGGGACTTCCCCATTCCCCCAAGGGATCCATTCCCCACTTAGCTCCGGCAAAGTGACGGATGACAGATATCCACCGGTGGGCCTTGGTGTCTAAGTAGTCGACATGCTTCTTCCAGGACAGGTTGGAATCAAGGATGACGCCTAGAAATCTGACTGAAGAATGAATGACTTTGTTTTGGCACCCAGAAAAATTACTTTGTTTTGGCAACATGAAGCCTGTGCTCTGTGTCGATGAGTTAGATTTGCACATGAAACCATTTTCGTGCACCACGCGCCTTCAATGGAAACTCTACACAGATCTCAGAAAATTTAGGCCTGTCTCTGGCAACTGAAAAGATGTTACAGCGATCCAGCAAACTCCGCAAACGACGAAATGCGTTGCAAAGAACAACAAAGCGTAATATTGTACCACGTCGTACATATCCCTCCTGCACACTCTATAGAATACAAGATCTTCAGTAAGACGTAGCATGTCTGGGATAGCGACAGCCTAATACACGAAAGAGTTTCGAAGAACTGACCAACGAAGTTTAGACTTTCATATCGTTTAGCTTGAACGATTTCAATATACAACTGTGCCTATATACGCTTCCTGCGTACAGGCACAGTTGCTTGAAAATCTCAGGAGGTCTAAATTATAGGCAGTTCTACCCTGCGGCATGTGCATAGCCACACAAGTGTGGGCGGACTCACCTTACATGTAGATCTACTCCCATATGTTAAAAAAAATATCAACAAACATGTTCAGGCGAGAAAAAGCCGATGGCTTGCCAGCTTGGTAGTTTTTTGGACGCGCCACAACGTGCCAAAGGGATGTTACTGAAAACTTCTAGTGACAGCCGTAACTCATTTTTTTTCTTTCAATCATCATCATCATCAGCCCGGAAGTTGTAACGGAGCAAACGTTTCCAAGCTAAAATGTAGTTCGAAATGACCGGAAATTGTAATGTGCTTTTACAACGAAACATGATCCACCAAATCATCCCATCCCATACCTCCACCATTTTCATATTCGCGTCGTCCCTGGCGGCGGAAAGTCGAACGTCGTATATCTTTCCCCCCAATAAACGTGGTGACGCTTTTCGGACTGGCCCGTTGCGTGCAAAAGTAACAAGAACAAGCCCGTGGGAAAGTAGCAAGAGAAGATTGTAAGAAGAAGGCGGAAAGAGTGAAAGCGCATTGTACTCATTACAGGTACAAAGCGTTGTCAAATGTCGACCCGAAACGTCCGCGTAACCTTGAAACCGATTATCTCCCCCCAATGAACGTGGCAGTCGCCCGCAGGTGGCTGCGCATGCGCATACGCTTAGCCAGAAAAGGTCCATTCAAGCGCTCTTTCTGCATGCTCGTTCAAATCGCAAACATATATTGCCCATAGAAATCACACACACACACACCAAAAGTACAAACACTACATGGCAAACACGTGAAATTGTCATCCCGAAGGGCTACATCGTGTCGCTTGACGGATGCTAAGAGCATAGCAGCGCGTTACAAGCAGTATACATGCAACGCCTGCTGCATCAACCTCGAATTATTTACCACGCGCGGACGTGTTTGTCGTACTTTCTTATCACTGCGACGCACACAGGAGACGGGAGGACCTTTCGGAGGCGAATAACTCGATACGAATAAGACACGAAGAAGTCTCCCATTTGCAGCGCCGTCCGCGTATTTCTGCGCCTCAGGCTCTTAGCTCCATTGCCTTCATTGATATGAATCGCGTATTCTCGCCGCATATCCGCGCCAAATGTATGCGTGCTCCCGTGTCAGGTGCCGCGGGTAGTGCATTAGAAGACACATGACGCTTGATATGCATGCGACGTTAACAGCGCTGGCGGCTTTTTACGCGTTGTAGCACGCAGTGTGTTTCTGTATTATTCATGAACATGGGCGGAAGCGCTAACAGGAAAGGTACATACGCATCCTGTTGTTCAAAAGTGCGCGGAATGCGATGTGGAACGGAGGAAGGCTTTTAGCGCACGCGTTTAGATCCACGTGATGGTGGTAGAACACAGCGATTTGTTTAGATCTATATGTTCGTGTGCTGTGCGAGATAACATAGGACGAAAGAAAGACCAAGTGTAAAAGGCTTGGAGTGGATTGGATTGGAAAACAAAAGGCTCCTTTCGGATTCCTGGTCAGAGTTCTCCTTTGACTGTACAGCTCCCGTCAACCTTAATAATAACACTGAAAAAAAATACAAATTTCCGACCGCGGTAACAGCCAACCGGGGGCACTGGAGGAGAGTTAAGTGAACAAAATCCTTACGTTAAACTAACAGAATAATTTTGTTCAGTTAAGATTTCCTCATGGCCTCAAGGATTTCTGTAATCTCGCTCGAGAACGAGACCATATTTTTTCCAGTGTTATTATTAAGGTTGACAGGAGCTGTACCTGCAAGATGAAGACTGCCTGAAAGGTATCGGGACGAGGTCCGATGTGCATGGCTTCAATTTCTAAAAAGAAAGTTGATGTTACCCGTCAGCGAAAATCTAGTCTAGTCCTTCCACTGTGATCACTTCGCACGAAGAGAAAAAATTGCCGCATGTTTGGGTGACGGTAAATGTTTGGTCACGCGGTCCTGCAAAAGTTAAGGACGGTTAAGGTTAAGCTAAGGTCTCGTCGCCAACATGGCGGCGAGACCCTCACTAGGGGCGCCACTGTGCCGCATCTTGGCGGGGATCCTCGCTTTGGTTTCGTTTCTGTTACTTGCAGTAAAACCTGTCATATTGAAACGAAAATGCGACTTACTTGGAATACATATGCCGTTTTCGTCATGCATTACCAGGGAATATCAACGCTGGACAGCCTCTTACACGTACAATGCCTTGATACGCAATGCGATGTGCTGATACTGCCCGGGAACATCCCCTCGACACGGTTCGTTCAGTGAACACCAGGGGGCGACTCCCAACATTCTCGGCGCCAATACAGAGCGGTTAGCCGTGTAGAGCTATCGCTTTAAACAGCAGACGGATGCAACCTTGACAGTCCGAACCACATATTAGGTAGTTTCAGCAGACTGTTCGTAGCGTCAACGTGAAGTTATCTGCTGATTGGTTGCGGTAGATACGGTTCTTCCAAGGACCACGTAATCAGCATTTCATAAGAACCCCCTTGGCTCAACCAGGACCCCTACCTTTATTTCACGACATCACGATTATGGTAAAGTATGGTAAAGTTGCCCCCACTCGTCGCACCTACAATCATTGACAGCCGTTGAACTCGAGTTCCGTTCGAGTGGGACTGCCGCTGGAATGCCTAACGACCCGGAGCTCTCGAAGTACACTAACCAGTGGCACGCGTCCGCAGATCCACCCAACCGATTCGAGGGACTTGCGGTAGAAATCTCGCTTTAATGCGCCGAGAGTTTCCAACACGGAGGGCGCACATATACAAGTTTAATAATTCAAGTCCTGTATCATTTATTAGATGCACTTGCGTGATTAATCTGAGTTGTATATGAACCGTGCCGTCGACCGCAATTTTTAACGACAACGGTAAAAGTGCAGACTCCGAATATTTCAGTTGTGGAGACCGCTGTCGTCAGCCGCGCAGTCTGGGACTGTGCAAATTTGGATACGCTCTACGGGTTGCCCGCTGGAGAATGAAATATGCGGCTTTTTTAATATTCCATGTTAGCACCGCGAAGCAAATGTGGCTATGAGCGAAGTGTACATGTGGATACATGGAGAGAGGACAGCAGGAAGGGCTGGGGGACAAGGGGTTTAGTATGCGTCCTGGGCAGACTTCAGGGGGAACTGTGCCGACATTCGTCTGGAAAGTCTTCGGAAAACCCAGGGAAAACCTCAGACAGCACAGCCGTTGGTAGGTTTCGAACCCACCATCTCCGAGTCTTCAGTGCGACCTTGGCTACCATCAAAAAAAGGGACGCCTTAACACGCTCGGCCATGCCGCTGGTGAAATATGCCACTGAAATATAACTTTGTCGGGTTTCACATCTCCATATTTTTATATCGCAATCAATCAATCAATCAATCAATGAAATATGAGCCTCACGTGCTAATAGCGCGCACCAAATGCCATCGGACAGGTCGTGAATACATAATTTCATTCATCAACTGGCAAGGCATGCGGTGCTACTCCAAGCAGCACCACATCTTGGCCCAACATTGGTCCAATACTGGCAATAGAGGCCCAATATTGAGCCAATCTTGGACCAGTATCGGGCCGACATTTCCAATACTGGCAATAGAGGCCCAATATTGAGCCAATCTTGACAAGGATCGGGCCGACATTTCCAATACTGGTCCAACATTGGTCCAATACTGGCAATACAGGCCCAATATTGAGCCAATCTTGACCAGGATCGGGCCGACATTTCCAATACTGGTCCAACATTGGTCCAATACTGGCAATAGAGGCCCAATATTGAGCCAATCTTGGACCAGTATCGGGCCGACATTTCCAAGAAGATCCACAACAGTTAAAAAGTGAGAATTGTGGCCGTGCAATAAGGAATAGATGAACCGGCAGAGTGTAACTTTGAGCCTAAACTTTTTTGCCAGAGTGTTATAGCACAGATAGGTCTGCAACCATATGCGTGATATGACTGCGTTAGCTGGTGCCGGTGACAGGACAGCGAACGTAGAACCAGGGCAAAAGACATGATCTTGGCTTGGCATTACTTTTCAGCCCGATCGAAGGTGACCAATTTTGACGATATTCAGTAAAGAATGCCAACCCTGATGTGAACCCGATTCAGGATCGTGGGGTGTACAAACCTGAGGTTTCAGCCACAAATATAAACAAACCACAACTGACGGCATGAAGTAGCCGCACAGCAACAGGAGTTGTTTCCTCAAATGAGATATACAGTTAATGATAATGATGATGATGCTGATATTAGGGGGGGGGGAAGTGAGAGCTTTAGAAATTACACGACGAATTTGGCTATCCCTATAAGCAGGCCCCTCCCTTTCTTCACTTTTGTTTTTTCTTTGTTCTAACCTGTGAGTTGTCTCGCGACGTAAACCCCCAATTAGTATTATATATTATCTTTGTTCTAATAAATATATCCACCTGTAAAGATGGAACTTGCTGCGCGACAGAAATGCCGGGTTTCTTTTATATTTTTACCTCTATGTGCCCCCGCGCTTTCGGAGAACACGGCCGGACACTTTGAAGATGCCACCCTCGTTCCTAGCACGTATGGTGTCTAGATAATGCTCCTAGAGTTTGGAGCGAAGACACGGGGGATCGGGTTACCGTGAGGGGTTCTTCCAATGGTTGTGTGTAGCAAACAGGAAGCTATAAATCTCAGAGTTCGGGGATGGTTTGGATAGGCGAGTTAACGTTTGGACGAGGTGTATTGTTTTTGTATTATTTTCGTCAAGGGTGTAACTTAAGCCGTGTAAAGGGAAGGGCAGCATTGGGGACGGGAAAACAACGCCATGAGCAGCAGGGTTGAAAGAAAGAAGGGGACTTGGCGAACGGGACTCCGAGGCGAACGGACGTCTCAGGACGAACGTCTTGACTGTGCCTTGTAAATATCATCGTGTTAATAAACCCGTCGTAGAGTGACTGAGACGTTGCCCGATTTCATCATCGAACGCAACATCTGGCTACGGCAAGCAGTGGGATCAGAAGAAAACATCGAACCAACAACTTCTCTCACACCAACGAAGTTTTACTCCACCTCCCCAAAAGAAAAAAAAGTGGTATGCTCTAACTGAAAGTATACCATAATTTGAAACACACACTCCCGCCTTTGCTTAATTCTGCAGAGGCATAGCAATCCTTAGAAATTTCGTAATTTTGTAATATCTTCATATATTACGAAGCATCTAGGGGAAGCATCCTGTATGTAACTTTGGAACGAAAGACGCATATTCGAACAGAGGAAGCTAGTTGAGACAGAGTTCGAAAACATGAAACGACGTCCAAGTTTCAGGAAACAGATTAACGTCGCTCCTTTCTTTACACGAATTCCGTTCTCTTCTCCGTTACATGAATTGAAAACGCAGAAAGTCTCCACTCACACGTATACCGCAATTTCACACGTGTTAGCCGCGGCTTATGAGCTTTTTTTTTTCTCACGTGAGCTCTACGGCTTATCCACCGGTACGGCTTATCTGATGACTATTTTTCCCTGGCACTTTCCCCATAATGCGTAACAGGGGCGCCTCCACATTCGAGTAGAGTGACCTTCCCGGTGCCCTTCCCCCAAGCAGCTTTAACGAAAGTGATAACAGCGATTCATGTCTTCTGGAAGGCCACTGACCCGTCGATCCATGAAGAACACACAACACGGGCACAATCCGACCTCGGTAGAACACTAGAACTGACCTCCTTTGTTGTACACCTTGCCGACCCCCGGGGTATGGACCATAGGGTTTATGACCTTCTCTACTGTCGCCTTTGTCGCACAAATTAGTCGCGTCGTATTGGCCGCAGCTTATCCGCGAGTGCGGCTTCTCTGCCCGAAAATTTTCAAAAAATTCGTTCCTAAAAAATTGGTCCTGCGGCTTATACGCGTGAAGCTACAGTTCGGGATTGATCAGAGGAAGAAGCGAAATCTTTTGCCGCGAAGCTTAAACTTACGGATTTAGATTTCAGTGGAATTTCATTTCACATGAGGCTACAAGATGAAAAATTAATTAGATCGGAGAGAAAACTGCTCCTGCTCTCGAGAGGTTATTTCGAGACCTGAAGTCGATGGTTTTTTCCTCAATCTCAGTCCCCTTACATGTGCCGATCTACAGTTCTGTGATTAGGGAATATCCGCACATGCAGCTATTTCGCGGTCTCACTCACGTAGGGATGAGAGAAAACATGGTGGTGAACGTTATTTACTTCCAATATCGTTCGAGGCATTAGAGTAAGAGTTGAATCGTAGAGCGCGGGATATGTCGTACGTCCGTGAGCACAAGGTGCCAAGTGGAAGAGTGCAAACAACATTGGTGTAAACATTAGGCGGTATGTAGGACTGTGGTATTAGATCTTTTGATTTACCGACTACGTTTGTGGTGATTTGTTGCACCATACACCCCCCGTGCTGTTTATATGCAACTGCATTAAAAATAAAGAAGACACGTCTTAAATAACCGAACGTGCACACATCAGGACATGCACTATAAATACGTGATGTACGCATCTTCGCACGAAGCCGTTAATTGCAAGCAGCCCCCCTCTCCCTCCCCCCCCAAAAAAAAAAACAGGAAAGGGTTTCACTTCAGTATTCGTAAAATCCAAATATTCACGTGCCCTAAATTTTGTGTGCGAGCACTTCAGGAGCGAACGCTCCTTCGCCGTACAAAAAGCCAGTATTTTGTGATGTGATGTGATAGAAAAAGAAAACGGGGAAAATGGGGATTTAAGTCAAGACAAAGTCAGACTGGCTACCCCGGACCTCTTATCCGCAGTTAGTCGAAATAAATAAAAAGAAGGAGAAAACCCAGTAGTTGGGGGCCGGGAGACAAACATCCCGAACTACGGCTTATCCACCAGCAGTGGGAACCAACTTGTCACAAACGAGAGACCACTATTTTGCACTTTTGATCACCGGCTTGAAATGGAAGAAGAGTGCAATATAAAGCAAATACAGGGTAGAACCAACCCAAGCAGCACAATGTACTGAAAGTCGAGTGCAATAGGGGTGGACGGTATGTGTCTTATCAATGTTCTTTAGTTTCATCAGTCTGTTCAAGGCCTTCCACCTACCCGTCCACCCCTATTGCACTCGACTTTCAGTACATTGTGCTGCTTGGGAAGGTTTCACGTAGATGCGCTACATGCGCAGAATTATCAACACAAGAAAGGGGAAAAGATAACGTCAACTTTCCCAAGCAGCACAATGTACTGAAAGTCGAGTGCAATTGGGGTGGACGGGTGGGTGGAAGGCCTTGAACAGACTCCTGAAACTAAGGAACATTGATAAGACACATACCGTCCACCCCTATTGCACTCGACTTTCAGTACATTGTGCTGCTTGGGTTCCTTCCTTCCAATCTTTCGGCTCCCCATTTAAGAGTTACTTCGCGATTATGGTACCAGGCTGGTCCGGAATTGCCATTAAGAGACGAATAGAACGGTAGTATTTCATGCACGCGCTAAACGCTGCAAAAGAGTTGCTGAAGTGCACATAGCACGCTCTATACACACATAAATTTGCCTAATTGCCAGCGCCCTGTGTACACCTAAATTAAGTTAAATTAAGCGCCATCTTCCTAAAGACTCGTTCTCTAACTAAACGGCCTCGGCACGCAGCGAGGCGGTTTGCTCGTGGTAAACATGCTTTTTACAAGGCTTCATTCGTTTACCTCCCCATTCACAGCTGAGGTACATTACGTGTACAATGTTATAATTTCGGGCACTATGGGAACGATTACCCACTTACCAAACGCTTACACTGTGCATTTCGTGGAATGCAGGAGCTTTAAAGCCCATAGATGTGTGTGTGTATATGCGGCGATATTTCGTAGCATTATTGGAAATAGGCTCCAAAGTCGAACGAAGGGCATTCAGTAAGTTCTAAGTCTTAGTATGATATACAACTGCAATGTTGCATGCATATCGCATCATCCCATGCCATTATTGGCCCATGTCAGAGCCACGTGCAACACCGTGGATGTCTTCTAATGGTCTCGGGGTTCCTCGTATCTACCGGTGTGCTCGAGACGCTGTAGTGCCATACCAATCCATATGGCCATATCCCATATGCCCATATATACAGGGTGTCCCAGAAAACGTTTCATTGAATTATAATTAAAAAAAACTACGCCACCTAGAATCTTGCGGTCAACGGCATTTGTTCTTATGAGGTTTTTGCCACCTTGTAAGGTTAATGTCATGTACCCCAAGTTTAATTCTGCAAATATTTGCGAACTGAACTCAGAAATTTGCCAAGGGAAGGTCACTTTTTTACCCCACCAATATGAAGAGCGTGCCGAATTCACTCCAATTAATGATAATTGACAGTGATATTCACGAGCTGTCCTATCGGAAAAAATAGCCGAATATCATGCTTTTCGGAGCACCGGACCATAACGCGCGATGTCTTTTTGAGCGCAATCGCTCGCAGTGCGACGAAAGGAGGTTCCGAAGCCAGCCCAAAGAGTGATAGTAGAAAAAGTAACAGTTCCTAGAATTGGGAGAGGGAAAGCATTACCCCAGCGAAAGTCGGACGTGATAAGCCATGGCTGCTATATCTCTTTTTGCGATGCCGGGGTGGGTTGGGTTTCGTCGGACTGACAACGATTGCGCTGAAAAATTCATCGTGCGCTATTCTGTGTGACCTCTGTAGAGCATGATGTTGCGCTATTTTTTCCGATGGGATAGCTCCTGAATATCCCTGTCAATTACCATTAATTTGAGTAAATTAGACACGCTCTTCACATTGGTGGGGTAAAAAAGTGACATTTACTAGGCAAATTTCCGAGTTCAGTTCGCAAAAATTTACATAATTAAACTTACGTTACACGACATTCACATGAGGAGGTGGCAAAAACCCAGTAAGAACAAATGCCGTTGACCGCAGGACTTTAGGTGGTGTAGTTTTTTTTTATTATAATTCAATGACACGTTTTCTGGGACACCCTGTATATATGCCCATATGGCCATATCCCAATGGCCATTGGTGCTTCTTTCATGTTTTATTTCTTCATCTTCCGTGGCGCAGCCAGTGCAGAACAGCGTTGTGCTTGTACATAACTAACTTCATTCTCTTTACCTCACATGTTTCGCGTGTAATGCGGTAGTACTGCCCTCCAGCGATGAATCGCCCCATGTCGTAGTCACGATTTATTTGTTGTTAGTCTCCTAAAGAGACAGTATAAGCCCGACGCGAGAAGGGTAAGTGGTACAGAAGGTCAAGAAGGGCAAGGAGCACAACGTAGCTACAAAGAACGAGTTAGAGGAAGTCTGTACTTCGGAAGAGCGATTTCAGTAACGAAAGATCTATCCGCAAGGGAGACCCGCTTAAATTCTTACTAAATGCCTCATAGCGTGACACCACAGAGCGAAGCAAGCGTTTTGCGATACTTTAATAGCTTACAGCACGCGTGTTCAGTATCTGTCGATGTATGTAGCAAGACACTTCGAGTTCTCTCCCATACATTCCATGGTTCGAAGTTTGTTGGAGCGATAATTATGTAGAAGCATCTCTGCAATGCAGCCCAGAGCGCGCGCTTTAAAAGTGTGCCCACGTCATAGGGCACTACGCTCTTTCACGCTCTTTTTGTTCAACGTGATTGAAGTAAACTCCACCGCCCCCACAGAGCTTCTTTCTTTCCGTCAGCCTTCAGTGGCAGTGACCTTTACTTTCACATATTGTATTGGCACGCAATATCCCCTACATCTTGTGTTCTGCGAAAAAAAAAAAAAAAAAAAGTCGGCTTCACCTGACACGTCTAAGCTCAAGGTGAAGCATGCTTTACAGAACTACCATAGAAGTTGCAGTTGGCGGTGTAGCTGTGTTCGCGTTCACAGCCGTTGGTGTTTGACGTAGAACTACGGACACGTTATTTGCGATGGTTGAAGTCATTTTGACTATTTCTGTAACTCGCGATGTCAACGTCCTCGGTAGTGTAACATCGCTGGTAGTGCCAGCGGCCTCCTTTTCTTTGACTTCTGTAAAGTGCACGGAAGTACAAGGATGCGGTCGACGCTGATGATGATGATGATTAGGATTGTTCCTGCGCAAAGGCAACTTAAGCCATAGAGATGCAGTCGACGTCCAATGAGCCGACGGTGCTGACGAAAAGCAAGCAGCGAAGCCTTCTTTATTTCGTGTCTCCTACATCAAAGTTTGTGTGTGATAAAGAAGGCTTCCCTGCTTGTTCTTCACCTCTTACCATTTCTAAACGGCACCTCACTCATAGCGATAGTTTTCAAATTATGAGCGTTTGAAATGACATCGAATTTCGTGTACGCGGGCTCACCATTCATGGCACCCATATAGGTACAGCAGAGAAAAACAGAACTGCACCGCTTAAGGCGCCAACCGTCCTCATTCACTGTAGTGTTTCCTGCGACACCTACCGTGCTTTATGACGATGTACTATGGCACGACGTCAGTTGGCGGTCGTCATAAATAAATTCGTTTAGCCTGATAAGAACCACGAATAATTAACCACGCAATTTAAAGACACGAAGTGTGCATGAATGTATTGGGCGCTCAGATAGTGTTGTGAAATTGTATAACGTTCAAATTGCAAACTTTGTTGTAAATTGTAACCGTACGGACTTGCAAACGGGTGACTGTCTGAGGAGGTAATGCACCGGACAGTGTTCCATGAACTTTTGTCCAGCACTGTACATACGTTATGTTACTTACTTACTTTCGCGTTTACGGAGTATAAGCTCATCGGTTGTAGCAGACGACCATCTACAGATTTTCCTTACTGCGCATAACATAACCTGTCCCAACGTAAACACAATGTACGAACAAGTATCAAATACATAACGTAAAAACCCCGAGACTAGGGAACACGAAGGGACAGACACAACACGACTGTCCCTTCGTGTTCCCTAGTGTCGGGGTTTTTACATTATGCATCATCTTCACCAGCTCGCTTGCTTCCTAGCCATTTTTTCATTATCAAATACATATCGATGTTTTCTTTATATCTCAACCAATCAATTTCTTCCGCAAAATCATCGTCTTAAAAATGAAGTTGTTATTCCGTAAAAGCAATGGAGTGGTGTATCACCCATCCCACGTATATGTCGTCCCTGCGTGTGTGTTTACCTATCTTTTTTATCGCTGTTTGTAACTGCGCTCGTATTCGTAAATTACATCCGTTTTTCCCACGACGTCTAGTACAATATCGCAGAATCGCGCCGTTTAATTTATCGATCATCAGAACCTCTTGCTACTTAGCTAATGATCACTAATTAAATAAGCTACCTATATCGAGGACGATACAGTCAGAATTTGGCGTATTACGCAGATGCCTCAGCGTTGTGGAGACTAATTCGACACGGTAACAAGGCTGCATTTATATCAGGGGCGGCGAGTAAGTTGAAGATCTGTTTTTTATCGTATTATTTTCTTCTTTTTTCTCTCTCTGTCGTAGCTGTCGCATGAAAGTGTGGTGCACTTAATGCAACGGCGCACGACTATAAACTTTAACGCAGAAGAAAGGGCAACGTAATGCCCGCACGTATACTTTTTTTAATCAATCAATCAATCAACATGGCAAAACGTAAACGACACTATTTAATCGCAGTTGCATTTTCCATGCACTCCGTGCATAAAATCGCTACAGTGAACCCTCGTTAATATGACCCCCGATAATCTGACATGCGCGCTTTACGACCATACATCTGAGGAACAATGCAGTGAAACCTCTGCAAACGAAATTCCCCCCGTTAATATGACAATTCCGCATTATGACCAAATTTTTCGGGAACGACCGTGGTCGTAATAACGAGCGTTCACTGTATTATTTTTTCTCTTTTTTTTCGCTATACCACGGCCTTTTTTTTTTTCTAGATATACGGAAGAAAGACGCACAAACTTTCGTTTCGAAGTGACCGAAAGCAGCGTGCGCCGTAATTACCTCGAACGTGTCGCAGCAGCGAACGAATACTTCTATCGGGGAAACTGCTCAAACAGTGACCACGCGGAAATCTAAGCTGCCGAAGGCCCTTATTCGGACCTGTAGACGCGCCAAACTAGCTCTAACTTTGTCCATCCCCGAACTCCGTCCACGCACACGTCGCACAAACAATGCTCGCGGTTAGAGTATATAGTGCTTCTGAAGAGAGAAGAAAAGCTCACAGCGTTCCACCAGCTGACGCGCAGGAGTTCTCCAATTTCCTGAAATGGAAGGGCCGCGATGCAGTGTGGGAAGTTTCCTTCCCAGAGGCTCCTGTGTACGGTGCGAGGAACGAAAAATGCGATAGATCTTGCTACTTTCCTAGCTGAATGGTACGACCGGCTTCATTTTTCGAGCCTGTCAGCGGTTGATAAAGCCCACTTCACGTAGTATTTAAGCGATTGTGTATTGTGAGCGAGGCTGATTGGGCTTCAAAGTGTTAAACCGAACGCGCTGCCAGCGGCATGCAAAGTGAAATCTATAAGCGACTTAATGACAGTGGTAATTAATAAGGAAAAGCAGGCTTTTGAATGTTTAGCATGATTGGTATATTACCTTACTTCACGAACTTTGCCTTATGCGGATACACACAAGTTACTGATACAGGATGCGACGAAGTGGTAGCTGTTGAACACATGCGTCAACAGATCACGTGCTACTAGCTAAGATAAAAACAATGGCCTGTGTACGCTAAGGGGAATATCCCTGTGAGCCGAGTGTCTTTTTTTCCAATTTTTCTTGTTTTTATTTAGTTACAGTAAATCTTGGTTATAACAGCCCCACTTATAACGAGTTTCCTGTTATAACGAACCCATCGCAAGCGACCGTCAATATTTAACTCAATGTAAGGAGACTTCATTTATAACGAACTATAGGATATAATGAACAGCTGTAGCCTGACCGTCGAGTTCGTTATAAACGAGGTTTACTGTATTTATCTTTTTGTTATTTCGTTTTCTCTTGTTTATATTTTTCTTTTCTTCTCTTTTTTTCTTTTTTAGGGAATAGCAAACCGGCGTGCTGCATGGCTGACCTTTCCACTTTCCTTTTTTCTTATTTTTTTCTGCCAATAAATTCCCCCCTCCTCCGCCGTCATACTTGGTCATGTGCTTCAACTAACCTGTCGACAGCTCGCTCTGAACACATTACCAGCGGCAGAGTTTCCTCTACATCGTCATCAATAATGTGTTTCAAAACTGCGTTGGCGATAAATGGAATTACCCTAAACCGTAGTGAAACCTTAGCCGACGTCAGAACTCAGAAATTGTCTCTGGAATATTCGGTTAACGAAAAACTTGCGCATCGAGGTACATAACAGCAGTATGGTTAAATAAAAGAACTTTGCTCTCATGTCTGTTCCTGTGAGCTGCGTGCGTAGTTTCCCCTCCCCCTCCAAAAAAAAAAAAAAAAGGAAACAATACCGGTCACCGTGTCGTAGACTTTGTGCAGCGACCTTTTGATCGGTGCTGACGTTTGCATGAGAGAGTACGAGAAAAACCCTGGAAACGTACCAACAGTGTTCAGCCTGTGCCGGGAATCGAACCGGGAAAGCGTCCTGGTTTCCTGATATGCGATGTTCAACGAGTTTGAGTTTGATTATACATATAAAAAAGGGAAGATATTGAATTCGTCACCTCACCAATTCTGCTACTCCCACAAAGGTCCCCTAAAGCTTTGTTCAACGAATATTCTCCAAGTGTGAACGTTCTGACCAGCGAGAGCGTGCCATCCGAAGCGGACACGCGAGAAGAGCCAACAGATCAACGTCAGACCGGAACGAATTATAATAGATTAAATAGCAAAAAGGAAAACATGGGGGTATCAGTCACGAGTACTGCAATACTTCTCTGGAGAAAGATAAACATTAACAGCAAATAGGAAAAATGAATAAAAAAAACAGAAAAAGAACGGATTTGAGTATTTGACCATTAAGTAAGATATAAATTTGGCATCGTATGCCTTCTGCGAAATATACCCGGATCTTAGTGTTCGCCCTGTGCATGCGACTACTGGCTAAGTTAGCTTAACTGTCTATGTTAGTGCACAAGAACACACAAGAGCAATTTCTCCATATATATATATATATTTAATTTACTTAACTTGGCACACGTTTACTCCTCAAAGAGAAATCCTCCTGAAAGATCTCACGTACGCACTAGACGATAGAGATGCATTGAAATATTTACTATGCGCGGAGGGCTTTTGTAATTAAATATTGCTGTTGAATAACTCTAGTGAATTCGTCGTGGAATAATTGCACATCGGATAGCGAATATAGGTGCTGACGTCATTGAACACGTTGAAATATTCAATGATGTCGCCGAGACCCGTAGCGAGACAGATGCGACCTCATAAGTATTGATCTTGAGTAAAATAAAAATTGAGGTACAGTAAAAAAAAAACTGGCCCTGAGCCGGACGCCGCCTTAGTCAGCTGGAAATCACAAATTATTCTTGCTTAGAGCTGAAGCTGCTTTGAAAAGGCGCTGAATCAGCTTTGAAGACTATGTAGTTACAGAAGCCTTGAAAGGACGTACCTAACGAAGTCTGAAATTGCTTTTATCACCCAAAGGATTTGCGGTATCGTGTATGAAACAAGGTATAAAATAATTAGAGTGCAATACAATAGGCCGGCAAGCTCCGATAGAGTAAATACCGTGAGTACGCCGAGCGATTGGAAATGCGGCCTGAGAGGGATCATTCTTTTGAAGTAGCTCCAATATTTGAGCGAACGATAAAGTGACTAGAAAAACACGAACCTCCCACAAAATCAAGCGAAAGATATCAGAAAAATGCTAACTTCGGGTGGAATAATTATATATAAGCTGTTTGCAACGGTGCTCTAGCTGGCCTCGAAGAACTTTTTGTCCTAACATTTTGTATTGTGCATAATATGTCTACACGCACGCTCGCACGCATACCTACCTACATACAGGGTGTGTGCAGAAAAACGTGACCCGCATTTTTACATGTAACTCGTTGTCTACGTACCCGAGGAACTCCCGGTGGCGTACGATGGCGTATTTATGCGTGCGAAAGCTACAAAAAAAGTCCTGGAAGCCATACTCAGCGTAAAAAAAAATAAACACAGCGCGAAAACATGGGCTTCTATGCATTAGAATAGGGCGGTCATCACAGTGCATGGTAGTGCACTTCGGTCTCAGGAGAGTTATGTGCAGGCAGCGCTAGGGGTACTGCCGATGAGCATCCACGTGGGACATCTTTCGATTTATGCACCGATAGCTCCCCTAGCGGTACTTGAACACAACTTTCCTACGTCCACCATGTTGCCCTATTATGATGCACGGAGGCCGACGTTTTCGTTGTTCCGTTTATTTTTTAAGCTGAATATGGCTTCCACCTTTTTTATGCAGATTTCGCACGTATAAATGCGCCATATGGCGCCACCGGAAGTTCGTCAGTTAGGTAGACAACAAGCTATGTGCCTAAATGCGGGTCATGTTTTTCTGCAAACACCCTGTACATACATTGGATGATTATGATGTGCACGATTCATCGCCGCTGTGCCGGTACACTGCTCATTGGGAACGGATGAGGGGAGTACGCTTCCCGTTTTCAACCCATCAGGACATAGAATGGCGTCATTCTGAATGACAGGTGGCTGCGGGAGGTGTTATGCGACGAGGTTCCGTCATAACAGTGTATAAAGCGATAATCCTGGGAAAGTAGTCTTTATGAAACGTTTCGTGCTTCTCTTTTTTTTTTTTTTTTTTCAAAGAAGTATCTGGGATGCTTTGCTTTCGGATGCCTCGTCTTCGCGCTGTTCTATGTGTCCATTATTTAATTCATGCGTAATTGAAACGCTTTCAAGAAATGGAGCATCAACTCCCTGATGGGTGTCACCCAGCTCGAATGTTTGTAAATAAACGGATATTTCCTCCACCTCCTCGTCGTCGTCTTCGCAACACCCTTCCTCGCCTCCAACGAAAGCATATCACAGAGTGAGGCCAGCAACATCACGCGACTCGCGAGCCGAAAGAATGCCCCCAACAACGACATCCCGAATCTCGTCCACCTACCGTGTTTGTAGAAGGCTTTCTTCGCCTTCCAATTCGATTAAGACTCTGGAAGATGCCGCCCACCCAAAGTATTTTTTCTTGTTACCTCCGCGTTTCTTCGATGCCTCCTTCACTTTCTTTGGTGTTCCTCTCTCACGCGTGGTCGCAAACGCCATTACCGTCCTCCATGCAGTCTCTAAGGTGTAGACCGTGTCGTGTTGTTTAACGTGTCGTTCCTCTGCTTTGATCTCGTAAGCGGAGACGACAAACTAAAGTCCGGGAAAACTGAACTTTAGATTTGGTTACACGTAGAAGTAAACTTCGCTTAAAGGCGCGGTCATCGCGGGATTAACCCAAGTTTTCTTAGTAAATTAAGGGAGAAAATTTGCCACGCTGCCGTCGGTACTACCGCAGTCTTACTTGTTTCTTTTGAGTGTGTGTAAGTTACAGGTCTGACATCGACGAGCAAGGAAAAGTTTGAACGCGCCACCTCAGTTTTGTACCCGAGGAACTTACACCCACCCAGCTGGCATCCACTGGCAATTGAAGGCTTCTTCCTACACTGTGGCAGCGTTTGAAGAGCGCAGCACCGTCGCCCGTGTGATTAGAGCAACGTGATTAGCGCAGAAAGCGCTCAGGCAATAGAACCACTGCCGTCATCCTGAACGGTTCTCGTTTTCGTGTTTGTATCCGTTTTTCTCAAAAGAATGTCTGCTACGGACGTAAAGTCCTTTGCGATGATAGGTTGGAAGGCATCCTCTCGGATGCCCTTGAGTACGTAGCGAATTTTCTCCGCGTCCGACGTGTCAGGTTTCCAGCGTTTGAAGAGCGATACATACGACATGTATCACTCTACCGGGATGCTGACCACGTAATGAAAGCTTCTGTTCAGCATCCAGCATACGAAAGGCGGGTATTCCGAAAAGACGGCGAAGACATCGTGCAAACTGTTCACAATCTTGGAATTTGCTTTCACGGTTTAGGAACCGCGTTTTAGCTAAACGGGCTAGGTAGAAGGCAACATACGCGTAGTTGAATTTGCTTACGTTTTCCCAGCTGTCCCAGCTGTTGCGTTGTTCCAGCTGTCCCTGCTGGGATAGAAGACGGTGTCCGCTGTACAAGCTCCATTATTTCCTCTCACATAGATGCTAGGGTTTCGCTTGTTCAGTGATAAAGACTGTTTTTCCTCGTGTGTTTATCGCGGATGCTATTTCTATCTCTGTATTACTATCTCATTTGTGTAGTATCGTACAGTATGAAAAGGCGTGTCGCCTGACTGTAACCTAAATTTCAGAGGCTGGGTCCGCAACTGGGAGAAACACGACAGTTAAATGGCATCTTTGGCTTGATGGTCAATTCAGCCTCTGCAACTACCTCATAAAACCTCTACGTTACTACCTGATGAAATGACGCCTGCATTTCTCTTGCGAGTACGTGTCTTCCTGAACGGGGCATTGATATTCTGACGAGAGTGCGATGTCGCCCTAGCAGGTATAGGGAAAACATTGTGTGCAGTAGTACATAACGCACCCTAAACATTTCATATATTTGAGCATTGAGTACATGTCCGTACACAGAACATCACATGTTCCTGCTCATCATAGCTAATATCCACATTTGTGCTTCACCTCTCTTCTGATGGTTTTGTTAATTAAACCAGAGTGCTGAAGAGGAGAAAAACACTCCAACGCTCTCACTGGTCACTCCCGGCATCAGCACTGATTGATTTTTCCTGAACCGCCGTCCTTGACGCCCTTTCAGCGTTGTCGTTAGTCCGACCAGTTCTGTTGAAGCCGTACAAAACTTCGAGCTGCTCTTAACTCAACCTCTATTTCTTAGGCGCAGCCTGTTACCTGGCTCCGGTTTGCATATTCTACGCTTTGGTATCATCAAAGTTTTACACCATCCACATTGCCTAAGGCCAGTGATGTGAACCAGCACTCCTACTTGCAGCCGCTCTGTATAACGACTCATGCGAATGCACATGCTTCTTATAGTGATCATCATCTTGAAGACTTACATGCCGCTTGACTAAAGTGAAACATACATCCATGCTAATTAGCGCTGTCTTTACTCTCACGTTCGACTCCGAAATGCACACTCGTCTACATGCTTTACCTGTCATACGCAGACGCTGTTTTCCCGAATGCGAACGTTCATTACTAAACTTGTCTGGCGGTGATACGGAAGAAAGTTCCGAAGAAGTCTTAGCTTCGCCAGTCCGGATCCCCCAGGGAGGAAACTCAATGCAAATGCGCGTGAGAAGACTCCGCTAGTTCAATACGTGCCTCTCTGTCCCTCGTGTTAAAGGGCAGATGTGAAGGAAGGAATGCCTAATGAGCGACTAAGTGCTCCCTTTAAAAGTTCTGGCCGCAGCAACGTGCCACCAAGTCGAGAATGAAAAATCAAGAGTATGTGCGCCCAAGAAGAGGCTTTTTAGCCCCAAAAGAGGTTGCTTTTAGAAGTCATGAAAGGTATAGGTCTATTCGTAGCTACTGCGTATGCCAAGTTGGCTCCAGGCGGGCTATAATTACGTAACGAAAAAAAAAATTGCGGCAGGAATCGCTGTGCAGATTGTCATTGAAATGCGATAGCATTTATGAGCTCGTCGCGGGCATTCTCCGATGATAGACAGCGCAGAACCGTGGAGACTGAAGTAGCTGACGTACTTGACAACCACTATAGTTCGTCTATGCCCCTGCCGAAGACACAATCCATAAAACTTCCCGTACGGGTTGTGAGATTTTATAGTCATTGGCCTAGGTACAAATCGTAGACTTTCTTCATGAGGTCCGCGAACCAGTTAGTGTCTCATGACAATCATGGGCATGTTGTGTTCCTTCAGCTTTTCTACGAAGGTGATGCTTGTAGAGTAACTGAGGAGTTTAGCTAGAAGGAACCTCTTGATCTTGCCTTTAGATGGTCCTGGTGTAATGTATACCAACGCGATGAGGGTGGAGGCATTCTTGCAGTCCACTTCTACGACGCAAAGGTGGGGTAACTTCGCAAGTCATCCTGGTAGTTACCGTGGTACAGGGAGTATCCCAATGAAGGCTACTGAGGGATGCTGGTGTGTTTTCTGTGGTGGCTAGTTGTCCGCGACTACCCGGATCCCAGAGAAAGAGGGACTCGCACTCCTTTCTCTCCTGTACCCACCATCATATTTCCCCTCTCTTTTTCACCCTTCCCTCTTTCCCCCTCTCCTGGGTGCACCGAGCAGGCTGACCGCACCTTTCCTAAACATCATTCCCCCTTTCTCTACGACGTATATGTCACAAACTCCGTCTGCAGCGGCTACGGCGTGTTCTACCTTGTCCACTTTGAGAGTGACTATCCTCATCGCCAAGATATTTTCGCAATTTCTCTAGTAGATGGCGGCACCGGCAACAACAAATAAGTGATGACGATGTACTGGGATGCTTCGCCACTGAGGGTGCACCCTATCCCATTGCTGGAGGGGGAGAAGATGATGAGTGATGATGAATGTTCAGAGTTCACGCAGAAGCCCTGTTGCTGCTAAAAAGGTGATGAGGGTTTGAAGACTCGTAGCTGATGCGCTGGGTTGGCCTGAGGCCCAAGCAGTTGAGGAAGGAGAAGTGACGCTGTCCCAGTGGCTTCAAAGTTGGCGCTGGAGGACGCGTCACTCAGTGGAATACTGCTGACAGTCGATGAGAACGTGATGTGATGTGATAAAGAAAAAAATGAGACAAGAATGTGCTGGAAGGTGCTTGGAGTATTACAGCAAGGGCATAACACTGTGATATTGTAGCCTAGCTTGTGACGCAAGTATGGGGTGAATGCGACGTTTAATCGAGGTCGACGAACGATCGCCCAACCGCATGCACCACCCGCCTGCCCCTGGCGCGCGTCCCGCTTGCGGGGGGAATCTATTTATTTTGACAGGAAAAGTCAGCCAGAAAGGACGGCTTGCTATTCCTCGTTAAATAATTCCTTCGTGCGTATTCCTGGGGTAGTTAAGAGTAAGGCGATGTGGGGTCAGAGGGATTCTGCCGCCCCACACACAATGTCGCAGGCGGCTGAAGAGACCGGTATCCAGCAGATAGTGGAGAAACGCCGCGGTTACACCACTGCTCCGTGTGCCAAGTAGTGTTGCGAGAGAGATGGAGTATCCGAGGCTGGTCAGGCGAGACTTGAGCTTGTCGCGGAAGGACTTGGAGTGGCGGCAGTCGAGAAGGTGACGAATGTCTGCCTTAACGTTGCATGTAGAACATAAGGGTGTGGCTTGCTGGCCCAATTTGGTCCCGCTTGCATTGTAGATGAAGTTAATGCTCTTCGCATTTCCGCGAGACATTCCCAACCCGTTTAGCTTGTCGCGTCATACACACTCATTTCGCGTTGCTCTGAAGTCTCCCTCGCAAGCAGTTGTCGCTGCGCCTCGACACTCTTGAACTGGAGAAGTTAGTTAGCCGACAACCACTTGCGTCAGCGTGCGTCGTAGTTACGTCCACGGTGTGACATCTGAAGGCGCGCCCTCTCTCACGGCGGCGGTGGTGGTGGACCTGCTCCCGTAGTCTGCCACACTCCAGCGGGCAACGTCGCGTCTATCGTGTCCTGGGACGACTTCACGGGGAACTGTGCCGGCACTTGTCTTCAAGCGTCTGAGGAAAACTCAGGGAAAACACCGAGACGGCACAGCCGGCGCTTGGGATTCGAACCCTGGTCACCCCCCAGTCTCGGCGTGCATCATTGTAGCCACTAGGCCACGGCGGTGGCCATGGAAGCTCTCACGGCGGGTTTGTTGCTGCACTTGAAAACGTGGTCTCCAAGCAGCAGCCAATGAGTGCAGGGCTTACGCTGCGACGTACTCAGCCTCAAGAAAACTCACTCATAAATGATATCGCATTTAAAAACACTCGATTTTAACGTAGAAAGTTGCGCTAGTTAGTTAGAACACCTTGTGAAAACCGACGAGCAAAAACACACCAGAAAACACACGACAAGCTCTATAACGAACAACAGTCCGCGATTCCAGCGTTGTCATTTTTAGCGTCAAATCGTACAAACTTTCGCGTGTCCTTAAAATTCGCGGACCGTTCAGTTCGCGAAATCTGCGAAAATTAAGTGTTTTACAGTGTACACTTCAATGGAACACGAATTGAAGAGAAAGGGGTAATATTTCCTCGAGTTTGAGGAACACACAAGACAATGATGATGAGGAACACACAGAGACGAGAATCCTAATTGTCTTGTGTGTTCCTCAAACTCAAGCAAATGCTACCTCTTCCTACACTAGACCACCAGCTCGCTTGCGCCATTATCTGCCTTCAAAGTCTCTATTACGACTCTCACAAGAAGCAGGATACCTCCAGACCAGTATGAGTGGGCATAGGAGCAAGAGTAGCGGGTTTATTGAATGAGTCTACGAGAAAGCAGAGTGGGTTCACGGCACAGATAACACTTCAAAAGACACCGCGAAATGGTCGAAGTGAAAAGGTCTGCCTTCGGTAATTAGGAAAAGCATTGTCGCTACTTTGTCTCTCCGATGAGGCGTTTACATGAGGGCGGAGAAACGTTCATTTCGAGAACGTCAGAAACAATGCGGGTGGGTGGTTAGTGTTACCACTTAGATACACAAGCTGCCAAAGAAGAGCACATAGAGAAGTGAACAGACCGTGACTGTCCACAGTTCATTTTCTTTTGTCGTTGTGGCGTGGATGACGTCTGGTACCCGAGAAATCGCCCCGCCAAAAACCCACCCATTCAGAGCCTAATTGCTTAGCTAAGAAGATATTTCTTTTTTTTTTCTGCAAGATTTTTGCCTCATTTCTACTGGTCAATGAAAACACATCTTCAATTTTACCGTCTATTAATGATAGTGTTCCTAAGAACCAGAAGATGCTCTATCCCTTTGCTTGACCACAAGCAGTTTTCATTGTTGCTGTTAGATGTTGTAACGCTGAGATTACATTTGCCAAACTCAGTTTTGTCGAGACGGCGAAATATGTATTTTCCCTGAAATCTGAAGCTGAAATGGTGTTCGTCTTAATTGTTCGTTAAACTAGCCAATATATAAGAGAGAAACTGATGTTCTGAGGCTGGAACAACATAGAGGGGACAGATACAAACAAAGCCTCAAATTGCCTAAGAAATCAACGATGAAAGATGAAAGTCACTGAAAAGGTTAGCCAGCTGTAGGGATCGAACCCACATCTTCTGGATTACCGGTCCAGGGCTCTACCAATTGAGCTAAGCTAACACGCCTCTCCAGCGATTTTCGGGGTGCGTCATATATACCAATATCATAGCCATTATAGCCAGTTCATAGCCAATATATGTCCTTTCTCCTCTCTCGCGTTCTCATATTTTTCACTGTACATGATCCATTGTAGCTTCACAGATTGGGGTCCCCCCTGCGCGTCGTCTCCACTTCGTTCTATTTTCCGGTCTTACTATGCCTTCCACAAAGTCAATATTTTTTTTAAATACAGTGTTAGCGCCGCGAAGCAAATGTGGCTATTAGCGGCACACAGACGTGGACAAGTGGAGAGAGGGCAGCAGGAAGGAGCGATCGCTCCTTCCTGCTGTCCTCTCTCCTTCTCTTCCTTCCACCCCCTTCTATAATCCCCTCCCAAAAATTCACCTTCCCTTATTTTTCTGTCCTCTCTCCACTTGTCCACGTCTGGGGAGGGACAGGGGAGTTACTGTGCGTCCTGGGCCGACTTCAGGGGGAACTGTGCAGACATTCGTCTGGAAAGTCTTCGGAAAACCCAGGGGAAAACCTCAGACAGCACAGCAGGTGGTAGGAACTCAAGGAAATGATACCACTCTCTAGCTTTGTCCAACAGGGATTTTGTTTCCTACTGGGTTCTCCACCTGTATGTAAACATGTATGTATTTTCTAATAGAGATGACTAATAAATAAATAAATAAATGAAAACTAAATAGGAGATGCTGAACTTGAGCGTGTCTGAAATACATGTAAGCATCGATTTAGAATTTCATGGGCGCGCAAAATCCATCGTTAAGAAGTGAATTGAGTTACGCAAAGGGACAGAGGGCGCATTTTCCGATGCTGTTGCATTTTGGGACAGCACCGAAACACTTGCATCTTCGCGTCGTTCTCGGCGTAGGTATTTATTCTATTCTTTATTATTCTATTATTTATTCTCGGCGTAGGTAGATATTTATTCGGCGTAGGCCCTTATTCTAGTATGCAACCTATCTGCACACTGCACGCACATGATCGCCTTTACGTTCTGTGTACTCACTACCCCAGCCAACTGTAGTGCTCTAGTAACTTCATATATGAAGTTACTAAAGAATATACCACGATTTTCGTTATGTCCAATGAACGCGCCTTGTCTCGACCGTCTTCGTTCGCATCACAATTGTACACAATGTCAGCTTTTACGGCCATTTTGTTCAAGTACGACAATTACAATACAATTGTGCAGCGTCTGCTCCACAGAGAAGAAACAACAATATGCGGTCTTCGTGTGCGGACGCAATCTCATGTAGCGGTGAAAGTATCTGTCGACATCGTTTCCTTTATTCAAGCATAAGTTCCTCTCGTATTCGAAAACGGAACGAACTCTCGAAACAAGAGAAATCTCGCGATCCTTAATCATTAAAATGCGCCCTAGAAATTTGTCCACACGCAGGTTAAGCACCTCTCTGCGCAGCATATGAAGGAGATTATCGGCTTATTGAATGAAGCCTCCCCACAAGAAGCGGTGGGGCTGAGAGAACCGATAAAGCAGCTCTACAGAAGGGCCTCGAAGGTGAACGGGACACTCCTGGTGTTCAGTAATTAGGAAAGCCATTAACGCCCCCCTTTCTCACCTTCCCCCAGTAAGTGTTCAGCTGGCTGAATCGCTGATTTGACATCGGCCAAACTTTATTTGCGACCAACTCCGAAAGTCTCGATCGACCGACTCCGCAAAATGAGACCCGCGAAGACCCGACACGGTCCCTGTTGAGATTTCAAACTCTGTTGAACGCTCGGCTTGAAAATGAGGGCGATTGCGTTGAGAATGGCGGCATTGATTACAGTGTGTCGAACTTAACTCGAGAGAGCCCGAATGGGTCGGTTGCAATTAGGAGGGCGTTTTGTTCGTGCCACTTTTAGTGAGACGTGTGCAGTCTAGTGTTTATTGAGCCGGGTTACGTTAAGTTAGGTTAGGTTATTTAGGGTCCGTCACATTCGTTTAATTGGCCAACTCCAAATTAGTTATTAACGGTGTTCATATAATATAGCATTAGTATTCGCACACATCTGTGCTCGTGCACAAGAGACGTGTCGACAGCTGGAAGGAGAGAAGAGACCAAGAAGAAGCGCGATAGATGTTTCATCTCTTCACCTTCAGAACAACGAGGGGTTATAAACCTTAATCCAATATAACTATTTAGCTTTCTCTCCTTCTGGCCGGTGTGGTTTATACAGTAGCAGTTGGAAAAGCAAAATTACTTCGTCTACAATTAGAAAAATCAGAGCCAGAAGAAATAACGTGACCGCAATTATAATTTCTTGGTCGTCTAATCAAACTAGAGGAATTTAATTAGCCTAACCCAATTACCATTCCCGTTTCGCTCGCGCACACACCCAAAGAATAGGCTAATGGACCTTGTACGCGGCTTGTGAAGCATCGCGAGTTCGGGTGGTCTACGATATCACTGTTACACAAAAGACTATGCCCACGCAGTGCGTCCTGTAAAGGGTGCTCTGCCACAGTAAGACTCATCATGCGGAGAAGCAGAACTATTGGCAGCCATTATATCGTGGTGCGTCATTCCGCCTTTCTATTTTTCTTCTACCCTAAGCCTGGCAATTCGACAGTCGGGACTCCTCATAAACGTGCACAGGTTTCTTTGCAAGAAGAGTTTTTAAATCCGGAATGTCACGAAGACAAACAGCGCAGCATTGTGTATAGTGCCATTTATTCCCGCAGTATGCACGATTTATTTCAGCTTTCAGCTACCGCTTCTCCCATCTCATCATTCAGTTTTATCTCCAGATTCATTAAATGATGCATCATTAACCGCATAAAGTTCCTCCCTTTACATGAGCATAGACCATTAACGTTTGAATTGCGTTTAGCAGATTCTTGCATCGGCGGACGAGATTCGCTATTAACTTTCATGCCGTAAACAGCGCGCGTTTCGGAGTTGCTGATCAACTGGAACCGTCGTAGGAAACCATGCACAGCGGTCCTGGTTGTTTCGTAGTCAATAAATCAGAAATGATTCGATACCGACGCCAGGAATCTGCTAGATTGTGGCGTATTGTAACAACCAAACTTCCCAGTTTTTGTTCTTTTGTCGTTCCTTGTCGATCGGTTCACGAAGAACAGCAAACGTACACGAGCAATAAACTTAACCCGTGAAATGGCCTATAATGGCCTATATGGCCTATAATGTCTGCTAAGCCTTGTGTGTATGCCGGTGTGGGTAGAATTGCAGAGACACAGAACACGTCTTCCAGCGATACAACTTCAAAGCACCATCAATAACTCAACTAAAAAAATAGCGGAATAGTATATTGGCTGATGATGAAGATGGTGGTGATGGTGGTGGTGGTAGGAGAGGAAAAATTGAGATGTGAGCCCGCTTACTGCAGGACAAGCTACTCCAGGTCTAGTAAAGAAAAAAAATGTATAGGGGAAAAGCTTGTTTTTCATAATTTATTGAAATAACAGCGGATGCTGAAACATTCTGATAATTTACCAGTTCATACATTATCGACGGAAGTTTCAACCTCTGCCGTGGCAGCGATATTTTTTTACGGAGCGGAAAGAAGTAACGTACTTTACTTCGTGCAACCCTACAAACAAACAAACAAACAAACAAAAAACACGTAGAAAAGTGATGTAACATGGCAGCACATTCATTCGAGTCTCAAAGTTCAAGAAATATTTCTCTTAAAGTTGAATTATTTCCTCGCCAAACTTCTCATCACCCACTGCGTATTCGGAGAGCGCGATCCCATCCTTTGTGTGTGGCGGCGGCATGCGCATGATGCCCATAGTGGGATGGATCGATTATTTGCCTCACAAAAGAGGGCCGGAGTCATTAGGCAAACACGAAGACAAAGTATCCCGAAAGTTCATACAGCTGGGACTGCATGCCGTCCTTTCGGTCGTATATTTTGCCCGGTCTAATCTCCAGATGGGTCACTGCAAACGTAAGTACGCTTTTTAAAGCTACGCTGTTGGCTTTCAATGCGTCTCGAACGATGTCGCCGGAAACTTGGGCGCAGTTTACGTACGGGATGCACGTTTACGAGGCACTCTGCGTTATCCGTGGTGTAAGGTGAGGGCAGTATGCTATTTGGGTCGTTGTCGTCGCAGTAAAGTATACGGCTCAGAGATAAGTGTTTTTGCCGTGTCACACAGATTGTTGAAAGAGTGCCTTTTTTGTTTATGGTGCACAAAGCTGGTTGCCGATACGGTATGGTACGAACGCGGCCCAGGTGGGGGAACATCGAACTGAGTCTACTGGGTCTACCGATCTACTGGGTCGATGAAACATCAAATGTCGTAATCATCATCATGTGTCTGTTGTTATCCTTCTATTGGGCACCGCCGTCAACAGCTGAAACATTCCCCAACCCTGAAAGATGTTTCATTTTCACGAGAAAATGAAACGTTCTTTTCTGTACGTATGCACATGTCTGTCTGCACATGCCTGTCTGTCTGGACATGCCTGTCCGTATGCCAAGGACTGACATCACTGTAACTGATTTCGGGACGCCGCACCACTTTGATGGTCATTCTTTTTGCTGATGCTGAAGAAATCAGGCAAGGTCGTCTTTCATTTCAGTGTTACTTACGAGACATTAAGCGCGACAGGCAGTCGATTGCCCTAAATACGAAGGGCGACTGCCTCTGCAACGGAACTGCCCGCATGTGAGCCATCAATATCTCCCCGGTATTCGTTTTTTTCTTCTTCTTCATACTTCTTTTTAGCATTAAATCACACCCATGTCACGTTATGGCTGGGCTAGAGACGGAATCTCGCCAAAATTTGGTCATTGTTCTGACGTCCGTCTGCCACGGTCTCACTGCGCGTGCACGAATGCGGCTTGCGTTGCGCAGCGGAACTACGTATCTAATTACGGCGTTCTCCCATGACATAAGTCACTGCGTACGGAAAGTGACATACCACTCTTACAGCGGCGTTAAGATGCGCGCCATTAGAAGTACGTCATGTGTATAACAAGTAGTCTACAATATCCGGAATACAAAACGTACGTGCGCGCTAAAATTTTAAGTATTGTTGCCAGAAGTTTCTCACATATTACAACTCTGCATTTAGGAAAGCACTAGCGCACAGTACCAGCGGCATGATATAAAGTTTGAAAAAAAAAAAAAACAGCGGCGTGGCCGGGCGGTAGTAGCCAAGGTCGTGCCGAACACTGAGGTGGTGGGTTCGAGTCCTACCTCCGGCTGTGCTGTCTGAGGGTTTCCCTGCGTTTTCCGAAGACGTTCCAGACGAATGTCGGCACAGTTCTTCCTGAAGTCTGCCCAGGACGCATACTAACCCCCCCGTCCCCCAATCCTTCCTGCTGTCCTCTCTCCATCTGTCCACGCCTGTACGGGGCTCATATAGCCACCGTTGCTTCGCGGCGCTAACACGGAATTTAAAGAAAAACAGTACTCTGTGTAGTCGCCTCTAGTTTATCTGGAACCACTCTCACGCCCCCCCCCCCCCCATTGCCCTGCGTAAGTCGTAACTTGGAGGTATGCGATATTTTAAACTGATTTTGCCTTAATAGGTTTACGTATTTATTTAATACGACGTATATCTAAGACGGAGGCCTCCGCACAAAATGTTCCCGGCTGAAAACGTGCCTCCCCCGAAGATCAAAAGTCGCTAGAGCATGTAGTCTACGAAGTACGAACGCCAGCATTAACGATCTTCTCCAATAACGCTGTCGTCCTCAGGCCCCAGTCTCGATCAAACAACATACCGCCTAGAATCACCCAATATTTTTGCACGTAAAACAGCCAGGAAGAAAACCTGAACCTTGCATGTTTTGTTTTGTTTTGCTTGTTTGTTTGTTTTTTTCTCCGCACGGTGCGCGGTTACAGAGCCTCAACTTGCAAATATGCCGCGCGAGGCAAAACCTTTGATCCTCCTATAGCACAGACTTTTTTAGCGGGGCTCAATCGCTTCTCCACCTTTTCTGAACGCTCCTCGCAGTATTTCTATTAGGCACGCCTATTTTGAAATATCGCGCATATCCGTGACGCGTCGCCTGCATGCTCTACAAATACGTTCTTCTTAGTTTTTACTTACACGGTTGGTGCAGCATTGTGTGATACGACAACGGGAGAATATATATTGCGGGAATAGAATATATATCGATTTTTTTTATTATTATACTTTAAAGTTGACATATATCGCACTGGCGCTGCCGTATGCGTATTCAATGACCTTCCAAGCCTAACATCGTGCCACGTCGAATTATTCTGCGCGATTTTATTCTTATTTATCGTTTTATAGCATCAACCACGCGTATCTGCTCACAGAAGAAACTAAAATGGAAGAATAAAGAAAAACATGGCCATGTAGAATCCGTCAACAAGGGTGCCGGCTGCTGCTGCATGGGGGATAGCGCTTAAACCTACACGCTGAGGTAAACGAGCAAAAATGTTGAACAAATGGGAGTAAGAAATATATGTATGGCGGTGGTTTTGAAAGTACTTGGGGGAAATAGAGCCCAAAGAGTCAAATCCCGCACCAATATCTGTGAGAAATGAGATCAGAGCATCATGCATGCACCACCCGAGTGCGAAGCGTTCAAAACCGTCACAATATCGAGTGTTCGGCTATAAAGAGCCGTGAGCGAAAGAGTACCGTATACAATGGTGGAAGAGGTGGAGGAGGTGGAAGAGGAAGAGGAGGAGGAGGAGGAGGAGGAGGAGGGGGGGAGGAAGGGGGGAGGGGGAGGGGGTGCTTCTGAAAGAGCTCGCTGTTGTCTCCCTCACAGAGTTGGGCAACGCCACAACTAATGCTCTGGGAGAATGTGCGTCCTGGGCAGACTTCTAAGGAAACAGTGCCGACAATATGTCTGACAGCCTTCTGAGGAAAACACAGGAAAAACCCCAGACATACCCCATCCCAGACCGTATATACTACGAAATCACCACTAACCTAGTATGATGCCTCCATACACGTATCAGCTGAAATAGCAGTACTATATGGGAACGAGATTTTGACGTCGTACGTTGAATAAATAATATAAATGTGAAGCACGTGGGTGTAGACAGTGCGTGCATATGTGGCCATTTCCGTTGTACTTCTTAAGAGTTATAAGCAATGGCTGAAAGTCGTTTTATACGAAGTCAGAGCCGTCTTGGGAATGAAAGCAGACAGGCGAGGTTTCTTTTGTATGGTTATGAGCTTGCACAATGATTTCGCCTGAGGGTAATAAATAAAAAGGGGAGGCTGTTGAATTCAGAATATATCGAGACGGGTAATATTCGGGAAGGAAAAAAAACACGTCAATCCGAAATATGGAACGTGCCAGCTACTTACTAATGCGGTCTGACGAGGACGTTCGACCATGGAACTGACCAACTCACCTGGAAGAAAGACATAACATATGCATTAGACAGGCTAGGGAATCCGTGAAACGTAATTTCATGTTAGTGTCACTATTTGAGTTTACTGTGTCGTCGCATATGTAATCTGTTTGTTTTCTGTTTGTTTTGTGATCTGTCCGTTTTACAGCGACAGCTGTTAAGGGTTCAATTTCGCGAAGATCTTGTCCCATATGTCGCATCGCCAAAACACGCAGAAGACAAGAAACGACGAAGAACAGACGTATAGTGGTGGTGTGCATGTACATTTCCCCCAGAGCCGTATATTAAAAGGGAGTCTGGTCATTGGGAGGAGTCCCAAAAAGAGGCTCGACCTGTCCATCATAGTTCCGCGCCTCTGATTGGCTTGCTTTTTACCACGGGGGTCGCCACGACACCTTACCGCCATCCGAAATGGTGACGAAAACAAACCCGGTGAAGCCGGAATTTCTTGAGAAAAACAATTCTCAGACTACCCTGATTTTACGCTGTAGATGTACATCCTCATACAAGTTTCTTGAAGATCAGTTTCAACTGATGCTCCGCTATCGATATCTAACCGAAAATAATACGTTTTGTCGTCGGTGTTAGGCCTAGTGAACACTGCGATCACAACGAAATCATAACAGAAACGGCACTGTGCTGTACAATTTTGAATTTAATTACTAAATCCGATGGGTATAAACATTGCCTTTTTTATTCCAACTATTCATGTAGATAAGTTAAAAACTCGTACCGACGACAGGACGTGTACCAGCAGGTGGTTCAGCAGGCAGCGGTACAACGACGGGAGCAGACGACAATTCCCGCCGTGCCTTGCGCAGCCTATAGGTGCGCGTCCATCAAATTTGCACCAAAACTCCACTAGCTTTGCAGATCGCGAGAGATATCCATTTCAATCCCATCCAATCCACTTGCCACCCAAAGTGGCGCTGCCTATGTTGGATAAGGGTACAAATAGTGAGGTTAGGTTGATTGATAGTGTCCCATATTTCAAGATGTCATTGGTCAGAAAGCTGAAAACGTGAGCGGAGCTCCAGGTATTGGCATGACCCATTGATTGCCAGACTCCCTTTTAATATACGGCTCTGATTTCCCTCAACGTGTCCCTTGCCAAGATTCATGCGTTCCTGGCTAAAACTTTCACCAGTGAACGAACCTATCCTGCCAATGGCTAAAGGGCAAGGGTGCAGGCCAGCTGGTACATGGTCCTATCCTGCCACCCTCACCGATGACTTCAACGTGGACGCCAAGCGCAACGGTGTCTTCCTCCAATGGATGCGAGAATTTCTCGATTTCTACCTCGTGTCATCTATACCCAAGGATCCACCTGCAGGGGGGGGGGGGGGGGGGGGGGTTGCCCCGACTACGTCTTTCTGAGAGACATGCCTTATGGTGTACCCACTTGTACCGTCTCCACACGTGACCGTAAGGCACAGCTTACGGTCCTTCAACCCTGTCGCTGTCGTTGATTTCATGTAACTTGCATCATATCTGCCAGTTTCTTTTTTCTTTTTTTTTTCATTAAATATATATCGTAAACGAAGGACGAACTAGAGACGTCTCGTAACAATGTAACGCTGATGTCGTTCTTCGACTGAAGTATATGCGACTAGGCGTTGAGGCTTCTGTTGTGTTTGTCCTATCTTTAATTGCCTCATCCCCAAAATGACGCTACAATGTAATACTGTCTCGCAATTGGTAAATGTGAAAGCCAAATTACTATCTCCCCATGAGGGTGATGCTCTTCTCGCCTGTTGTAGGGGGTTGTGTGCGACGCTTTACCATTTGCTTAAAAAATCGCGAAAATGAGAACAATGACGTCGACAGCGTACCCGTGAGTACGGGGTACGGGACCAACAAACAAAAGTACAACTCCATACAGGGGCTGTTCACTAGTCCCTATAGCTGAAATTCCCCTCATAATTTCCTCCTATTGGTCACATTGTAAAGCCGCTGTATCTGTTACGTTAGCGTCCTTATTTGCCTCTCGACTCTACATGTGCATGGGCCACTGAGCATAGAGTACGTTCCTCGCTGTTCGTCTTTATTTGCTTTTCCTTGTCCTATGAAAAAAATATGATTTCGTTTTCTTTGTCTTGTTCCTATCTTGGGTCTCGTTTACATAAACATGGCCCAGCTCATGCACTTTTGCGTGTTCTGGAGAAGGAAGACTCAACAGCGTACAATGGGCTGACGGGACAATACAGGGTGTTCAAAATTAAGCTTTCACAAGTGCTTTATAAATAGGCAAACAAAAGCAAAACTGGTGCTATTTTTGCGTTCCTTGAGTAAGAAACAGGTGCTACATAACTGGCAGCACCTGTTTCTTACACAAGTAGCGTAAAGTTATCATTCGGTTTCCTGTCATCGCTGTGTTTGCGTAGCGCTCGTGAAAGCTTAATTTTGAACACCCTGTATATCCGTCACGTTCAACACCATTTGTACTCAAATGAGGTCGACGGCGTGAAGCCAGCATGATTTGAAGCGTTCGCCTTCCATGGCATTTGAAACACACGAACTGTTTTCTTTCGGTTGCAAATTCGGTTGCCTTTCAGCGGATAAACAGATTGTGCATAAAGCGCTGTCCAAATACGGAACTTTCTAGCTGGCTCTAATCCTACGTCATCGCGGCCAGTATTCCAGTATATATATATCCAGTATTGTCCACCATGGCATATGCAAGTTTGAAAACGAAACTTCCAAAGGTTATTTCGCGCTCGTTTCACGAAAGAACGAATACGAAGGGACTAGCTTGAGCTCCGCTCGCGAGGCTACATGTCTCTACACTGGTGCTTGTGCTTCTGCATTTGTTGAGTAGCTCCCAGCAACGGGGAAAAAAAAAATACATATGCTACTCAAGAGACAATAAAACTGTAAAGAAATCGCACGACGCAGCGTAACAAAAACTTCCGTTATGTATTCCCAGTGGAGAATATATACACTGCGGTTGGGTTGTCTTGGCCCATTGCCACGTGAGGTCTGACAAAACTCCTTGGGGTATTCCGCAGAAACGGCCTAGTTTACAGAAAATGAAGTCAGCATCGTGACCTGCCTCAAAAGCGAGTGAATTCAGCTCGGGAGGAATATATATCAATGTCCCGTTTTTACTGCGTACTTGACTTCACCGTGCGCGTGAAAAGGCCCGTATATTTGCACTCGGAAGGCATGCCTTGCACTATGCGTACACTGCAAACTTTCTCTCTTGTGCTGAAATTTTTGTCTGACGTTTTCGGTACAGGGCCGAGATGTGCACTGCGAAGCGCGTATAGGGGGGGGGGGGGGGATATGTTTAATGCAAAGTAAGAAAAAAGGGAAGGGAAAGGTTAGCCACGGTGTGGGCTTGCTATTCCCTAATGCTTTCAAGCAAACAAAAGAAAACAGCTGGGATACAGAAAATTATCAAAAAATACAGAAGAAACAGCTGTATAGGGCTGTTCCATGTTCACGAGGCGAGGATATGCATTTTGGATGTGGCTCGCGCGTATTACAAAGAATGTAGACAGGGTCTCGAAAAGGACGGTGGCTGAGGTAGTGAAGGTGTTATTTACGTGAGGACACCGAATGATTTGATTTTAAGAGAAAATAATACGGAGATTTTGGGTTCACTAGTGTGAGGCCCGCAACTTCACATCACTTGCATTCAGTTACTTTGGTGGAAAACTCCCGTGATAATGATACGAATGCAGAGGCGGAGGATGGCAATGCTGCTGCTGATGATGATTAGTGGTGGTGGTGGTGGTGGTGGTGGTGGTGATTACGACAGAAGACAATTGTAAAACGTTGTCACGCAAACAGCCGAACAGCAAGACCCACTCTCACATGACACTCATGGGCTCAAAACTTGTCTGCGTCAATGTCCCGGAAAATTTTCACTACGGCGCAGAACGCCCGGTGTCTGACACTGCCATGCCAAGTACTTGTACTTTTGAAACACTGAGCGGACGGTCGTCGACGGCTACCAGCTCCGGCTGAGGCGACGAGCTTCGGGGTACCGGACATCAAAATCGGCTCGACATCCTCCACAACACCGCACATGGGAGACTGCTTTTCCGATCATACGTAAAAAAGCGACGGCTCTCAACGACATCAAGGTTGACACGTAAGTGAACACGCAGATGACAATGCTGAGAATGAGCATTCCGACCTCGAGACAGTTAAGTGACACGTTCAAGACAGTCACATATTCCGAATTCCGTGCCCTCTTGCTTTAACTCGCTCTGGATTTATCGCGTGTCCATGCTGCATGAACTGGGATATTGGGTTCATATTCGTGTGTAGATACTCATAGGAAAGCGTGATGTGAGCCACACGGCACTTAAGTTATAACGTCAACAATGGCTGTCGTCCACCTGTGACCTCCAGACGATCAATGACCACCTCTACAAAATTACTGTTATCTATTTATTGCTATGCATGCAAATAATGTTTTTTGTTTGTTTGTTTGTAAGAAAAAAAAAAACAA
Organism: Ornithodoros turicata; assembly: GCF_037126465.1. NCBI lineage: Eukaryota > Metazoa > Arthropoda > Arachnida > Ixodida > Argasidae > Ornithodoros > Ornithodoros turicata. The sequence goes on from NC_088205.1 coordinate 5,919,565, forward strand.
GGAGAAATTGAACTCGTCTCCCGACTTGTTCTGCTACTCCTAAAAATAATGTTTTATTAATGAGTTTTATTATATATTATTTTATTATATATATTTTTTATTATAAATAATGTTTTATTAATGAGTGAATACGTATTAGTTCGTCTACCCTCTCCCTGTCCGAGACCGCGTGATACTTAGTATTGTTACCAGCTCTGCCAAGAAATAACGAAACTGCTAACAAAGCAATCTGATATCGTTGGTCGTCTGTTGTTACCCTGGAATATAACCATTAAACTAAACAAGCAGCTAAAGAGCGACAGTGACCACTATGCTAATGTAAACTCATTCTCGATCTCTTTTTAGTTAGTTCTCCTCGATCTTTAGAAAACGCGACAGCACCCCCCCCCCTCCCCCTATAATCTATTTTATCGCTCTCTATATAGACACTTCATACAACGCGCGAACAAGCGTGAAGAGCACTTCGTTTTCCGCCAGCGCTATAACCTGGATTATTATTATAATTACCTGCACGCTTCCCTTCATTCTACCATATTTGTCTCGTTTCCTTAAGAAGGACTTCCCCGCAAGAGCAAGCTATAGCAAAAGCCAATCTCGTACTCATCAGGGCTCAAAATTGCAATCGTTGAGTCAACGTGCACCTTGACAACGTGAAAGTCTGCAGTTCGACGTTTGCTGCCTTTTCTCCACTACTGAGGAAGGGGAATGTGTAGTCGAACAGCCAAGGGATGCCAAGCGTGGGCCTCAATAGACGAGTTCAGAAAATCCCAGAGTGCTTAGCGCCGCTTTGAACTGTGGGAGTTTACTAATACGAAAGAAACGGGTGGTCTCCAAACTGTTCCGGTTTCTCCCCTACTGGTCCATTGTCCTCGACGTGTCAGGGTCAGCGAAAGCGAAATGTAAAGGATTATTCTTCGTTCCCCCGCTCAACAAGTGCCCAGGATGCAATGCGTGAGCAAAGAGCACCGGGATTTTCTGAACTCGTCTATATAGCATGTTGGAAGAGTGGTTGCAGCAACAGAGGCATGTCTACCATTGCGTAAACGGTTCGTGAACCTTCCATTTTTCTGTAACCGGTCTGTAGCCTAGATCACTACGTTCACATAATCCCCTCCACACTCTAACAAAGCAGCCATTCACTCCGGCCGTAAAAGCCCGTACGGAACCTTTCTTCCCTCCGGGCTGTTGACCCACAATTCGCATGAACCTTTAAACACGTCACACCTAACTCTTTAAATACCATGCCAATGATGAGGACGGTGCACAGAAGAAGAACAGTCTCTGTTCGAAATATCGGCGGCTTCTGTCCTGAGGCAACTCCCTTCCTACATTCTACCCGTTCGCTGGATTTCTACCCATCTACATTGCGTAAAATTGTTATTTTAATAACATGTGAACTCTATGTAGGCAAAACTTAGGTAAGTAACTATAGGTTAATTTTGAGAGAAAAAAAATTGATGACAATACAGGCGCATCATCAAGCATTGCAATTTGTCCCATCATGCAGGCAGCAATATTTCTCTCTTTCAGATCAATAAATCAATCAAATGACAAATCAGTGACAAAATCACTGCCAAGCTTTTCTTATTCACTCTTGTTCTTTCCTTCCGTCTCTGTTCTTGTTATTTGCCAGCGGAATAACGAGTCTATTTTTCGTCTGAGCGACCTTTCCCCATTCCTTTCCTGCTTTACTTTGTTGTTTTTGTTTGAATAAACATATAATATCCCTTGCTTGATGACAGTGCACAATAGTAATACAGTTCCTGCACTATACCACTGCCTGTGATGCGCACCCTCATGCACAGCGTACATTTCCTTCGCTTGGATTACGCGTTTCCTACAGAGGCTAAGCTCGAAAATGTCACTCAGCTGCAGTCTTGTTCGTCGTGTTGGAAACAGAAACATCCGTCTGCACCTCAGACGGTCTACAGAAAACGCCCGCAAACTATAAGGCCGGTCCAAGCCGACATGAAATCGGGTTGGTTGGCCTGGACATACCCCGAGACGAAATGGATGAGCGAGTTATGTATTTACAGGTTGTTTTTTTCTTTCCCTTCTTTCATCACCCGACCCATGTAAATGTTTCGCGCGGAAAGTCTGAAGGTGAAGAACCGTAACTTTGTAAAATGGTTCGCCACACGGTGCAGCACATATCACCTAGTGCTGATAAATACTGCGTATTCAAAACACTATGCAATTTTGAACGACTCCGCAACCCGAATAGCTCACACAAGTTTTTGGTGAGCCCAAATGTTATCTTTCAGGAGACACTGTGAGACACGGCATCCTGGCGCCATCGCAAGAAAATTGAACTATAAATACACATGGGATCTCGAGTAGTCGCAACACGAAATTCACCGTTGATTTTTTTATATACAGGGTGTCCCAGCTAAATGCGAACATATTTTTTAAATATATATATATATCACTTTTTCCGAGATGAAATCAATTGCAATTATTAGGAGGGCATTAGCAAACTCCTAAGGCAATGTCTTAATTAACTTTCATTAATTTTGTAATTATAAAAGCTGCGAAGTTGTCCCAATGAGAACGTCTGGTCCCTTCGGTCACCTGAGACCGGAGCCGTTTTCAGAACAAAGATCCGTTCGATAGATCGTCCGCAAAAAAAAATCGTGAAGGAACACCATTTTGTCTTTATTTTGTTCATTGCACACCTTAGGAGACGCGTCTTTCTTTCACCCCCAATGTGAGAGGGTCCAAAGAGCACACTATCGCCTCTTGCGTCCCGGAAAGAGATTAAAAGATAACGACTCTCGTAAACTCTCGAACTCAACGGTCAACTCCCGGACCGTACCCTCCGCATCCCTCAACGAGCTAGACTCCCGTCTCCTCTCTGTCACAAAATTGCTTGGTCCTGGACACATCCAGCACACCGTTGTTTTTGTTTTGTTTCCGCAAGTTAAAGCTCATCTTCGCCGCATGAGGCGGCGCTGTGCTCCTTCACCCTCTGACATTGGGGGTGAAGGAAAGAGGCGTCTTCGAAGATGTGCAATGAACAAAATGAAGACAAAAAAAACGGTGTTCTTTCACGATTTTTTGCGGACGATCTACGAAACTGATTTTTCTGAAAACGGCTACGATATCAGATGACCGAAAGGAACAGATGTTCTCATTGGGACAACTTCGTAGCTTTTATAATTAACAAGTTAATTATTGAAAGTTAATTAAGACATTGCCTCGGGAGTTTGCTAATGCCCTCCTAGGGAGTGCCCTTCAGCGTATGCTATATTGTAATTGATTTCATCTCAGAAAAAGTGATACTATACAGGGTGTCCCAGAAAACGTGTCATTGAATTATAATAAAAAATACGCCACCTAGAATCACGCGGTCAACAGCATTTGTTCTTATTAGGTTTTTGCCACCTCCTAATGTGAATGTCATGTACTCCAAGTTTAATTATGTAAATATTTGCGAACTTAACACGGAAATTTGCCAAGTAAAGGTCACTTTTTTACCCCACCAATATGAAGAGCGTGCCGAGTTCACTCAAATTCACGATAATTCGCAGTGATATTCACGAGCTATCCCATCGGGAAAAATAGCCGAATATCATGCTTTTCGGAGCACCGAACCATAGCGCGCGATGACTTTTTGAGCGCAATCGCTCTCAGTGCGACGAAAGGAGGTTCCGAAGCCAGCCCACAGAGTGATAGTAGAAAAAGTAACAGTTCCTAAAACTGGGAGAGGGAAAGCATTATCTCAGCGAAAGTCGGACGTGATAAGCCGTTCCTGTTTTATCTCTTTCTGCGATGTCGGGGAGGGCTGGGTTTCCAACCTCCTTTCGTCGGACTGACAAAGATTGCGCTGAAAAATTCATCGTGCGCTATTCTGTGCGACCTCCGTAGAGCATGATGTTCGGCTATTTTTTCCGATGGGATAGCTCCTGAATATCCCTGTGAATTATCATTAATTTGACTAAATTAGACGCGCTGGTGGGGTAAAAAAGTGACCTTTACTAGGCAAATTTCCGACTTAAGCTCGCAAAAATTTACTTAAACTTACGTTACACGACAGTCACATGAGGTGGCGGCAAAAACCCAGCAAGAACAAATGCCATTGACCGCATGACTCTAGGTGGTGTAGTTTTTTTTTATTATAATTCAATGACACGTTTTCTGGGACACCCTGTATATATTTTTAAAAAATATGTTCGCATTTAGCTGGGACACCCTGTATATGTCTTCCGAGGTCACCACGTAAAGAGTCGTTACGAGCGCTTTCTCTTGCTCTGTATCTGTTCACCCTGTTCCTAAATCAGCAAGTAAAGAGCTTAATCGCGCGAGAGTGGTCTAAACAAAATCCAAAAAAAGAGTAGCGATCGAAGCAAACCTACATAAAATGTTTACCTACTGAAAAGGAGCACACACACAAAAGAAGCACACTCATACGATACGCTGCAAGATGCACTGCGTCGCGGCCTTGGAGCAGCAGAGTTACATACTCCACGTGAGAAGCTGCCTCTCTCTATGGCTTTATCTCCACTGGCCTTTTCCCGTCAACATGTTTGCGCCATCTCTTTCGACATTATGCGCTTTCCGATACATACACACATAAATGGTCCTCGCCAGTGGCAATAAATAGAATGTGTTTGGGTCCTGTAATAGCGGAAGTCCGTACGAGACCGAAGTTGCCCGTCCTTATATGTGCCTGTTCGCAGTACGTGTAGTAAAAAGAGAGACGCGCCCAAGTAAGAAGACTAAACGGCGCTGTTATCGATAATTCCAGCGGGGTACTTTTATAGTATAGCGATATCAATAAAAGTAATGTCGGTTGGGTAATGGCTAGTATCAGGTTAGGTTCTGCTTCGTTCTGCTCTCTTTTCCCCCAGCAGGGACGCTTACAGCATTCAATGTAGGAGTAGGTTGCACACAGGATACCAACCGCAGGTTCCCGGTGAAAAATAAACGCTTGCGCATATGCAGTGCGCCAAAGAATATAAAGCTAACTAAGCCTACAGAATTACAGTGTGCGTTGGATGCCCAAGCTGCCACGGTGGAGCACGTTTCACTAATACTATAAACTACTCGCTATGTGCTGCGTATCACTAACTGTAACTATAAGCTAAACTTTTACTGTAACTATAAAACCAGCAATGCGCTGCAGCTACCAGCTAAACAACATGAAAAAAAAAAAAACTTCGTAAGCCAACACAGTCCTTTTTAGGAGAATTTGAAGCGGTATCCCTACATGTATAGCGCTTCCTATCGTTTTACAATAGGGTATTACGGACCCCATCGAACACTGCAAGACCTACAAGAACTGACAGCGCGAAACCCTTTGTTCGAACAAGTAACTAAAAACCTTTTGAACAAGATCGCTAGAGCATACGTATAATCTACACACAGGCTCCGAAGTTTTGCCTTTTAAGCCGGTCTTATCGTAGTTTCGACAGGCGCACCACTAGCACATCTTGTCTTACCCCCCATTCTGCCTTTTAGTTGCCGCATTCTTTTTTTTTTTTTTCTTCTTTCTTTTTTACGCTATCTCTTCCGCCGTGTCTGGTCAGAAGCACATCACCTCTATCAATAACGACGGCTTCACCCAGCATAGTATTGAAGAAGCGGGAAAAAAACAAAAACAAATCAAGAATCGATACTGGACAGGGCAGGCAAACAAGAGAGAGAAAGAGAGAACGAGAAAGGAAAGAACAGGAGCTGCGGAGGCAGTATGTCCGGATGGCAAGCCCACACTATAGAAACAACATTCAGGAGGGCCTTACCCTTTTGCTTCTTTTTTCTTTCTTCTTTTTTTTTCTTCTTTTTTTTTTTTGAGAGGAGATTGCAAAGATTGTTTATATTACGCAATCGCGATAAAGAGTTCCTGAAGGAGTAAACAAAAAATAATAAATGGTCAGATAAGAGACATACACGAAAGAAAACGCGCGTGTTTGTGTCAAAGCTTCTTGTGTGTGTGGGGGGGGGGGGATATATGTTTATTATATAAGAAAAAAGGAGGAAAAGGTTAGCCCGCGCTACGGCAGCTCGCTATTCCTAGCAAAGTAAGAAGAAAAAAAAAAGAGTGAAACAAACGAAAAAGCGTCTCAGGGCTTTATGTGAAAGTGTGTCATAATTAAGGGACAGACTGTCGTTTTTTTACGACCATTATTGTGTGCTCCGATGCGCCGAAAAAAAAATCTTTTTTTGGTTGTTAGCTGAAAATTTGTCCCCTGCTTCGGTAAAGAGAGAAAAAAAAAAACGCAGCATGCAGGGAGTGATTTTGTGTTTCTTGCGTCACGGGATGTTTAAAAGGGCAAGGTACCATAATAGGGTGCCCTTTTGAATCGCAATCGGGCTTCATGAACAGCTCAATTGATGCTGTGTAGTTTCTTATTTTTTTTTTTTTTTTTCTGCCGTTTTCACCACTGCATGGAGCATGAAGACGACCGTTGCGGAAGGCTGATAAAAGTGTCACGAATATCTTATCTCGTCGTAGGCAAAAATATGTTTTCTAGACAACCATATGGGAACGATTCGGAACAACATTCATTAACAAAAACTGTGCGCTATATAGTCAAGTTAACGTTTCTAACACGTTAAGCCGACGTCCCGTTTGGCTAACCTCCCCCCCCTTTTTTTTTTTTTTTGCCCCCGATTGAGGTGTTTCCAACTTTCCAATAAAAGACGCTTTGTGTTGCTGAAAGAGAACTCCCGCGAAATAGAAAAACACACCGCGTGGAAACGCGCCCGTGCGCAGTGAAAGCAGCGCACGCTTTCACGTGGATGTTTTTTTGTTTGTTTGTTTTTTTAATTCCGCGCGGCCTTTCTTTTTACGACTGCAAATAGCGGCTCACAAAGCGTGCTTTGTTGGAAACACCTCAATTAGTGTCCCGTGGCGTTCTGCAACTGTCAGATATTTTAAAAGCGAGCTGATTAGTCTTATATAATTAATCAATTAGGCCCAATTATGAAGTACCAGTGACTATACGATAAACGAATACTAATAACTTCAGCGATTTCAATTCGCGCATAGCGCTCAGTCTTTCTTTTCTAAATATCTGTGCATGTGAGCTGGGACACCCTTGTGTATGGGATTCATGACTCGCCGAATCAACGCTCTCTAAGGCATACGCCGTTCCAGATAAAACGCAGGGAAAAGCGCCATTTTAATTAGCCAAACGTGCAATATACACAGTAACCAGTTATTCTCCCACTTGCGTAATGAAGTCCGAAATTAAGCCTTAATTTTCGCTTTTCTCGGGAACGGATTTAAATATTTACCGCGTTTCCTCTAATATGAGGGGAAAAACTATTTCGTCAGGCAGTCGGCGTAAACCGTGCAATTAATATCACGCGTTTGGAACTATGCGTATATAATATTGTGAGCGCTCGAACATTCAGCGCTCCCCCCAATTATTGCAGGAAATGTTTCACGCTTTAAAGCTGGATATAGTCTTTAGTCAGGGGCGACTCTTTTTGCAGTATTACAACTTGTCAGAGCAATCGTGACAACAACAACAATTAAAATTAACTACAACAAATAATCAACAAATAATTAAAATACGTATGATGATGATGATGTCATGAGGTGTTTTTTCCCCTTGGGCTGCAAGCCTAAGTAACCCATCAACCCAGCGTGTGTGGGTTGATATAATTTCATGAGTTAGCATTACACGTAAGCGTACATTACACATAATACATTACACGTAGCATTACACAGGGTAAGTGGGTCTTTTCGTGATACGTCACGGGTCTACTTCATTGTTTTTTTCACAACCCCTTTTATGTCAGATTCTTGACCAAGTTGTGGTGGTGGCGGTGGTGGTGTTGGTGGTGGCGGGCTATTTCCCAGTAATCTGCCTGCCAGTGCGTTGGCATGTTGCTCGAGGGAGATCGTGCGTTTTGGGCCTACTTCACAGGCAACTGTACAGATATTTGGCAATATTGAGAATAATGAATATGACAATAGGCGCTATCTGGAGGAAAACGAGTGCAAAAATTGACAACACAAGGAGACGGACGGACAGGGCAATAACACAGGGTGAAAATTCATGAGAGCACAGCGAAGCAAATGTGGCTACGACAGATGATGACGATGATGATCATGACGGCGATGACCACGACTAGCACGACGACGAGCACGACAACGAGCACGACAACGAGCACGACAACGAGCACGACAACGAGCGCGACAACGAGCGCGACAACGAGCGCGACAACGAGCGCGACAACGAGCGCGACAACGGGCACGACAACGGGCACGACAACGGGCACGACAACGGGCACGACAACGGGCACGACAATGACCACGACAACGGGCACGACAATGACCACGACAATGACCACGACAATGACCACGACAATGACCACGACCACTACGATTATGATAGGGGCAGTGACGACGAAATTCGGCTACTCCTACAAACAACCCCCCCCCTCAAAAAAAAAAAAAATACGCCGCTTTCGCTTGCCCTACGTGCAGGCGATAAACAACGGTCAAAGGCCAAATCATCGGTTAGCGTAGCGCACAGTGAAGCACACAGTCCTAATAGACTGACTCCAACGCACTGCTCTGAATAAATGTCACAAGCGCTGATAAAGGCAGCATCCCTCTTGCCGGGTGGCCAACGACCCAGCACTTTTACGAGGTCAAAGTTGCGGTAGTCCAGTCGGTCGAGAGCAGATTTCATGGTAGCCCTTTGAGATGCATATCTGGAACAGTGCACGAGAATGCGCTCTGTGGCTTCCACGACGACGACAATGAGACATAATTAGAGAGCGTTATTATTACTTCAGAGTACTATTGTTAAAGAGTATTACGGGCAAGGAAATATTACCAAACGATGTGGATCTTTGATTCTCAGAATTTGATATAATAATAACACCCTCCATCTCCAAAGCGCGCCATATCTCGTTTAAAACGAAACCATACATCACGAGAAGCACATACTAGAGCAAGGATACATAATACGGAGCACATATCATTGTCGGAAGGAAAAGATATTTTTCAGTTCATCACTTTTCAGCGGAGCGAGGGCGATCTTTCACCCAGATTTACGTCATGGGGAATAATGAACGCTCGGGGGGTCTAACGGGAAGAATACACATTAGGATTATGGCGGTCGCTTCTGCGCTAATGGCTCGCTCTCTTCGCCAGGCGCTGGCAACAATTCGTTTGATCGTAATTTCTTTTCTTCAAATGGGAGCTTCTTTTGTCGGTACTGAGTGAAAAGACGCAGCCAAGGCCAGCGGGCGGGAATGGGTATATATATAAATAGAAATGGATGTTCAGTCGAGTCCCATATAAAGGGTAATAAAAGTAAGGCCGTCTCGTTTATATCGCTCTCCACCATTATTACGACAATATACAACGATTTCGGCGACGTGCTCCAGAATAATTAAACCAAAACAACGCCTTTGTTTCAGAACGCAGACTGGACTTAACGCAATGGTAAGCAGGCCCGAAGAATGTTCGAATAAAGCTCTCAGTTGCTGAATACCGCCGAGACAAATCGTAATTAACGTGTACAACGTATATGGACGCTGTTCTTCTCCAGCCTGGGATGCGTTAATCAGCGAGAGCTTTTATCACCCTTGTTAGGCAGTTCTGCTCCCTTATGAAGTAGAACAACACAATCATTAGTAACGACCGGCAAAGCAGACGATGTATTGCACGGTAAGATGCTGATGCTCGCTTAGTTTCATGTGAACAATGTACATCAAAGAATGAGTGCGTTCATTTATGCAGCGAGTTCTTGCCAATACTGCAATGCTTTTCGCACCTTTACTGGCGTGTAAATCCTGCGCTTTTCTGTAAATAAACATCCTTTTTGATGCTGCAGGCTGAAGTGAAATGTGTTATAACAGTTTTGAAAAGGTGTTTGCGTAAGACCCATCTGAAAGTGCGTTTCAAATGGAATACGTGCTCCTGAAATTTTTTTTTCTGCAGAACATGCCTTGAAATAGCGCTTTTGTAGCACTTAGAAGGGCGTTTTACAAAACAAGTCTATGTGACATGAAACTTTCATCACAAAAGTGTATGCCATAGGACTTTATCCTGAATTTACATTTATCAGTTTACATCCAAAAGGAGCCCTTGAAAGTTAACATGCTCTATAATGAAAACATCACTCATGATGCTACAATTTCATAATACTGTGAAACACCTCATCTTATAGTCATTCATGTAGTTGGTGTTGTTGTCTATAATACTTTGCTGCTTTCCACCACCCCTCTTACGTCAAAGATCATTCACCAAGCCTAACTGAGATTCGCATAGTTGCGTTACCAATGAGTTGCGTAGTAGTTGCAGTTCGATATCAATCAAACTGAAATCAATTAGACTATTAAACAAGGCGTCTGTCTTCGGCTTCCAACACAAATTCAATGCTAAGGTTTACATGGCTCATTTTGTACTCGGAACCTAAACTGACAGCCGCTGGTTCTTTGACGCCATTGCAAAGTATTACATTTAACGCAAACCTTATTGACACTGGAGCTCCCAAATGTTACGCAACCAGCCAGTTATGAAAGGAAGCAATGAATAAGGAGTCGCTTAGACTCTCAGCGGAAAATTTTGCGTCTTCTTGTGTGAAATGAACTTTGCATAAGCGGGCAGCCAGCCAAAATGTGATACGGAGCTCGCTTTTAGCTGTCTGCCTTTCTATGTATTGATCATTTAACGGGTGCATTCTATAGCACTTCTAAGAAAAGCTGTTTCATCATTTCCATTGTATCAGCATCGAACCGGAACTAGGACAGAAGTCAAAAGAACGACAGCGATGACTGGCTATTAGAAGCGAGGCTATAATAAAGTTATTGGCTAACGAATTGGAGTGCTTCATCATTATCGCCATCGTCACCTGAGCGCTAGGGCAATGTTAAGCAGCCAAGAAGGTAATCAGTGTTTGCACCTTACTTACTCAAGGAATATGTTGCTTCAATGAATATGTTACTTCCTTAAGGCACATGTTGTTCACTTTCTCTACTGCATGCCACAACTGTGAATTACAAATATACTGTTAGAAAAAAAGGTACAAATAAGGTATAATAATGTGCTCTTATACCTCTTTTATACCTTCTGCTTCAGATATATACCTTTGGAGGGTATAGAAGAGGTACAAATTTCCTATTTATACCTCCAACCCTTCTGAAGGGTATGAAAGAGGTATAAAGGAGGGCTAACGTACCATATTTATACCTCACCACCACGCGTTTATATCCGGTACCAGGAATATATAGATCACCAGGCGATGCCTTTCACGGTATATAGATGAGGCTGCTATACCTTATGTTTATTTATACCTTTATGTTTTTTTCTACCTTTACTTCCGCAACGTGCAGTATCACATCATTATTATTTTTTCTTCAGACGGTATCAGCTGAGTTAAACGGATATTTAATTAAGAAACACAGACATCAGTACAGTACCATCTGAATCCACATGGTTTGTTTATGGCTGTATAATATCTGTATTGCTGGAATGTTCAATCTAGACGTCCTCACCCTTAGGGTTGCATACCAGACGAAAGCTGCTCCTCAGGTTGTCAAGTCGCCACCGGTATATCAGTATTTGTTGCTCTGTAAATGTCTATTTTGCGATACATCGTGATACACACTTGATCACTGCGCAGAGCGATCTTGCTCATTGAAAATTTTCTTTAGTTTTTAACTCCCTATTTTCTTTTCTTTTTTTTATATGGGGAGTAACGTGCACGAGCTTTGCTTTCTACTTCGCAACCACACGCGTTTGCGTGTGTTTGTAGTACGTGTGTGTGTGTGTGTTAAAAACTTTTCTTCCCTCCAAAGGTGCTTTTTCTAGTTTTTTCTTCTTCTTTCTTTTTTCCTCCTCTAAAAATGCTTATGCCTAGGTGTGATTTAATACCATGATGGTACTCGTGCAGACTCTCACAGGGGTATAGAGCTGTACCCCTAAAGATATGGCATATAGCCCTTTGTTCAGGACTATTTTTTTATATCTGTAAGCGGGGCATAAAATAATACCTAAGAAGGGCTAAGTTATTGAGCAGGCGATCTATACCTCTAAAGGTATATATTTTTCTCTGAGCAATACATGTTACAAAAAAAAAAAAAAAACTGTGCCTGCTCTGAAAATTTCCACACGTAACCAATAACATCTGTCTTTCGAAATGCTGGCCCATTCGTTCCCATTGTCCCGTTTCGTCCCGTTGTTCGTGAACTTCGCATTTCTGTAACCGGTCTGGAGAAAAGATGACTTCATTCGCATAATCCCCTCCACACACTATAACAAAGCGGCTATTCACTTCGGCCATAGGAGCCTGAACGGACCGTTTCTTCCCTCGGGCCTGTTGACTCACAATTCGCATGAACCTTTAACACGTCATACCTAACCCTTTAAGTACCGTGCCAATGATGAGGACGGTGCCCAGAAGAAGAACAGTCTCTGTTCGAAATATCGGCGGCTCTTGCCCTGAGGCAATTCCCTTAATGTTGCCTATAAGTCCGTTACACCATATAGCTTGCTTCCCTCCCCCTGCTGTGTTCAACTAAGATGTAATTGGATACGCTAAACGGTACTTGCGCAGCAATCGAATCACCACCCGAGGTCACGGTGACCGAAGATCAGTGATGAAAAGAAAGATGGACCTTACTGCGGTCGTGGAACGTGCCTTTTACGGCACCAGTTGGAAGTCTTGGCCCGACCCCCTGCATCTCCCGCAGCCTTTATCTGGGGAAGATGGAGGGCCAATCTAGGATGACCCACCGCGGTGCCCCACCCCCGGGCAATAAATTATCTGCCACCACACAGGCCGTAATGATGGTGCTGGCATCCAGAGTGGGATTTCTGCTTTCGTGTTATTCCCCCCCCCCCTTCTTTATTATTACCGCTGGGAAGCGAGAAATGTTTGCGTGATTTACGGTTCCTTTTCTGCAATCCCTTTTCGGTGTGCGGCTAGAGAGTTTTTTCTCCTCAACCCTCCTTCGGGTTATGGTTATGATGTAGGATCAATAGCGAGGCCTAACGGAATTCGATTCGCCGGTGGAGATGACAAGCGGCGGAACTTCGTGATGGAGTTCGTGCACTCTATGAAAAAAAAAGGAGTAGAACGGGGAGCAATTGCAGCTTCTACTCCCCTAGTCTGCAATTACTCCCCATTTTAAGTTCCCGAACCCGACATTTAGTCCCGACATTTACTCCCCAGGGCTGCAAATTGTCACTGAATTTTGCGCCTGGTCTCCTAAATGCAACAATCTACGTAAACATGTGCCCTTGGTCACTTTTGAAAGGCATAAGGCTGTATAACCCAGCCAACGTAGCAATTTTCCAGCCGCACAGAGTAAGAAGCAGTCAGCGCATCTTTCTTCGCAAACTGTGCACTATGTATGGAGCAAGATTTTATATCACTCGATATATCACGGTTGACGGTTTGCTTCAAAGTCTTTTCAAGCATGCACACGAATTATATACTTGGGACTCTTGCATGAGCGCGTGAAATGCAGTCTCCACTCTGTGACATTCATTTACTCCCGCGCATTTGCTCCCCAAAGGGACTATTTTTTGTGGCAATGCATTTAGTCCCCGAAAGGAGTAAGAGTACTCCTTTTTTGTTCTTAGAGTGTGGTAGGATGACGTTCGAGCATCGTCATACCTAACGGCGTTCTTCTCACCACTTGGAGGCAGTTTTTTTTTTTCTTTACCGTTCTCGAACAGCGCGACACTCTATAGGGAATTCTGAGGACGTCTTCGGATTCTTTCTTTTAATTTTTTAGTCGAAGTATGTGTACCTCGTCTTAGTTTATTCCCCATTGGGAAGACGAATCACTCCGATGTTTCCTCAGCGTAAACATTCGACTCCGAACGAAGCGAAATCCCTCAAGGCCGAAACCCCTCAATGCATGTTTTAAGAGAATCGGGGAAAAAGGAACGTAGATTATTTTTGGATCGCTAGATGCGGAACATCTGGTTCAACGCTGCGGGTATGTCGAAGAGAACACGAAAAAAAGGAAAACAGTCTGAGCTACAGATATCGCCAAATTTGTTCTCAGATCTTTCATCTTGCCCGCATCTTCTATTGTATCAACTTATCTGTCCGCGTGCTCCAGTTCTCACGTTCTCCTTTTCTTCTCATCGGAGTAATTTATTACGGCTTCTGTTTAATGGAACAAAACAATATCCATCCATCACTTGTCCAATCTCTTGTTGATCTATGGTGTTAAACATGGACTGCTCAATAATTCATACACCCTAAGGAATAATAGTGCCTTATGGGCAGAAATTCACGTGAGTGGCTCATTTTTTTCTCCCAAGCAAGTCATACAAAGAGGAACAGAGAGTACTAGATGAATTATTTCAAGCTGTTACACATATAACTGGTTAGCTGATTATGTATTTGGTGACTAGCTAATGAGTCACAATCTCGTGATGTTCCCGCAAAAGTTTAAGGAAACAAACCATTTAATACGAAATTGTACCAGCTTGTTCGTACACAAGTAAATAAGCCTCCCAATATCCGACCACTAGATTATTTTATCTCGTTTCATTTATTTTCTTTCTTTGCTGAATAGCAAGCCGACGTCCCGTTTGGCTGACCCTTCCCTCGTTTTTTTTTCCCTTTTCGTCTAATAAATCTATCCCCCCCCCCCCGCACACACACACATACTAGATTGCATCGCTGAAAGCCGCGTTTGAAGTGGATGTGATGAGTTGGTGCCAAGAGACAATGAGGGTACGTGGGTGAGCGGCATCGATACAGGCATCGAGGCAGATCTTCGTGAAGGCATTCTGCGACGGACGTGAGGGACCTTGGACCGGACAGGCTGTTACCACCCGTCACGGATATCTCTCACACTCACCCGCCTCACATCACTTTGACTCACACTTTCGGGCCTACTTTGAACTGCTCAGCCCCACCGTTTCAAGTCTCGCTGTTTCCATCTTGATTTCTGTCGATCATCTCCGCAACGCACGGATTCTGCTTGATTGTCACCTGGGTTCATCTGCATCGAGCACGTTTCACCACTCACTGGTATTAAGCCGCTTTATGACTGTTGTTTCTGTGTCGCAGTTCCTGACCGTGTCACACTAGTTACGGCTTGCATCAGTTAACTTGACATGAGTTAACATGAGTTAACTTGAACGCCATCCCGGCCTGCGGATTCGGGTGGTGCTTAGTATAGACGGCGGAGAGTGTTTTTGGCAATCTATTTACAGGTAGAGGGAGTGACCCTCGCTATGAAGGCGTTGTTCTTTGCTAGGCTCTCAACACCGCTTTACAGGCTGGAGCGGTGTTCAAGTTAAGTTTGACGCGAGCCGTACCTCGTCGCAACCTTCAGCGATTGACGCCTTGACCGACCATCCCCCACAATAACATCACAGTGGATCTCGTTATGAATATATGTATAGTATTCCTTTATTTGTTAACCCGGCTTGTTCGTTCACAGGAGCTATGATAGAACTCATTTCTGCTTTCAAGGTACTTTCTTCCGTAAACACCCAACGAATCCACGAACTGCAGGAAACAACATCCCTTAGAACACGGCAGACATTCCTCAATTCATGCACATTATGGTTTAAGTGATGTAAAGCGTCTTTCAAGAAGCCAAGATGTCAAACATATCATCCGCTCGGCATTGGACCTGACAACATGAAGCACTGTCGTCTACCCCATCAACCAAGCTATTTCCGGCAAAACTGTACCAGATTTCCCAGTGGTCGTTACAAGTGCATTTTTTCGCACATCTTATGCCGATTCCGACAATATATTGTACGCAAGGTTTAATCAGTTATACCAACTCAGAGATGACAGGAACTTCCCGCAGCACACGAATCAGTTGCCATAAACGTTGAAATGCGAAGTATTCGCTTAAATTTATATTGAGGTAACTTCAAGTAAACGTGTAAGTCACCATCTCCGGAGACCGCGCTAAAATGAACAACTCGAAATCCGTTGCGAAGCGTGACTTCGCTTCCGGCATGCAAAGTGCAGTGAGTGTCCTACTTGTACAATACTGTGTTTGTCTCATTTCTGTGTTTTGTCCACCAACTACACGGATGACTTCAACCGACTAGCTCGGTTTTCTTCTCTAGTACAGCTTGGGCTCGAAGACTAAAGGGCTAAGCGATGTTCATGCCCATCAATACAATTTCACAGCCCATGCACCACAAGTATTCGGACTTCATTACACAGAAGAGATCTTACCGATTCGCAACATCCCCTCGCTATATAACTCTAATTAATTTCAAGTAGTCCATCAAAGAGTCTCTACGTCTAATCTAAGAAATAATCATGGACGGCTCTCTACTATGCAAACTTCTCTCTTGCGTTCCCGCGCATTCTTTTATAGTGCAACTCATTGAAGCGAGGCAATGGTAAGCAGAAACGGGAACAGATCGAAGCACTGCTCCGGGTCAGTGAGCAACAACCGAGATAAGCTCTCAATACACACGGTAAGCGAGGTCAATGGTGCGTGGCGTCCTGTCCCATGGCGATACTTTTTTTCAGTCTGTGTGTACATTCCCAATGACGGTAGCTACTTAGCCTCAGACCGAGTCGATCTCCTTTTCGATTGAGAACCGTGGAAGGACCTGTTCTGCCTTATCCTCTTAAGTTGTCGTCGCGGTATTGATTTTCCAAAATTTCTGCTCGTTTCGCTTTTTTTTGTTTCTACCTTGGCTGGGAGTGTGTTTCAAACGTTCAATAAACGGGAGGTTTTTCTTGACTGGAAATGTCGTGCACGTACGCTTATCGCGCGTGAAACCAATTTTCGCTGTTCGCTAATATTTTGTTTTTGTATGTTTTCTATTGCGTTTTACTGTATCAGTGGTAATGCACATACAGGAACTGTCTTCCACATCGATGTTTTCGTGTTTTCGTCATGGTTATTCTAATGCCTCGCGTGGTGCAGGAAGAGAGGAATCTCGACTTTCATTATGATATCGTTTGAAATATATTGTTCTAAATATTATGCGCGATCACTTCTATCATTATTAGGGAATGCTTCAGAATTGATGATTGTTGAGCAATTTTTTCCTATTTTTTCGGTTTTTTTTTTCCTTTGCGTGTGTGTTATTGTATTTTATTTTTCATTTATTTATTTATTTTTGTTGCAATGCAACAGCAAGTCAACCTTGCGTTTCACTACCCTTTCCTTTATGCACCCCTCTCATTACCTCCCTATCAAGTTTTAATGCCAGCGCCTTATGCTTTGCGTCACGTTCTTTTGGCTTGAAAGTTGATAAAACCGATAAAGTATCCCAGCCATTGGCCGATATTTATCGCGAAAGTGGCGGGTGTTTTCTTTTTTTTCTTTAGGTGGGGGGTCTGTTTATGAGAGTAGCCGAATTTGTCGTGTGGCGAATTCAATCTCTCCCTATTATGTTTTTTTCGCCAACATCAACATGAACATCAAAACTGTACTTGAAAGTGAAGTACCAAGTACCCGACATACAAAGGCAGTACAAAGTACAGCATCGCGACTGTGCTTAAGGCGGACTCATTTCTTAAGAAAGTCTATGGGGAATATTTGTTCGTAGGGTTCTCGTAAACCTCGCTAAATTTTTACACGAAACAGCTACAGGCGTGTTCCCCTCGACTTTATCTAGGGAATGACACATTTTTTGAAGGGCTGACGCGAACCACTGATTTTTGGCGAATTAAAGTCTCAGATTTTTTTCAATACAGGAGAGTCTATGGGAGATGCAACAAAATCGCTTCTCTCGGCACTCCCTCCCGCGATATTGGGACGAAAATGGTGTCATTCCCTATAGTAACAGTCGGGGAATTGATTGCAATCGACAAATTCGACAAGCTTACTGCAGTTTTCCAGATCCCTGCGAATGAAAACAATGGCTTTGTCGTTTGCTATAGCATGTTCTTCACGCTCGCGCCGACTACATTACTTCCTTGAAGCCCGGGAGAAAAGCAAAGCGAAGGAAACAATTTTGCGAAGGTGCAGCCAACTCTATCCGGAAGCGAAAGTTAACTAGACCGCATGAGTCCGCCTTAAAGTAAAGTGCAAAGTTCCAGGCAAACTAGTTTAAAGTACTCATCGAGCACATTACAAATTCAGTTTGTATCACATCATGGTTCACCATTAACCATTTGATGATTCCCAAAAGTGAGAAAGTGATTATGTTTTATAAATTTAGTAAGCGCTTTTAGCAAGTGCTAGTCATGAAAACCTGAAAGTGAATTGCTCACTCGTGAATAGGAGAGGAGATGGCATAGTTTGTACTTACATGCATGCAGACAGGCGGTTAGGTGTGCTATTGCACAGTATTATTGTATTGTATCGATTCGTCACATCTGCCCCCCCCCCCCCACCAGTGCACATTGCTCTGGTTCTAATCCTTGGGTATAACATACGAGAAGGCATGATTTCATACAAAAGGTCAACGGATAACATGTTTCTGAGAACTCCTTGCTGCTTCCACAGACGCCGTAAGCAACAAAAAAAAGTAGAAAGCGCAATGCAAAACTTTTTATGTAGCTTTGTTACCTGCAGCAAAATAAATAATCCATGTTATGTAAAAAAATGATTTTTTACCGTATAATAGTTGAAAGAGAGCCAGTTATTGCGAAATACAATAATCGAGTGGTTTAAAAAAAAACTTCAATCATGCCTCGCGAAAACAGAACAGAACCAAGTTGTCGTACTGTCTATCCCAGAGTCACAGCGTGTGTGTGTCTACATTTCCAACTTTTAACTCTTGGAAAACAAAAATACTGATATAGTTCATATAATATAGGGTTCTTCTCTTCTGCAAGCACGCCCATTGAAGAAAAAAAATATTTATTGATATCTTCCCATTTTTTTCGGCGATTTCAGTTCGCTACTTGAGTGCTTGACGGGAAAGTACTAGGGAAAAGTTTTTTTGGCTATAGTCGTGACGATGCCCACTTGAGTGCGGCCAACAACGGCAAGCTACCTCGACACCCCCCCCCCCCCCCCACTAGGGAAAAGTACAGTACAAAGTACACAAGTTGAAATGTAATTCAAGTAAAGTACAAGTACTCTGAAATGTACGTAAAGGAGTAGGCTACATGAGTATTTGGTACTTTAACACTGACTGCAGTGGTCAATATCGGTGAATGCGATGTGCAAAGCTCCAAGCGGTGCGTCACTCAGAGTCAGAAGTTCCGACTCAGAACCACTCGGCGAGGAAATGTTTCTCAGGTGGCCTTTGCCGCATTGAGATTGCATGTACTGCGCGGAACTTAAAATCGCCCACGGCCCTGTTGCGCTGTTTAGTATGCATATTTCCAAATTAAGACCAGTTCCTCGCGTGACGCAGATGCTGACCAGCACAGCAGGTGCCTCGAAAGACGTTAGAAAAGCTACGCGAAACTATCAGTACTTGGAGACCGCTCGCCTCTTGCGTGGAGCCGAACATTCGCACAGGGATAGGGCAAGGTGTTTCCAAGCGCTGTCACGCGGACCAAGGGCTTTGCGAAAAGTTCGTAATACTGACACAGCAAACGCACAGAATATGAAAGTGCCATCCGAAAATGACGACGGTGGAGATCTTATACCGATCTGCTTTGCACTGAGGCGCGGTATTGGCTTCTGAAAACAATAACGGCGCACAATAAGAGTACACAGTACTAAAATTCCGTCCGGAGATTTTGCACGTCTTTTTCTACCTTTTTTTTACTTTGAGTCCAACGATAGAATTTAAAAAATTTGCAGGTGTTTCTGGATTTTTCAAGCTTTCTTTCGAGCGTTTACATCTCTAGTTGTAGCCTACACTACGGTACCTACACACTCTCTCTCACGCTTGAACTCCTCATTTTACATCCATCCCCTAAGACACTCAAGCAGTAGTCTGCATTTCGTCAGGCACAAAAGAGATTTCCGTTTACAAACACGTGGTACCACGAGGAGACCGGTTCGAGGCTATATTTTTGCTGTGGTTGGCAAGAAGCGGGAAAAACGCGTCGGCTGATAGGTTGATAAAGCTGATAGTGCCCACCAGCATGCCTCGCGTGGTGGCGTTACGTAATCAATGACGTAAGGATGCAGGTCGACTATAACATACGAAGCGGTCACGTGAGAAAGAGGCGGGGAAAACAAAAAACAGAGAAAGAATGAACAGAGGGAGAATGAGCACGTACACTCTGGAACCGCAAACGAAACCACAACTTTCCTAGTGGAAGTATAGGGAATGCCGGTCATGGTCGAGACAATGGAATTGGTTAAAAGGGCGCGAGACTACTGCAAGGAAGCTTGTACGTTAGTAAACGGTAGTTTCAGCGTTTTTATCTCTTCATCCCTCGTGTTGACCGCACTTGACAAAGTTTCCACACTCCTCGATCCGTCCACTACAAACATATCCGAATCTCCCACAACCATCGCAGGCTTTAAAAGTGGTAAAAACACCCGTGCCTGGAAACAAACCAAAAGACGACACAACACAGGGGGGTTTCGGAGTTTGTTTGTTTTTCTTTATCGCTTTTAAAGTATGAACTACCGAACAGCCCAATTTTTAACCATTTTAATCGCAGACAACACGTCCATGTCCCGCTCACATAGTTGAAAGTACTCCCTCTCCTTACATCCCCCGTAGTCAGCTTCTCAGCTCGCCTCCTCTCCCCTAGCTCATCCTCGAAACCGATTCGTGCAGACTATGTGCCTTCTCCTCTCTTCTCGTATTCAGCACCGACGTCAGCGGCACCTTTCATCGCCTTGGAACGGAAGCGAACCGGAAGCAGTTGCTGCGTCATTTCCGTCGCACGACGACTATTTTCGGGCGTAACGTTCTCTCTCTCTCTCTCTCTCTACTTCCAAGACAAGAGAGAGAAATGGGAGTATGTCGTCTTCACCGCTTGCTGACACTGCCGACAATTTCCTTTCACCGCGCAGTTCAACGTCGCCGCCGCTGTACAACTGCAGATAGTCCCTGCTCGTACCTCACGTGAGGAAATAAATATTTTCTATAGCCCAGATTTTTCAGCCATATATTTCGGCGCTGCCGCTTTCTACAGCCACGGTAGATGGCTTCTTTGCGGCTCTACTTTCTCGTTCTTTTTCTTTGCTTTTTTTTCTTTTTGTTTCGACGCCATTCGAGAAAGATTGTTTTCTTTTTTTTTTGTTTTTTTCGCTCTTCTTTCCTGCAACGGCTATGTGACGCCTTTTCTGTCATCCACTATTTCTTCTTTCGCGAGAGGAAGCGGACGACTGTCACATAAAGGCTCAGAGTGACAGTGGCTTTGAAATTCTGCAAAGGTTGGACTTTAATGAACAATGTCCAGTTTGGAGAGGTGCTACAGTTACACTAAGATTTTCTCTTTTCAGTCTATGATTACTGCAGCACTTGCCCCCCGCGGTAACAGAAGGGAATGTAGTTACTAAAAAGAAGGGACATGTGATCTTCGAGTGCACTGTGTCTTTCCTGCATAATGTGTACCCATGATGCATTGCTAACGTGGTAAATCTGTAGGTATGCGAGACAGTGCCGAAGTATGTACCATACAAAACCCGCGGCAGGCACGCATGGTCTTTGTTTGAGCTGAACGTCTCTCATGCATGCATTCATGTTGTCTAGAGCCTCAAACCCGGGTTTACAGGTATGGTTCTAGATTTGCATAGCTGCTTCGGTACAACATGAGCTTTCTGGCCTTATGAACAGCCTGTGATTGCCTGAATGCCCACTGAATACTCTTTGACTGTGCGTTATCTTTTATTTTTATTATTCAATTTTTGATAGCAAGCCGACCGTTGTCTGGCTGACCTTTCTTTTTTCATTTAATAAATTTGCATATCCCCCACCCCCCTTTTTGGACTACGCGGATACGACTTGTAAAGGAACATAGGACAGAAACGTTTTGCTATAGAGTGTCTTTCCGGTTAATAACACAAATAACATCATGTTCCCTTGCAAAGCTATGCGCTTGCATCAAGTGCTCAGATAATTTATAATGTTTAACGCGGTGTAAGGTTCTCACTAACCTTTTCGTTGGAAAGCTCACCAGTTCTTGCGCATGAAATTAACTTGGAGATTAGAGAGACAAAAACATAGAATGTTATGCAGGAAGTATTGCAAAGATGGCTCTGCCTTGTAGAGTTGCGCATCCCGGAAAAGAAATACACATAACCCAGAATGCTGAGCGTGAGGTTGCGACGAAGAAATCTAGCGAGTGGTCAAACCAATATATTCTTCCTTTCTCGAACCAATACATTAAATAACGGGAACTTTCCATCGTAGAAGAACTATTCGATTTTAAGAAAAAATAAAACGAGATTTTGGCTTCACTAGTGTGAATCCCACAACTCCACATCACTCGAACCAGTTACTTTGGTTAAAAACTCCTGGAATGATGATGCCAATGAAGATCATTGCTTCACACAAGTGGCAACTTTGTTGCGCAGTGTAGCTCACGACACACACCGGCCATATCTCGATGCGCGCAACCACATCCATTACTCGCGAATTTTAACCGCATCGAACTTTTAACAATGCTTTAAACAAACTCCGAAATTAGACGCCGTCGCGTGTACCCTCATTTTTCAGGAGACGGAAACTAAGTCTGCCCAAAATGCGTAGCTTCCTTCCGATCCCGAGGGGCTTCCGGTACACCGGATTCCGACTGACTGTCTGTTCACAGATAGCGCGACGGACAACACGTTCGGGTCGACCGCACCTCCCCCCCCCCCCCCCCCCCACATTGCGTCAAACCGAGCGAAGTCGAGCCCACATACACACATCTTCTTACAAGCTCATCCTGCGCCTTTTTATTCGCTGGGAAGATCGATACTTGGCAGGCTGTCTGAGGTCGTTTGCAGCTCATCGGCGATCGCTGCTTCAGTCTTCTTGCCTCCCCATCGTCGAGTCGTTCCTTCGCTCCGCGAACCACCCACCGCTCCCATCTATCTCAGTCTTTTTCTCTTTCTTTCTTTCTTTTTCTTTTTTTGTTTTTTAGCGTTACGCCGAAATATAGATACCTGGGCCTGTTCTGGTCACAGTTGCTTAGCGGTGCTATAGCACGGAATTTAAAAGTAAACGGAATCGCGAACATTTTCAGCGCCGACCTTTTAAGAAGAGAAACACGTTGAGGGCTCGAGTTGCACCTCAATGATCACGTTGTCAACGATAAAGGACGGGAGCGTTCGAAATATTTCTCAAATTCGTTGGCGAGAGTGTTGTGTGCTAGCGTGTGTAGATACATTTTTTTTTTTTTTTTAATGTTAGCGCCGCGAAGCAACTGTTGCTATGAGCGGCGAACAGACCAGATGGAGAGAGAACAGCAGGAAGGAGTGGGTGACAGGGAGGGGGGGTTAGTATGCGTTCTGGGCAGACTTCAGGGGGAAACTGTGCCGACATTCGTCTGGAAAGTCTTCGGGAAAACAAAGAGAAAACCTCAGACAGCACAGCCGGTGATAGGATTCGAACTCGTGTCACCTCCCAGTCTCGGCGTGGAAAGCGATCATCCTAACCACTGTGGCACGGGAACTGGTGGTGCAGGCTAACCTCTTTTTCTCCTATTTTTTTATATATAATAAACATGTCCCCCGCCCCCTGGTGGTTGTACATATTGACTGCACATCTTAGTGTCTAGTGTACGTACATATAGGCACCTACATATGCCTTATGCATATATAATCTTGTAGCTATGTACATAAGTTTATACTTAGTGTGTAGCATTGTGTAGCTCTTCTATGGATATTGCATAGCTTGTACTGCATTGGAGTAGAGGCAGTCCCATCAGCGCAACCATCCAATCGGTTATAAATGACAATATATAATGTACATAATATAAATGTTAATGAATTTTCTTGCGACACACAATACTCGCTCGTACGATAGCGCTCACTTCATTGAGACAATTACACGTATCATTTATTCATTTATTTCTACTTTTATTCAGTTATACGTGTGATCAATTGGCTCATGATATCTACAACACACAATAAAATATGCCATGTCCAATGAATTCTACTGAAGAGACGAAGAATGAATTATATAACGCTATGTACAAACACACACGTCGGCACTTTTTAGATAATAAACATATCCCCCGCCCCCTGGTGGTTGTACATATTGACTGCACATATTAGTGTCTAGTGTACGTACATATAGGCACCTACATATGCCCTATGCATATATAATCTTGTAGCTATGTACATAAGTTTGTACTTAGTGTGTAGCATTGTGTAGCTCTTCTATGGATATTGCATAGCGTGTACTGCATTGGAGTAGAGGCAGTCCCATCAGCGCAACCATCCAATCGGTGATAAATGGCATTATATCATGTATATTATATATAATGCATATAATATAAATGTTAATGAATTTTCTTACGACACACAATACTCGCTCGTACGATAGCGCTCACTTCATTGAGACAATTACACGTATCATTTATTCAATTATATCTACTTTCATTCAGTTATACGTGTGATCAATTGGCTCATGATATCTGCAACACACAATAAAATACGCCGCGTCCAATGAATTCTACCGAAGAGACGAAGAATGAATTATATAACGCTATGTACAAACACACACACGTCGGCACAGAAGATATTCTCTCACTTCGCGCGTTCACGCGGCCGAGGTTTCGCGCCTTTCTCGTAGGTAATCTCTTAAAGCTTACTGAGCACGATGAATATAATCCACCGTTACTATATTCGCGAGTGATCGCTCAACGCTGCGGTGAGTGCGATATGCATTCTGGAGTAACGAAATCCCGCAACAGCCTCCAGTCGGCTCACGCGGGTTTCTCGAAAATGCATTTCAGGAGCACCTCCCTGTAACGCGGCGTTCTTCGTAACCTGTTGCAGTGAGGGATGGCAGACATTATATAATATTCTGCTCGCTCGAGCGAAGAATTGGCTGTCTGAGGCTAGGTTGCGGAGGGTGGTGGCTCCGCTGGAGCTACTGGCTGCCGCAACAACGGGGGAAGTGCACCTCGTCGATAACGCGTTATCGTGTTATGGTCGCGGCTGTTTTATGGACTTACCCATCGAATGATGGCGGAACTCCGCTTCATTTATAACTTCCGCACTATGTGAAAGATGATTCTGTACATTGTACAGCGTGAGACGCAATGAACTGCACGTGCGGTTGAGGTTGTTTTAGACCGTCAGTGGGCTCATGAGCGAAACACACTGGTCAGTGACGAATTACGTCAATATTCCCGTACCACGTTGCAATGGTCGGTGTATATTCCTTGTTTGCCGCTGATTAAGAAGTGCATGGGCGACGCACCTGCTGTCAAACTGAAACATTCAACGGCAGACCTGTCAATGGGGTAGGGTACCCCACTGTCGCGGTGAAACACATCATGTCATCCTCATTGCTTAGTGTGTTGTAAAGGCACTGGATTCGGAAAGCACCGCACTCGTCTGATCTTTGCCGCCGCGGCCTTGGAACAACAATGGCGGCCGCAGCATACCAACACTTGCAGCGGCCGCCATTGTTGTTCCAAGGTCGAGGCGGGAAAGGGAAAGTATGGCACTACTTTCCCCAATGCAGTCTTGTTTTTCAGTCTCTGAGCTTACTCTCCGTCATGGGTCCTTACGTAATGTCATTTAGATAAAGAAGTCCTGCTGAATACCTCCTCTCATTCTTTCGCACGTGAACCTCTGAAGTCGGGATCTCTGACGATTACAGGGCTACAAGTGACTGTCCATGCGGCTCATGACTGCTAGTCTCCATACGGATGCCGAAGCACGATTGTGATTGGCGGACTTTTAATTGTGACGTCACGTTGTTTAAGCAATGTTACGGTTTTGTTTCTAAGTGGTGTCGGCCTTGGGACAACGCGACCGGGCTGAGAACAGCCCTGCGCTCCGTTGTCAACTTTTTGAAATCGGAAGGCCTGCTCGATCTTAGTAGAGAGTCTTAGCAGACCGTTGATAAGGTGACTTGCGTCGAACCGTATCAACCGGAACCAATCGGTGGATAAGATTCTGAGTCACGCACAACTGCGATTGGTTCCGATAGGCACGATAACCTTATCAACGGTTTACTAAAACTCACTAGTATCCATATCCTCTTCACGTTTTCCCCACTACTACTCCCATTCCTTCACTTTTCTTTCTGCGCACTGTTTGATCATCATCATCATCCCCCTCATGCTAGACAACGGCAACAGGGTAGCGTTCTGCCCGTGGAGCCGATAATCTTCCAACATCATCATCGTTGTTCTACTGTAGTTCTTGTTTGATGCTGCAGAGCGCTTCCCCCACTTTTTTTCCTTTTCATTTGCTTCTTCTTGTGCTTCAGAAAACATAGTTGCAAGTGCTAGGGGATCGTTGCTCCATCCATCGACGTCAAGTGCACTTCCCTTCACACACATAGCTGCGTTCATTCGCGGTGTTCGCATAAATACTTTTGTCACCCTGTGGCGTGTCCAGCGTCCTGGGAAGTACGGAGGGCATGGCAGTACATCGTGAGAAGTACGTTCATAGCCACTCAGTCTTAAGCATACAACCTTAAGCACGGCTTAAGCCTTCGGAAGACTTGTCCCTCGTAAAATGACGTCCCGACAAATGCCCAGAATGACAGTAAGCGGCCTGGCGTGCTTCGCAAGAACGTTAAGGCTGCGGCTAACCTCGAACTTTAATCAGGGAATAGCCCTGAACTCCAAATGAATATACTTCACTTCGTTCATAGTCTTATTATTCTGGTGCTGTTCTTCG
This sequence comes from Ornithodoros turicata, assembly GCF_037126465.1. NCBI lineage: Eukaryota > Metazoa > Arthropoda > Arachnida > Ixodida > Argasidae > Ornithodoros > Ornithodoros turicata. Next base: position 5,946,148 of record NC_088205.1, read on the forward strand.
GTACGCATACCTGTCATTCATATACTTTTTTATTCCGTGTTGGCGCCGCGAAGCAACTGTGGCTATGAGCGACGTACAGATGTGGACGGATGGAGGGAGGACAGCAGGAAGAAGTGAGGGACGAGCGGGGTTAGTAAGCTCCCTTGGCCGCCTTCAGGGGGAACTGCGCAGACATCCGTCTGGAAAGTCTTCGGGAAAACCCGGGGAAAACCTCAGACAGCACAGCCGGTGGTAGGATTCGAACCCACCACCTCTCAGTCTTCAGCACGAACTTGGCTACCATCAACGAGCGAGACGCCTTAACCCGCTCGGCCAGGCCGCTGGTTTTATTTTTTTTACCGTATCAACCAATTGGATGTTTCTCTGCAGACTCCTCATTACGCTCTTTTCTCCGCCCTGACGCCCTCTGTCGTCGTCTATCCCAACTTGGCTACGGCACTATGACACTGGCTACCTTACTGGGTCCCGTTCGTCAGTCGACCCAGTGGGCAGTCACCACTGCGCTCCACCGCTTTCTCCACGCTTCGAACCTTGTCAACGCCTTGTGATTGTGTGACCGTGTGTGTGACTTTTCAGTTTTAGTTTTGTGTTCTTCCTTCCCTTTTCTTTTCTTCTTTGTCTTCCCCTTTTCTTTTCCTTTTGTTTCTTTGTCTTCCCTTTCCTTCTTTTCCTTTCCCCTTTTTTTCTTCCCCATTTTCCATTTTTTTATAGCAAGTAGACTTCCGTCTGGCTGACCTTTCTTTTCTTTTTGTTAATAAACATATCCCCCCTCTTTTCTCCTTTGTTTCTCGAAGCATCGAATTATTAATCTATGAATATCCCTCTTCACAGTAAATATCTACTCCACGAAATAGAAGGCAACACGTTCCAAATGAACCAGCATCAGATAGAAAAGCCGATCAAAGCATAATGCTGCTGCAACTACGTCACATCACATCACTAATGAGGCCCCCAAGTGCAGCCTAGAGAACAAAGCGTCCACTGCTTCGTCGCCCGCCATACTTGATATTGGGGGGTCGCAGTTTACGCGTTGTAACTTTCCGCCGAAGCTATATCTGCATAGCGTCAAGTTCCCAGTGCTTTTATCGGGTTAGCCGTTCACCGTTCGTGATTGTTGCATCGATGGCAACGATGTGGCAGGCTTACTTCCTGCTGCTATCACTCCCACACTCTCTTCAGTCCCCCGTTTATAATTTAATCGGTAGTACAGGTCCCGACAAAAGTTTACAGAACACTGGAGTGGTGTATATAGTCATCTGAGCGACACGGTTGCTGCAAACAGGAGCAGATAGACTTACAAACAGGTGACCGGGTACGCGACGCACCTCTCAGTAAGTGTGTCCACTCCCGTTCGCCGCTAGGGTGTCGCTGAGGTCAAGAAATACGTCTCTCTGGTGTTCCGTAAACTTTTGTCGGGATCTGTACGTGCGAACGAAGGGATATCATATTTGAGTCGTACATTTCTCCGTTTAGGCTCCCCACAGGCCATGCAAGTTCGACCGGTGGTGGTGGTTGGTTGGTTGGTTGGTTGATGGTTGGAAAAATAACAAGGGGAGGTTGAATTCGCGCAAGCGAATTCTGCTACCCCCCCCCCCCCCAAAAAAGGAAACGGTACGATCGCACCACAGAAGGTGCGAGCGCACCGCAAAAGTTCACCGGGGCGAGCGTCTCGACAGCGACCACGCAGGACCGAGCGCGCCGTTCACATCAAGGATCATAGTAATGTCCACGCACCGTCTAGTAGAGGGTTTCTAGTCCAGATTTCACGATGAAATTGACAGGAGCATTGAAGGCCGCATCCCTGTGCTCAGCGTCCCATACGCCTAAGACTTTCTCTATGCTGAAGTCCCTGCTGTCGAGATGGCCAAGGGTCTGCCTCAAGTTGCCTCTTTGTGCAGCATGTTTTGGTGGTGGTAGGGGTAGTGGTGGTGTTGTCTCTTGTGAAGGAGCTCGCCCTTGTAGGCCTCACAGAGGTGGGCAACGTCACCGCTAACACTCTGGGGGAATGAGCATCATGGGCAGACTTCTAAGGGAACTGCCAACCACGCTTGTATGTAAGTTGCTACGAAATTTTCCTCCTCCCCCTTATATTATTTGTTAATTATCTGTATGTATGTGAACGGACACCCTGTTTCATGCTTTAATACTTGTTTTCATATAAGTTTGTAATGTCGTCGTTTCTTTATTTTCCTGTTTACTTACTGCTAAATGTGTTGTTGTTTTTTGCTTGCTTGTTTGTTTCTATCAAGTTGCTGTAAATGTATCTTACGCTCCAGTTCCCAACCACCATGTAATGTCCTCCTGACCCTTGGGGTTCTTGAAATAAATAAATAAATAAATAAGTTTGACAGCCGTTTGGAGAAAACCAAGGGAAAACACCAGACAGCACGGACGGCACCGGGATTCGAACTCGGATACCTTCTAGTCTCGACCAGCACGCTAATCACTGAGCCACGCGAGCTGGTATAAGTTCGATCGAGCATTACTTTCTGTACCAAACTCACATACACGCGAATGTGTGAGTCCCGTCCAATCCACGGTGACTGGCAGCATTTGAAATTCAAGACAATTGACATGCCACGGCATGTCTTATATGTGACATTTCTAGACCATTCGAGAACGGGAACTTTGATTCGATTTCCTCAGCCATCATCCAACATGCAGACTCAGGAACTGACCAAAGTTTAAGGAGTAAAAGTTTAAGGAGTAAAAGTTTCATGGAGTAAAAGTTTCATGGAGTAAAAGTTTCATGGAGTAAAAGTTTCATGGAGTAAAAGTTTCATTGAGTAAAATTCTAAGGACGAAGTAATAAAAATTGGAAACTACCAACTATTGTAGAAACTACCAACGTTATCTGCGCATAAATCGCATAGCCGACATGTTTTTTGTCTGAATGTGTGTGTGTGTTTCTGTTTGAGGTAACTGTACACACGCCATTATTGGTCTGTTACGAAAGGCGGACGTGCATATTCATGAATTCTGCATTGTAACACGCACGAAGTTCGGAGATGCATTATTCTTCTTATACATCCACTTGCGTTGTAATGCCATGATGTTATTATGCATATTATCATACGAAATGAGGAAATAGCGGCAACTCAGCGAACAGCATGTGCTCGCTTATCCGGCATGTAACATTCTGCCAACACAGAATGACGAAATCGTTGCGTGAAAGAGTGCCTAGGGGGAGGCCGTCGCATCCATCGGCGAGCGTTCAATGATGCAGAGTTACACTAATTATATTCAGTTATTACATTCATCTAAAAAGCGATGCCTCAATCACTTTTTCTTTCGAGCCAGCAAACTTTCAGAACATGAGTAAGCTTGCGATTTTAATAAAAAGCGCATACGCACCGCTGAAAAATATGGCAGTCGTCAAAGAAGCCAGACCAGCGGCGGACTTTTGAACTGCGCATCTCTCAATTACCGTTCGAGCGCCTTTCAGCATAAGCACTGTTTCATACCAGAAAAGGATGCAGTGACTCCGTGTGTTATTTCCGAGCATTTGGAAGTTTAAAATAGAATTTTAATCTGCACGTCGGATTGGATTGGATTGACTGAAAGCTAAAACATGGAATGTAACGGCATTTTTTTTTCTTTTTTTTATCGAGTTGTTGTTGTGCAAAGAAAAAAAAGGTAATGTCTAAGTGCATGTAAATTTAAATGTTTACGTTTTGTCGTGTTTGCACGCAAATGCCTCCTGATCTATACTAAATATTCTCACAAAACTCGCACTGACTAGCGTACACGTTGAGCCCGCAAACTCTGGTACCGGAGTAGATCGCTAATGCAGTAAACATGACGAACATCCGTCCTGGATCGATCCTATTCGAACGTCAATTAGTAACTACTACGTCTGTTTTTTTACTACTGTTTTTTGCTACTGAGTGATCTTTCATTCGTTGCGCTCTTTTTCTTTCTTTTCTTTTTTTGCAAATGTTGGCTAAAACAATACTGAAAAAACAAAACTGTTCCGAAAACCAAATACTGCGTCCGTCTTTTTCGAAACTGCCCACTTCGGCTTCCTTCATTTCTTGTTAGGAGATCATGGTCGCCTGGCGACGTAAAGCCACGACTACCACGACTTCTCATTAGCTTGTGACAAGATGGTATAATCTGTATAAAAAAAGTTTCTGCCTAAGAGGTTGCGTAATGGTGATGAACACGTTGAAAAATGATCCCACACTCAGTGCGCGACTCGGATCGGGGGACTCGCGGCAGCGACGGACGACGGCTGTCTCCACACCACGGCTTGCTTGTTTGAAATCTTCCGATATTATAATAATTTGACACGTGCTCGTTTCGTTTCGTATATTTCAAAAATAAGGGCACTATTTATTTATTTATTTAATTAATTTCAACGATACTGCAGGCCCGAATGGGGGATATATTTGTTAGACGAAAAGGAAGAAAAACGGGGAAAAGGTCAGCCAAACGGGACGTCGGCTTGCTATTCCGGAAATAAAGAAAGAAAGAAAGAAAGAAAGAAAGAAAATTAAGAAAAAATAAAATAAATAAATAAATATACAAGAAGGAATAAGAAATGAGGCCCGATAAGGGTCCATGCAGGAGTGAATACAGGACAGAGATCTCTGCGTACAAAAGCGACATTCCTGTGGTGCTCACATGCTATAGCTATAACTTGCTCTCATTAGGTGCACTAGCATTCCACTGCTAATGAGAAGGCATTGTCGGAGCAAAAGGCTTCAGATGGTAATCGGTTCCACTCTTCAATGGTCCGAGGAAAGAAAGAATACTTGAATATGTTAGTACGCGCAAATATGGGTGTTATGGCACGTCCATGAGAATGTGTACCTGTTCTTGTTTGATTGTCTACTTTGTTTGTTTGTCCTTTACGAGAACGAAAAATTGGACAAGTATAGGTTTTACTGATTCAGCGGTGAGTCAGTGACGCAGTATACAGGGGCACTGTGTACCATATATTTGTGGGTAAGCGAAGCGATGGGCCATTTAACTTTCTTCTTCATCAATGTCACTGGCTGTATGAAGCTTTCCAACGTATTAATTTTCCTTTTCGTTAAATGGGAATTACGCGGGTTCATCTGTCTGTGCTCCTGTCATTTTAGATCAGCCATTAGTGCCTAGTGTTGTGCTTGGGAGCTGCGAACTCATGAGCTCAACGAGGTAACTTGCCTTTCACGTCTCCCGCGAACATTTCTGGAAATAAAGCTGATTGGTTCATCGTTTGATCCGCAGACATCCGGGGACACAGCCTCGCTGACAAGAATATTGATATTACTCCCTTAACGACCCGTGGAGGAGTGAGACATCAATCGTGCGCACCGTACGTCGAAAACGAGGAGAAAGTAATTAATCACGATTTCCGAGAAAGTTGAATCAACAAGCGGAACGCCTGCTCTATAGGTGGGTGGATATATTCGGAATTGAAATCTACGATTTCCATCAGGGTCGGACACTACAAACTACTTCTTAGCTGGTTCTCCAAGAAATACCTTTTACACCCGACCCGGAGTTCACTATGTACACAGTCAGAAAGGCGCGCGAGTTGATGAACATGTCATCTATCTCAGCAGTACCAAATCTCTATGCAGGATAGATGCTCAGAAGAATACACGCTGTGCTGAATTACTCTACCTATAACGACACCCAGTGCTTTGCGCAACGGCTGAAAGCGAGAGAGAGAGAGAGAAAGAGAGTAATAATAATAATAATTATTATTATAATAATAGTTTGGGGCTTTACGTCGCGAGACAACAGAGAGAAGAGAAAAGTTGAGGTTAGCCATGGGAACGCAACCAGCTGCTCCAGAACACTTCGCGCGTGTTTGCGAAAAGCGAAAACTGAAAGCGAAATATGAGCTCGTGGAAAGTGGTTCGGTGGAGAATACGTTTATTATTATGTAACAGGAAAGGTCAGTCAGACTGGTAACGATAAAGTGAAGGATATTGAATTGAAGAGGCGAACACTGTGATATCAAAATAATGCTACAAAATACAGCCCAAAAAAAGGTACTGAAATGTTCATGAACAACAGCACGTAGTACTACGACTAGAGACGAACTTCAACTAAATCACTTAGTGGATGCAAAGATACTACAAACGCAAAGAATGTGTCTTAGCCTTAAAGCCAATTTTGTTCCAGGATATGGCGGTTCAATCTGAATTCATGGATGGAAAGCGCATTGTTTTTGTTGGTTAGACGTAGTTCTCGTCACCACGACCCAGTATTCCGAAAGTGAAGGCAGATATATGATGTTCACTTTAAACTGAGAACGTCTGACATTTGCCTTTACAACAGGGATGGAGCGGGGGAGTTGGTACCGGTTCATATTACGATTTCCGCGGCAAAGTAGACGAAGACAGAGTTGGGAACGACGCGGGACACCACGTCAGCGGACTCCTAACTAAGTGAAAAATTTATTCTACAATCATAAATAAATACATTTTAGTCACGTGGCAAAAGGGTAAACAGTCACGTAGTAAATCATTGCGCGTTGACTAAACTATTTATTTACGATTATCCAGTCCTACGGCCTATAGGTGCTGTGTTGTTCCTAACTCTGTGTTGGTCTTAGTCGACTTTGCTGCGGAAATCCTAATTCCTAAATCCTCACCTCCGGAGCACAAGTCAAGGACAGCTGTTATAAAATGCACTTAAAACAGCGAATACGATCTTGAGTTACACACGATCACTGCCGCTCTATCTCTGCAGTCCACATTCCGAGCTGCGCGTTGAGTGGAGCCAAATTTCAACGAGCTCACCGCCTCGATGCATTTTATGCGGAAGCAAATTTTTATGCGACGCGAGAGGGTCTCATATTCGACCGTCTTCCAGTAAAGTATAAATGAAATGGAAGCGGTCCGTTATGAGAAAGAGGCGCGCAAAATCTTCGTATTTTAGAAATATGACTATACCTAAAAGTACCCAAAAATGTGGGCAACACATCCAAAGGGTCAAATCGTGATAGACATAAATTGAAAGATGTCTGAAAAAGCGATTACGGTGATCCTAAACTCACGACTAATGGTACGATGCATCCAGCGCGGCTTTTTTTAAAAAAAAGAAAGATCGCCAAACGCAGGTACCCACTTTTTCTATACTACTAATGCACTCCCACACCAGATGATCATGAGGGTACATCGAGAGAATATCGTTTACAGCTAAGGAGACATGACTGTACAAAAACCAACAAATTTAAGCCCTTACGCAAATACGAAGGATGTATGAGTCTATAACTGTTTAGCGGGAAATACTTGAACAAAAGCAAAAGAAAAACCCAGCTCTCTCTCGCTTTCTCTATGGACAACACAATTAATTGTATCTGCGGTCGTTGTGATAAATATATGTTTGAGCAACGAAATACCGTATTTTACGGTGTATAACGCGCACCCCTAGAAACGGGCCGAATTTGAAAAAAAAGTTCCATGTATAACGCACACGAGTGCATAACGCGCACTGCAATGTTGCTACAAGCTTCTGTACTGCCACCACTATGCACAATAAACCAAGGCGGTGTGTAACATATGCATATGCTTTATTTCAAACATATTTAGTTTCGCGTCCCTTCTCAATCACGCCAGCCTTCTGAAATGAATTCAGGATTATTGACTGCTCAATAGCATCCTTAAGCTGAGTCATTAATTTTTATGGAGTCCAGCGCGCCGGTTTTGTCAGCTGACCCTAAGAGAATTGTGAGAAACTCAGAGCACACCCTCGAAGAGGCTAGAATTTGTACGACACCGACCAGAAAAGGAACTCTGTAGGAAAATATTTCCGTGTATAACGCGCATCGTTAGATAACGCGCAGGACCTCTTCAGAGCACTGCTCAGAGCAGCTCCCAAGCACAACACTCGGCACTAATGGCTGATCTAAAATGACGGGAGCACAGACAGGTGAACCCGCGTAATTCCCATTTAACGAATAGGAAAATTAATACGTTAGAAAGCTTCATAGAGCCAGTAACACTGATGACGAAGAAAGTTAAACGGCCCATTGCTTCGCTTACCCACAAATATATGGTACAAAGTGCCCCTGTATACTGCGTCACTGACTCACCGCTGAATCAGTAAAACTTACACTTGTCCTGTTTTCGCTTCTCATAAAGGACAAACAAACAAAGTAGACAAACAAACAAGAACAGGTAGACATTCTCATGGACGTGCCATAACACCCATATTTGCATAACGCGCCCGTTATACACCAGAAAATACGGTACATAAACGTTTCAGAAAACAAGGCGTACTGTATATGGGCACTCACTGCCTGACTTGACGCGAAATCACTCAATCATTCTGCAACAGCGTCACACTAATGGAAATTCCCGCCACCTAATATATCAAGGAAAGATTGATTTCACGAGCGTATAATCTATCACTGAAAGACCTAAGCTACAGGAGGGGACGTCACAGCTAATACTGTCGCCTTTAATATCTCAATTAAATCGAAATCATCTATGTCCTGAAGAAGGTGGACCCTCCGCCGAAGTACAAATTCTTATAAACTTCCCCTAACAGCCGCTTAAATATTTAACCCTTAGTAAATACCTCGTTGCGTTTCTGTTTCCCGCGGCTACTCGATTTCGTACTCTAAAAGCAGGTACGAAATAATAAAGAAAGAACAAGCTCTGCCCGCACAATTACCACGTAGGTTACCATGTGTATATCGGGTTCTTCAAAAGTAAACAGCATTGTATTGTGTAGGTAATAAGCATTCTGAATGACAACGATTACTGTAGTGTGTACCCAGGGCGTGTTTTAACAGGCCCGGCTTTTACAAGCACGGCGCAACCGGCTGTGTGTCTTTGTAAACGCAATCCTGTGATCGTATAAAACATCTCTCTATAGCTTCCCTAAAAGTGCTGAATGATATCTGAGACCGTGCGCGCGAATGCGGTGCAGGTGTCAACACACAGCACGCAGGATCCGACAGGTGGTCGAAATCGACACGCGGTCCTTCCCCACACCTGTAAAGCGTGCTCTGCCACACGTAGTCTCATACTGCGGCAAAGCCAACTTTCAACGATAACAAAAAAAAAACGCGACTATATATCGATCCGTGTGCTTTTTGAATACTCGAAACGTGCCCGCAGGCCGGACACTTTCAACACAGACGAAAGAGGCAAAGTTCTAAACACACCTTGGGCCAAAAGAGGCAAAGCGAGCAACACGCAGCAGACGACGCTGCGTCGAGCCGCTTTCAAGAGGCAACCCGCCACAAACATGTCACAACATTGTCACTTTCACAATTGAAGTTCCTGTCAAGACAGTATAGCGCACCGCCCCCCGCGGGCACGAGGAAGGGAACGGGGGTCGTGCCACCGGTGTTCGAGAGTATCACTCACGCACGCGCACACATACACAACCTCGTCACCAGGAAAAAACCACTGTCCTACGCGTCCTCCTGCCGTCAGGAGGAGATTGCTCGCACAATATGAAGAGAATAACCGTGCTAACAGTGCTCTGGACACGATGTCAGTGACGCCGGTGCATGACCAGCAGAAGCAGAGTCGGCGAGAGCGCTGGTGTCGTCCAAGAAGGAGGCGCATAGCGTCGTTTCCATGGTGATCGTCTCCGCGTTCACGTCCGCGGCAGATGATCCCCGGCAGAATGTCTGCTGTTTCTTTTTATGTCTGTTTCGCGGGCTCTCTCTTTTTTATCCATCTACTAAGAGTGCGACTTTTTCTTTTTTTCTTTCCTGTGGGGGCCGGGGACAGCACGAAGAAGAGGCATTGCGCTGAAGTCGACCATGAAGTGATGGGGATTTTGGTTTAAGGATGGATGGGCGTTCTTTGGGAGGGGTATCATAAAGCTAGGGTCCGCCAGTAATAACGCCGCATCATTTTCTTTTTCTTTTTTTTTTCTTTTTTGCGATTTCGCTTTAGAGTAACCCTTGTGAGATATGTGCTTATTTTATCGTCGCTTAGATTGTAAAAGTTAAACGAAAAGTGTACGAGGAAAGAAAACATACTTGAGCCGGCTACTACAAAGTACATAAGCCTGGCCTCTTACGGGTGGGGGAGGTAATTGAACGAATGAATGGAGGAAAGATGGGAAAGAGGACATAAAAGAGGAGTAATGTCGAACGCTATTCATCGACGAAGTCCGCTAGGTCTGACTAGGTTTCACTGAGTCCCCTAGGCATCGAAATCTGTACTCTGTCCGAATGCATAGCAAATATTTTAAGACAGCACGGAACGCCCGTTGCCTGTCATGAGAACTTTGAAGACACGGAAAGACCGACCGGTCAGCTGCTACAAGCTCAGACTTAAAGCGGCAATGGACTTGGGAGGAAGGCCCCTTCTGTAACCAGAATCTGCTTCTACTTCCTCCACAACGCTTCACGTACTGTAATTAGGTATGCCCCTTTTCCCCAAGTTGGTGTACGAGTCGGATGCTGAATGGGACATTCACCCTGAAGCGATGAACCAGAGTTTCCATCGACCAGAAGAGTCATGATACTACAAGGTGTACCTCCTGGAACTACGCTGAAGGCATAACTTGCTTGTCCTTCCCCTAACCCACAGCTCAAGCTTGCAAGTTTCCAAGCTCCCAGCCAAGGATGCCCGACATACAGGACAGTACTGTCGGGGCTGCCTTGTTTATAAAGATGCCGCAGGATGATACTGGCAACACGTAGGTGCGAGGTTTATATTGAGGCCTTTGTTTAAAAAATACTCATTGTAAGACTCTCAAACCAGGTCAGGGGTCACTAATAAATGGGCTCGAGATTCTGCTGCTGTAGAGCACCTTCGCAGTGGAAAATATACGACGAAACATGCAGGCACACACCAGCTCCCGTGGCAAAAAAAAAAAAAAAAAAAAAAAAAACAGCTCCCGTGGCATTAGTGGTTAGGATGATCGCTTTCCACGCCGAGACTGGGAGGTGACACGGGTTCGAACCCTGTCACTGGCTGTGCTGTCTGAGGTCTTCCCTGGGTTTTCCGAAGACTTTCCAGACGTATGTCGGCACAGTTCCCCCTGAAGTCGGCCCAGGACGCATACTAACCCCCCTGTCCCCTACTTCTTCCTGCTGTCCTCTCTCCACCTGTCCACGTCTGTACGCCGCTCATAGCCATAGTTGCTTCGCGGCGCTAACGCAGAATTAAAAAAGTACAGCCCTCAACGAAGGATTGTGGAACGAGTGAAGCAACGAAGTTCCTTCTCATTACTCTGAACTAAATAAAGAAACGCGAGTCAGGCCGCAATTTTCACAGTGATGTCAAGCCACAAGGATATCTGTGCCGAGAAATTTCATAACAGAAATTTCACGCGAGACTCAAGAAGGGCTAACACATCCAAGTTCACTAAAACTGAACGCACAAAAACCATGTGCATGCCATGGAATGCGTTTAATACCCCGTGTCACACGCGAAGTCTTCAATGATGATTGAAGCCAATGACCATTGAACATGCTACCAAGCGTGTCACGTGTCAACCTGTCAGTTAGCATTGAATCCAATGCTGTTTGGGTAGTTGACGCGTTGTTCGTGTGGTGGCGCTATAGGCGCAGATTGAATGTAGATCCATTCTGGTTCAATGGCCATTGGCCAATTCGCGTGGTCATTTTCGTTGCCAGATTCTGAGCATTTGTGTATCGCTTGGTCAAAACGTAGCAACCTCGTCGTATTAAATTTTCCTACAACAACAGCAACCTCGCGTGTTGACGTGGCGTTTTCCTAGTGCCAGGAATCCGCCAACTAACACTTTTTTTTTCACCGTCCCCAATCTGACCGGGCAGGGCGTTGCCTAAGTGTATCCGGTGTCGTCACATCCGCACCGCGAGGGCCCACGTTGGTTGTGATTGGCCCGCACGCCGAAGTTAACATGGGTTAGGAAACGACGAAACCGAAACGCAATCGCCAGCGATGTCCCTAGTGTGATCCATGCGTCTAAAAACCGCTAGATTCCTGGCATTCACGTTCGGGTGGAAAGGGTCACGTGATCCAGCATTTATATGCACTTACATTCAGCATTTAGATCATGCATTTAACACGCTTGAAGATCACAAGTTGAAGGCAACGGATCCAGAACGCGCAATCGAACTTATTGATAAAAAGAAATGAAAACGAAGGAAATCAAGTCTCACATCATTATTGTCCCTTTATGAATAGATGGAATTCTTGTCAGGAGCCGGCACACTTACAACAAACTCCACTGATCGCTGCAGTGAAGAAAAAGTTGTACTTGTTCGTGCGTACATGTTCCACTGATCACTTCAGTGCGACGTTCACTCTTCGTTCGCTTCAACACTGAACACAAGCCGGTACACTTACCGGGGTACCGGTTTACCGGTGTAGTGTACCGGTGCAGAGTACCGGTACACTACACTGCGCCGCACGAAAGCGGCCAGCGTTGTCATTCGTCCCGACAACATCACGTCTGCTTTGTTCAGCTCTTTCGTGAACGCGTCTTACGCGTTTAACCGGCACGACAGCAGGTCTTGTACGTACGAAAAAACAGCGTAGTTACAACAGCGGAGGTACCCAAGCAGCCGCTCATCAAACTAAATAACCCACACCACGTTCGTCTCGGCTTACTTTCATTAAAGAAAAAAACACGCAGGCTTTCCCCTCGGCGACCCATCGGTTTCCTGAATTCTTCCCCGGGAACTCAACTGAATAATATAACAAACAAGCGTATAGTACAAAAACAGACAGTAAATCGACAATGTCGTCAGCAAGCCGTAAGACACCGTACAGCTAGTGGAAGTGTGCTCTACGTACAGGGAGTGCTTCCAACGCAACCGCGAAGGGTAGCAGCACATTGTGATGAGAGGAGCTGAGGGTAATCAATCTAAATTAGGGGGATCGTTGTTTATACCCGAGGGAACCGCGAAAGCCTTTTTGGCGCCGCTGGTGAAGCCCTTAGAGGCATCGCATTACGCTTTGTTATAGTATGTTCAGAGTTAGGCTTACGGTGAGCAGGCTTCCCGATAGGTATCGTGTACATAGCCACATCTGCTTTTGTGTGGTTCAGGATTCTTTCGGTAGCATTTAAAGTGAATTACATATGAAGAAATGAAAAGCAACGAATAAATTTGCCACTGACAAAGCGAGGAAAGACGAAATGCTCGCCACGGTGCTCGTGCATCAACTGAAGTCTCGAATCGAGCTGCTCGCTCAAAAATATGGGAGCCGTCTATTTGGATAGAGTATAATTTTTTACACATCTGATGTTTAGGATCGCGAAATTCTATGCAAAATATTTCGCTCTAGCTTGTGGCTGTTCCAAGCTGAAATACATCAAGTTACAGTTATGAAGTACAAGTGAACAGTAGCCATTAACAACCGCTGCAATTGAACCGGATTCAGGCAGACGTAACCTCTCTTTGCCTCTTCCACTAATATCTTCCACATCAATAAACGCATCCATCCTTTCCGCCGCCTTTCAGATCGCTTACGCGGCTGATACCTAAGAAATGCCATGTAACGTTTTGGCGTCATACGGATTATTGTATCCGAGACCACATGGCCAGAAAATCGGCAGAACAACTTTCGACGTCTGCTGTTCCTCCACCAATTTCGTCCCAACGCCCTTAAACACGCTCGATCATCAAGCAACGGCCCGTTAACGTTGTCTACGAGAAGTTCTTCTGTTCTTTCAGAACTGTCAACTATGCTGCAACTTGCACGTCAAAGTCACGAACACAATATCCCGAAAGTCACCGAAGTGAATTCCACGCCCGAGACATCGCGGACCTCTCCGACCTATCTCTCCCACCCTCATCCACCCCTCTTCCACCTTCACCCGTCCCTCTCCCACCCTCACCAGTCTCTCTCTCACCTATCTCTCTTCCTCTCTCACCTATCTCTCTTCCTCTCTTACCTATCTCTCTTCCTCTCTTACCTATCTCTCTTCCTCTCTCACCTATCTGTCTTCCTCTCTCACCTATCTGTCTTCCTCTCTCACCTATCTGTCTTCCTCTCTCACCTATCTCTCTTCCTCTCTCACCTATCTCTCTTCCTCTCCCACCTACCCCTCTCTCTAATATCATCTACTTGTGCCTACTACCATACCATAAATATCTGCCATTGCGCAGCGAATGTGCTCTATACATCCGGACCCTTTACAAGGCCCGTATCCATTCAGGGACACAAATAATGCAGTAAACAAGCCCCCCCTCCTAATGGATTGCATTAAGAGCCACTGTGATCCGTCAATATAATCACACCCGTATTAAACTTTCATCGTTCCCCTCTGGCAACTTTAATCTCGGCGAAGAACGTGACGGTTCCCAATTTTCCCTCGGGCTCCCAACGGTAAAGTGTTCAGCTCCGTCCGGCCTTGCAGGCTATACTGGCAGGATTCCTTCCATAGGGGACCGAAGATGATGCGCACGTCTCCTTCGACTACGTGGCCTATGGTATCTGCGGGCAACGTTCCATTTTGTGCTGTTATGAGAGGTCGTCATTATGCGGGGTACAGTTGTTTCCTATAGGCTTCTGCTATGTCTACTTAACTTTTGAAGGTCAGACTTTGGACGAAGCATCAATTCCTGCTTTGATTTGAAGTTGTTGAAAACCTGAACGGATCTTGTTGTAACGCAGCTAGGGCAGGTTCGATTTCCAAGCTACGCATATTTATATTGGTAATACCGCATGAACAAACAATTTCTCAAAATCTAAAAAAAAAACTCCTCGATGAAACAACTAAGTTCATCATTGCACACCCTCTACTGGGCAACATGTCAATGTGGCGATAATGTACAATAACAATGTAATGTAATTATGTACTTCCCTTGGCATGGTTTCGGAGCTCCTCTAAACCACTATGAAACGATTCTTGCAAGATCACGCCCTCACAATGCCAATGTTCTCCTGCCTTTTGGTGAACGAAATTGGTTGGAAACCCCCTATAATACAACTATAGGAACTCCACACTATACGAAGTGCGGCAGAAAAGTAATGAGACTCCTCGTGGGGCGATTGATCTGGAAACACTTGCGCAGGTGACGCTGCGTTGTCCACCCGCTTCAAAGGAAAAGGCCGCCAAGATCATCATCATCGACACTCGATGGGTAGACATCTTGTTTACATCTAGTTTCAACGCTCTACCGTTTCCACGTGTGCATCAGGTACGTTTCAGCTGGACTTCTGCACCAATAGTGCGTCACAAAGATTGAGCTCGAACAACGTTATGGAATCAAATTTTGGCTTGGTGAAAATGGGGCTCAGACTTCTGAGAAGAGGAAGTGAAGAGAGCTTATGGGGAAAATGCGTTATCCCGGGCTGAAGTGTTCAAGTGGCTCAAAGCCTTTTCTGAGGGCCGAGACAATGTGACGGAGGAATCCCGCTGTGGAAGGCCTTCCAGTTCAAAAACTGAAGAAAACGTGCATAACCTTAGACCAGAGCTGTACGTAACGCGTTACTGTTTTTGAGAACTAAGTAACGACTTAGTTACTTTCTTAAAAAATGTAACTAATAACGTACTTAGTTACAACACTTGGTTACGCGTTACTACGAATTACTCGTCCCTTTTTTCTTTTTGCTCACTGTCACTAACCATGACAGCCACTTGTGGTTTTTCCCGCGCACATGGCTGTATCCCACGAGGCTGAAGCATGCGGAAAAATTCCCAGCGAAGAGAAAAGGATACCAGGGAGCAACGGCTTTCTTATTGCTTTAGTGTCTATACAGTGTTTCAGCACACTCAATGTGTTCCTCCTTTCGAGTATTCACTGCGCTCAGGGCGTTTAGTGCTTAGTCTCTCTGTCCTCGGGAACTCATGTCAATGATCATGTGAATGTCTCCTTGTGAATGAACGCAGTTTTTTTTTTTTTTTTCTGAAAATCTTACGGATCACCGCCTTCAACCCTGTTCTTTGGTGTACATTTAGCCTAGGGCTTATTTGATGCAAGCGCGGGTCGACAGCGAACATGAAACAATCAGATATGTAGGCGATATAGATAGGCGATGCTTTCGTATTTCTGCTGTCTGGTACGCAAATGTAACGTATAGAAGTAACTCGTTACTCCCAAGTAACGAAAACGCGTTCCTTTTATTTGTAAGTAACGGGCGACGTATTTAATTACTGTTGTTTCTAACGAACGAGTAACGTATTTAGTTCCTTTGTTTGGGTAACGTGTACAGTTCTGCTTTAAACGTGGATAACAAAAACGTAACTTTTAGTCGCGCAGATCGTCGAATAACGTTGAAGAGGATCAGTGCCGAGTTGACTTTAAACCGCTTCACTGTTCACGCGATTTCAACGCAAGAATTGGGCATGCGGACAATGGTTCGTGGGCGGCCAATAATTTCGAACCAATGGATGCTTCACCATGACAACCCCCCCCCCCCTCTTTTACACGGCCCTTTCTGTAACCCAGTTTTTTAACCAAAAAAGGCGTAATGGTTCCCCAGCCCAATTACTCTCCAGATTTGAGTCAGCGTGACTTTTTTGTTTTCCCGAAATTGAAAATCCATCTGAAGGGACGTCATTTCGGAACCACCGACAACATTCAGAAAGCCGTGATGCAGCAATTGAGGGCGATATCGGTTGAGGACTTTCAGCACTGGCACAACGAGTAAGAGCAACGTCTCCGTAAGTGCGTGGCTTCGGATGGGAACTACTCCGAAGGGGATAACCTCGAATTGTAACTTTCTTGAAAATACAAAAGTTTACCAAAAGTTCACAGGTCCCATTACTTTTCTGCCACACTATATAACTCGTAATTGCTGTTTTTCAAGTTTCCTTTTGACGCCCGACGAAAACTAAGCTCGGTCACGTATTGTCGTTAATCGCTTTGTGAGCGCGTATGACAAAAATATCGAAGTTAGCGCGGTTAAGTAAAGCCGTTCCCGCGCCACACCCGCCACCCGCAACATGTGACGCGAGTATATACCCGCATTACCCGCGAACGTCGTGCGAGTACACCCGCATTTTGTCCGCGGCCTGCAGCGTCACCGAATTTCTACTCGCAGATAGCAAATCTGCCAAACGTATCAGAAGCGACATCGTTCGGAATGACGACTAGCTCTGAGATTGCCATCCGGTGAAGTTCAGTACCATTACAGAGTCTGCTCAGGACGGCTGACATGGTGACAGGTAGTGCAATCTGACCGCGATGTTGTAAGATGATCACCTCGTGTGTTGCCGGATAGAGTTGAGATAAATGGTTCAAGAGGTGATTGTGATGGATAGAAGAAAGAAAAATGGGGAGGTGAGTCCCGACTAAATCGGACTGGCTACCGCAGGGTACCCATAATATTCTGTATCCCAGCTGTTTTGTATCCTCTTTTGTTTGCTTGAAAGCTTCAGGGAATAGCAAGCCCACATCATAGCTAACCTTTCCCTTCTCTTTTTTTTTACTTCACATTAAACATATCCCCCCCCCCAAAAAAAAAGAGGAATTCCAACGAGCGTGATGTGCTGTTGCAGTGAAGGTCGACACAGTTCCCACTGAAGTCGGCCCAGGACGCAAACTACCCCCTGTCCCCCACTCCTTCCTGCTGTCCCCTCTCTCCATCTGTTCACATCTGTACGCAGCTCATGAACACAGTTGCTTCGCGGCGCTAACTCGGAATGAAAAAAAAAAAAGCAACGCCGCACGAGGTTCACTGTGCAATTACAAAAGTAATCGTACCTGGGCTTATCGAAAGCGCTGCAGCAACATCACCCAAGTAAATAAGGCCTCGTCGCTTAAAGGGAGACTTTGCAAGGATTCGAAAAAAAAAAGAAAAAGAAATAGGTGAGCATCACACCGAACACGAACTACCCCCTCGATACAGAATAGAACATTCACATTCATTTTGCCCGAGTAATTCGTAAACGACAATAGCAAACCGAAACCGAAACGCGAAGAGCAGAAAACAGAGTTCGTCCGGAGGAGGATTCCGTGACGTCACCCAGCATTGTCGTCTGCTTCGAAACTTGCATTCTCCATTGCCGGATGCTGGGATGATGCCAGCAGTGTGTTGCTTTCAGTGCCCTGTCGCTTCACAGAGGCGAAGCGTTCGCTTTGTAATAAATTCATTTGAAAAAAATATTTTATCATTTTTTCTTTTCACTGTTCTTCCGTTTCTACATACTACAGAAAGTTTATGGGTACTGCCGTAAATTTTGCATGTTTCTTTTTTTTTACTTACTGAGCCAGTAAAATTTTTGCGAAACTTTTTTCGCGTGCCATTAAATTCATATTGAAATGCTTCATGAAATTGCTTTTCTTTATCGTTACTGCGGTGGTTACAAAATTTCAGTACACCGCAAACACAATCTAGCGATCACTGCCACCGTGCCACGTGGGCCTCTAAAATCACGGACGGACCTAAACGGTGGTAGAAAGACTTAGTCCATCGGAAGGTGTTCACGATAACAGTTCGGAAAACATGATAAGCCAATCACCCTCTTTCTCTCGAGCGAGTGACGTCACATTGCTAAGCTTGGATTTGATAACTTCCTTTATCGAATAGTTTTCGTCGAATTCTTCCGATGTACTAAAACTCACTATTGCCGTTAGCTTTAACCGTAACGCTATAGCATTCATACAACATTCATTGATTGTTGTGTATCAGTTGTGTATGTACGCGTATAACTCGGTAAGCGTACAACGCATAATACCTACATTAATCTCAATCCTGCATATTTAACCAAATGTGGTACGAAAAAGAAAACAGGTGACACAGTCGAGAGTATTCGCAGGAGCCCTTCATCCGGTTCCTTGCGCCAGGTCAATAACTGTGCGCACCAGTGTTTAATTTTCGCAGCCCGACGGCTGTTTGTCACGTCTGACGACGGTTGTTAGCAGACGAAGGGGCAACGTTGCCAGACAAAGGAAAACAACAGTTACGACTGACTGTACCGCGGCAATAAATTGGTTTCTGTCAAGCAGCCCTTACAACTGGCTTTGGCTACGAAGATATGTAATGAGAGTATGATAAATCCCCGTTCTCTTCCCTTTGTGTATCGTACTCTCCCTTCTGCTTTTTGTGTTCGCGTGCGTGCTCTATGAAGGTGTGAGTGTGTACGTTGGGCGCGTTTCTGGTGTGTCACCCATGCTGACAGTGAAAAACGACGTAATGCAGGAGCGAATGAAGTTACGGTGGAAGCAAAGGACGGTAAATAACTGTCCTCTTTAGAATACATGTCACGAAGATGGTGTGTTGGTCCTGCGGAGTCTTTCGTGAGCTGCAACTCAAAGGAAAGACATCGGGCGTTCTTTACGGAAGTCTGAAAGCAACGTTTTTATAAAACAGCGGAACTAGAAGTAAGAACTTTTTTTTTTTTTTTTTTTATGGAACGACGCCAAACTTTACATGCCCAGAACAAGGACAGACTCTAGTCGAAATATCGCCGGTTGTCGGCCTGAGACTTGATCTGGGTCTTCCACTTTTCGATGGACCTCTTTATGGTTATGCAATATTCCGCAGAACTTTCCCAAACGTTTACACAGCTTGCACAGCTCTCTAACCGACTCAATGTTGCAAAAGCGCTCTATCGACACGCATGCATTCATGAGGGTGTATGAAGGATCATACGCTATGACAGCGTGTTTGCGCGCATGAGGAGAGGTAAGGGGTGGAGAAACCACGTGACAAAGCGTCAGTCCACACAGAGAGCAGAAATAAGGGGTGTAAATGCTCGGAGGCCTCCCTTCAAGAGGCCCTTCACAGAAAACGCCAAGTGCGTTTCATATTGGGTCGCTATCCCCTTATTTGGGAGAAGGACCAATGGGGTCGCTCCCTAAGCACGCTGGAAGAGAGAGAAACTGCAAGGCTGCGCAGAGGGTTAACCTACTTCAGACTTGTACATAACTCGTTACTGGGTAACAAGTTACTTACGCTGAGGAACGAAGTAACGACGTAGTTAGTAGTTCTAAAATTTGCAACCAGTAACGGATTTCATTACAAAAATGTGTAACTCGTTAGTGCAAGTTACTCGTTACTTTCCTTTTTTTCTCCTTTCGCTTCAGTATGGACGACCTTTTGAAACGGGTACACTATCCTCAAGCTTCGCACGTGGCGTTCTGACCTGGAAGTTGAATCAGCGGATTCCCGATATTCAATGTCAAACGTGCGAGTTCTGGAGTCAGGAGGTTCGCCCACTTGGCGGAGATCACCGTAGCGTCACCATGGTCCGCGTTAGATGATATGACCAAAGTGAAGCACGGAAGATGTGATGCCGACTTAGTATTTTCGTGCCTCCTTTGCCTTCCGAAAAGAAAATACCGGAGCACGTCTAGCAAATCGTACTCGAAATTAAAGCACGTAAAGGTATAAGCACATCAACTGCTTTGCACCAGTGTCTTCTCTGCCGACTGGGTTGGAAGGCTCTTATTGACACGTTGTCTGTTTGCCATTTGTGATCGCTAAACACACGAGTCCATCAAAGATGCCTGTTCCTTCCAGTACTTCCGTTGAGCGCCCGTTCCGTGTCGCCGCTGATATATTCTCTCGACAAACCGCACAAAAATAACCGATGGGCATTTCGAGGAACACCTGCTACTGAAATTAAATTCAACGTGGAATATCAATGAAGACAAAAAGTTGTAGATTTCATAATTTGACTGGTGTGAAACATCCTGGGTAACGGAAAAGTAACTCGTTAGTATCGGGTAACGAGAACATGTTCGTTTTCGCTTTTCAGTAACAAGCGAGTATTTAGTTCATTTTTTCTTCGAGGTAACGAGTAACGGTATTTAGTTCCTTTTTGTTAGTTCCTAGTTTTTTTGTTGTTTTTTTCGGTAACGCGTACAAGTCTGACGTACTTTTATAGTGTGTTACTTCGACTTCCACAATTTGAAATTTCGAACACATGGAATCTCAATATTCTAGCTAATGACGGATTCCAGGCATTCCCGCTCGTAGCACAGCTGGCATCTAAACCATCTGGCAAATTTAATTTAGAACTACTGCGTAGACGTTCTTGTCAACACGCTTGTGGGCGTGCCTGTTCTTACTGGGCCTCGATCTTTTCACTGCCTGCACGCAATACACGAACAAAATCACACTCCTGTCGACGTGGATGCATTTTTATCGAAGAAAAGGAGAAGAAATAAGGGTGGGAACGGAACGAAAGGAATTACTTTGTGAAATGACTTCCTGGCACGGCTGTGCTCGAGTTACGTAAGGGTTGTGGACAAGTGGATGATGGGAGTTTACATAAGGCAAATTGTTATTTTAGCCCGGTCGTCAAGACCGAGCCGTTGCGAGCAAAAAAAAGTAGGGAGGTTAGAGAAAATGGATGAAATGTAATCACTTAGATGAACCGCTACGCCTATGACTAAAAAGAAATAGTCGTATTTTTTCGCGATGCAAAATAGTGCAGCGTCATTCCCAGTGACAATTTATCCATTATAACAAGTTTCTGTTGACGTTCTGACCAGGGGCGGATTTAAGGATTTATTTAACACGGATTTAAGGGCGGATTTATTTAACACTATCTCTAATTATCTGAACTCACACATGTCTGCTAGCGAAGCCAGAACGAACGAAAAGAAGTCGCACTGTCTCTTTCCTTTGTGAAACCCGCGGTGACGAAAAAGAGTGGGCATCCAGACATCTGCCAAGGCGGAAAGTATATTACCGCGTGCCTGCCTGTATGTACGTGTCCCAGGGGTTATATGGTCTGATTTCGACACCCACGCACGAACCCCAATATAAGGGAACATGTCGGAAGAGCGATAAGCTCGGTTAAGGTGCCACGTGTCACGATGCTTAACACGCGGGTATCCCAGGAGATACTAGAGAGTTTTAGTATCGCGTTCGATCCCCTTGCGGATCTATATGCGTACGCTGCAGGCAAAGAGCTAGCATAACTGATAGCATAACTGATAGCATAACTGATAGCATAACTGATAGCATAACTGATAGCATAACGGAGCTAGCGTAGCTATAGCATAGTGAAAGAGGCGGTTGTATTCGTGTCGTCCTTTCAATTTTTACGCATGAGCTAGCATAACGTTGTGTCTCGAAAAATGCACACGGTTACTGGGCCATCTGGTGGAGACGACCCGTGTGGTGCACACGTAATCAAGCGCGTGCACTCTCAGAAAGAAAGGAGTTAAATGGAGAGTAATTGCAGCTTCTAGTCTCCTAGAGTGCAATTCCCTCTTTTAGTCCCCTAACCACGACACTTACTCCCAAGAACTGAAAATTGTCAGTGAACTTCGTAAATGGTCTTCCGAATGCAATAGTCTACGTAAGTATGTTACTCTTGGTCAATTTGATAGTATAAGGCTGTATAACTCAGCCAAGTTAGCAATTTTTCACCCACACAGAGTAAGAAACAGTTAGCGCTTCTTTCTTCGCAAATATATATGTATATATATATATATATATATATATATATATATATATATATATATCTTGAAAAGTTGGAGTTGGATCGGACGGCTACGTAATTATAGTTGAAATAAATGGGAGACAGAAGACGAAAGTAGGGGAAGTAACAAAAAAGGGGTTTATTAAAACTTAAACATCATAAAAGTTAGGGAGGATGTCTACGTTACGGCGGAAGCTCCGCCTTCTTCGGGACAAAAGAGCTAAATGTGGCCACGAGGCTGATAAGGGGCTTGAGAATGACGTGGTCGGTTGGGGGAAATTCCCGCCACCTGGCGGTTGTCAATTGGGGAAATTCCAGAGCGTTTCTGTGTCAGGTCCAGGAGTGGGGTCATCGTCCTTGTGGGTCAGTGGGGACCTTGATCTGGCTGAAACGAGAAAAGGCAACAGGGTCTTATCTAGGTTGTTAGACTTCTTATTGTTGACAGCATGCCAGGGTCCTCGTTAATGGCCGATCGGAATTTGTAAATTAGGTAAGATTCCCGTTGTTCCCGGGAGCGGTCGGAGGTAAAGTTCGACTGGAGAATAAAAACTGAGGCTTCGTTGATTGAATGTTCTGGTTGTTTGAAATGGCGTGAGACTGGGAGATTAGGTTTCTTGGTAACATCCGATCGGTGATTGTTGAATCTAATTCGGAAAGAAGTTTTTGTCTGACCCACGTATTGGGCCCGGCATGTGTTGCATTGGATTAGATAGATAACGTTGCATGAGTTACAGTCTACGTCTGCGTTGATCTTGACGGTAAAGTTGGAATTCGTACTTCTGACCGTTTGTGCGGTCTGCATTAACTTGCAAATCTGGCATCTCTTGCCATTACATGGATGACAGCCCGCCGGAGGGCTAGTGGGTTCGCCTACTTTAGAGCGGACCAAGCTATCTTGTAAGTTACGTGTACGTCTGTAAGCGACACGTGGTGGATTAGGAAATATGTTTTTCGTGCGTTCTGACTGGAGAAGGATACTGTGGTGGCGGCTAAGTATGTTGTTAATGTTTGGGATATTTCCGGCGAATGTTACAGTTAAGTTCACGGCATTACTTTCTGATTTGTTTTGTCTTGTCTCCAGTAAGCTTAGACGGTTTGCCTTGCGAGCTCTGTTGAGAGCATCTTGAACTAGATCGGGTGGATACTGACGACCGACAAAGGTTTGTTGCAGCTGTTCTAAATTTCTGTCCAGATCGTCGTCATTCGAGCAGATTCTCCTATACCGAAGGGCTTGACTATAGGGAATGGCCAGTTTCGTGTGGCGAGGATGACAACTATGGAATGACAAGTACTGCTGAGAGTCTGTGGGTTTACGGAACAGATCAGACGTTAAAACTCCATTGGTTAGCTTAATTTGAACATCAAGAAAGCTAACAGTGACGGCAGAATAGGTGTGAGTGAAGTTAATAGAAGTATGGAACTCATTGAAATCGCGTATAAATTCCAATAGGCGGTCTTCCGAATGTGGCCAGATCATAAATATGTCATCAAGGTAGCGCTTGTATAAAGTGGGTTTGTCCTCACGCGTGCTCAAGAATGCTTCTTCTAGTGAACCTTCCGATGAAGGCGGAGCTTCCGCCGTAACCTAGACATCCTCCCTAACTTTTATGATTTTTAAGTTTTAATAAACCCCTTTTTTTGTTACTTCCCCTACTTTCGTCTTCTGTCTCCCATTTATTTCAACTATATATATATATATAGATACTCATGGAACGATGCGGCAGCACCAGAGGACACGTGTTTCGCCGTGTTTGCGGCTCATCGGCCCTGGGTAGCTGCGCATCGTTCCGAATTGGCAAACCAGGGGTCACTCAGCGAGCGATATACACCTGGGAGGGTGACTGAGCACTCCTCAATGCCACAGTGCAAGCCAGTGAATTGTAATGCAGAAAAAAAAAGCCATTAAAGAAACAAATAAATGATACTAGACGTGTTTGAAATTCAAACTTACAGATTAATATTGCTTCTATGGCTGCACGCAGAGAAACAGATACTCATGGAACGATGCGGCAGCACCAGAGGACAATTCGCCAATTTGCGAAACCCGGATTCCCGGAAACCCGGAAACCCGAATTCAGAATTTGCCAATTCGGAACGATGCGCAGCTACCCAGGGCCGATGAGCCGCAAACACGGCGAAACACGTGTCCTCTGGTGCTGCCGCATCGTTCCATGAGTATCTGTTTCTCTGCGTGCAGCCATAGAAGCCATATTAATCTGTAAGTTTGAATTTCAAAGACGTCTAGTATCATTTATTTGTTTCTTTAATGGCTTTTTTTTCCTGCATTATATATATATATATATATATATATATATATATATATATATATATATATATGCCCTACAGAAGTTCAAAAAAAGACGCGGAAACAGATTTTAGGGAAGTTACAAACACTAGTTTATTACATAGGGAGACGTTAAGTAAAATGGGCAAGGGGTCGACGTTTCGACAGTGGCACTGTCTTCGTCAGGACACTGTCTTCGTTTGTCCTGACGAAGACAGTGCCACTGCCGAAACGTCGACCCCTTGCCCATTTTATTTTTTAACGTCTCCCTATGTAATAAACTAGTGTTTGTAACTTCCCTAAAATCTGTTTCCGCGTCATTTTTTGAACTTCTGTAAAAGTTCGTGGCCGTTTGATAATCCTTTTACCTCACCCTATATATGCCCTATATATGTATGGCGCATGATTTTATATCACTCGATATATCACGGTTGACGGTCTGATTCAAAGTATTTTTATGCAGGCACACGAATTATGTACCTGGTGCTCTTAGAACAGAGCGTGAAATGCAGTCTCCACTCTGTGACATTCAATTATAGTCCCGTGCATTTACTCCCGAAAGGGACTATTTTTTGTGGCAATGCATTTAGTCCCCAAAAGGAGTAAAACTACTTTTTTTTTCTTAGAGTGTGGATTCCCACCTCACGTACTTTCCAGAATACCAGAATACTTTCGATTATGTCCAGACCACTCGAACAATTACCTCGACGGTTCCGGCTGAACGTTCGACTTTGTCACGCTTCGGAGGACGCAGAGCAAATAGAGTGATACACAGCAAGTCGTGAAGTGCTCACGAGTGCATTGGACAGGTAGCTTAGCGGCCCCCTGGACATTAAGCGAATGCTCGATGCCTGGCCAGCCGCCTATCGCCGAGCTGTGTTCCGGTCTCGTCACCATCACCGTTCTGTTCTCTCCCTCTTGGGACCCTCGTGGAACATACACCATTCTAGAAATATGGTTCCAAGACCCGCCACCCTATAAGCCACTGGAACATTTTCCATAGGAACGGCCGCGCAGACAAAACTTTTGGCTGGCTTTACGCAAGGACAAATCACGGAGCATTTCAAGACTGCCTAACTTGTGGGAAAAAAAAAGTCCAGTCAGCTAGTCGCATTTGGCCAGCGTAAGCAACAATGCAGGGCAGGCACAAACGGTCTTTGCGGATTATAATAGACACCAGGACTAACGGACACTTACACGCGCAAACCGCGGAAAACACGAAAACAACGCCGATACAGTTATTTGTTTAACAGTTACAGCCATCAGTCAACACAGTCATCGCCGCTTATTAATTCTGCAGCGGCCCTCTCCGGAAAGGAAACCGCGGCATTTTTCCTTGATTCCCCATACACAGTACGCGAGGGGAGAAACACGTGCAGTGAATTGGCAACGTTTTGGAAAGACTCGTCCCTCGAGACGTCCCGGAGCTTAATGACCCATAGCGGGTTTTAAACTCCGTCTCAATTCCGCTCCACGCGGGTACAAACAAACAAGCGAGCCCTTCTTTCTGTGGGCGCAGTTTTCGCAAAGCGAAGTTGGCGGAGAAATTCCTCGGCCGACGGCGCGGTTTAAGCTGGCAACAATGTGCGAATGGGGACATATATATAGGCCGGGCGCTTTTCATCTATAGCTTTATTAAACGCAGTAAGGAAGCCGCTAACCGGAAGTGTTGTGAATCTTTTCACGTTGCAATGTGTTTGCTCAAGAAGGCGCAGAGACAATCCATGGATAGTTTCGACTTGGCCCAGAGCTATATGGGGAAATGACAACGGGGAGGAAGGAGGAGACTTCAAAGGCTTTCAGGAAAGTCTTCCTGAAAAACAGGCTTTTAAGGTGGTCCACAATTACTGAAAACAAAGCCCCGCCTACTGTTCTCAGGCGTTTTCAAACTACAGGGACTTCAGCTCTTGGAATGTATAAAGGCTGTATCCCATAGAGATCGAAACAGGCTAGAGGAGACAGTCCAAAAAAGTGTTTTCCCACTCTATGTATCGCCTGACAGCTCGAGATTACGCTAGTGGCACGAAGCTTGAAAACAGCTTTGGTTTCAATGGGGGGGGGGGGATCTGTTTATTATATAAAAAAATAGGAGGGAGGAGGGGAAGGAGGGAGGAGGGAAAGGAGAAGGAGGGAGGGTTTCAATGGCTTGTAACTTGAGGTCCACGGATTCTCCAAAAGTGCTGCACGTACCATAGGGTAGGACTGCAGATTTCGACCACGGCAGGTTCTTTCGACTTTTGGGGGTTCCTCGTTCTTTGACGACTTTGGTTCTTCAGTGCTGGAAGCAATGCTTACCTCCCCCACATTGCTACCGTCCTCGACCGCGATTGAACCCGGGACCTTCAGTTCACCAAGCAAACACGTTACAGATTGAGCTACCGAGGCCGGTGGATTCTCCAAACGTGGAACTTGTCTTGCGACTTCATTGAGCCAATCACGGTACTCGAACGCTTCATAAAGAATGTGAACTCGCCCGTCTAACTGCAGTCTTTTCCCGGATCTCCTTTTTGCCAATGTCTTCTACTCATTCGATCCCATTGGATTCGTGCAGACCCTGTATGCTTGGATTAAATCTATTTGGGAGTACCTATTTTCTACGCCCGATACAGCCGTGAATCCTTGGTCGTCATATCACCATCCTTGTCACCTTATGGCTGTACAAAAGGGACACAAAAGAGCAGGATGTCTCTCGTCGCGCTTATATCCGCTAGGGAGCCATGGAGTTGCGAGTTTGAAGGTAGTGGTGATGTCAATTCGCTTTTTCTATTTTCTTTCTTTTTCGTCGCTTGCTTCATCGGTACGGGCTTGCCCTGTCTTCGGATAACTTGAGAGCACTCAGTGCGTCCCGCCATGCACTTGACTGGCGTTTCTTTTATCTGTACCTCCTTCCGTGATGAGGCGTTACTGTATTGTCTGCTTTCGCTAAATTATATCTCACGGCGTTATAAGTACCTCTTTTCAAGAAGTTAATAAATTCGGCATGGCGTCCTTTTTGACAGCAGATCCATTTGGAACGCAAGACGAAGACTTCAGCAACTTGGTGGCCTGATGTAAGTTGTTTGAAGACGTCGTCGACAGTCAGGGACATTAAATACGAAGCTCCGTGCGCAGGGATTTTTCAGTGCACGTCAAAGGAGCAGTCAAAACTCCACTCCATTTTTTTTTCTGTTTTTGGCTGTTACGTGTTGCGCAATGAATAACACGAGCTTCTGCGAAAGAACAACGAAAGCTAGAGGCCTCTGATATGCACACCCTCCAGAAACCCTCCAATGCTTCAAAGCGTGTGTGAGTGAACGAGAGAAGTCGACGTCACTCTGTAACGTTCGCGGCCAATCAGGTGACTCGTGAGGAAGCCCTATAGGCACACAACGTCAGTCCACGTGACGCTGCTCGTGAGAGATGTCTCGGCGAAATAATGGGAGACAGACGTAAGGACGCAGAGGGTGCACCCCCTAACAAAATAAAATGAAAAATCCCATGCTTCCACAGTTCATCGCACCATTCCAACCTACTAACCCGACGCACAAGAGCAAAAAAAAAGAAAAAAATCTCTCCTCCAGCCAAACAAGCATTAGCCACGTTTTGCTGCACTGCCCATCAAAAATAGCTGCTAGGCACAGCGGGGCGTGAAGTAATGCGGCAGCCAGGATGATCCCACTAACGCCTGCCACGTGGAAGAAGACATAAGCCTCAATCCCGGACCCCATTGTCGTCGTCGTCGTAGCCGCCTCCTGAATCCCCCGCAGGGCACAAAGATGCCGCGCGCGGCCACAATCCCTAGGTAACGACTTTGCTCGCTTATCATCCATCTCCACGCTCCGAAGGAACAAGCACGTAATATCCATCAGAGTAGCAGCGTAACAAGGGACGCGCAGATGATGGGCTGCGCGAGAGAATGGCTGTCCGCACCTCGTCTCCTTGATGATGGCAGAGCATAGGAGGGCGTCCATTTATCTGGACGTGTACAGTGAAGCCAAATGTGGCCAATGTGGTGGTTGTGGACAGAGAGACGTGCTACGTCCGCATCACGGGATGTGGGATGCAATGTTTCCGCTTCCGTCGCATTTATCGGGGTACTCACTCCACAGTACGTTCAGTTCAAGTACCGACTGATGCGAGGGAGCTTTCACGATGTTATACGCGTTGTAGACAAGGTGCAAAAGAAAGATTGGTTTTTTTTTTTTTTTTTGATTGAGTGTTAGCGCCGCGAAGCAACTGTGGCTATGAGCGACGGACAGATGTGGACAGACGGAGAGAGGATAGCAGGAAGGAGTGGGGGACAGGGGGGTTAGTATGCGTCCTGGGCCGACTTCAGGGGGAACTGTGCCGACATTCGTCTGGAAAGACTTCGGAAAACCCAGGGAAAACCTCAGACAGCACAGCCGGCGGTAGGATTCGAACCCACCACCTCCCAGTCTTCAGCACGACCTTGGTTACCACCAACGAGCGGACGCCTTAGCCCACTCGGCCATGCCGCTGGTTAGAAAGATTGGTGAAAGCAGTGATGTTCGTACGCGTCCTCGCACAAAGCGACCTGACGTACCCGATTCGGTCTGTCGAATATGCAGGGTGTCTCAGTAAACATGTAACAAATGAAATCGAAAAGCACGCAACGGAAAAAAAAAATGTGTAATCAACAGCATTTATCTGCACGAAACGTTTACCACGTACCACGAATAATTTAATCAAATTTTTAGTTAAAAAGAAATTTTATTTATTGAACTCATGTCGAAAATTTGTCAAGTTAAAGCAATCGCCTGATTCTGGAAGCGCGTTGCGGATTTACTCAAAACCCCACAAGATATGCAATGGTAATCAGTTGGAAAAACTGCGAAATTCCCGAGTCTCACCCCGTTAAGAAGCGCAGCGAGAAGAACACGGACTTGCTGTCAACCATCGTTGATGAGTAACCTCACTTGTGGGAAAAGCAAAGCAATATGATCTCACGTTCGAGCTGTCTGCCCAGCCGCGCTCAGGGAAGTTCAACGCCAACCAGCCTCTGAGGAATTCTAACTACGCAACAGTTGGTTACCCACAGAAGCTGTAGAGTCGTTCATGTTTCAAGTACCAACGTGGAAGGAACGTGGAAGGAACGCGGCTTACGAGCCGGTAATTCCCGCAACACCGTGGGACGTCGTCTACTTGCATGAGTTCCCTTTCATCTTGAAAGCAAATTCTACAATGTGCGAGCGAGCACTTGTAATCTTTTTTTTTTTTTTTGCGTGTGTGTGTGTGTCTACGTACAGTCAAATACAAGAAAACGTACCTCAAGTCTGGTGCGTAGAAGACGAAGGCTCTTTCGCCCGCAGTTGTGACGTGTACCAAGACGTGCTCTCATTGGCGCGTGGCAGAGCCCTGGATGACACTGTTCTCAACACTCCTCCACGCAGCGAAAGATCATGCGTCGCAATATGACGTCGCAATATGACGTCGAAGTGCAGGCGAGTAGAACCAGGCTGGATCAAAGCCCTGCAAAGCGAATATAGGTATGAAACGGGTTAGTGTGAAATATGAACACGTAGTATATTGCGCGACTTCTAATCGGTGTCCACACAGTAACCTTTTATACCTTTCGGAGTGTCTTGTTCTATATGGCACACCCCTTTGTGGTGTAAGTTTCACAAGATACACGAGGGTGTTTCGTAAATTATCCTAAATGGTGTATCCTACAAAGAGTACCATTTCGAAAGGCATATTCTACAGAAAACACCATTTCGGTGCAGTGTATCCAATTTTGAAAATTGGCGGCTGTTTTGCAAACACCTTTTTCAACGCTGTTGTTACGCCTTTCAGTCTGCGGAATAAAGGTGTGTCCAGAGAAACACTCCTTTTACACCCCGAAAGGTGTAAAAAATTACTGTGTAGTCTTGAGAGCGAAGCTCAAGAAAGGCATCCGTTGGACTATAGACACTCATGATATACAATGTGTACGTGTGATGATGTACGGGGTCAACAAACGTAATCCCTATAACTAATATTACGCAAAGCGTCAATTATTCATTCACGTTAGAGCTCACGTGCTCATTTTATTCTTCGGTTAATAAAATATAATTTTGCGATATGTCTCACTGAACCAAAGCGCGTTAGAGATTATGCCCTCGCATTCAAAATCACCATATAGCAGAGAACGAAGCTGCTACTCATAACGGCAGTGAATGACCCATCACATCATCCTCATCATCCTTTCACCGTTTGTCATCTTTTTTTGTCATCTTTCTCTTTAATTTACCTCATCCTTCTTTCATCATTTGTTTATCCTTTATTTCCTAATTATTTTTCTTTTTATTTATTATTTCTTAATTTTCTTTATTTCTGGAATAGCAAGCCGACGTCTCGTTTGGCTGACCCTTCCCCCGTTTTTTTTTTTTTTCTTTTCGTCTAATAAATATATCCCCCCCCCCCATCACATCATCCAATTTATGTGTGCGCGCACGCTACTGATATTGTACGAAGCTTAATTAGTTTGCGCCACTCCCAAAACGTTCAGCAACCGCTTCGACACATTCTTGCACCGGACACAGTGAGTGACACACCACGCTAAATGTAGTTCATCAACCGTCTGACACACATATACGGACGGATATGTCAACCCATTTGATTTAAATAAAGCACGTTTGTGCGACACCCAACAACGGCGCTGCATCGACGATTGCACGTGATTCCTGCGGTAATGAAATGAGGAGGCCGAGTATAATTGCCTTCAGATGTATATCGATAGGGCTATGTGTGTATAGTTCCCACATTTAGCGATGTAGCGATTGAACAAACATGTCCGCGATTACTTCCGCGAATATAGGATCGATACATTGTAGCAACCCTTTGCGGCACTTCGCTACTCAAGATTGAGTACAGTGGTGAGTTGATACTAATCTGAGTTTCTGCCTTTGTACAAGTTGCTCAGGCGCACCCTGTAAGGTATGTTAAACAATGTGCGTTTCAGCGGACGTTAGAGGGTGGGTAGAACGTGGCATTGTGGACCAATAGCCGCGAATAACCGACTATAATACCGAATATACCGAAATATAATAGCCGACCAATAGCCGCACCAATAACCAATTGAGCAGGCTCACGCGTCCCGAAATGGAACTCCAGATGAGGCGCAATAGTTTTGTCACCGGCTGTACGTCCATGTTCTCCATGTATTTTTTTTGCTCTTTTGCAATAATAACTGCTCAACTCTCTAAAATATCTATAAAACAACGTCCTGGAGATAAACGATACTAAACGTAAATCTCACCCCGCTTCTGTAAGCGCACAATGCCGGACAAAAGTTTACGGAACACGGTCCAGCGCATTCCTTCCTCGAAGTGGCACGCTGTATAGGAGCGAATGGGAACGCCTGGACTTACAGACATGTGCCTATAGGTAACCCAGTCACCTGTTTGCAAGCTCGTACTGTACCATTCGCTGCTAGCGTCTCACTCCGAGCAAGGAACGCGCCGGAGCGTGTTCCGTAAACTTTTGTCCAGGATTGTACCATCTCAAACAGACAAGTTTTATGCGTACTGCTCCAAGTTCCTAAACGACATGTAATAAGACTTTGGATGAAGCTAAAGTGCATGGGTCGCTCAAGGTTCACCGAGAGTTTCACAGCCACAGACCAACACCACCTAGATAGAGAATTTTATTTATTTATTTATTGTATTTATTATTTTATTTATTATTTCTTTTAGCCTATACATAAGAGGCTGGAACCAGCAACAAAAAGCCACTGCACGTGGCTTGACGAGGTCCCATACAGCAGCTGCAGCGTGACATGCACCTCAATAACAACAACAAGGAATAAACAACAATCAACAACACCGATACTATTAAACAGGATAGAAACAATAATGAACAATGATACACTATAGACATCTCCCCCAAAATAGAATAAAAGTCAAAACAGCATAGAAGAAAACAGAAGAGAAGAAAAAAATACAACTTGGCAACCCGTAATCAATAATGAAACTATACAGTGCACTCTAAAACAGCCCACAGGTTATATAATCACTATGGGGAGATGGGAAAACAATTAACTCTAAGAAAGCCCGCGTACTGGTCGACGTGACGTAACGACTACGAGTCAGCCAATCAGGATATTGTTTTCAACGGCGGTAGCCAATCACAAACGTGCTTTCAGCGGTCGTATAGCCATGGAGACGAGCAACCGTAGTCTGCGAGTATAGTGATGGAACGTCCCGGCGTACTGAATGGGAAATCTTTAAAATAACGCGCAAAACGGTGTTTCTGGAAAGCGTGTTGCACTTTTTGTCTACAGATTCGGGTCTACAGGTTCCAAATTAGCTGCAGTCATTAGTGAGTTCTTGAATTCGCAGAACGACGAATGGCAGTAGCGGACGAATTCTGACTTTATATGTCCACGTATAGCGAAGGAAGGAGATGAGGCAATAAGCAGGCCTTTTGTATCTAGGTGGCGTTGTACAGACACACTGGTCGCCGCCATGATAGCTGCCGCTGCTGCACGCGCCGCCGACCTGAGAAGGACCGCACTTCGTCCTCCAAAAGTGTTATACCACTGTCACACGGGCAGCCTTCAACGACCATTGAGATCAGTGATCATTGAAGATGCATGTTGCACTACCTAGCGTGTAATGTGTCAACTTATCAGGAAACATTGGATCCAATGCTCGTTGAGAAGTTGACGAGTTACACGCTTGGTGGCGCTACGCGCATTTTCAATGGTCGTTGGTTTCAACGGTCACTGAAGACTGCCCGTGTGACAGGGTTATTACATTTACTCATCGATCTTTCTCGAGCAGAAGTCTCGGTCAACGTTGAACGGCCCTTGCACAATAGAGAACGCAGTGCAGAAATCACTTTTATAGATCACATCTCCTGTGAAGCTTTGTTTTGCCTTCTTCATCAGGCGTTAAATGCACCACGTTATCCCCTGAGCCTGCCTTTCCCATGCAACATCCTTTGTTTATTCGAGAACTTACAAGACGAGGGACATGTACGAGGCCGGGCCCTCTTCATCGATAGACAGTCGTAAATTTCCACCTGCACGTGTAAGGCAATCATGAATTATTAACATTTTAAGAGTAACCGGCACCTCTCCATCATGCTTTTTTCTTTTTTTCATCGCCTATAACCAACGGATCATTAAAGCTCATACATCGGCATGGCAGTGTAGTGTATCCTCATGAATATGCTAACCTGGTCGTTAACGCATAGCTTCGGCACTTCTCAGTATGCGTTGGTAAGACGAACGGCTATGCTTGCGGTAACGCGTGCGCTTGGAGACTGGGAGGTCCGCGGTTCGAATCCGCGGGCCGGCTGTGCCGTCTGGGGTTTTTCCTGGGTTTCCCTCAGATGTGTAATAGGCGTATGCCGGCACAGTTCCCCTGAAGTCGGCCCATGGACGCAGCTATCCTCCCCCCGAGCGGATTCCGCTCGGTCTTCCACTTCACCCTTTCCTCCTCTCCACCATCTTTCCCTTCCCGAGAAACATGCCGCCTAATCAGGCAGGCAGACCTCTCGGGTTCCTCCCAACGACACTCCTCCCCCTCCTCCTCCTGCTATGCTTGCGTGTTATCAGTTATTCCGAAATGGTAGGCGCTTGTCACAATAGCTTGCTTTGCAAGGAGGGTCGAGCGGAAGATAATGAGTTATAATGAAACACCTGTGGAAGTACCTATGCCTGCTGCTACAACACTTTGCGATTCTCTGGCAAAGCAAAACAAAAGCAAAACTACAATGGACACCACATATAACCCGTGTCAAAAAGGCAGGTTCAGCAGGCAATATTACCTGTGTATATTGACAAATTGTTGGTACTACTGTTGTACTATCCAAGCAAAAATGAGTGATATGAGCAATAACAGCTTCTATAGTCTGCTAGATTGTAATTACTAGTAATTCTACTCCCCTGTCCATAACATTTACTCCCCAGTACTACAAATAGTCCCTAAGCATCGCATAAACTCTCGTGCATTTAGTCCCTAAAGAAACTAATGGCTATGGCAACGCATCTAGACTCCAAAGAGATTAAATTTACTCCTTTTTTCTTAGCGTGTAGGCTATATGCTCTGCTAATCCACACCGTATATACTCCCCATATGTGACATGCTAGATTTCTGCGTACTTGCAAACAGCCGGCAAAGCATTCGGCTAGTACTAGAACTGTAGTATTCTGTCGTCTGCACCAATATCCCTTTTGTTGTTCCCACCACCATCATCAGGGCCCTTTTGTAAGTTTTATGCGCACAGTGACTAGAAAAGCGTGGTTCTGTTTCAGCCTCAAGTGAGCAAATATAGTTTGTATTCTTCAGCGACACGAGTCAACAAACCCACACCGTAACGCTCCATGCGATGCGATAAAAGAAATATTTCCGCAGAATCAACTGAATACGCCTTTTGAATCCACTGAACGAATGCTGGTGCACTTGCAGAAATAATCGAGTCTCAAAGCTTTGCGTGACTAAATCTGGAAGCGGCTTTCTTTGTGAAGCGCGCCGGCCACAGAGACAGCGTTCAAATGCGTCAGCTCGGACGGGGATTCGTCTTTTGAAGGGGCCCCGAACTAAGTATCAATGAAGGAGCGAGAGAACAGTTAACGTTGCAATAAAAGCGCCGATTTCGCGACAGCGCGGTTGCTACGCTACTTCACTATATAGATTCTTTGACCGCTCTCCTTGGCCCTGTCCTGCACCCCAACCAGTGGGCTGTACGTCGCTGCCGTTCTCAGTTTTCTCAGAGCCTCAGGACTCATGAACTGCATGTGGCACTGTTATAGTGTCTTTTTCCCTCTTTCTTGCCTGTCCTTTCGTTTGTTTCTTCTTTTTCCTTTCTCTTCTTTTGCCTTTATTTATTTATTTATTTTTTTGTGGAATAGCAAGTCGGCACGTTGCCCGGCTTACCTTTCGTTTTTTTTTTCTTAATCACCATGCTTCCCCCCCCCCCTCCCCATGATCCCCCGCAGCAATTCCTGCGCTTCTGTTTTCCTTTAATTTAACTGAAAAACAGATCGCACAAATAAGACGAGCGTCCTTGTTTTTGTAACCAGAAACTGTGTTGCTCAGTGTCGGTTCTACATATCTCCGCAAATTTTATGAGGGTCCCTTTTCTTTTGGCACTTTAGCTGCATGACGTCAATAGTACGGGAAATCCTCATGACACACAAGACATCAATAAATGCAGGACATGACATTAATTCCGGTGAATGCTTGGACATACAAGCATACGAAGTAACGAAGGGGGTAGCAAATGTAGCGCACGTCGTCAACGGAACACGTGAACCTGATGACATGTTCCAGGTCTGACGGGAAAGACCTGACAGAGAACAGACGTGACGTAGAAGGCAGTGGACGTGATAAGCAGACAGTCGTTCATCCCTGCAGCACCAGATAGACCCGGAATTGAAATTCCGTGTTCCATCCAGAATACCGCGACTTGATTCAGACACTTCCGCACCCCGGGTTTTGCATGAAGTTCCCGTATGGTCGACAGTTTCGCGTCGGAAGGGCTAGTTCTGCAAACTGTCCAGTGTGTGTAACGGTGGAAAACACGGAGCGCGTCCTCCTGCGCTGCACAAAATATGCACCCCAAAGAGCAGCAGAACAGATTTAAATGTAGCTCTTTAAGAGCTACATTGAAATCTGTTCTCAACCACTTGGACAATAGTTTTAGGAAATCGTAAGCGCGCTCCGGTGGTGGTGGTGATAGGGCTTGCCGTTGTCGGCCTCACGTATGTGGGCAACGTCACGACTCACGCCCTGAGGGAATGTGCGTCCTGGGCCGACTTCTAAGGGAACTGTGCCGACATATGTCTGAAAGCGTCTGAGCGTGCTCCAATTCCGATTCCGTTTCGCTGTCAACCAATCAGATACCAGCAACGTGATGTCACCGAACGAATCAGGAACCAGAATCAGGAATCACTCCAAAGGAATCAGGCAATTGGCTTATCGTGTTTTAGGAAACGTTATCGTGAGACTTAAACGTTTTCCTAAAAGTCGCTAGTAACGTGTTTTAGTAGATCGGAAGGTATGTTCACGATAACGGTTCCGAAAACGTGATAAGCCAATTGCCACGTTTCTTTGAAGTGGGTGACAAGTCCTCATTTTTTTCTTTATCACATCACATCACAAGTGGGTGACATCAAATTGCTAAGCTTGGATCGGATAATATCTTTTATCGTATCGCCACAATCTCCTTTTTTTTTTCTTAAAATCAATCAAATCGTATCGTTTTCGTAGAGTTCTTTCGGTATACTGAAACTCGCTAACAGTAAACCATACCGTAAACGTGGTGGGTGTCTGGGAACCCAAGAAGAGGGATGCAGCGGTATCGTAGGAAAGGTAACTGGTATGCAAGTGTTCCCTTAGCGGAAATGTTTGCGGAGGCCAGGGTGTCGAACCGAAACGTTTTTCGTTCCGGTTACATCATAAACGATCCGGTACCGGTCCTGCTCCGGAGCAAAAAAATAACGGTTCATACCGGTTCCGCTTCTGCTGGGAATATTTATTCCCACAAAAAAAAAATCAATGTTACAAAATGTAAACCCGTTTATTCCGCATACATGGTATTTAATATTAATAGACAGCTGTGAAATTGGTAGCTCCTGATTCCTGTAGGTTACTGTCTGTTCAAATAGGCTTTCTCCTTTCTTGAAGCACGTGCTACAAACGGACTTGTTTGTCGTGATGTCATACGTAAAGTACTTTCTTGCTGGGTTGGAGCGATCGCGTCCCATCCGAATGTCTGTTGCTACTGTCTAGCCAGCAAGCACCACCGCACGAGTACGACGCAAATCGAGGAACACCTTCACTCACAAACGCGCTCGACGGCTCCGTTTTATTTTCTTCGTGTCCTGTCCACAAAAGAGTTGCCACTTCGCACGGGCTTGCCCTCGCGTATACGTAAATGTATTCAACTTATAGCTGCTCTCAAACAAGGGACGCGTTGCGCGACATTACCGATAAAGAAGCCGTTATGCAGCCCCCTTGGGTCGCTGTTTAGTTGAGAGTTTGCGGGGATCAAATTAGAACGAACAGTACGGCACATTGCTAGAGAGTCACATGTACCTCTAAGTCTGTGTGCGTGCGCGAACGATAAACCATTACAAAGGGAGCCTATGGGTCATAGTATGCCGACATACATTCCACCGTACCGTAACCCTCGTATGGTACCCATGACATGACTTCAGAGCACACGACGTCTGTTTCATTCGCCTATCCGTAGTCCAAACCGGCGAAGTTTTTTTGTGGACCGTTAACCGTTTAAAACCGTTAAATATATTTTTCGGTTTCCCTCCTGAGCGAAAACCACCTCCGACACCTGGGAAAGGGGCCATCAAGGTTATTCAATAAATTATTTCACTAGTTGTGAGTGCAGCGAACTGTCCTGTCCTCTTTACTTCGTCCGTGTCCTATGTGCGCTGTTACCATGTCTCACCACAAACAATGCTTTCAACAAACTCAGAAGAAGCAATAAAATACCTATAATTTGCGTGCGCGTATTGCTTTGAATTTAATATTACCGGGAGGGGCAGGGGATTGAGGGAGGGAGTAACACTTTCATGAACGGCAAAAGGGGCGCATGGACAAAAAAAAAAAAAAAAAAACGTTGAGAACCACTGATCTAAAGCTACCTGTTATGAATTGTGACCGGTACGGGCAAGGAAAATTCCCAAGCTCGTTTTTCCCAGAGTCCAAGTGGAGACTTGGAACACCAACTCATTCTATGCAGCAATTTATCTTATTTACGGTTCATTAGATTATACGTACCCGCTCTCATTATTAAAGATGATTTCAGCTCTCCATGAAATCATTCCCACATAGTGGTTTTGCAGAACAGAGTTACCATCACCAGGACTGCGGAAAACGAAGTAAACGACTGATCACGCCTTTCTTCATTGTGCGCTTCAAACACCCCATGTCAAATGTAATGCCAAAGTAATGTCATTACTTGATGGAAATAATTGTATTAGTAATGCATTACTAAGCATTAACCCCCTATCCCCACTTCTTCCTGTTGTCCTCTCTCCATCTGTCCGCATATGTACGCCGCTCATAGCCATAGCTGCTTCGCGGCGCTAACTCTGAATGCGTGATGTATAATGCACTATACTCGCAATGAGTCATGGTTATGCGCTGCAAAATAATTTTCCCAATTTGGGTCCTGCTGGAGCCACCTTCAGCGTCATTCAGGAGCCCATCAGTTAGCGAGTAAACTTTCCATCAGGGCCAGGCTGAACGTCGTGACACGAGCAAATTCTACGTTTTAGATAAAACACAATTCTAGGTAGCCCACATTTTGTTTTGTTTTTGTAAGAGCGGTAACGGCGTTGTCTGTATGCTGTCTGTGATGCTTGGACATTTAACAATAACGTAGGAACTTCGTTGTCTAGCTTGATTGGAATATCCAGAACACGGGCTATTTTCTATTTATGAGATTTTGTCGTTGGGCCTGGGTTAAGCTTCACATCGCCAAATACCAAAAGCAGATATGCAACATGAACAATTACATTGTGTGAAAAAGGCACCGACAGAGCAACAGAAAGAAAAAAAAGGCAACAAAAGTGCAATAATTACCTTGTGAACGCTCATTTCTCGAGTCGCTGCAGACGTCGATGGCACGTAGCAACACATGTGGTGATCCAGCTTGCCAGGAAAAATGCCGGACTCAAGCAGCGTGTTCTTCACGAAGAGGAACGGAACCCTCGCACAGGAATCCGAAGATTGCCGGCAGATGTACCGCTGACGCTATAGATGGCGCGTGTACGTTACTTGTCTGCCGGAGATAACAGCAGCTCTGCAAGATAGCAACCGCGCGATAACGGAAAGTTACCAGGCCGGTTTTCAGGGGACGCGAAGGTAGGTAACGCTGATAAGATTACGTCATACTTGATCATCCTTCGCCAGTCATCGCAGAAAGTCTGCAGAGGGTATGGCCCGGCGTATCATTTGCGAGGTTATCAAAGCTTGACGTTAAAAGTGTCCAATTTGGAAATATCTTCTGGGCTTCTGAGCGGTCTTCACAAAGTGCGCGAATGGCATCCGCCGTGTTCATATGCGCAACGGCCATTTGATATCGTATCCGTCTCGTTCTTCTTGTCAGAGCTGCTCACCGCGCATTATGGTGCCAAATTTAGCGCTGCGTTCTAACCAGATAGTTTTAGTAGCACGGCCGCTGGTCATGACAACCGTTCCCGGAACACGACAAGCTACTTCCCTTATTCCTTTGAAATGGCTGGCATCACGTTGCTGATCTTGACTTGACAGCTTCCTTTAACGCACCGTTTTTGTAGAGTGCTTCTGATCTCTTTTCCATAGTATCATCTCCCATTCTTCCACAGACAAGTACACGAATGCATCTAAAGCACTAAGGCCCGGTTTCAACAACGTCGATTAACAATTAAACCGAGATCAACGGTCCCTTAACTTGAATAACGCTTAACTCTGCTTCACTAAAGGGGGTTATTGTCACTGAAACATTCATCACGTCATCAACTAACGTTTGTAAGAAAGAATGAAGTGTTAACTTCGAGTGTAGTAACCCTTGAACTCGGTTCAAAGTTGCATTGGTAAAACCAGGTTTAAGCAACACAATGACAGGCTCACATGTATCAAGCTTCAATTATTCATTGAACCCTTATGCTTTTTTGCCATAATTCACGCACTAACGCAATTCCTATCCCTCTAAGCAACAAAATAATCTCGCATATAATCGAGGATGCAGAGTCAGTTATCAATAGAGTTCCCGTTCGCGGCATTTAGCCGAAATGATTTCAGCTTGCTTGATGCCTATATGACGATGCTTGGAATGCCTATATGCCTATATGACGATTCGGTCATATAGGCACATAGGCGCATTGGGCGTCTTTAACTAAAAAACGCCCGCCGAATATTTTTTTTTTTTACATTCGTAATGTCCCGAAAAACTCCGAGTTATACTCTTGCATATGGTGCTACATGCCGAAAATGCCGATACCCGATTGCACTTTTCTTCCTCCGGGGCATCACATTTCTCTTTTTCCTTCACCTCGTTTCCAGGTGGAATGCGGGGCATACCACCCATCGGAGCTACTAGCCCCTAGTTCAGGCAAAAACCTTCCTCTGGTAACACTCTGATCAGTGGGCCAAGACGGTTCAAGTACAGGCGCAACCCTCCAACAAAGAAAAAGAAATTATTTGCGTTCTCGGTGTCCTCCTATCAAGCTGCTCTCCCTCCATATTCATTCACCTGCTGATTATACCAATTATTACCGATATTACCAATTTCATATTATTTATGCATATATTACCAATTTCCCAGCAGCTATTTTTGGCGCGAACGTTTTAAAGTGCCGAAAATATCTCAATTTGGAGAAACATATAAATACCGAAAAACACCCGCCGAATCTCCCCAGGAATAAATGCCGAAAACGCCGGACCCTAGTTATCAACGAGGAAAGGAGTTCATTTACTGCAGCAGCCTCGCCATCCCTAAGCGGTCCCCAAGCGCAACAAACCCGAGCTTGTTAGGAGAAACTGCTTTGCATGATGCATGGCGCCGGTGAGCCGGCAGCAAAAATGGTTCCAATCCATCGTCCCCTAAATACGCGCTACCATGATTATCGGAGCGACATCAGTTTCGTCAGCGGCTCCCATTTCTTCGGCTTTTATGCTACACGCGCGAAAGCAAAGAAGTGTATGCCTAAAAGTTATGCCACGCCATAAAAAAAAGAAGTTATTACGTCAAGAAAGGTTGGTCGAGGTTCAGGGCAAGGTGAGCAACAAAGAACGGTGAAAGGCTCAGGCAGTACATTAGCGCGAGTACACGGAGAACAAAAATATATTACGCACACATAAGAAGGACGGTCTATAATAGCGCAGAGTGGGTGTGGCACGTGAGACGATAAACAATAGAAAGCAAAATCCACGTTGCGTAGCGACATGAAGCCCGAGAGAAGCTCAATTAACCGTCATGGGGAGTTAATTCACGTTGTTTATCCACGGTTACATCTGCAATGTTTTGATATTAAACTGAGGTGAAACCGCGCGAACGCCAACCTTTCAACCGTTGCACGTATATCGACCTCAGCGGGATTCCTCGGATGTTTTTTTTTTCTTTTTTTTTTGCAATTGTATTGCGCCGCGAGGAATCGTTCCATTTGCACGAAAAATGTCTTGGCTTGTAGGTCTCAATGATTTCTTGCGCTTAATAAGGCTAGATTTCTGGTTTGGGTCTTTTTACTTTGTAGCTTTACTTTTAAAAAGAAGATGAAAAAATCGCATCTCCTGCTTCGTTCAATATGTTATCACTCAAAAAATAGACACTTCAGACAAGAATATTCTGATCTCATTAAACACTTTAAGAATAAACCTAAAATCAACCCATTCAACAATATTTCGAGGGCGTTGAGTCATCTACCACCTATACGATTTTCTGTCAGCTATTTCTTCTACTTTCATCTGTTCAGCTTTCTTAGCAAACAAGACTCGCTAAGATTTTGGTTCAGATCTAGGTGCAACCTGTAACAGTCGCATGTAACAGATGCATAGCAGATCAGAGTAGTAACATAATCTCCCTATCCAACGTAGTAGAGTCGCAAAATAATGATACAGGGTGCACGTCCACCGTAAGCGCCACGGTGGTGGTGGTGGTGGTGGTGGTGGTGGTGGTGGTGATAGGGCTTGCCGTTGTCGGCCTCACGTATGTGGGCAACATCACGACTCACGCCCTGGGGGAATGTGCGTCCTGGGCCGACTTCTAAGGGAACTGTGCCGACACATGTCTGAGCGCCACGGTGAATTTGATTCGACCCTCAGACAGACGAACAGCGGAGTGCCAAAAACATTAAATCTCGCGACTGAGATCTCACTATGCCAGTCACGCTTATTGCCGGGATATTCCTCACAAAAATATTTTATACTTGAAAAGCGGTTGCAAGAAGTGTGTCACATTTCGTGTGAAAGTATATCTTTTTTAGGCAACACTTCGGGCGTTCCCTTAAAATTGTAATTTGAGTCCCAAAGCGTTATGTGGTGCGCCGTTTTAGCGGACTTGGCCGAAGATCCACGTAACGGCATAGAGGAAGCGTTTGTGAAAAGATCAGTAGCCAACAACAGCAACAACAATGAAAGAGAAAGTCACTGAAAAGGTTAGCTAACTGTAGGACCCGAACCCACGTCTTCTGGATTACCGGTCCAGGACTCTACCAATTGAGCTAAGCTAACACGCCTTCTCAGCGACTTCCAGGGTGCGTCATCTGAAGGGACAAGCCAGTCACTCTTTCTCACTCATCCTCCTTTCACTCTTACATTTTCGCTCACTCATACACACACTCATACGACAGTGACCGACGGACCGGTAATCCAGAAGACGTGGGTTCGAGTCCTACAGCTGGCTAACCTTTTCAGTGACTTTAATCTTTCATCGTTAAATCTTAGGCAATTTGAGGCTTCTGTCTATTTGTCCCTTCTATGTTGTTCCAGCCTCAGAATATCAGTTCCCTCATGTACAACAACAATGTCCACTACACTTGTGCGAGCGCGAAGGCATGCAACGATCATGCATAGTTATGGTGGAAGCTCCACATATGTCACAAAGAACCTGAATTTTCTTCGCCTAAACATTCGGAGCGACAAGATATTATTGAGCCCCCTTTTTCAATTATTTTTTCAGGATCGACAAGGCAGGAAAAGTGTAAAAATGGCATCGAACAGTACTGCATCCTCATCTACAGTTCAATCACAAGATTAATATCATTACTGTCGTTGAAATCCCGAGTGATTCCGTTCCTGTGCTTCCAGCATTGCGCAAACTAATCTTCCATCCGGTAGAGCGCGGGAGACCAGTCGAGTACTTTGACAACGAAATGGATTTTAATTAGCTGCGGCCGTAGCGATTCGACCGAAGGACCGCAACGCAGCGGCGATTCATTCCCGCATTCCGTTATGTGGGGATCATTTTGTAACGGACACGCTTGGAGTTCCACTGCCGTATATATTGCGTCATATTACTTCGGATCTTGCATTCAAAGATTACATTTCGCGTGATACGAAAGAGTATGGACGCGGAAAGCGAAACAACGTGACTTATTAAATGTCCCGCAACATTACGACGACGTGTTGGAAAAAAAATGAAACTCTAAAGGCGGAATAAAACCGATATCCACGTGAAAGGCTCCCTGCTCAGATTTCGAGGAGACCAGTGGACTAGGTATATACTGTCAAGGTTACTCTATAAGTAGAGTTCCGCGTTTTCAGTTTTTATTTTTGGGCGGATTTGGGAGTAATGTTTTTCGGTGTTTATTGATTTTCACGAAATCGGCGTTTTTTTCCTGCGTGTACATGGTTTATCCGACAGTTATCGGCGAATAGAAATCACAATAAAATTTCCGCGTGACGCTCATTGAACCTGGCGTTGTTGGCTGCGGTGGCGTTTTACGGCTAACGAAAACGTAAACGGACATTTTTCACGACCATCGTATTTACGTATGATTTTCTGATCTCCATCAACAACTTGCTGGGCATGTGCAGCAATTTACCTCTGTCATCGTTCCTGGAATGTTCCCTGTATTCGATGTTTTTCGATTAAAACAGAATGAGGGAAAATTTACCCGGCGTATGTTTTTCGGTGTTTTTCGATTAAAAACGAAAACACGGAACCCTAGCTATATAGCATGCAATCCTTACAAAGTGTTCAGTGCTTCTCCGCTGCAAGTGGAGACAGTAGTCCAGCCTTCAAGAATCCCGCGCGGACGTCGGCATCCCGTGATTCCAGTTCCTTGGAATCCTGGTTCATCCTGCAAGCGTTTAAGCACGCCGACACGCAGTTCGGCCTTTGTAAAAGTTGCCGCATCACAATCGAGTGCCAATCGTACCTGCTCGATGCGGTGACAAGAATGACGGGAGACAGGGCAATTCGGGCAATGACCCAGATGGCAGCAGAGTACGGACAGCAGCCCTTTCAGTCAGAAGGGCTCAAAAGGAAGACAAATGCAACGGGTTATTATCCAGCTGTGATACCTTTTCGCTAACTTCTTCCCGAAAGTTCGAGGTAGAGGGTAGAGTCACTCAATAAGCTTCGCTTCAGAGTATCGACACTGAAGTCCAAGGGAGAGCAGGAGCGCCATCTTGTTTCCGCA
This sequence comes from Ornithodoros turicata, assembly GCF_037126465.1. NCBI lineage: Eukaryota > Metazoa > Arthropoda > Arachnida > Ixodida > Argasidae > Ornithodoros > Ornithodoros turicata. Next base: position 5,990,745 of record NC_088205.1, read on the forward strand.
CCACACCAAGACGGCTAACATAGCCGTCCCCCCTGTGGGATAGAGAAGCGTATATGATTGTTGTGCGGTAATCCATGCATTGTAAACCAGAGCGTCCCGAGGATGTAAAGGTGAGCTCAAGGCCGTCAACTGCTGCTTGTAAACGAAAGGAACGTTTCACCCGCGCACGATAGATGGCATCGTGCGCCAACGTGCGCGTGGGTAACGCGGCGCGGAAACAAGATGGCGCATGCTCGCTCTTGGAACTCAGTGTCGATACTCTGAAGCGTAGCTTATTTAGTGACTCTAGTAGAGGGCCCCTAAGACGCCTGATGCAGGGTCGATGCACTGCGGTACCGCGAATTTAAGGTTCGGCGAATAATTTCCTGATCCTGGCTCCTCGCAAATTCGCAAATTATTGAGCCCACGAATTTAGCCACTTTTACAAACCATCCCAACACGACGTCCTCAGAGATTCTGTTCGTGTTCAGCGCTACTGAACTATATCTGTGGCACGGAACACAGCAACCGTGCGTGTTGTTTGTCTTCTAAAGCAACCAGACCCATACAAGTCAATGGGGTTATTCACACATTGTCTTTTCTATTTTCTCGTAGACCCGTGCCTGCGCGTTCAGTGCAACCCCGTTCGTATCTTAATGTTTTCCGTTTTTCCCAGACCAGACTCCCCCATCCAAGTCTATGGGTCCGTGAAAAAAAAAGCAAAAACGAAGGGACGCAAAATGGCTGGGCTGCAACATCGATGCAACATGCGGACGGGGAAAGCAATCTATTGTATATTTTCCTTCGATTTCTTATTATTTTTTTCCTGGAGAAAAAATGCACGAAAAGAGAGTGAATGAGATCCTTAGCGGTAGCAAGTGGTGCCCTCACCTCAAACCAATGAACATTCTATGTAACATCCAGATGCAGATGAGTTGCGTAAGCCTTTTCGCATACCAGCTCCGGTGGCGCAGCGGTAACGCATGCGCTTGGAGACTGGGAGGTCCGCGGTTCGAATCCGCGGGCCGGCTGTGCTGTCTGGGGTTTTTCCTGGGTTTCCCTCAGATGTGTAATAGGCGTATGCCGGCACAGTTCCCCTGAAGTCGGCCCATGGACGCAGCTATCCTCCCCCCGAGCGGATTCCGCTCGGTCTTCCACTTCACCCTTTCCTCTCCTCTCCACCACCTTTCCCTTCCCGAGAAACATGCCGCCTAATCAGGCAGGCAGACCTCTCGGGTTCCTCCCAACGACACTCCTCCTCCTCCTCCTTTTCGAATGCCGTAACTTCCAGAGGCTACCGAGATACAGGAACGAAGAAGGTTCCCCTATTAGATTAAGGTGGTTGGTAATCGCCGTTCCATCATCGTAATATGCACTCCAATGGCACATGAGGTAAACAAAAAATGCACACACGAAGTAATAAATACATACGAAAAATTGCCAGCCAGCCAGAGCAATCTAACTATAAGTGAATCGATAATAGAAAGTGACTGGAACAAGTGTCGCATACCCACCAACATCTAAGAGCCACTGGGAATAATCTCAGTCGAGCACTCGATTAGCACAAATGATAAGCAACAAAGGCGCACACGAAGCACAGTAACAAATACACATGAAAAAGTGTCAGCCGCACAAAGCAATATAACAAATAATGAACAGATAATTGAAATTGAGTGGAACAACTACCGCATACTCACCAACACCCGAGGGCCACTGCAATTTAACCCTGTTGAGCAATCGATTAGGACACAGTGCAAGCAACGAAAGCACACACGAAGCACAATAAGGAATACACATAATGAATCTAACTATAAGTGATGCGATAATTGAAAGTGACTGGAACGTGTACGACACACTCACCAATATCTGAGAGCCACTGGGAGTAGACTCAGTTGAGCACTCGATTAGAACACATGAAGCAACAAAGGCACACACGAAGCACAGTGAAAAATGCACATAAAAATTGCCAGCGAGACAGAGCAATCTTCTATAAGTGAACAGACTATTGAAAGTAAATGAAACAAGTACCGCATACTCACGAACATCGAGAGCCACTGGGAATTAGCCTAGTTGAGCACTCGATTAGCATACATGGAAGCAACAAAGGCACACACGAAGCACGGTAAAAAATACACATAAAAAATGCCAGCCAGCCAGAGCAATCTAACTACAAGTGAACATATCATCGAAAGTGAATGAAACAAATACCGCATACTCACCAACATCTGAGAGCCACTGGAAATTAACTCCGTTGAGCACTCGATTAGCACACAGGATAAGCAACAAGGCGACGCACGAAGCATAACAAATACACGTGAAAAATGCAAGCCAGCCAGAGCAATCTAACTACAAGTTAATCGATAACTGAAAGTGACTGGAACAACTACCGCATACTCACCAACATCTAAGAGTCACTGCGAATAAGCTTAGTTGAGCAATCGATTAGCATACATCACAAGTAACCAAAGCACGCACGAAGCACAATAACAAATACACATGAAAAAGTGCCAGTCAGCCAGAGCAATCTAACTATAAATGAATCGATAATTGAAAGTGACTAGAGCAGGTCCGCATACTCAGCAATGTCTGAAAGCCACTGGGAGTAAACTCAGTTGAGCACTCGATTAGAACACATGAAGCAACAAAGGCACACAGGAAGCACGGTAAAAAATACACATAAAAAATGCCAGCCAGCCAGAGCAATCTAACTATAAGTGAACATAGCATCGAAAGTGAATGAAACAAATACCGCATACTCACCGACATCTGAGAGCCACTGGAAATTAACTCCGTTGAGCACTCGATTAGCACACAGGATAAGCAACAAGGCGACGCACGAAGCGTAACAAATACACGTGAAAAATGCAAGCCAGCCAGAGCAATCTGACTCCAAGTGAATCGATAACTGAAAGTGACTGGAACAACTACCGCATACTCACCAACGTCTGAGAGTTACTGCGAATAAGCTTAGTTGAGCACTCGATGACGATTAGCATACATCACAAGCAACAAAAGCACGCACGAAGCACAATAACAAATACACATGAAAAAGTGCCAGTCAGCCAGAGCAATCTAACTATAAATGAATCGATAATTGAAAGTGACTAGAGCAGGTCCGCATACTCAGCAATATCTGAAAGCCACTGGGAGTAAACTCAGTTGAGCACTCGATTAGAACACATGAAGCAGCAAAGGCACACACGAAGCACTGTGAAAAATACACATGAAAAATGCCAGCGAGACAGAGCAATCTACTATATGTCACCAGATCATCGAAAGTGAATGAAACAAATACCGCATACTCACCAACATCTCAGAGCCACTGGGAATTGCCTCACTGCAATACCGGGCCAGACCGTGGCAGAGGTGAAGCAAGCTTCAAGCACTATGCCGCATTCCAGAAATAGGTCAGCTGAGCACTCGATTAGCATACATGATAAGCAAAAAAGGCACACAATAACAATACACATGAAAAAGTTCCAACCAGTCAGAGCAATCTAACTAAAAGTGAATCACCAACTGAAAGTGACTGCGACATGCACCTCATACTCACCAACATCTGAAAGTCACTGCGAAATAACCCAGTTGAGCACTCGATTAGCTTAAATGGCAAACAACAAAGGCACACACGAAGCAAAATAAGAAATACACATGAAAAAATGCCAGCCAGTCGCGGCAATCTAAGGTGAACAGAAATTGAAAATGAATGGAACAATTTTCGTGTATCCACCGACTTCCGAGAGTCACTGCAAATTAACTCAGTTGAGCACTCGAATGGCACACATGACAAGCAACAAAGGCACACACGAAGCACAGTAACAAATGCACATGAAAATGCCAGCCAGCCAGTGCAGTTTAACTATAAGTAAATCGACAATTGAAGGCGACTGAAACAAATACCGCATACTCACCAACTTCTACGAGCCACTGCGAATTAACTCACCCATTAGGACACACATTAAGCAACAAAGCCACACACGAAGCACAATAACCAGTATACGCAAAAAAAAAAGTACCAGCCAGATAAGTGAACAAATAATTGAACGTGACTAGAACAAGCTCCGCATACTCACCAACATCTGAGAGTCGCTGGGAATTAACTCAGTTCAGCACTCGGTTAGCACATGTGATAAGCAACGAAGCCAGAGACGAAGCACAGCAACAAATACACACGAGAAATGCCAGCCAGCCAGAGCAATCTAACTATAAGTGGATCGATAATCGAAAGTGGCCGGAACAAGTACCGTATAGTCACCAAGATCTGAGAACTACTGCGAATTGTCAGTTCAGCACTCGATTAGCACAGGTGATAAGTAACGGAAGCACACACGAAATCCATTAACAAATACACATGAAAAATGTCAGGCAACCAGGACAATCTAACTATAAGTGGATCGATAATTGAGAGTGACCGGACCAAGTACGGTATACTCACCAACATCGGACAGCCCCTGCGAATTAACTCAGTTGACCACTCTGTTAGCACACATGATAAGCAACAAAGACATATACGAAGCACAGTAACAAACACACATGAAAAATACCAGTTACCCAGAGCAATCTAGTGACAGGTGAACAGATAATCGGAAGTGGATGAAACAAGTAAGGCATGATCACCAACATCCTAGAGGCCCCCGCAAATTAACTCAGTTGAGCACCCGGTTATTACTTATAACAACAAATGCACACAAGAAGCACATTGCACAGATAAGCATAACAAGGCGCCAGCAATCAGTACAATCTCGCTGTAGTAAGCAAAAGTGATGAGGAACGGTAAAAAATAAGGTGCTGAAAGGAATGTTACTCTATAGAACGAAACGGTGTGCGCAGAGGGTGAACAGTTCCTGTGCTGACTGCATGGAGAAGCCTTCTGTTAGCCTGTCTGCAAAGGCAGAGGGTACCAGACTTCAGAGGGTTGTTTTAAACAATAAATAAGAGCAGATACCACACGTAAAGATCAAGGGTAACACCTCGTCGTACGCTCCATCAGAAACACTTTGATACAATGTTGATTGTCATGGCACAACACTGTTGCGCTGAGCAGTTCTTTGTGTAAGTCGACCTTCTAGAAGCCTCCTATTATTCACCTTCTGGATACTTTTGGGTAGGAAGCCCAAATTTGCGCACCACATCTACTCCCCCATTACGAACTTGCAAGCTTCTAGCCGCGGCGTTTCGCTGTTGGGAGTTTGCACACACAGCGTGTCTCCTGTGAGGCAACAACCCTCGCAGTTTAAGGCATCTTTGTTTCAGACATGGTTTCTCCCGTTCCCATCTCTAACGGCAAATAAAAATACCACAGCAGTAGTTACGTGCCAAAAGCTGAATATCAACTGATATTGAAGTATTGTGTCACTTCTACGTTCACCCAAGAAGGGGTAATACAAAAATACTTTATGAAATAAATACCTTCCCGCGAAAATCGAAGAACCGAAGGGGACCGCCTTCCCTTAACCGAAATGAAATCCGATTGAGAGGAGTACGACTCTTATGTAAAGTCGGAAAGTAATACCCCTGTCACACGGGCAGTCTTCAATGATCATTGAAACCAATGGCAATTGAAAATGCACGTAGCGCCCCCAAGCGTGTAACGTACCAACCTGTCAGAGAGCAATGGATTCAATGCTCTGTGGGAAGTTTATACGTTACACGCTTAGTGGCGCTACGCGCATGTTCAATGACCATTGGTTTCAATAATCATTGAAAACTGCCCGTGTGACAGGGGTATAAAACTGGTCCACCTAACCGCGGTGAGTGTCACGTCGTAGAAGACGTTGAGCATATACAGGTTGTGTGCTATAAATGGTCAGTCACATTTTCGCTCTTGACGCGATAGCTACTTGACGGCCAGGCTTCTGCTGCAGTGCACACATGGAAGAATATTGCTCGTAGGTTTCTCTGGCATAAATTGTTCACTGTGTGGCAGCGGAAGCCTGTCCATGAAGTAGTCATCGCGTCACGAGCGAAAATGTGACTGACCTTTTATAGCACACACCCTGTACCCCTCGTGTATTCCAGGTACATTGACAACCCCGCAGTGGAAATGACTGACTCGTCTACGTGCCCCCATCTTTCAATATCACTTAGTCCTGGGTTGTTGGTCAACGCCAGGTGATTGTGCTGCAAGCACTGGTGAAATTTCTCGAAGATACCCATCTGGCAGATAGTTCGCGATTTCTCTTCCTTAAGTGCACGCGGACATTCAGCAAGCGTATTCCCATCGGTTTATCCTGGGTTTTCAACTTCATCGCTATATACAGGACGTTTTCTTTTTTTTAATTCTTTACAGATTTTTTATAAAAAAAGCTATGAGAGCAGCACTGATGTCGTTGCGCAGCTCAGTTATACGACCAGGCGGACATCCTCTCGAAGAGAATATGCAACAACATGGTGACTAATTACCTAAAGTTCATTAATTAACTATTTAATTACGGGTTTTTCGTCAAATGCGAGACAGCAGAATGAGAGACAATCCTCGTTGAAATTCCTTCCTTTCCTTTTTTTTTTTTTTGAAATCCTGAAACGCGCACTGGCGTTGAAATATCCATCGCCGAATAGAGAGAATGGAAACTATATGGCAGCAGACAGCCCTCGTAGATTTCAGCGCAAATTTGCACTCAAGTTTCTCAGGTTCTCGTTTCGCACGAAACTCGGGGAGGTAACAAAAAAAAAAATTTTTTTTTTGTACGTTCGGATTAAGCGTCGGTTTTCGACGATACTTTTTTCACCGAGCGCGAAATCCTTGAAAGTAAACGGATACGAGAAGTACGACATACAAGAGCGAGGCATAAGAGACATCGCAAGACGGCATACGAGTTCGGCCCTGACTCATGCAGTTGCTCTCGCCGCCGAAAAAGCCAAAGCACATTTTCATTTTTACCTCTTTCTCTCTTGAATCTTCTTTCGCGCGTTTTCTTACTGAATCCGATTTTCCCCAACTTTCCTTTGGAGGTTTCTACGCCAGTGTAACACTATAGCACAGAAACACTATAGCCAGCGGCACCCTCTGAATATATCCGTGGATGCATAAAGAGCGTGCGATTTCACGCCGAATTACCATTCCATGTTCACTGGTACACCGGTACCACACCCGTCAATACCTCGGGATGGAAGATCAGTGGCACTCCCTTGGTTTTTTGCAACGCCCCCCTGAAATTTCTGAGATTGTCCAATACGGCTCCTCTCCCAATGCATAGAGCCACAAATATGCAGCAACATATATCCTCCCCGCTTTGGAAGCTTGGTCCTGCCCCCCACCCCCCAGAGGTCCATTTCTGGGGACATTACTGGTGGTGCTGTTCACTTTCTGTATAGGCTTCAGGTTCGCGATGAACTCTTGTCAGTCACGGCGCAGGTATGTTCATCGTATTCGAGATTCTGTTTAAAGCCCTGTGCGGATGAGCTTTATGACATCCGCATCCGACCCGCATCCGCGCACAACACATCCGCATCCGACCCGCAAAATCCGCGTCTCCCACGGGACGCAGAGATGGTTCAATTTCCTATATACCTAGCCAATTCTCCAAAGGATACAAGACAGCAAGCACAGATTTAGCTGCCATGATAGAATACACAGCACCAAGCACAGATTTTGCGACAAACGGAGTAGGTAGGGTTTATTGCAAGAGCGGAATGCAAGATCGGCGCCGAACGCGCACCTGGACTCGAGACGCCAGAGGTTTCCTGTCTCAGTCGCGCGAGAGGCTTGCGTTCACCTTGTAGTCGGTGTTCCGTGCCTAGTGCGAAGAATATTGGCGGCGCAATCTAGCGGTTTATCCGCATCCGATCCGCCGCTGAACCGCTCCTGATCCAGCGCCATCCACGTCCGATCCGCGGATCACAGCACGCGTCCATATTTCATCCGAACCCGCAAGTTTCCTGCGGATATCCGCGGATGGTGCAGGGATTTAATTCTGTTCGTTATATAGTGTCGGGCATCCAGGCCCTTAGTAGTGGCGTTTCACGTTCTGGAGCACGCAAACGAAATAAAGGGGTGGTTGCGGTTGTTAACCCTAACTCGTATCACATAGCCTTCTTTTTGCAAAAAAAAACGCCAGACAGAAGACCAACTTTACGTTTTTTTGTGACGGTTCGATCAGTTGAGCGATGATCATAGAGGAATTCACGAAAAAGAAAATTTGAACAACAATAACAGAACAAAAGAAGCTTCGTGAAACTCACCTGTCACGACGCTAGCTGTGGGCACACGGAAAGCGAAACACGTGTCGTCTGCGTTAGATCTAGCAAGTCTGTCGTCTGCGACTCTAACAACTTATTTCAGCAGGGTAGTAACAGAAATAGCTCATATAGATGAATACTATCGCCCGGTTTACGTCTACTCAGTAATACAACTATTATATTCTATATCTGCTTATAAAAGAGTCTAGCACCGGTACCGGAGGCCGCGCGAAACCGAAACCACGATGGCACGTGAAGAGCGGCGGGCCCACGGTGGGCGGAACTTTTATCGGAAAGCGCAGGCGACCGACTGCTTCTGAACTGGCATTATAACTTTCAGCACGACCTTGGCTAACGATGATCCGCGATCCGCGAGGAGGAATCACGATCGCCTCCTTTCAGCTCCACACTGTTTTGGATGATTGACCCTCTTATACGGTGTGGCTTTGGAGGCGTACCGTGGAGTCTCGTGCGAAATGAAAGTGCAGCAGAGCCCCCCCCACCCCCCAAGACAGAAAAACGGCAAAAGAATGAAAAACAATTTTTTTTAATTACTTTAATCAGTCACACCCCCTCATTACTGTTCAGATGGCATGCTCCTGATGATGTCAGAGTCACCTGGAAAGAAAACAGAAATGATGAAGGAACATTCTAAACTGAAAAGTAAGTGTTTCCCAACTGTCGGTACATCATCGCGAGCTCAAACACCGTTACAGATCGTTACAGAACCAACCAGAGAATCATCTCTCTCAGCATTACTCCACTCAAAAGCACGTAACAAGTGTGTTGTTGGTGCTCACAGCACTCCCCTGACAACACCCCTAAAACACGCTTTTGATACACTGACAGCTGTGACATAAACAGTGGCACCTGCGTGCTCTCTAATTGAAAATTGACTAATTGTGCATGTTGATACATTCAAATTACTGAGCATTTATACACAAAAATACAGAGCACAAATACCCACGACTGTGCGGGGACCTGAGCGTTGGTTCGAGGCTAGAATTCAGATATTTCTGGTTAACCGGACTACACAGTATTATTAAATACAGTATACACTGTTCATGTTATTCACTGCAGCACTCTAGATGACAATAATGTAAATGTCCCTGCGATACGTTCATACTAACACCTCTCTGGCTTATTGTTTCCGAAGTTGCAAAGTTGTGTCAGTTCGTTTCTGTGTTTGCGTGTGTTGTCCAGTGATGGCCACTAACTACTTCTACAGTAGTTCAACTATAACTACTTTGCAATGGAGTAGCTTAACTAGTAGTTCAACTACTTTTCAGGGGAGTAGTTAAAACTACTACTTTAACTACTAAAATGTATTTTAACTACATCTATAACTACTTCACGTTGTCCATCAACAGCAACCCCTTGTAGTGTTGTTGGACATCTAAATATGAATCCAAGCCATCGTGCCGAAAAAGCTTGCGGCAAAATCGGAAGTAGTTGGCGCCTGCAGTAACCTAACTACCGTAGTTAACTACTCGAAAAACAGTAGTCTGACTAGTAGTTGCCACTACATTTCTGCAAGTAGTTGATAACTACTTTTTAACTACAATCAGGTAGTTTAACTACATGCAGTTAACTACTGGCCATCACTGGTGTTGTCTTTGCCCTCTACCATGAATACTTAGGGTTCTTCATTTTCGGGTCTTATGATTTTACAAGTTCGGGAAGGGAAAATCGGGTGCTATTTACACGCGAGAATCCGGGAAGAAATTGGGTGCTGTGATCTCCGTTTCATATGTCACCGGGGGGTTTTCACGTGCAACGAAAGGCGTATGGAACAAGCCACTCCTGTGACACTGGACGAGAAACAATCTACAGGGTGTTACCCTATAAAAGTCTGCCCGTGCCGCCCTGCCGTATTCGCCAATTACTCAATGTAGGTGGCACACATTGTGCGATCTTTATATAAAGCTCATAAGGACATTTAATCTTGGTAAATTTCAAAGTGATTGAGTGCCGCAGCACGAAGTTATAACTCGAAACGTGCAATTCCCATAGTCAAAACAAACAAGATGGCGGCGTTGAGAAGAGCACTTGACATGCTGCTCCCCACATGACAACGTGTCACATATCCTGCCAGCCGGATGGAATTGCAGTTTTCATTTCGCTTTCGTGTAACTGTCGTATTTCGCTCAGAAGTAAGCAACGTGAGGAACGAAAAATGCCGACGCATACTCAGCAGACGACACCCCGACACCCAAAAGGGATGTCGTCTGCTAACTGAGAGGCGCCATCTTGGCTGTTTTGACTACGGGAACCTCACGTTTTGCGCTATAACTTTGTGTTACGGTGCTCAATCACTTCGATATTTACCATGATGGAATGTCCTTATGAGTTTTATACATAGGCAACACATCGTACCACCTGCATTGAGTAATTGGCGAGCACGGCATGCCGGCGCGGGTGGACTTTTATAGGGTAACACCCTATATATATCTGCTCGAAACTGGGCCAGTGGATGACCCCAGTATTCAAACACTTGCCCGAGCTCCACAAAAGCTCGTCTTTGACTCCTGCAAGGAGGGGATCATAAAAGGAGGACAAATAGGTTGTCACAAATAGCTCTCTTTGCTGATATTATGATTCACTTTTCCCGAGACGACAAGTTGAAGGACCGCAACGATTTCGGGTGGATACAGTGAACTCCTCTTAAACGCAACTCCAAGGGAATGGAAATATTGTTCCATTTGTCGGAAGTTTCATTTAAGCAAAGCACTCGGGTTTCATGAAATGAAACTGTATTTCGAGATAATCAACTTCCACTACTGTAGGTAGCGAGGAAAAAAAGAATTAACAGCTGTTCTCTTCGCATTTTTTTGGTTTGTTTACAAAATATGCCTGCATGCCTGAGGCTTGGAACAAATTTCATGCACATCTCAATCGTCTACAATTAGATTTATCTTTCTGTTCTGCCGGGCAAACTGCGCATGCTCTTCCCGCGCCCAAGTTTCCGACATTACCTGTCAGTACCATGTGGCATCATCGACATCACTCTTCAATGCACGACCTGGTATGACGACAGCGTCGACTTTGGCATAACAAATTTCGCGGTTTCTATTTTTGATTTGCTCTCACGATCATGTCCCCAAATTATCCGCAACATTGACGCAAGCGAAACCCCTTCATGTGGCTGTTTCTTGACAGACTTCATGAAAAGACATGTGGACGCGAGCTAAGCCTAACATTGTACGAGTCACTGATGCATTGGATTGCACTGGCTATGACTTCCGCCCGGGTTGCCAGACGTGAAAGGGAATCTTCCAGGTTCGGCGGCATCTCGGTATCCCCCCACTTTGTTTACCCGGAGTACATAAAACGGGTTGTTTCGATTATCCGAAGATTTTTATTGTTGCATATATAGGAAAGCAACCAAAGGTGACCCTATTGTTCTGTTTATCCGTAATTTGCGTTTAACCGAGTTTCGTTTAGTGGGAGTCCGCTGTGTCGGGTTTTAGCGGAATTCCCGAAAATTTGTTCGGGGGGGGGGGAACTATCGTGAAAACTCGGGTTTAACCCAAAAATGAAGAACCATACGAATACTGCGTACATCAGTGTGATGTTGCAACCGACAACACACTCTGCAGTCCTTTTCCCATGGAGCTCCTGAATGTGCTTGTTGACAGGACCGAGGCAATGTGAAGAAATATGATGGATGAGGGTAAGTTGGAAATGTGAAATTGTGTTTACCGTATTTATTCGATTCTAGGACGATACTTTTTTTTTTCAAAATTTCTGCGTACGAAACTACGGGTCCGGCTTAGATTTGAGGGCGTGGTCAGCGCAACTCCGTTGTTGTCCACCATCTCCACGTGCAGCGCATGCCGCCATCCATTATTGCGCTTCCAACGTGCAATGTGTTCGCGGCGGTATGGCTAGGGCTGCCACCTTTCGCAGTGAAAAATACCGGCTGAGGGAGAGGAGGTGGAATAGAGGGAAAGGAGGAAAGGCTCGCGGGAAAGGGAAAGTGGGTGAGGAACGTTCTAGCTGGCTTGACACAACCACCAACAGCTTTGCACAACCACTGCTCTTGTCCCCTTCGAACACAAGACATAATGAATAATAATGGTAATAATAATAACAACGAATAATCATAATAATGAATAACGAAGAAAACGACTGGTGACTGCGGAGTTAGGTCTGTGCTCCAGATTTATTCAAGCTGTAGTGGAATGTTGAAGAGAAAACCTCGTAAAAGCCTTTATGAAAGGTCTTGAGCAACAAATACCGCCAAAAGGCTGCCGGTATCACCTTCTTACCGGCAAAGCGCGCAAATATCCGGCCGTGCCGGTATAATACCGGCCTGGTGGCAACCCTAGGTATGGCGCCAGTCAAGCGATGAAACTACGCTGCGGCGTTCAAACGCAAAGTCATTCACGCTGCCCCAGCAAACATCGAATCTCCAGGCGCAGCGAGAATTTGTCTTTTTTTATAATTTTTTTTATATAAGAGTAATAAGGCCGGTGTTTTTTTATATCGTGATGCTTCAAGTATAAAAAATGCAGGGTCCAAGTGCGTGAGTGCGCCTTCAGTGCTGATAACTGCTCCAGTCGAGAAGTTTTTGCAAGATTCAAACAGGAGGGACGCGAGATAGGTCTCGCGGTTTTGATAAAGATAAAGCCGCTAGACATGCTGAGGGTGTGATTGGGAACCTTGCGGAAGAGGGCGTTGTCGGTTCAGGATATAAGGCAGGTCTGACAATAATAAATCCTTGTTTGTCAGTCTGTGCCTGTGTGTTGTGTTGTCTTTTGACCTGTTCCCCGGCACGGGCGTTTTATCGCTTTTGAAGAGAATTTGGTGTCGATGAAAACAACGTGCACCGCTGGAAGAAACGACGCGACACATTTTTCGATCGTGCTGCAACCAGGCAGGCCTTCACGGGAACACAAAAGGGCCGGCAACACAATTTTCAACGTATTGGATGGATCCCAAGACTGTGCGCTGCGGGAGGAGGAGAGCAACCAGGAGTCTAGTGATGATGACGATGACGATGAGTGACATGCCGAGTATCGATAATATAAATGTGTTTGTTTGCGTTTGTTCATAACTAGAGCCAGAAGATTTCGGGAAATATTTTTTTCTAAATTCGGGGGGTAAAAATCGGGTAAATAAACGTGTGCACTAAATTCGTGCAAATTCGGGTGAAAAAAAACTTCCAGTATGCTAAATTCGGGTTGCTCACACTAACTGTAGTGGTTTGGTATAAACGGTTATGTAACTGAATTTTTCTGCCAAACAAGTAAAGTAGTACGTTCCTGCAGACATCCCAGTGAGGGCAATTTGCCGGGTAAAAATCGGGTTTCACCCTAAAGAGGCAACCTTCAATTCGGGGCTGCAAATTCGGGTAAAACCCTAAAACTTCAGGCTCTATTCATAACTTTGTGCAGATAGGCTTGCATTTGAGGAATTTTTTTTTATTTTCCACTGTCGGATTTCCGGGGGTCAGCCTAGAATCGGGACCGGCCTAGATTTGAGTAAATACGGTAGTTCACTAACCGTTAATTTGGAACTGAGACACCAGTTTTATTGACATAGACTGGGAAAGCAAAACCAACCAACCAAAAGAAACCAACCATGGTGGAGCACAGGTTAATGAGCTTTCCAGTTCACACGTTGCTTCAATTATATAGTAAATGATGGCATTTCCAAAGCAAGCAAAGGAAATCACATACCAGGATCGGTGATGCTCAGACAGCACACCCTGTAGTACTTTCCGCAGGCTGTGCCCAGTTCAATGTTGTTGCCTGTGTAGTGATGCACACCAGTCTTGGCCAACATAGCGTAGTACTCAATCTCACTTTTCCTGCAGAGAAAAGCATGAATGGAGGTCAATCTCATACTTTACACATACAAGATTCATCCGAAAGTTTCCAAATTGGTGCACGGGAAGTACAGACTGGGTCAAAGAAAAACACCACATTCCATATTGTTGTTGAAAAATAGACATGGAACCGAGGGATGTACGCCATAACGTGCACAAATGAACAAAAAAATGTGCAGCATGATGGTTCAAACCAATAAAAACTTCACGTATTATGCTACGTATGCCGGCATAAGCTACGTGCCAAAAAACATAGATTTAATGGTTTTTAAAGTGCCGACACGAGCTAATCTATTTGTTTCATATCATAAACTAACCTCCCTCAAAGACTCACTATGAGAAACACAAATGCCGTCGGTGAACATCACGCGCTTACACGTATTTCAGAAATACACTGAGCAACACCACAGATTCTGACAAAGGTGTTGGAAGATTAAAAAAATGAAAATGGTCTGCGCAAGCAGAAATGGCATTTGAAGAAAGCAAGAAATTGCTTACACGGGACATGTTATGGATCCCATCTCAATGAGGCAAAGGCTTTAATAACACAACTGAAGCCTCTGTGTATTCTCTGAAGTGACTGAATGCATGGCACATCAGATTCTTGCTTCAAACTCATTACCACCCCAGTCCAGGAAAGGGATACCATCATTTCGGATGCATGATGCAATCAAAGAATGCTTGAAAGTTGGTGTGCAGTGCTTCAGTGCAGCAATATTGATGCCTGAAATTTGTATATGCGGTTTGTCTCACTGTACTACAACTCCGTGTCAAAGTAAACGCTTGACGACCCTATGTTACACTGCGTTCACTTTGATGCACCCTGCAATATTTATGGGGAACGAGTCTGGGGGAAGATGCAAGGAAACAAGACGTGATGATTCTCACCTCAGGGGCGGCGTGTTGTTTGCAATGATGACCAGCTTCGCCTTGCCCTGTCTGAGCGTCTTGATGGTCTGCTTGTGGCCTAAGACGTATTTCCCAGACTTCATGACGAGGGCCAGCCGAGAATTGATGCTCTCGCGAGCCTTTTTCTGTAAATGGAACGAGATGACTTAACATAGATGTTCATGTTGACGTTGTAACAGAGACAAGCAGTTTTGAGCGTGTTCGGGTCATTTTTCGAGCTATCACCTTGTGTTGTGTGTAAAATGCCGATCAAAGACATTTAAATTCAGTTTGTATGACAAAAAGCTGTCACATGTATCTACGAGGCATGTTCATTAGGCATAGCCGTACCTGTTTCTTCTGGGCAACCATTGTGTATTTACACGTCTCCTGCCGTTTCTGGAAGTCAAAATACACAATATAGGCACAACACGTGGAAACTAATATAAATTTTCACATGTGTACTGGTTACTTTTCGAAACTTTACGATTACAAGACACTCAACAGACGAAGCACTTACACCACGTTGCTAATGCAGGCAAAAAAGACCCGCTCAGTTACTCTCAAAACCAGGCAAAAGAAAATTATTTCAAATATCAAATTCCAGCTTTCGTATATATATGTATTGAAACACAAAATAGAAAATTGGCAATTATCCATTATTTTAATAATGGTTTTCGCATTTGTTGGTATAATTACTTCTCTCATTGAGACATTGAGGGCAACGAGGATAGCGTCGTCATGGCAGCTAGCTCATGTTTAGTGGTTACGGTTTCGAAGCTTTGTTGACTTTATAACTGCTGACCAGTTTCTCGTGCCATCTAGAAACAATCGTATGGTACCTGTTGCAAGCTAAGGCCCCAGCATGTTCATTTATCTCAGCAAAAAGGTATGCACAAGCATGCTGATATTGAAACACACTTCAGGTTCATAGGTGAATGACACCTGTTTAAACGCTAGCTCAGAAGAAAGCTTGCAGATCGTATCTTGATCCTCAAGGCGCATGGCGTTTAATATTTGTTTCTTTACAACTGTTCCGACAGATTGCCATTCCGAACAACACAAGGATACAGTGTCTAGGCTGGAATAAAGAACATGGATATATTGCTTGCGGAGGGGACAATGGCTTGCTCAAAGTACTCAAACTCGAAATCGGTAATGCATTGTAGTGTGTGCAAACAATTTTACAAACCTCAACATGTTTACGTCCTGTTTTCAGAGAAAGATGGAAAGCTGAAAGGGATTTCTGCCCCTAGCAATCTGTCCATGAATCAGACTCTTGAAGGGCACAGTGGTACGTTTTGCGTCTCTTGTACTGTGCAGCTGTTGATTTCAGTGTGTTCTGTGCGCGGCGAAGGTAATTTTTCTGTGACTACCAAGCTTGACAAACTCTTTTTAGGTGTTGTACAAGTTGTTACATGGAACACACACTTTCAGAAGCTAACTTCCAGCGATCAGAATGGTCTCATTATAGTGTGGATGCTTTACAAAGGTGAAATCAATGACACCAAAAAAGGAAAGCGTCTTAGCTAAACCTCTCGTCTTTGTTCAGGTTCTTGGTATGAGGAAATGATCAACAACAGGAACAAGTCCGTTGTCCGAGGAATGTCCTGGAATGCAGATGGACAGAAAATCTGCATTGTCTATGACGATGGTAAGTGTGATGAATAAACCATATGTGAATGTGGTAACATTGACGTGTGATGAAATAACCTGATCTTCACAGGTGCAGTTATTGTTGGCTCAGTCGATGGAAATCGCATTTGGGGAAAGGAGCTGAAAAATCTCCATCTCTCTCTCGTTGAGGTGAGTGACATTTCTGGACTGTCGGGCTTCTGTCGTGCTTTTTGTTTGCACGTGTTTACAATTGCAAGCACCAGCATGTAAGTGTCGTACTTGATGTATCATCAAAAATGTATTCGTACATTCCCAGTGGTCTCCAGATGGAAGACTTCTCTTGTTTGGGATGCAAAATGGAGAAGTTCACGTCTTTGAACAGGGTGGAAATCCAGTTGTAAGTCTATAAACTTGCAATACAACTTTATTTTACGATTATAAGATTTTAATTAATTTAAGATTAATTTAATTAATTTATAAGATTTTAAGATTATTGCGCCCCTAGTTCAGAATTTGCTCCGGGCGCTTACCATATTTGACATGTTTCGCTGCAGTCAAAGATTGCCTTACCTGTGCTGCAAAACTCAAACACTTCAAAGCTGGTTGGAATTCAGTGGTACAGCGGTTCGTCAATTGAAGGATGCGCCACGCTTGCCATTGGATATGACAGCGGCAAGATACAGCTCATGTCCAATGAGAGTGATGATTGTAAGTGTTGTCTTATACTCTGACAATGAAAATTAAAGGAGTACGGGAGACCATCCAAAATATTTTCAGTTTGAGACATCCGACGAAAGTATGTGTGTTAATTTGCTGAATAGCACAAAAGGTTTTGATGTATGCAGTTCCCCCCCCCCCCCCCCAAAGAAAAAAAAGATGTAACAAACACAGCCGCGCGTGTTCACTCTCGATTCGCCCTGCGGGGTGTAACGAGGAGGAGAAGTATGACACACACTTGACCAATGACGGTGCATTTTACTGGCGTTTTTAACAGTTTTACGGAAAGAAAACAGGGTGTTGAAAATGACTTCCGTGCTACTTTAAACTTTCTTTCTGCATTTGTTCTTTCCAGCCCCTCTGATACTGGACGCAGACATGACAGCTTCATGTTTGCAGTGGAACCATGACGGAACAATGCTGGCTGTGACAGGAAAACTCCTCACTGGTGATGCAGATAGAAAGAACGTTGTCAAGTTCTTTAACCCCCATGGTCAGGTAAACAGCAGTTGTGCAAGCCGCAATTTTCGTGCACACACCAGCTTTTGGTTTTTTGGTTTTAATGTTCCGTACAATATATATTTAGGGTCTGACTTTTTCGGGTTAAATGCGTTTACCAGATTCGGGAGGGGAACATCAGGTTCTATTTTTGAACCTGTAATTCAGGATGAGATCACGTGCTACTAATATCAGGTTTTAACGGGTGACTATTTTTTTTGCTTTCCGTCCAGCAGGCCGCCGGCAGTTCAGGTACATGTGTTAGTCAAACACATAGGTATATGCTGTGAGCATAGTGTTGCCACCAGGCCAGTATTATACCGATGCGACTGGTTATTTGCCGGTAGGAAGGTGATACCGGCAGCCTGTTGCCGGTATTTGTGGCTCAAGACCTTTCATAGGGGCTTTTACGGGGTTTTCCCTTCAACATTCCACTACAGCTTGAATAAATCTGGAGCACAGACCCAACTCCGCAGTCACTAGTCATTTTCTTAGTTATTCATTATTATGATTATTCATCGTTATTATCATTATCATTGTTACTCATTACATCTTGTGTTCGGAGGGGACAAGTGCAGTGGTTTTGCAAAGCTGTTGGTGGTTGTGTCAAGCCAGCTAGAACGTTCCTCACCCACTTTCCCTTTCCCACTAGCCTCTCCTCATTTCCCTCTATTCCACCTCCTCTCCCTCAGCCGGTATTTCTCACTTCGAAAGGTGGCAACCCTATGTGAGCACCATACGTTGTAACGTCAAATGTGAACAAATGTTCGTGTGTTGTGTTTATCAGCCTCGAAACAGTTACTTTTCTGTCGTGTTCATCAAATGTGCTTTGCACGCTTTATTGTTACACTCAAATAGTATTTACATCAAATATGCATACATATTGTTACTAAGTAGTGCATGTGATACTGGGTACAACCTGGTACGTTATTAAAATTTGGGGAAGAACCGGGTTTAACCCGAACTGGTCTTAAACTAAAGTCAGACCCTAAATATATATACTGCACCCAGAAAAACCTTCACAGTAGGACATTTTACTTCCATTTTACAGTATCTCTACACGCTCCGTGTTCCTGGAAAGGATATTACAGCTTGCGCTTGGGAAGGCAGTGGATTGCGAATCGCACTTGCTGTCGACTCTTTCATTTTCTTCGCTAACATCCGCCCAGATTACAGAGTAAGAAATCTATACTGTTGATGTAGCAAACTTTTCGACTGAACTCTCTGTAGTACGCACATATATAATAACTAAATGTTACAGCATTCAAATACAGACGAGCCCGTTTATAACGATATCGACGGGAACGCGAAATCTGACCGTTATATCAGAGTATCGTCGAAAACGAGCTTTCGAGAAATTGCCGCTCAGGTTCGCGTAAACGAAGTAGAATGCCGCTGAACATGCGCGTTTGTTGTGAGCGCAGAAGCATTTTATTATTATTATTATTTATTATTATTGATTGATCCATCAAGGGGCCTTTAGGCCATTACATGAGGGAGTGAGCGTGTATGTAACACACTGGCACTGTACATCAAACAACAAACATACACTGAAAAAAACGAGGAAAAAAAAACCAGCAGACACAAAAAGATTATAACAAGATGAAAAGCAAAGAATATATCTAGATTAGAGAGCAAGCATTTTATCTGGTTCTAGATTGACGCAGATGTGTGTCGAAAGCTTTTGATAACGTAACCGCCAATATCTCGCGTGAGGCGCCGCGCCTTTTGAGATCGACGACCTCGTCCGCTGCTCGTCATCCGATGCCGTAGTCATCACCGTTCTCACGACCGCGTGGTCCATCAGAATGCGTCTCCGCCATGAATAATCCGTCGACGCGTGTTTGGGTGGTGACACGCAACTGTCTGCCAATACACGTTTTCGAAGTCGCAGTTTTGCAGACGCAGACGCGGTTTTGCAGAAGTACAAAACCGTAGCTCTTTAGCGCTTTACCCGTCTTCGATTGGGCTGCATTTTTGTGAAGCTAGTGCAAATGGTGCGAGCTCCTGTGTTTGATTCAGCGGAGGTGCAGCCTTTGCAGTACACTCGACCATTCGAATAGAAAAAGTGCTGCGGGAGTGCAGCACGAGTTCATGAAAATGCTGCACCTTCTCTGATGTCCGTGCAACATTTCGTGTGCCGTGGGGCAGACGACATAAATTTTTTGTGTTAAATGGCGTTTTTTGGCCATGTTTTATCCGCGACCTACTAGATTATAACGACCATGTCATAGGCACCCCTTTCCCAGTGCCGCATTTGGAAGCTAACGGTGGCGCCACTCATCGGCCCGGTTATTTCTTTCCTCAATTTCTGCAATAACTTTGTACTTCAACTTACCTTAATATTTTTATACATGCGGTGAATATCATCCCACAGGAGGTGCTTCTTTCTAAAATTAATTATCATCATCATTCTATGCGTTTTCGTGGGAGCTGTTGGTGTCGTCTGCTATGGTAGTCATACATCCGCCTCTGCGCATTCAAAATTCAAATTTCCATCGTCCAATCATAATGTAGATCTCACGGGCCGATAAGTAGCACCCCTAGCGGATCGTGTGGACGGGCTTACTCATGGGGGTTGCAGATTATGACATGGTTGCTATAATCTAGTAAGTCAAGGTTTTATCATCGATCTGGAGTCCAAAAGCAGTCAGTTTTGTTAAGATGGGCCTGTTTTTACTCCTCGAGTCAAGGTATAGACAATAACCGCTCAGAACATTGTGATCCAGTGCTCAGGCTTACATTTTTGTATTCGATTGGGCTCAGTGTACCTTGCACTCCTTTGCACTGCCCCTCGCACTTTTTCACGAATCGAAGACAGCTTCTGTTATGTGGTCATATAACATATATTGAAACATGGAAACTCCTTTTTATGCTGTGTATAATTAATTCTGGCTAATTATTTGTCACATTTTCAGTGGTGCTACTTTTCAAACACAGTGGCATACGCTTTCAACAGAGATGATGGAAGTGAAAACGTAGTGGTCTTCTGGAATGTTGAAACTAATGAGGTAGTGAAAATATCTATGTTTTGTGCAGTTTTTGTGGCGAAATCAAATGAGGCACTTGCTGACCTATGTTTCGGCAGAATTTTTCACTCGGGGTTCCTGCGTATGCAGTATGGAAAATTGAAATTGCTTCGTTCTTGACAGAAACATGTGAAGCACATGAAACATCTTCAGAGGATGACAACAGCCGGAGAATTGTGCGTAATCTCAATGAAAGGAGAAAGTAATCAAGTGAGTGAGACAAGGGTGATTGTTAAAGAGTTCTTCACTTCTCTGGTATGGGTGCAGCTTCAAACCCCAATCATGTCACTTCCATATATACTACTGAGGTTTAGATTAAGCTCACTTTTTGCTTGTGGGAGTTTTGCTGTGGTACAAAAAAGTGCTTATTCCCTCGATTTTCAGGGTGCAAAAGGCTCCATAAGATACGAATGATACATAAAAAGATTATGATTGAATTCTATTAAAGGGACCATGAAGAGATCCTCAAAACATCCGAAAGCATACGTAATGCATTCCAGGATGCTAATACATTCACCATCTGGTGTATGAAGCAAGCTTTGGTTAGAATAACAGATATATTAACTTAAAATCATGGCCAAAAAAAAGGCGACTGCCGCAACCCAACGGTTGTCGGCACTGCGGACAAACTAGATGCGACGTCACACGCAGGTGACCTTCTCCGCAGGCGGGCTGGCTTGATGTAGCCTTGGTGTGAGCAAAAGATGCAGTGATGTCAGGCCGCTTCTAGGGGGGGAGGATTCTAGGGATCGCCCACAAAGTTTTCAGGCCCTTAGCGCTGAGTAGTTGGGGGGGGGGGGGGACTGCACAGTGTTTTTTTTTTTTTTCACACCATCAGCGCCCACGTTGAATGTGATATGGCGAAAGTCGGATATATTTCAGATAAAAGTCAGCCCCTTGAGAAAGAAAGTTTTTTTCTTTCTTTTTTTTTTTTTTTTCGGGGATCTGTTCATGGTCCCTGTAATACCTGATGGAATTAATAGGTAGTATATTTACTCGTATAGTTAACGCAGACCCAACTTGCAAGCGCAAACCTATGTATTTCTTTCCCTGCGCGTTTTTTAGCACAAACTTTAACGTCAAAGCTGGTGTGTGCCACGCAGCTGACAGTGTAGAGGCAAGAGTTGATTTGGCTCATGCAGTTGATGCATCGCATCTGTGGCAGTACATGTTGGGTGAAAAAAAATGCTTTAACTATGCGAGTAAAATTGATAAGTACCGCTTATTACTGCTTATTACGTGAGTACAATTGTTGTAGTTATGCCAGAGAAAGGAACATACACGATATCTGCGTCTTATCTTGCAGTTTGTAATCACCATTCACAACTCTGTTGGCACCCCTGTGGACACTTGCACCAGCGACATTGAGCCCCTGTTCCTGGCTGCAAATGAGACTCACGTATTTGCGGCGTCCCGTGACCACATTTTCGTCTGGCGTTTCCAGACGCCTAAATCCAGAACTATGTTGGAGGTTGCTTCCCAGCGTAACAAGGCTGGACAGGAGAGGTACTCGATGTATTTACATAAATGTATTTACATGTATTTACGGCTCCAATGTAATTTTTTTAAACTCTGCTCCATTTTTACTCTGTCTCCCTTCAATTTTGCGTGCCGTATTTACATAAATGTATTTACATGTATTTACGGCTCCAATGTAATTTTTTTAAACTCTGCTCCATTTTTACTCTGTCTCCCTTCTATTTTGCGTGCCATGCGGTTCCGCTGAACTTGTATATACTTTGCTCTTACAGGGTCTTGCATGTCAATGACACTCTGAGTAGTGGAGAGGGTGCATTTGACACTGACAGAGTATATGAAGTAAGATACTCCACTTTATGCTACATATCTACGTATAGTTTGTCGGAGGTTTAATGTTCAATCCAGTGCTTTACGAAATGACAGTTATTTGTGAGGATTTGCACACTGGCTGCTTTTATGATTACGCAAATGACCTGCTTTGTTGACTTGGCTTATCTCCATAATGTGGACTACACGGTAGCCAATAGGTTGATGTGTTGTCAATGACAACACATGTGTTGTCGTGACACTTGCGCTCGATGAAAGAACTGATCAAGTCTGAGCACGTAGGTCATTATTACGAAACATCTCCACACACTTTATATTTACTTGACCACTTACGATTACTGAGTCAGCTCGAGGAAGGTACATTTCCTTTTTGCTGTGAAGATGGTAATGTGTATAATGGAAATTAGTCCTCTACAATTATCAAGTAGTGACATACTGGGTGAAAAAATCTTTTACGAAGTCATTATTCTTAATCAGCGAAACTGCATTTTTACATGCAGCATAAGAGAAAGTATCAAGTAAGGCATTTTATCGTGCACTGAACAGAAGTGAAAACTATAAGCCCTATTAATTGCTTTCCGTATCAGATGAACATGGATCCTATTTGCTGCATCACAGCATCCGACAAGTGTTGTGTTGTTGTAAGTACGCTTCAGCATATCCAAACCTAGAACAGAAAGTTAGAAGGAAAGTGTCAGCATTTTTTTTTATGTTGCGCAAAGCTGCATAATAAGTGAAAACTTTCTATTCAGGGAAGGGAGTCCGGAACGTTCCAGCGTTACAGCATGCCACACATGTCGTTAATGCAAAAGCATACGGTATCTTGCCGCCCCAGCAAGATTGCACTCAATTGCAATTCTACGTGAGTCATTTTGGACGCTTTGCCCCTTAACTTGTTCTTGTTATGCGTAGACCCTGAAGTTTTCGGGTTTTATTTTTTTCCAAATTCGGGGGGGTGAAATTCGGGTCAGTCACTCGATGTCGAAAATTCATGCAAATTCGGGCGGAAAAATTACCATCAGACTGAATTTGGGGATAAATCGGGCTCTGTCGTCGAACAAACGTTCGTTGTACAGCCTATCCAGAGTATCAGACGTTGAGATCAACCGTGTATTTTGTGAAAAATTAGTATGTCATTGCCGTGAGGTGCCTAGCCTAGGTGCAGTTTTGCGGGTAGAAATCGGGTTTAACCCTAAACCGGTGAACCTCGATTTGGGGTGCAAACTTGGGGAAAAATCGGGTTTGACCCTAAAGCTTCAGGGTCTAGTTATGCGCCATAGGTACTGAGGTTAGCGAATGTGACAGTACTAATTTCGTCGTGCTCTTGTTTCAGACGCATGTCGATTATTGACGCGCTGGGAAACCTCTCTCTGTACGACTTCGAATCGAGCTCTGCCGCCGACAGAGAGATGCACGGTGAACAGCTGCACTTTGAGAGGAGAGACGTTTGGGATGTAAAATGGGCAAAAGTCAGTGCACTTCAGTTTGTTTCCTCATTTGGTAACAGGTCATGGGGTTGATTCGCACAACATAGCTCTTTCATGACTGCTTCAGTTGAATAAAGATGGCACATGTCTTGCAGTCAATGCTCGGTTTTTAAAACAATGAAGTTGCAACATGTGAATTAACCATGGGGTTATGGCAGTGATCTGAATGTCTGCTACCTCTCTTGCGTTCTAATGTGTCTTACGTCTCCCCGTGTTTTAGGATAATTCTGAGCTCTTTGCACTGATGGAGAAAACGAGAATGTATGTTTTCAGGAACACTGACCCTGAGGTAGGTGGGACACCAGCTCGGAGGTTGTTAAGAGGGATTAAAAAGTGTCACGCTTTTTCATCACCAATTTCATGATTGACACAGTTCAACGGCTTATTATATTTAGAGTCCGAAGTTTTCTGGAAATATTTTTTTCTAAATTCAGGGGGGGTAAAAACCGGGTTAATGAACGTGCACTCTAAATTCATGCGAATTTGGGTGGAAAAAACTTCCAGTATGCTAAATTCCTGGAGAAATTGGTCTGGTTTGGTACAAACGGTGGTGTAACGGCATTTGCTGCCAAACAAGTTAGTGTGCATTCGTACAGACGTTTCAGTGAGGGCAATTTGCCGGGTAAAATTCGGGTTTCACCCTAAAGAGGCAACCTTCAATTCAGGAAAGAATCAGGTTAAACCCTAAAACTTCAGGCTCTAATTATAGTGTTGGGACTAGTGCTTAGTATATTTGTCACAACAATCTGTACTGCGTCTCATACTAGGAGCCAATAATGTCAAGTGGCTACATATGCAGTTTCTCAAACCTTGAGGTAAAAGCTGTACTCCTTGATGATATCATGCAAGACCCCCAGAACCCAAGTCTCGAGCACATTTGCAACCTTGAAGTTAAGGTAAAGCGCTAAGTTAGTAAAACCCACATTGGTGAGGGTCTGCTATCATGCCTAACCGCTGGAACATTACACATTCTGTTTTTCTCAGACGCTTAGAGATTCGAGGGACCTGATTTCGAAGGTTGGGATTGAAGAAGCTATCCAGTTCATCGAAGATAATTCTCATCCCAGGTTATGGTAATGCTGCATTATTCTACTCACAACGAGTTATATATAATGACCTTCATACTAACCTGCTGCACTGTAATGCATTCTTCCAAAGGCAACTCTTAGCTGAAGCTGCTCTTCGAAAGTTGGACTTCGAGACGGCAGAAATTGCTTTTGTACGTTGCAAGGACTACCAGGGCATCCAGTTTGTAAAGTACATTGCAAATCTGCCTGTAAGTAAGAAAGTGCCCAAATAATCAGATTCGTTTGGATTTGAACTGAATTCCTGTGTCAGTTGAGGAACTCATCTTAAGCTTTCTAATTAGAATGAAGACATTAAGAAGGCCGAAGTGGCCGCTTACTTCAAGCAGTATGACGATGCAGAAAAAATTTATCTCGACATAGACAGGAGGTAGGTCATTAGTCCCATTCCAAAGGTAATTTATCATTAATGCTGCTGTTTTACTTTTTCTCATTTCTTTTTCTGTCAATGAAAAAATGGCTAGAAAGCAAGCGAGCTGGTGAAGATGATGCATAATCTAATCTAATCTAATAATCTGGTTTTTTAGATTATGCATCTTTTTCTGTGACGTACTGTCTTGAAAATGTGCATGGAGCATTTTCATTTGAACAGCGCAGCTTTTTCATGCACGTTGCACATATTTTGTTACGTTATCTCGTTTGTTTAATTTCTTTTGTTTTTAACATATTTGTATGCCCCCGGTAGATGGAAAATTAATCAGTGGATAGCATGTTTTTGTTGAAGCTTGCCAAGCAGCCAGTGGTAATTGCAGTTGCTGACTGACGTCCTTTTTGTTTTGTTCCTGGGTTCTACACCGTGCTGCACGTGCACAGTCCTGAAGACTGCTGTTCTATTTCCTAACATCTACAAATGGAAAAGAAGTCATTCTAGTCACACCTCATGGGACCCCTGGTACATGGGCCCCTGGTACTGTCCTAGTCATCTGTACGAAAGGAATACTATATGGTTTTGGGGATAGACACTTGCACTACAGGAGCACACAAAGCCAAAGAACATGGTGTGGAAAGCAAGAGACATGGGTTGTTTGTACATAAAAAAATTTAGAGACCTGGCTGTCTCATTGAGAAAACTGCTCGGTGACTGGTTCCGAGTGGTTCAGCTGCTCAAGACTGGAAGCAGTGGTGCTGATGACAGGCAGCTGGAGGAAGCATGGAACGCTATCGGGGATATCTACGCTGAACAGTACAAATGGTAAAATTTTAGAAATTTTTGATGTTGCAAGGCAAATTACTAATAACTATTTTAAAAAAAACAGGGAGCATGCTGTTACGTACTACAAGCAAGGTCACAACCATGCACGCCTAGCAGAAGCCTATTTTGCGTTGGAGGACTACGATCGACTGGAAAATCTAATGAACGGCATTCCTGAAGGCCAGCCACTGTTGGAAGTAATTACCATTTGCTTCGTGAATGCAGTAAAAACTGATTAGGCGAAAAACTAAATGCGCAGGTGTTAATATGGCCCATTCTCCTTTCGTTCCAGGCTATTGGTACTATGTTTGCATCAGTTGGCATGTGCAGTCAAGCTGTTGAAGCATACAAAAGGGTTAGTTCTACATACCCTGAGATATATTGGCATTCTGCCAGCAAGGAATGGTCTTACAGTGCAACAAAGTGAAAGCTGCCATCGACATATGCGTGACGTTGAACGAGTGGAACACCGCTATCGACCTTGCAAAGGCACACAACATACGTGAGATTGACAGCATCCTGGCAAAATATGCGCAGCATCTTCTGGAAGAGAACAAGATCCTGAGTGCTGTTGAACTGTACAGAAAGGCCAATAGTTTTCTAGATGCTGCACAGTTGATGTATAAGGTAAAAACATCTTATCTTGCCCACAACGTACTGTCGACAAGTTCTAACGATTCGTGTTTTCTACTAAGGTGGCAGCTGAAGAGTCTAAACACAATTATCCGCCACTTATGATGAAAAAGATATACGTCCTGGCAGCTACGCTCGTGGAACAACACCGTGTGCTCACAAAGAAACTGGCAAGGACAGGCAGCAGCAGAGCCACAAATGATGCAAGTACAAGCACTATGTGTATACCCTGATGTTTTAGGGTTAAACCCGATTTTTCCCCGAATTTGCACCCCGAATTGAAGGTTGCCTCTTTAGGGTTAAACCCGATTTCTACCTGCAAAACTGCACCGAGGCTAGGCACCTCAAGGCATCGACATACTAGTTTCTCACAAAATATGCGACTGCCCCTTACTTCTGGCACTCTGGATAAACGGTACAGTGAACGTTTATTCTACAACAATGCCCGATTTCTCCCCGAACTCAGTCTGATGGTAATTTTTTTGCCCGAAATTGCATGAATTTTCTACATCAATTTAATGACCCGATTTCTACCCCCCAAATTTGGAAAAATGTAAAACCCGAAAACTTCAGGGTCTAACTATGTGCATGAACATCACCTTAAATCTGTCCGCGCCACACACACTCGAGGGTGCCATGTACCCTATGCCGAGGAGTTTTGTGAATGCAATGTTTTCTTATATCTGCCGTCATGTCTTCACGTATTGTTTCTGCCTCGTCAACCTGTTTTCTACTGGACCGCAGAAGTTCGTGAAAGTATGCAGTAAGGGGCCTCACTTTGAATACACATAGCTTTGTGGATTCTCAGATGCCTGAAGAAGAACTGAGTTCTGTTGGCTTAGAATTGCTGACTCGAAATTGAAACTGTGGTACTATATGTTGAATTCTGCACGGTTGGAGTTCAATTATTCACTACCTTCTGTGATGCTTTGTGCCAAAACTAAAAAGCCAGCAAACGATAGCCTTCATATATTTAAAGGTATGACAGCGATGATGATGAGATGGGCTGCGGAATGCAGTGTGGGTATGGATAAGTACTGTGACATTAGCCATTAGTAGAGCCTGAAGTTTTCGGGAAATATTGTTTTCTAAATTTGGGGGGTAAAAATCGGGTAAATAAACGTGTGCACTAAATTCATGCGAATTCGGGTGAAAAAACTCCCCGTATGCTAAATTTGGGGATAAATCGGGCTCAGTTACTCAAACTAATTGTAGTGGTTTGGTACAGATGGTGATGTAACTGCATTTGCTCCCAAAAAAGCAAGTTAATGCATTCCAACAGACATCCCAGTGAGGGGAATTTGCCGGGTAAAAATCAAGTTTCACCCTAAAGGGGTGAACCTTCAATTCGGGGTGCTATTTCGGGGAAGAATCGGGTAAAACCTCAAAACTTCAGGCTCTAGCCATTAGCTGTTGCCGCATGCATGATAGTACTCAATGTGACCACTTAATACCCAGGAAGTATGTCACTCGTGAATGGCATTCAGTTGCTGATAACTCATTTGCATCATGAATGCATATGGCTTTGCACTATGAAGCAACTAGACATTCACTAGTATGTAGAAGTTATAGGAATGTGCTCATTATACTAATTGTAATGACTATAATTCAGGCTCTTGGGGTCAGTGGTAATAATTAAGGACTTCACCTTTTGACCACCTGGGGAACACGTTGCCCATGCTGTTTGGCATTCCCCTTCGTAATACAACATGCCTAAGAGACTTGTATACTGTGCCATTAAGTTGCAGGTATTCTCAGCTAGGTTTAACCTTAGAATTAGCCTTACAACCTTTTTTTTACAACATTTGTAACATTTTTTACATGCAAGAACTGGTTGTTTTTAGTAATAGTTTTCCCTGATTCATTTACACCTGCAGGCAAGCCTTGTGCTGAACGCTCTTCTGTCGGATGACACCAGTGATGTTAATATGGCCAGAACTCTGGACCAGCCTTGGCATGGTGCTGAAGCCTATCATTTCTTTATTCTTGCACAGAAACAACTATATGAAGGTGAATCATTATGTACTGAGACATGTTGTTTGCTGCTTTTGCTAATGAGCATGGAGATGCATTCTTGTCACATATGATATGCATGATTTTGTACTGTGGATAAAGTTTAGATCTTATTCATTTCTGCTGACTCCGTACAGGCTTTATGGATGCTGCTATGAAGACAGCATTGCATCTAAAAGACTACGAAGATGTTCTCGGCAATGCAGAAATTTACAGCCTCATAGGCGAGTTGGCAACGCAAATGCATGACAGATGAATCTTGTGCACTGTTGTATATCATCAACTGTGCCTTTTTATAATTGCTTCTGCCCATAGAAGGTGTACGTGCATTGTCTTCTACAACCTTGATTACTTCCACTTCTAGCACTGGCAAGCTGCACCAACCGAACATTTGGAATATGCTCTAAAGCTTTCATCAAGCTGGAATCCTGTGAGTCTCTCACTGCAGATCAACAAAAGGAGCTTGAAGAACTTGCAGTTGAAATATTCATGAAGTGAGTTCACACCTTTTATATGCTAACCTTAATCTTGGAAGCTGTTCGGGTGCTCAAATTTTTTGCTTTGAGTGCAGGCATCAGCCAAAGGACTCGAGAAGTAGTCAGACGGAATGTCCAAACTGTGAATCAGCTGTTCCAGATTAGTAAGTTACTTTTTTGTGTTCTGCTACGTAGCTGTGCTCTAATAAAATATAGTACATAGGGCACCACTATTGCAACTGCTCAGGGTAAATTAGGGCCCGACAGAGAGGGGTTGATTAAGTGATGAAAACAAAATGCAGGTCGGTATGGTGCAGTGAACTACTGTTTTGTTCCACTCTATGTGAAGCACTGCCCCGGCATTAATGGATCGTGTCGTCATCCGTTCAACAACGTCAACATTCTCATCATCGCTTGATGGCATCATCTTCCAATACGTCGTCGTCTTGTGTTCTGTCCGGCACTGAAGAGCTTCCAGTTATCTTAAAGCTTCTCATAATAATACTGGGAGATACTATAGTATTGTATACTATACTATATACAGGGTGTTCAAAATTAAGCTTTCACGAGCGCTACGGAAACCGGATGGTAACTTTACGCTATTTGTGTAAGAAACAGGTGCTGCTAATTATGTAGCACCCGTTTCGTACTCAAGGAACAGA
Organism: Ornithodoros turicata; assembly: GCF_037126465.1. Classification (NCBI taxonomy): domain Eukaryota; kingdom Metazoa; phylum Arthropoda; class Arachnida; order Ixodida; family Argasidae; genus Ornithodoros; species Ornithodoros turicata. Next base: position 6,020,838 of record NC_088205.1, read on the forward strand.
AAAAGTAGCACCAGTTTTCTTTTGTTCGCCTATTTATAAAGTGCTAGTGAGAGCTTAATTTTGGACACCCTGTATACTATACAGGGTGTCTCTTGTAACTTGTCAATAAATTTTATTTAAAGAGAGCAATAAAAAGAAAAAAGGACCGCTACTTTCCTGCTACTTGAGTTACAAAACAGGTGATACTTTTGATGTAGCACCTGTTTGTAACTCAAGTAGCAGAAAAGTAGCTATCGTTTTTCTTTTATTGCTCTCTTCCAATAAAATTTATTGACACGATACGTGAGACACCCTGTATATATTGTATACTATAGTATAATAGTAACACTCGCAAACTGTCTTGTGGCGACCACCTCGTTCCTCCAGCTGTCCTCCCGGTGTGCAGACTTCGAGCATTCTCTCTGGAGAGTTTTTATCGACAGAGACATCCAGCGGTTTCACCACTGTACACTGAAGTCAGTCCTGCCGATACCACTGCAAATTATAAAGTATAAAAATAAATTAAATACAAAAATAAAATACATAAATAAAGTAAAAATTTCCTAGAGCAGTCATCCCACCTCTAAGAACCAGCATGAGTAAGCATGTTGGAAAACAGCGCATTGGGTGCCATGTAATATAAGAGCTTTTTGTACGTGTCTGTCCTGCGTGCAACTATCCGACACATCTCCAGATCATCAAGTATTCAATCTCCTCACCATAGTGTTCAATGGGTTCATTCTTTTGCTTCAGCCTTTTGCTCGCACTTGTATCCATGTTTGTGACAACGGTCCAAAACTCAAAAAAAAAAGTCCAAAAAAAAAGTCCAAAACTGTAGCTTTACTAAGCTAGGCAGAGCTAAGATTATGTCCGTAACTTGCAATAATGCAATTCATATTTGCAGATATGAAAGAAACGTGTATATTTTCATCACTTACTGATTATGAGAAATACAGGGTGGGCGTCCTAAAAGATCAGCCACATTTTCGTGCATTATGAATAGGGCCTGACTTTTTAGGGTTAAACCCGTATCCGCCCGATATTTACCCCCCCCAAACGAAATCTGTAAAATTCGGGTTTAACCCGAATCTACCCGAAAACATCCGGGTCGCGTGGCACACTCGTAAGCGTGCATTAAAATAAAGTTTGGTAACATTGCTAAACATTAGTTCCATGTTAAGACAAATTTTTATTAAACAAAAAAAAATCACCCGAATACACCCGAATTCCTGACGACAGAATATGCCGTAAACGGGATTTAACCCGAATACACCCGAATTTTCGAACGAAAAATATCACCCGATATTTACCCCCCGAATTTGGCCAAAAATAAAACCCGAAAAAGTCAGGCCCTAGTTATACGTGATACTTCCTTGGCCGATACCTCGTTGACGCACAGACTTCCGCTGCCTCAGAGTAAATAATTTCTGCCAGAGAAACCTACGAAAAAAATTGTGGTCACCAAGCACCGTGTAACAAAATAAATACGACCACGGAAACTTTCGTCTCGATCCATCGGTATAGCGTATAGGAAATGCAAGAAGACCAAAGTTTGTGTGGTCGTATTAATTTTTTTACGCAGTGCATGGCAACCACGATTTTTTCGTACGTTTCTCTGGCACAAATTATTTACTGTGTGGTAACGGAAGCCTGTCTCTCAAGTAGACGTAGCGTCATGTGCGAAAATGTGACTGACCTTTTATAGCACCCACCCTGTAGTTTACATCACCCCAGCAGGTACGATGACACTTAATGGCATCGCTTGAAATCTTTTCAGCACTAGTGCCTGTTCAAGCTGTGGGAACAAGTTCTCAATCTGTGTCGCATCCGGTAGGCCTATCCTCGATACAACGCAGCATTGGACGTGCGGCTTCTGCAAGCATAGTGCCTATGATCAGGACATGATGACTCGGCAGACTTGCCCTTTGTGCCACACAGCAAAACCTAAGGTAGAGTGACGGATAGTGCAAGTTAGGATGCCGTTACTGGTGCACATCATGTTGTTCCTCAACACAGGGAACCAAAGTGCTGTGTGTAGTTCTACGTGCTCGTTTCTCCTTAAGTACAAAAAGCATGGTGCTTCATAGTTTTACTTAAAAAGCTAGCTTTTGGAATGCTAAAAAACTTTGTAGTAGCCACCTTTGCTGTTGTATATCCCTTGAAACTCTCTCGATCATCAAAAGGGTCTATGTAATGATGTATTTCTAAAAAAACAGCCATTCACGCTTTCCACACTTATCAGTATGTGTTACTGAGAAGGCAACAATGAGGAACTGTGCATATTGAAGAACCCCAGGAAAGGAATGTGTGTAGAGGCATCATTATGTGTATGGTATAGTGGATACCAGCAGTAATGATTTTAGCAGGATTTAGTAAAACTAATATTCTGCAGTTTAGAGCATTTGTAATCAACCTCACAGGGTAATAGGAAAATGTCTATCAGTCGAACCCGCATACATCGAACTCGAAAGGGGATGGCGAAATAGTTTGATACGTCGATAATTCGATATGTATCAGATGTATGTATACAGTGAACCCTCGTTATTATGACCACGGTCGTTCCCGAAATTTTTGGTCATAATGAGGAATTGTCATATTAACGGGAGGGATTTGCGGAGGTTTCACTGCATTGTTCCCCAGGAGTATGGTCGTAAAGCGTGTATGTCAGATTATCGGGGGTCATATTAATGAGTGTTCATTGACTGAAACACGCGCGCACAACATCGCTCGTGAGCGAGCATTAGTTCTTCATCCCGATTCCATTAAACCGTTGTTGTTACAGATCCCTTCTTCATTTTTGCACTCGGGAGTTTTAAGGCACTGAAGTTCGATAAAGCCGCACTTCTGCGCTATACTTTTCGAGGGGATATTTTGATTCTTCAGTATAGGCAACAATTTGAAGCGTATGGGTTCAAAGTACGCGTTCGACTGTATCTGCTAGATGCGCGTGGACGCGTTAAGTGAAGATGTGATAGGCTGGCATAACCCATGCAGGCTGGCAGGCTACCACAGTGTATGTTCGCACACACGAGAGAGGTGAAACAGCAGAGAAGCCGCAACCGCTGTGGTACTCTGGCCATTGTTCAACCGTAATCTGAGCCATCCAAAACATTCCCGATTACTCCCTTTATATGACAACCTTGTGGTATTCTTCTCACAAAGTGGCACAGCTGCTATGCAGTCTTCACGATCTTATACAGGTACAATGTGAATTCCCGATAGCGTGCAAAGTTGTGGCAAGGAAGATTCTTTCATGCCTTCTCGTATGGAGTATTCATTGGCGACTTTGGGTTAATCCGCAAAGTTGGCTCACTTGAAAATACAATTGATGCATCATTTGCTTGCATGGCTGTTATACTTGGTGTTGCGACAGTGAAAGAAATATGTATGTTGCATGGAGTGTGGGAAAGAAACTGCAAAAGGGGAATGTATCACCCGCTACATCATCATAGATGTGATACTAGTTCTGTCTGGTTTGCAGTGTAGTTGCTTGTTATGGAGTGCAAGCCACGTAGCCCACAGGGTGAAAGGTGGTTAAGGTTGCGGAAGGTGTACTATCGTGATCTCATGTGCAGTTTTATATTATATTATGTTGTTCCGTTGATCTCCACACTCTTATGTACTGAAGTTCTTTGCAATTGAATTAAGTGCAATTTTATACCACTATATAGCTTATAGCTTTTGTGTTCTGTACGTGTCTGCGAATGTACCTATGAAATCAAGTAGGTCTTTCTGGTAGGCGCTTTTCTGCTTCGTTCTTAGTCGCAAGATCAGTATTTTTCATGTTTTTTTGCCACAAATATCTATGTAGCACTGTATATTTCTGCTCATTGTCACAGGCTAAACGGTTGCGGAAGAAAAATACAAAACAAAGTACTCATTTGTCATATCCTGGCAGGGTTCTGGCTCATTACAATTTCTTTTGTTTTTTTAGAACATGGGTGATTGGTGATGGAGTTTGTACGTAGCTGCAATAAAGATACGATGCTTAAGATTACAGTCATGCTGGTACACACTCGAACAACATAGTGTTTCTTTTCTACTGCTCCAACATGTTTAGAGCGATTGCGAACTATTTCTTCCGCTTTTGGATCACATTGAGCATGGATCACGTTCATGGTACGAGGATGTCTCCCCAAAATATGCTAAGCAAAGTCCCGTGCAGATGCAGGAATTATTGCACGCCGGAAATACGTCATTGTGAGAGAGGCGACTTCACTCTCTCCTTCAGTCCCCATGAACGTGATGTGTATTGATGCCCGTGCCTCTTCAGAAAAGGATGTGAGGCGTACCTGTTCCCATGGTAACAGTCTGCTTCTACCAAGTAAAAATTCCAGGTTTTTACATCGCGCACTGTCTATCGAACTTTGGAAAACATTTTTTTGAAGTGGTATTACAAAAGCAACGTGCTTCGGAGACAAGTATGGCTTTATATTTTACGTGGAATACAATATACTAGTACGAAACAGAGCTTAATGTGCTCTTTGTAGTATACATATTGTATTTAACTTATTTAGGTATGCATGTATCTGTGTAATTGTATTGTTGATTAATTTAAATTAGGGGTGCGCGAATACATATTCGAGCTCGAGAATTCGAATCGAATATCCAGTATTCGTTTTCCCGGATATTCGACTCTTCCCCCAATATGAAAGACACCACACAGGAAATGGGCTTCACCTGATGCTGCCCTGCTTGAGGTGAAGCCTGCTTTACGAAATTGCCAGTGCTGTGACAGTACCAACACAGGTGGACCGTTGTTGCAAGGGCGGATCCACACCCTCGGTTAGGGGTGGGGTGGGGGGTTTCTCTGTCGGTGCGCGTATTGGGGAGGAGAGATAGGGAAATGTATAAACAGACGTTTTTACGGGGGGCGATTGCCCCCTCCCCCCACCCTTTGGATCCACCACCGAGTTGTTTAGCGTAAGATAACGTTAGCACAAGTTAATTGTGTACACTTTGCCTGAGGAAGGGAATGTCCCTCCCACATGCGCTTAAGCGGTGCTGGCGGGGAATTTTGATTTGATGTCTGGGAGGCTGCCTTTAAAAAGTTAAGACTTTTAAATAATGCCTGCAGCGCAGGAACAAAAAGGGTGCCTTAAAGACATCCCTTACGTTCAAAATTTCAGCAACACAACTTGCCCAGGCAAGACATATGCACTCTAGCAAAGAATTTAAAGGACAGTCATGGCAAAGCTGAGGCATGATGCCAATTTGTTTGTTTCACAAGTGACCTGTGGATGTTCAGAAACAATTACAGCCTCATCTGTGTAACATGCTGCTGCCCGATATCAAATTTTGAAATCAAGATAATTACCCCAGTAAGTGTAGACTCATGTGAAAAGCATGAAACACTATCATGTAAAATTAAAGAGTAGGGGGGGGGGGGGTGCAGAAGAATTACATCTGTCTCTTGTGACAGTTAATGCCAGAAAAATAACACTAAAGCCATGGGCTACAAACTGCAAACTTTTAGTGCAAAAGGCACACGTTGTAAAATTTGCACAAATATTCAATATTCGATTTGGCATTCTGCATTCCCCCCCCCCCCCCCCATTCGATTCGATATTCGATTCGACTTCAGATATTTGGAGTCACACGCCCCTAATTTAAACATGCGCAGTTGGATGTGGTTTCAAGCACTTAGACCGCTAGCACCATTCTGGGACATTTTTTTGAAGCATTTATAGGAAACTACTACATTAAAATTTATACGAAATAATGAAGCAGAAGCAGGCACACAGTTGAACACCATGGCACCTGCTTTATGCTTTGGTTTTGCTTAAATCAGCAGCAGTATGTTCTTAACACATAGTGATGAGGAGGAACGTGTGTATGGGAGGTTCCAGTTCCCAAGGTGTGCTTCGAGTCAGTGTATGCGATCTGTACACACCTGCATTGTGTCGTACGGAGACACAATGAATGAAGCAACGGTCAGCCTTCCAGCTTTCCTTTTTATTGTTTTGTGTGTGTTATGCAAAGACAATATACATTACTTACATTTGACAAGGTATGGGAGGTTCAAAAAGAGCAATGCAAAGGCGAAGCGACTCTTTGAAAAAAGTAAAAACAAACTGTCGAAAGCAAGGAAGCTCTTTTTGATTATGCTGCACTGCTTTGCATGAGAAGCAACATTTGCACACCATGCTAGAGTAATTTGAATGCTGCTGCTGAGTTGCACAGTTGATCAATGGTAGCGAAACCCATGTCTCAAGTTTTTTTTGTTTTTTTTTCGTTCAGGCTATTCCTTCAGTACTTTATATCTTCCTGCATTTCATGGCACGTGATTGCAAAAACATAAGTATATTGTAATAACACGTTCGATCAGGTAGACTTGTCACTTCCCAGTATTCATGCTCTGAGTTAGTTTCAGTCTTGCGATGGAATAATTAATACCGTGTTTGTTAAAAATTGCAATTTAAAGTTCAATCCTAATGCCAAAATATGTGGCCTTGAAATATGGATTTGAAGCATCCCTGTGCACCATAGAACTATTGAGAAATGAGATACTGAGCAGAGAACTAGGATGTAATACAAAAGGCACTGCATTTCTGTTGCATTTTTTTCGTATTTAGATCCTTCTTGTAATGGGAAGGGGGAAGAACGCAATATCTGTTGCTTCAGATGTCACCACCTCTGCACTTTAAAATGGCAAAGGGCACAAAAGCATTAACGAAACCACGAGAAGTACAGTGCCATTGCGCGTTCATATTTTTTTTTTCCCCTGAGACTGACTTAGAGTTTAGTATCTCTTCTGCACCATATTTTCTGTTAGTGCTTTTCCAATATTCGTGACCTTAAGACCAGGACGTGGCCAAAATTCATCGTTGCACGAATATGGCAACAGGAGTAGTTTATGTCGCAGTGTTGCTAACACATTCCTTCACTTCCTTTTTGCCACTCAAGAGCCCACCTGTAAATTACAGCCATTGAAAATGAATATGATGTGCATATATCACAATCTCCCAGGAGGCCCTCCACAGAGAAAACCTCGCCCGAAAGGCTCTTCATGAACAACGTCGCAGTAAAATAAACTATGAATCTTGCTTGTTCCTTCCAACAGTGCAGTAACTATCATAGTACAAAAGTCACAACCTTGAACGGGTGGGCCATTGAGTGATTCTACCTTCTGCAGGAAGCATCTCGCACAAATACGTTAGTAAAACAGAACAAGAACATGAGCCCCACATGGGCGTTTCAACAGTGTCGGCATTTAACGGGTCAGAGCAAACGTTTTTTTCTGGCATCTACGTCGTACTTTAAATTGGTGAAATAGGTTATCTGAGAGTCATCCGTAAGGTTGATTTGAACGCTGCTTTAAACAATGATATAGCAATGTTCTCTGCTCTGTGCTATGTCACGTGCTTCCCTGGACAAAAACTTGCCCAATAAGCGGATCAGTGAAAGGTGTAAATTTGTTGCGGGTTGCGAGCAGCAGCAGCAGGGTGTCAGAGTTTACTAGGGAACTTTCTTCTTAGCAAAAATGTAGTCCATAACGGCTTCTTTTCCTGATAATGGTTGTTGATTTCTGTCAGATTTCGTTGCAGGATATACTATTCATCAACTCTATTTAAAATTGTGTAGTGCTGCTGCTAACTTGCCACTCTCATGTTCTGTCCTAATTTTGCCTTTCAATGCTATGACATTCAGCCAAAATCAGTTACAGCCAATCAAAACTGCACTTTGCAAGCCATATTCTGTGAAACTGCAGCATTAATGGAATTTAGTAGTGGCCATTGCCCACCTTCTACAAAGGCTGGTAAGACCCTGTATTTGAAACGACTAGGCAATTCTACACTTTGTGTCCCATGCTGCCTATCGTTGGCCAGAAAAGCCTTGTAGCGCGTGTCCCTAGTACTCCATGTGAAACAACCCAGCCCACAGATGCCTCAAAACTTTGTAACCCTGTCCAGATTACCTACTCTGCCAATTTAAACCAGAAACGTGCCAAGAAACAAAGATGCCCTGCAATGCCTCCTTAGATAGCCATGATGCATGCAGCGTGAATTGTTTCGCAATAATAACACTGTTATCCCTACGTCACGGCAACCTTTCAGATTAATTCATGCACTTTAAGGGAGGAGTATAATAGAAACAAACATTATCTTATGTAACAGTGATAGAGCTGAATATCTGCCTTCACAAAGGTCGTTCAGGAACAGGCACAAACCGCCTTTCTTGCTACTATGCCTGTGGTATTGAGAAAGTGTGCATGTAGTACGCAAATAGCTAAATACATTGTTGGTCTATGTGCAAGTTGGGAGAGGAAGCCTGCATTTTTTCCCATTTTGCTGAATAAATGGAGCTGAGTGAGCTTCATGCTGGCGGTCCTGTTATTGTCTACGCAGAAATTTGAGTCAAATTTCACTTTCTACAGAAAAAAATAAAATAATACTTAGGTCAGTACATTCAATGTGTAACAAATGAGCTGTTAGGTAATCTTAAGCAATTGTTCTGGGTAATGGGTACTATGAGTTTTAAATATGCTAGAAAAGAAATTAATCTGAGCAAAGTTTGAGGATTTTGTCATCTACTGTGAAGACCTTAATGTGTACTGCTCGCGACACGGTTGTCCAAAATCGCCTGTCAGTAGTTTTGCAGCTCATATTTCCTTGTTCGTCATCGAAAATGTTGTTTCAATATTGTATTTAAAGGTGGGCCATATGCAGCGCGTGTTTCTTATTCGAAATAAATGATCTTGCAACACCTCGAGATTTGAGATGGGATAAACCACGGGGAGCTGATTTCAGACAACTGTGTCGCAATCAATTACTTAATCAGTCAACTAATTAATGGCAAAAGAACAAATGATGTGAATTTTAATTGTATCCTGAGCTCAGAGGTCCCTCATCTGTTAGTTTGTTTTCATGCACCCACAATAGAGTTTCCACATATGTTTCCACATATCCTCCCGTTGACATGTGGACATGCATTTGATTATGATTGATTGATTTTCTTTTGTATTCACTGCTCCATGTCGTTACACCCAAGACAGTGTTAGAAATTCAGAATGCAGCATTCCAAATAATTTTTTTTATATATTAATTTTCTTTTTTCCTCTAATATATCTGGAAGGTGCATCTCAAGTTTGGTGTCCGAGCAGTACACCCTGTTGTGTGCTGTAGCATTCTGTAGGCTTTTCGTTCTTTCAGGGATATAGGACTGGTGGAATAAAAGATGGACAACCTATGCAGTGATATGGGATGGTGTCTTTTTTTTTTCCCCTCTAGTGCGCGACGAACGAAAATAGTTTAAGCATCACTGAGTACAGCTACAAAGATGCTCACAAAGCACATGGTGTGCAAGTATCGACAGGGGAGTTCACATGCAGGACGTCGCATTGCCTTCTCTTGCAAACATGTGCTATGAAGTCTTATCTGAATCTAGAAGAATTTCAAAAGGCATGAGAGAAAAGTTTTTTTTTTTTTTTTCGAAAGGAACTGCCCCAGGTACAGCGTGGCTAGATGTGGTGTGATGGGTCTTCACTTCTGCAATTCTTTCGAGTCGATTTGATGGGAGTATTCGCTTTACACTTCATCTCGATACTATTTGTGGTAGTAATGGTAGGAATCGTAGATTTAAGATTAGTAGTAACAGCAACAGCAGCAGCAAGATTGAAAAAAAAGGACATCTCGTTTGTTGGGTGGCACTCAGGTGGGTAATTTGTCATTTCTTTTGTTTCCACGGTGCAGCTGCATTAGTATGTCAAAGAGAAAAGTGATCTAGAGATATCTGTCCTACACAGGCAGTATAGGATTATATCTATTAAGAAAAATTGTTGTAGAGCTTTGGCGGATTCCTTCGCAGGAACAAAAAAGTAGGACCTCGTGAGGTGAATACTGTGCATGTCATGAGGGGGAAAGCAATGAAAAAAAGAATAATAATAATAATGGACGTAGCTATAGCAAACTGAACGAGCATCAACATCATCCTTCACAGTACTGCAACCAACATTATCAAAATGAGCCACGAAAGACCAAAGTTTCCACCGACGTGAAAACAAAGCAGAATCTTCTCAAGATGTGATGATGATGTCTTTTTCATACATGACTGTGGATAATGGTAAAAGTCTCTCATGAGATGGGACCAGAGCTTAAAAACGGCGTGATAAACAGACGTATGCACAGAGCATAACAGGCACTTTCTCTCCAGAAAGAGAGAAATTCAAAAAGAAAGTCCGAACCAGTGACCGAAGAGAACTCAGTGTAAATGACCTCACTGATGAATAAACAGTATCTTTTTTTTTTTCCTTTTTTTTTTTTTTTCTGAGCATCTTTCTCCTCAAGCACATCATATGCTTTCCTGCAAGGAACGCTCCTTGAATGAAAAAACCACCACTGGTCGTTTGTGGTATGTGGAGAGCTACGAGGGGGAAAGTACGGGAAGATGCTCCTCCTTTTTTCCCCGGTTGGTGGGCGAGGGTAGCACCTTAATGCAGTCGGCACTCGGTCCCGTTGGCGATGATGAATGTCCTTCGAGGCCCTTTTCAACCGAAGCTGTCGACAGAGACGAGAGAGTTTCCCTGGGATCCCGTTGCGACGTTCACCAGCGAGGACGGGTGGAAGAGCTTGTACCACCCGATCACGATGTTGGTCAAGTCCAAGTCGTCCAACATCACTTGTGCCACGCCCATGAACACCTTCTTCTCCATTCGGCCATAATCACCCCAGACCGTTACCTGTGAAGAAGACATTGTTTACGTCTAGAGTCACTATAACCTCTATTTACGTCCTAGCTGAGACGGACGTCTTCAGCGTACCTGAAGGACACATCCCCTGTAATCCTCATTGAATATCAGCTGCTGCTGGTATAGAGGATCTAGTGTTCTTCGTGCTGTAGCTGTTTTTGCTTTGGCTATACACTTCCTGCCGTTGACGAGATATACTTTTACATATGGAGCTGGAACACGAAAGTTTACGATCAAACTCTCTCTCGTATGCACACACATTGAGACATCGAACACTTCGCTCACAATGCGTTTCACAAACAGCGGATACTCCCGATAAGGTAAAATTCGTTGATTGTAAGCAATGCTACAGGCTGAATTTTCTTAGTGTACTTTCATGTTCCGTGCACGTTGTATTGTTCACCAAATCACATCAACATCAAAAATCCATCGACGCCTGTGAACATCACGGCGCGTCCCCATTCAACTTCAGCATCATAGTTTCATAACCCATGATTGGACATCAACTTCGACATCACGTCATAGGCCAATCGCTCAACATTACAACACCCTTAGCAACATCAACCTCGAACCAGGTCACATCGCAGACCATCACTCAACGTGACAACATTCTCTGTGATGTGCCCGTTGAATGATGGTCGTAACGGCAGTCATGCGTGAATTTGCCGACCTATGGTTCCCACAGGTGAATTGAGAGATGGGCGCAACTGTGTCCAGTAGCTTACAAAATCTGATACCTGGCAGCAGCTTGGCAGCGGGTTTGGGTTGCAGGCCGCGAGCACGGATGACTTCGACCTCGAGGCGGCCCTTGCGGTCGCAGAGGCTCATCTGGACGTCGCCCAAGCTGGGAGAGGCCAGGGCCTGCCGTCCCACGAGTTGGCCCGGCCCCAGCCCCTCCACAAAGTTAGAGAACTCTCCTTCGGGGGCTAGCCTCAGTGAAGGCACCCACCTGCATGCACAACATCGCACTCGTCTTATCCATCTGTTTATCTTCTGTTTACTGGCATTTCGTCCTCATGAGTAGAGTTAATGAAAGACTATGAAAAAAACGTCTAAATACTTCCCCTTTCTCTGTTTTTTTTTTTTTTCGCACCAGGGACGGCAATGCCAATTCATACCAGAAAAAAAAAACTCATCTTATGCCTACCAGCAGAATACCTTGCGGATTCGGATAAATTATGAATAACCATTTCGGCATGCGGGTCGGTTGCGGGTATCAACATATCAGATCGGTAGCAGATCGAATGCGCGTGAAAGTACCCAACCAGTATTCAAAGTGCCCAACCAGGCATTCGCTTTGGTTGGGTTTGGTCCTGCAACCTTTGTATTCACTTTCTATGTATTCTGTCATTTTCTTTTGAGAACGACACGGATCGGACGCGGCTGAAGAGTCCTACTTTTTGCGGATCACATGCCGATATGAGAGAGAGAGTGAGCCAGCACATCAGAAGCGAATTTTATGTGTGTGCGGATCGGGTGCGGATCGGATGCGGATGGCAAGAAGCGCATACGCGCAGGGCTTTACCAGTATACCATGATATGCTCCTGTGAAGCTTTCTTCTTTGCATCAGATATCCTTCTGAGGGGAAGCGACCTTTACAGGGGGCGCACACGGACGGTACGACTGTAAACATATAGAACTGCAAGGTCTTTAATAGAAAGAGACGTAATTATCGTATTCGATAAACGGAATTTTCTTTTTTCTTTTTTTCGGCGTGGTGGTGGTGATGGTGATAGGGCTTGCCGTTGTCGGCCTCACGTATGTGGGCAACGTCACGACTCACGCCGTGGGGGAATGTGCGTCCTGGGCCGACTTCTAAGGGAACTGTGCCGACATATGTCTGAAAGCGTCTGAGGAAAACCCAGGAAAAACCCCAGACAGCACAGCCGGCACCGGGATTCGAACCCGGGTACCTTTTCGGCGTCACATCAATTTGTGCCACGCGCTTTACCAATGGAACTTCGATGAACGGACGTATTTCAGTGGTTCATTGCTGGCGTTAGGCATTCTATACCACCCGAGCGAAAAATGTAGCTGAGGAAAACGAAGATGGCGTCTTTATAACCCATCTAGTTTGTAGGTTGGGTTTTGCCGTGGAACAGTGATTGTTAATCCGGCACACTACATTGAAAAATTCGGCTTTGTGCTGTTTCTATCCAGTTCCAAAGAGACTTGTATTTGTTAACGAGAATTGTCCGAGGCAGACCACAATTAGGGAGACACAAACACCTAAGCCTCAAACGCCCAGAAATTAACGAAATTACGAATTAACGAAAACTCCTGAATTGTTTGAACTGCATTTCTTGTTCGACTTCATCATCTGCCCTGCTCATTTAGAGTATGTTAGTACTGCATGCATGCAAACGAGATTATAGTCTCCAGTACCTCCTTACCTTTCTTTTTTTCTTTTTTTACTGGTGCATTTATTCTAGCTACAAATGTGCTCGATCATGATTAAGAAATTCCACATACCTTTTTCTCTTAGCAAACGTGACAATAACAAATATACAACTCAACAGACACAGTCCGCTTTAGCGGATAAGACGTAGATGTAATTTGGAGACACGAACACTCATTACAACTGCAGAGAGAGAAAACGAGAGAGAGAGGCTACATAGGATACGGAAACAAGACCACAAACCTCGACACGGAAATTATGTCATATATAGTGACGTTATCATCATTAGTATCATTACTTTGGGCTGCCGTATGATGTTCCCCGTGGCATTATCCATTACAGAAAATCTGTCGTGGAAAGCCAAAGACGAAAACGCGTGTTTTTTAAATTTTTTTTTGTAAAAAAATCTTACACACTGCATTGAATGGGTGAAAAGGGACCCTCAATGCCTTAACCCATAAAACACCTGCTTCATTTTGGAAAAGAAAAGGCCGTCAAAACCGTATGAAAGAGTGCACGGCCGTAAGGTATCGTGTACAGTTACAAAAAGTATTTAAGAAAAAAAGTTGTTCACACAAAACGATGAACCTGCCACGGTTCACAATGTACTGCTCAGCTCGTTACTTGATTCTCCTCTAATAAAAATAGTAAATACGGGAACAATATAGGAGGGAAGTGCTCAGCAGTGCCAATAGCTTATTCTTCACTCTGACGTAACAGCAGTTACTGTTTTAGGTGTGCTCCGGTGCTGATGTGTACTCCTGAGAGCAGAGCTCCCTTGTGCCACACATTATACAGTGCAGGCTTGCAAAGCAGATAACAAGCAATGTGCGTTATTGTGACAACACAGATGACGAGGTGCGACTTCGATAATGTGCTTTACAACAGAGGAACGTAAGACAGATAAGGCCGCATGTACAAAAACAAACAGACTGCACACGCATTACTTACAACGAGGATTCGCTGCTAAAACTGTTAATGCTACTGCCAGAATCCTTGCGCGTCTGTACCGCTAAGAGTGCATTTTGAGGCAGGGGTGGGTACACTTCTTCACTACGCTGTACTCCACTACGGCTATGTTTCCTATGTGACAGGTCTGAAAGAACAAAGACATTATGAAAGGCAGAACAGAGAGGAAATTTTTTTCACTAAGCGCATGCTGTGGCCAACAGAAAGCGAAGCAGCTCCCGCTTGCTATATAGTGGCTGCATACAGCGGATACTGTGTGCGAAGCTGCAGGAAGCTGTTGAAATAGAAAGATGGGTGAATTGGAGTCAGTGTATAGAGGCTATACACAGGTTTTTTTCGTATCTCGGCAACGTGTGTTCGTGTTAGAAGAAAATACCGACGTTGTTACCCAGTATGTCTCTCCATCCTACTAGTCACGTTTCCTGAGAGCAGCCGTCCGCGTGGTATCCTCGAAATACCCTTCTATAGTGTAGATGGGTAGAAATCCAGCGAACCGGTAGAGATGTAGGAAGGGAGTTGCCTCAGGACAGAAGCCGCCGATATTTCGAACAGAGACTGTTCTTCTTCTGGGCACCGTCCTCATCATTGGCATGGTATTTAAAGGGTTAGGTGTGACGTGTTTAAAGGTTCATGCGAATTGTGGGACCCACGGTGCCCAGAAGAAGAACAGTCTCTGTTCGAAATATCGGCGGCTTCTGTCCTGAGGCAACTCCCTTCCTTCTATAGTGTGTTTCGTACCTATAGAGGTCTTTTTTTCTTTCTTTTTACTTATTGAAATTCACCAGCAAGCACAAGTAATTTCGCTGCAGCTGGGTAGTTCTTCCTTCGTGAATAATATGCTAAAAACAGAATGGTTAAAATGTGTTGTAATTTAAAAACGTTTTCATGACGAGCAAGGTTAACATACGAATAAGGGAATTTTTCTTCGGTTAAGGACGAGCTCTATCTCGTTTTATCTCGTAGCCTCGTTTTAGGCGACGTGAGAATGCAGCGTCGTTGCAGCCTTGTCTCCGTATCCTTGCTTTCTCCTGTGCGCTCAGTGTGTTGACTTACGTTGTACTGTCTCCACTCAAGCTACCCTCTCCGTCAGACGAGACACTACTTGCTTGGCGGACTAAATGCCGTACTTCGTCCGGAGCCACCTCTTCGCTCCGATGAATGCTGAAGGTAGACGAACGTTTGCGCCGAAAGCCTAGCCGCTTTTTGTGACCTTCGTGAGAGCACACACACACACACACACCACACACATTGTTTCTCTTCTTATTCAAGACTGTGCTAAATAATGGTGAAAACTTCAAATACGAATCGAACGAGTAAAATAACATCTATCGGCTGATACAGAATGACAGCCTAAGCGACCACGTTGTAACATTGTGGCGCCTTTTGTTTCCTCCATAATCGTGCACAAAAATTCGTGATCCAAATACGAATTCCCTCGCGGAATAAAGGATGCCGTTATACCTTCACACCAACACGAAAGGAACGGCTTTCATCCGTCGCGTTGTTCGTGATTTCTGAGCGAAAGAAACAGCGATTTACGCTTTCCTTCTTCGTCTGCTTCTCAAGAAGGTTGACAATGCGGAGCGGGCTTCCATTTGTCTTCTCAAACGATTCGTCCAACCATCGCGTGAGACCGTTTGAGGAGACCAATCAGAGGCGTCTCCGCACTGTCGCGCTTCTTGAGAAGGAAGGGGAGAGCGTACAAATTCTTGCACTTTAGTGCCCCCTTTAAAATTGCAATAGTAGTTCGAACCTCAGCTTGCTTATCACGTAAGTTGGAAACCATGGACTTTCGATGGGTTTTGCACCACCTTTACTGCTCACAAATCGAATGTACGGGACGTTGTTGAATGTTGCTGCGTCTGATGTTGCGTTCCCGCAGCGTGCTGCCACCTGTTGGCCACAGTTCGAATCATGAGAACCACGGTCGCCAAGATGAAGGACACTCAAGTCGGTTTTCGGACACGTTTAGGGTTTTCGTTTGACTCTCCCTCGTGATATGGTGGTGCTAGGGTTGCCTTGACGTTCTTACTTAACGAGCGCTTACTAATGGTTATTCCTAGCTTTGCTGTGGGTCCACGATAAACAGCGTGGGGAACAAAAATAAAGGACGAGATGGCGCACAAAAGTGCAATGGGTACAGTGGTAATAGTATGGTACATACAGGGTGAATTTAAGGTTACACATTTCGATCGAGCGCCATTTCGATGGGATTGGAGCGCCAGAGACGTTATCTTGTGTTCTTACGATCGTAAGAACACAAGATAACGTCTCTGGCGCTCCAATCTTTGCAGACTGATAGTTATTTGACTGAAGTTTTATCGATATTTTTTTTTTTCAAATGCTAGAAAAGATTAAATAATCCAGCGGTCTGGCGGAGGTAGATGCAAGCAAAAGCCTCAGGTTGGGTGGCGCCGATATTTCGGATAGCCTTTATTCGAAATACAGTTGATGTATCATTCTGTGTGACTGAGCTCGGTCCCCTGTCGTATTATTCCACAAAAACCACATTCTCGAATCCACAGTTTCCTCTCTTTCTTGTTTTTTTTTTTTTTTTCATTAGGGGGTGTCACAAATGAAAACTAAAATAAAACGGAAGAAATTGACGTAACCGATTACAGATAGAAAGTGTGTTCGATTCGTATTTGAATATTCACACAGATCTACTAAAACTAATGAATAGCATGCCAATGAGCTGTAGCGCTTTACTGTTAAAAAATAAAAAAAGCTCTCACACGAAAATACACCCAGGACGAGTACAGACACCGACAAGAGGCTAGTTTGTGAGAGAATAGTGACCACACCGGCAGCTGTTGTGCAAGTGAGGATAAATGCAAGGGCTGTGCTGCAAAAAGGGAATCGGTAGGGATATGTTTGGGTCTGTCCGGGATCATTTTATGCTTTCCGAGTTATATTCGTTAGAAGGAAAAAGGAGGAGATTTGTAACGTGCTTGAGATTGGTGCGTGCTCGGCTACAATGCAGGGATTTTATAGTTTGAGGGTTACATCTATAAACATTACTAGTCACATTGTTCGCACATTATTTAATATTTCCTCTTGTAATGTGCTCTCACACGAACCAAAATACGGAACTGTGACTGAACGTGTGTGTGTGTGTGACATACGTGGTACGTGCCTGATTCGAAATGAGTAAGAAAAAAAAAATACGAGAGTAAAGCTACAGCGCAATATTTGTGTTATCCATAGTGGATTTTATGTGTTTACTTATTTATTTTGGTGTCCGTGAACAACGGGCACCAAACGGGATGTCGTGCAAAGTTCAGATTTCTTACAAGCACACTGTATAAAACAAAATTCTTTTATTAAGCACACAGTAATCGTTCTACCTAACACTTCCCGTTTAAAAAGAGAGCATTATTGTGCATAGATTCCACATGTGTACAACACATTTCACTGCTACGTAGCTCGTTCCAACGAAGCTTTGGTTGCGTTTACAGTTGTAACAGAAATAACAACGACGGCATCACATCTTGCGCTTAAAGTGTTGGATCGAAAACAGTATTCATCATTTTAAAATACGCAGTATGTTCACTTCGTGAACATTTCCACCTCTCATTTCAATTACTATAGTACTTGGCACTACGTTAGGCACAACTATTTGCTAACGCCTAACTGCTCGCTTGAGTATGTACACACAAACACACACATGTGGAAACATGCACACTGGTGCTATGTGGAAGTGGAGGCTACGGACATATCGGACAAGGGAAAGGCTGGGACAGCATTCTCGTACTGAACTATGGCGGGTTGGTCCTACCGTGTTACAGACACCGCTGAATGTCAAGCAGTATCGGGGAGAATTACGCCACAGCTAAAGGAAAACGTTGAATGCGATTCACCATAGCAAGAAACAAAACTCGTGCATTCACACGATGTGTAACACTTTGCTTCTAAATGTGTGTGAGGGGGGGGGGGATGTCATTGCCATTCATCAAGCAAGTGCTCGGGAGTGTACTGATGTTAATCTTGCAGGACGTCCAGTGTGGCCATTACTGTCTTCCACAAACTGCGACCTCACAAATAATATATGTAAAAAAAAACAGAACGCCACAGGAGACATGGTAGCTGCAGTCCCCTTTTATGTATTGCTTTTTTTTTTCATTTCCTTTTTCTACCTAATAATCGCTAGCAAAAGACTATTCAAATTGTCCTAACTAAGCTTGGGTTGACGGTGTGCAGTCAGAAGGCAATGCAACGAACCACAAGCATCCAACTTCCGACTGTGGTTGCACTGTTTCTGCTCCTATAGACTTGCAAACCTATAGATGGGGGCACTCAACACAAGGAGAGGAAAAACTAAGTGACTAATTTAGCTGAGTATGCTGAGCACTACGTGAAAGGAGTAAAATCTAATGCAGCTGCTTGCTTATAGCTATCACATTTGTATTAACTACTACTCCATGCAAGTTGTGAGCATAGCCCATATGATGGCTTTATTACAGTTCGCTATATATGGGACGTAAAATCCCCTGCAGCAGCATGATGCACAACAGCGAAAGCCATCAAGCTTGCGACTTTTCATGCGAGAATCGTATGTATTGTAGGGCAGCTGTAATGTACTCATATTTTACAGTGCTTGCCTACACATGACTCTCCACTGCGGGTACGTGGTATTATACAGGGTGTGTGCAGGTAATGTATGCCCACAACGCTTTACATGCGCAGACGTGGGTATATAGTTTATGTGCACACACCCTGTATATTGCTCTATGGAAGAAACTAGAATGAACAGGGATGCGGATTTTTAAATAAAAATTGCCTGGACGCACTTTACTTCTTCATGACAACGACACTTTTGTGTCGCAAATGTACATTATTCCTGTATTACTCACGACAGTTATAGCAATTCTTCCAAAAAGAGTGATCCAGCTGTCAGCAGTACTTAAAATATAGAATTAACAACACACTGTCACTCTTTCGAGCGCATTACAGAGCGTAACAACATGGCGGCCATGTGATTAGGGTTCTCATCAAGTTTCATATGCTCTTTAGGTCTGACTTTCGAAGCGGCAACACTGGTTCTAATGAAAGAGCAACCATGTTTCCACTGAGAGAGTGGAGAGAGTGGAAAGCCTTCTGGCTCGTGTACTCTAGTTTCTTTCTTATAGAGCCCTCGTACTCGTGGAGAGAGTAAAATCCCGCTTCTAGAAAAACGATTTCGTACAGCAATATCCTGCGGTAATGCATCGGAGAAGTGTCTCGGCAGCATAGGAGTGAAAGCCACGCAAAGACATGCGCTGTGTTGCAAATTAGACAGCTTACATAAAGCGGGGTTGTGGAATCGAAGGCGGGCATCATTTTTTACACACAGGTATCCTGAAAACCGTCAGTGTATCTCAACAGTGGTGTAACAATTTTGCGTCACACTTTGTAGCTCTTTCGCAAGCCATTCGTTCGTGCACACATCAACCCAAGGCAAAGCTTCTGCGCTCAACTGGGCTAACCTTTCCCAAAGAGTGACCAGTCAGTGTGGGAAGATCGGTATACACGTAACGGTATTTTGGTTCTTGAACTGGATGGAGGCAACGAATCTATATTGAAAGGGCATCATCACCATCTGTAAATTGGTGATCAAAACTGGATGCGAACGAATATCACATTTTTGTTTTCTTTTACACTTCTCTGACCCGATGTCCTGGGAAGCACCTACCCCAAGTTAAGTTCCCAGTACACATCTGTTCAAATAATTAAAAATTCAGAACATAATCTTGAGAATGTGACTTGATCTGTTTACTTCCACAATTCGCAAAGCGTTATTTTCCCTGGAATTATCCGCGTTGTCTTAAACACAGGAGGGAGGGAAGTACACGAATAAAAAAAAAGGGGGGGGGGGGGGAACGGCTGGTCACCCAATGGAGGTATGACCCACGATGAGGCGGCCGAGGAAGGACCGCAGCGTACCAGAGACGGAGGAGGTAGCAGCACGCCTGCCGGAGTAGGAAGGGCCCCCACCAGGATAGACGCGTGTAGCGGCCTTCTCCACCATGGACCCGATGGCTGTATCCGACAGGCTGCCGTCCACCTTGTCGTCGTGCACCGAACCCCCTTCGCTGTTGCTGCGACCAAGCATGGCGCCCGACGACGGTCGCACCGGATGCACGGGCCCGTAACTTTGGATGCGCGACGTGAACTCGCTACGGTGAAAAGAAGAGCACGCATACATTTCGTACAGGGTAAGATATATGTCACGTGCTCCTTGTGTTTCACGTGTAACTTCTCTCGCTACGCTCCAAGGATAAAAAAAATGAGTATGTTGGGGAGCACCTAGGGCTTCCGTCCCCTAGATTGCCACCATTCCTCCATTTAAGTCCTCTGGCACTGAAATTTACTCCCTGGACTTCGCACAAGCTTTCGTGCATTTAGTCCAGAAAGGGACTAACGGTTGTGGCTAACCACTACCTAGTCTCCGAAAGGACTAAGGTTGCTCACTTTTCTTTCCTTAGAGTGTAGGAGCCTAGGAGCCATCATGAAAAAAAAAAAAAAATTCCTATGGGTTACCTGAGCGTCCTACTGCCGCGCGGCCGCTCGGACTGCGTGGAAAAGGCACTGGTGACGCTGAACTTGGACACGGAGCTGGTCTCGGAGCCGTCGCTCTCGGCGCCCCCCGTGCCGGGCTCGGCGCCTTCTGGACTGAGCATAGGGCCCGGCCCTAAGCCCAGGCCCGCGGCCAGGCGGCTGCCGCCTCCGCGAGGGCCCCCCATGCGGCCTCGATGAAGGTGACTCGGAGGTAAACCACTACGGTGCTCTACCATGTGCCGGGAGCTCACTTCGCTGTCCGAGTACATTCCCACGGGGGTCATTGCTATGGAATCGAAACAGTCCATCAGGAATCACATCTTTCTGGTAGAAGACTTCGTAGTTATCATTCAAAGCATATTTCAGGGTATGCTTTGAAGGAACGCTGTGGATCGGATGAGGTGATCGCGTAAGTGAGAACTTTGCCTGGCTCAGTTTTCGAACGTCGTTTCCCCCTAATTAGCTAACTAGAAGCAAGCACAGAGTATCCAGCGCTAAAGTCTATACATCTGCCTGTACACCTCAGGATGGGAAATATTGCAAAAAGACTACAGTAGGTGGGGGTTAGGTGAAAGATTGAAATACAGCAGTCGTCGTCTGTTTGTGTGTTCCAGCCTCAGAACAGTTACTTTCCGGGGTTATGTCGGCTGCTTGAGAATGACTTTCAAGTCGTTGGTTGTCGTACTTGGTAAAACATTTCTATCATGGGCATTATCCCCGCAAGCTACGTATATTCAGGCGCCAACGGAAACGGGGTAATTGGCACATACGCATGTAGGTGAAGCAGTTCGACAACAAGGACGAAGGTCACAACTACTATCCTCTATCTTGATCGAGTACAATTCCAGTAGAAAAGGGACTTTCTTTCCAGTTAACCGTTACACCAAGACCTGCCCAGCGAAAAAAATAGCAGTTGCGTTTCTTGTGTCATTTGTCCTCGTTGTCGGGCTGCTTCATCTATATGCCCACGAGTACGACTTGAGTGAACTTCCTGACTGATTCCCTCTCATGAGATGCCTTGTTTCCTTTGCGATTCTATGCACTGAGATCTTACTTCCAGAACGTCGCTGCTGCATCTGCATGCGCAGCTTGAGCTGTCGAGCGCGCTCTTCCAGGTCGAGTGTCATCTGGTCCCGGTTGCCGCCACCGCGACGCATGCCTCCCGGAGGTATTTGGGGCAGTTGCCGTTTCTTGGGCGTTGGTGTGCCCGTCGGCGTGCCACCCAGCGAGTGAGACATGCGACCGCTCATCATGGCTTCATCCTGAAGAGGTGACCTAGGCCTACGATAAACAACAGCCTCATGCACAATTCGCGATGGAAGGCAGACAGGATGAGCTACTTCTAAGCATTACGGTTTGCTAAAGAGCCTTTCAAAAGTACCACTACCGACCTAAAGCATTATATTTATTTACGTCGTAGTATAAATCAAATTCGCTCAAAGACTAAGTACGCAAAACATAAAAGCCGTCAGTAAATTTCGAAAGCAGCCTCAAGACCCCATAGTTTCGGATTCTCCAAGAGTCGATGACGTCATTGAGAGCTCTGGCGTCTCCCTGGTAGCAACAGCGCGCGTCTGCGGTCTCCGCCAACGTTGAAAATCTGCCAGCACCTGTAGTGAGGAGACAGGAAGCGACCCTCGAGGAGCAATGCTGCCAGTCGCATGGCAGATTGCGCGCCTTATGACGGCATACTTACCGAAACTAGACATTAATTTTACTATACTTCCGCGTCACTTGGAGTGTTAATCTGGAACACTACAGCGCGAGCCACGACATTCGGTCCGTAGTGGCACTTGAAGATACCGTAAGTATCTTAAGGCCAGGGGCGGCGGAAGGGGGGTTACAGGGGTTACTGTAGACCCCTGAATTTGTGAAGGGGGCCCAAAATTCCCATGCAGGTGAGGCACCAAAGTGTTATCCCAGGCGCCACATGCGAATAAGATGCCCTAAACCCTTTTCCTGAATAGAATCCTGAATTTTTGGGACCCGGACATGAATTGGTGGTGGCGTTGGGGGATGGAAGATGGGCGCCGGTTGGGATCTGGGGTCCCCCTGAATTCAGGCGTTGCGCCGCCCCTGTCAGCCGCCCCTGTCAGTCACCCCTGTCATACGGGCAGTCTTCAATGACCACTGAAACCAATGGCCGCGTAGCGCCACCTAGCGTGTAACATGTCAACTTGTTCAAACAAGCTGAAATAGAAACTGAAAGCGAAGTGGAAGACCTGCCATCAAACGAGCCCTTCAAGCAGATACAGAGCCGCCTAGTGCACTGGGAGAAAATCAAACACAGACTCACGAGACAACCACAGAAGTGACCTAAGTAACAAACAGAAACGAATTGAACTCATCGAGAACTATTTTCTTTTCTTTTTATTTTTACACCTGTGACTCCATCCTGGAAGTCTGCCCTGTATCAAAAGGGATTAGGTGCCACTATCACTATCACTAACTTGACAGGGAACATTTGATCCAATGCTCTTTGAGAAGTTGACACGATACACACTTGATGGCGCTACGTGTTCAATGGCCATTGGTTTCACGGCATCTAGTTCATACTCTATCCTGCATTCGAGACAAGGCCTAAGCGTAGACAACTCACCTTATATCCGGTGGAGAGAGCGACCTTGAGCTGGACTGCATGAAACGGTTCATGGAAGAATTTCCCCCCATCGAGCGGGAACCCGAAAGTGCCCTGTACCCCATCTGCTGCTGTTGCTCCCTAGAGCCCACAACAGAGCCCGACCTATGCCTCCGATGAGACGGAGGCATGTCCCTCCGAGTAGGTCTTTCTACAAAGCCCATCGTAGGACTGCACCGACCACCGCCTCCCATGCTGCTGGCGCCTTCCATGCTACTTGCCCGCCGATCTGCAATGCGTGGATTGTAACGGGCGCTATATAGGTGAGGCAAAAAGAGGTTGAATCCGGCGTACCTCTAAGGATGGGGATGACCTCGTCGTAGTCGAACTCGGACATGTCGCTGTCAGACAGCCGCGAAATTGTGGAAGGCGGCGACAAGTGCTCAGAGGACGTGACACTGCCGGCGCCTTCCGTATCCAGGTACATGTTGCGACTTTTCTGTGGAAAGCAAACCAGAAACGGGTCTCATGGGTCAAACGGGTCAAACGAGGTCAAACGGGTCAAACGAGGTCAAACAGTCTTTGTACCGCAGATTGGAAACAGCGCGACAAAGCAAAAAGTTTACGCAAGAGCTTTGGGAACGAGAGAGAAATTTGGGTGCGAGTCTTGTGTACGTCTTTTGTATGCGTCCCTGCAGGGCAGTGGCGTATCTAGAGCTACCTGCGCCCATGGCAACATGGTTAACATGATGTCCTTGGGGATGCGTTTTCGTGTTGTCCGCACTAGGTTTCACACTATAACCTCTCTGTAATGGCGGGTGCTTTAGATCATTTATGAATGTGCCAGGTTGAGTACCCGACCTGGCATATTCACATCGGACCACATAATAGCGCCCCTGTTCACCTGGCGCCCATGGCACCTGTCCACACCTGCCACACCCTAGATACGCCACTGCTGCAGGGTGTCCTAGCTAACATGCGTACACACGTTAAGGATACAGTCCATAATGTACGCGTAGTTTAAAGTGCCTTACATAAAACTTGTACCACTCACATAATGCGAACTCAACGTTTCTTCATGGCTACTTAGTAGATACCACTCGCCATCACCATCCAACGGGGCGGATGCCAATTCTATGACCACCTGTGGAGGGCAATATCCGTCATGTACGCCACAATCACTGCGCCGTATTAAAAGTGACAACGTACCTCTCCAAGGAAATCGTTGGCGCCGTACCGATCATAATCCCAAACGGTGATCTCGAGCGCTCGCCGTTTCAAGTCAGATCGTCGCAGGGGGGAATACACGAACGTCTGGTTCCACTTGGGCTCATTCGTATTGGCAATGGTTTTTGTTCTTCTTTTACTCTTTTCACTGGAAGTGATAGTGCAAGTGAGTGCCGTCGAGGGTGCAATAAACGGAGGGCCTATACCTTCTGTCTTGTAGGAGGAACATTTTTACATAGGGATTTCTGGCTTGGTTATTGGTGCGTGGTGGAAGCTCTGCGGCGCAAACTATGGTAACAACTAACTGGAGGCTTTGAGCATCGTACCAGAGTTTGATCTGAAACAGAAAGGGATGTCGCTCTATACTTTTTTTCATGTTACGACTAATAAAGCATAATTTATCCTAATACAACATATTTTATGCTAATACAACATATTTTATGATAATACAACATATTTTATGCTAATACAACATATGTTATGCTAATACAACATATTTTATGCTAATACAACATATTTTATGATAATACAGCATATTTTATGCTAAAATGGCAAAATTCCGACTGCTGGCGTCTTGGAAAATTTAGACAAAGCACTACACATTAGTAAAGTTACGTTGCTGAGACGTAAATTACTTTGTGACAATGATTGAGCTGGTATCAAACAACAACCACTACGCTTTCGTTGACTACAAAGCAAACGCAAATATCTCGGATAAAAAATAATTACACGAACGATGTGCCCAACAGTCTCAGGATCGCAACGACATTTTATTTGACACCATTCTGCGCAACACGATTGATCGAGCTAACTACACATGATCGTACATAACTAACTCGTGTGCAAAATACGGAAACCTAGCTTATGCAATGGTCTAGCAGACAGCCGTTTTGTGCATGCACGCTGTGCCTAAGCTTCCTTTCTCCCTTCGAACTGCACACATGTGTTTGCTGTTCGAAGAGAATCGACATTTTCCGAAACCTTTTTAGAAGTCATCTTGAAATTATCGCATGACAGCCAGATTGGAAAGAAGCGTGTGACGTCTCAAGCAAGCGGGAGCGAGAGATCCTAGAATAGAAAGCCGCGGGAAAATATTCACCTGGATGCGCCCGCCCAGGATGGGAGAACGCCGGGGCCGGTGGCTCAGCGTTGGCGATCCGGGCGTCACCATCACGCTCGGCCGTCGGTCAGAGTAGTCGTGCTTTCTCGTCGTCTCTGCAACAAAAACAAAAAAATACGCGTACAGAAAAAACCGGACATAAAAAGAGAAACGAACCATTTGGAACATGGTACATTGGTTCAGCTACTAACACACTATACTCTGCGACCACATAAAAGCTACAGCCACGGAGGCATATCTCCCAAATCCATCTCCAATATCTTGCAAGTTTATTTAGTTTTTATTATTTTTTTTGGGGGGGGGCGGGGCTTCCGAGCAGATGACGGACGCCAGGTGTACGCGGGAGCTAATAGACGATTTTAAAAAGATGCGCGCGCTACCTAGCGCGCGGCGCTAAGCAGCATGGGAACTTTGAGGACCACTGCTCCGTCGTCTGCTTTGGTTATGGTTTATACCGGCTGACCTTGCTGCTGCGCACACCGGGAATGTTGTTGTTGTTCTACCTCCGCCTCTGGCCGTCTCGTAACGCTCTGACGCGCTCTAAGTTCCCGTGATCCTTTGCGTGTCACAGGTGGCGCTTGCTTTTACAAAAAGGTTTATTCACATGTTTTGTTAACGCGACTTTTCCACATGTTTGCTCTCAAAGCGTGACGATGTGCTCTAAGTACGTCGACTCCGACGAGTGTTTTCGTAACGTGATCAGTAGAGCGCGGATTTTCATGCAAATGCATGTTTTTGTTCTCGGTATCCTTTCGTATCCGTGGACGATTAAAAAACACGTTTGGTCTTGGTTTGAGACCGATCAGAAGGGTTCTATGGTGCATATAAACGCATGTTTTGCAGTTAATGCATATTCCGCATGGAAACGCATGCATAGTGCATATTTTGCCATATTTTCAAGTGCGAAGGCTTACTACATACTACTTTTTTCATAGATGGTTTTGCTGGTTTCGGGGAAGCTTTGCATCCTCTTTCGCGAAAATTCTAGTCAGAATTGAGTATTTTCGGTGAGGTGAGGTGAGGTGAGAGGCGAGGTGAGAGGTCTGTTCAGTCCGTACCCTGGTTTCTCCACCCTCCACTGCGTACTTCACTTTCAACAGTTTACCGCCGAAGACAGGTGGCGTTCGCATTTTAATCGGCACTGTGACGCGTGCCGTACGCAAAGCGTTCAGCTCCATGATTTGTATTCTGTGGCGCAATATTTTTGTTGTGTGCTGCGGAACGAAGGCGGCTTTGTTTCACCGTGTGATCCTCAATAAAATGCTCGATTTCTTTAAAATAGGCATTCCATGCATTCGCAAGAACAATGAAAAACATTGCATATATTCAGCGAACCGGTAGAGACGTACGAAGGGAGTTGCCTCAGGACAGGAGCCGCCGATATTTCGAACAGAGACTGTTCTTCTTCTGGGCTCAGAAGAAGAACAATCTCTGTTCGAAATATCGGCGACTCCTGTCCTGAGGCAACTCCCTTCGTATTGCATATATTCAGGTTTTTTTGACTGCATATTTCGAAGATTTCCATATTTCGGGAGTTTTTAGTGCATATCTATCCGCGCTGTAGTGAGCTGTGTACAAGCAACAGCTTGAACCTTGCGAGTGCGCTACGTTGTGACTCGAAGAAGTCATGTGCCCGTCTAAGCCAATCACAGAGGTCTTTAGATTCATGGGTGGAGCGGAACTCGCCTGTAGGAGTTGACTTGCTCTGTATAGTACAGATAAAGGCTTTGAATTTTCATATCAACGTTTTCAATGTCTATGATGTTCAAGGTCGTTTTTTTCTCTCTCCTTTTTACGCTTGTGTCTATTTTTAGTTGCATAATTAACTCAACACTGTCGAATCTCGCGGGAAGCACGTCCTCTCGCTTGAGCGTACCCAGTGACAGTTGACCTTTAACCTATCCTGTCTTGCAACAAAGCCCTTTTCACTCACAATTTCGACACGGCCGTCCGCTTGTGGATTCCCTGTTCGTTGGGTTCAGCTATTTACAGTCTTCTTTATATTTCGAACGTAAAAGCACAGATCTATAAAGGACCGTACACACTCGTAGAATATTATAGCCAAAAGAAGTTTTGTGTAGTACCCTAATTCTTTGAAATGTAATAGCTATACATACATCTAAAATTCATCTGTATGGCATATCTAAATCCCGTTTTAAACTGGTTTTCAAACGATATTCTGCGGACGCCATTGAAACACTGTTTTGTGATAGGCTTTACATCTACAGCGCATATTATAGAGTCCGTGTGGTTATCTTCGTGATATTAAGTTCTAGGGAGCCTCTACAACAAAACTTCAAAGCCACTATGCGTACACAATTTTGGTTGTAAAGTTGGCTCTGCCACAAAAGGTCTTATGATGAGGCAAAGTATCCTTTACAGGCCCCAAGAAATTTTGTCACAGACACGCCCGCTAATACAAAGACGTTTGTATGCAAATTGCATGCACTCCTATTGATCCGTTCTCAGTTGTAGCGATAACACTACCATAAAACTTGGTTCCTAAGACTTTATATGCTATCACGCAATGCGCTGTGTTATCAGAAAGTTCGAAGTTATTGTTGGAAGGCTGCATAACGACTGTGTGTGTGTGTGTGTTTTTTTTTCTTTTTTTCTTTCGACACACACAATTTTGCCTTTTCTCTGGATACGATGGCCAATATGCGGTCCGAGTGCATTAACTTGTCCAAACACTCAAGCAAGAGAAAGACCGTGTTGCATAGCATCTAAAAACGTTATTCGCCGTTGCTACCCCGGACAAAGTTGTGTTACGATAGCGCTAAATTTCACGTATCCCTACGTTCGTAGCGTCTAGCCTCATCGGCTTACCTCTCCTCGTCACTCCGGCTGGCAGCGGACCAGATACATTCCTTCTCATGTTTTTTCCCGATATGTCTCCTCTTCCAGCATCGCTGCAACATAGATCACAAAAACGTAACTCAATGCAACCAACACCGAGAGAGATTGCGCAAGGCATATCGCTGATCACCTGAGTGGCCTTGACACGACGAGCTCCACTTGCACGTCTTGTCTGGATTCTGATATGATGTCGTACACCTCTTCGTACGTCTTGCCTTGCAGGGAGCGCCCGTTCCACTCGAGGACTTCGTCCCCTGGTCGGAGGTGTCCGATTGTGTCCGCGATGCTGCCTTTCTTCACTTTTTCTATTAGGGCCCCCAGCTTTCCGGAGTCGAGGATCTTGCCACCGACCACTTTGAGTCCCAGGATGGCAGCGCTTGAGCCGCCGCCGTCCTGGAAGTTCTTGCGAAGGATCATGTGGCCCAGCATCCTCGTGTTGTCCGCGGACGGTTTCCACGACACCGGGTGCTAACACAGACAGAGCAGGAGAGGAGGTTAACCAAATACTTACACCCACGCATGCGAGGAGGATAATCATTAGTTCAGCAGGAAGTTACATAGGTGATAACGATGAAAAATTTGATAATGAAGGAGCACATGGGGGTTCAATGCTGGTTTCAGTGAAGATTCCTCTCGTATGAGGCATAAAACTTTCCGGTCTTAATTTTTCCACAACGTGCACGATTATCCATCATAATTTTCCATTGTTGCTAAACATGCACAAGCTTGGAACTTCTTACGCAGCGCAAGTTGAAAGCAAGGACAAAGAGGCGACAGAGGCTACGCTGAGCTATAACCATCCCGATTTATTGCTACAAACGGGGTGCTTTTTCTACCTTTGTAGCAATAAACCAGAGTTGTTGAGCGTTCTCTGTGTCTCATCTTTGTTCTTGTTTACAAGCGGCGATGTATAAGAATGTTCAGATGTTACTAACTACCCCGAGTTTCTGTCCCAGTTACGATGCCCTTACAGTATCTTCTGAGTGGGATTCTTTTCAGCACACAATTAAGTTGTCTCATTATAAAGTAGGATCACCTGTTGTGTTAATCACCCTGAGGCCGTGATCACAACACATCCTTCATTGTCAAGTTTTTCATTACCACAATTTTATATTAGCCAATGACACACGGCAGGCTACATCAACAACACAAGCTTAGAGTCCATGGTGTTCATTGTGCATGCACGTTGCAGTAATACCCCCCAACGCAGTACCTAACTATATCCATTTACTGTATAAGTAGTAATTTTCGCGAGGACCTATTTTTCGCGAAATTCGCGAACGCCCTTTTTTCGCGAATTTAAAGTCCCGCGAAATATTCGAACCAATGACAGAAAAATACTTGAAAGAAATATGTAAGAAATTTGACCCAGGACGCCGAGGCAACTTATGTATACGGAGTTTCTTACGCTGTTAGACTGCATTGCCTCGCAAAGTGTTCAGTTCGCCGCTGCAACTGGAGACTGTAGTCCCGCCTTGACGTACGAATCCCGCGCGGATGTAAGCCTCCCGTGATTCCGGTTCCTTGTAAGCCTGGATCATCCAGCAAGCGCGTATGCACTCTGCCACGCGTATAGGCCTTTGCAAAAGTTGTCACATCACTACCAAGTGCCAATCGCACCTGCTCGGTGCGATGACAGGAATGACGGGAGGCAGGGCAATTGGGCAATGGCACAGATACGAGCCGAGTAAAACCCCCTAATCGCATCCCTTGCAGTCAGAAGTGCTCAAAAGGAAGACAAATTGAACGAGTTACCCAGTTGTGATACTTATTATTAGCTTCTTCCAGGAAGTTCAAGGTGGATTGCCCCTAAGATGCAGGGTGGACGCAGCGCGGTACCGCGAATTTAAGGTTCCGCGAATAATTGCCTGATCCTGGTTTCTCACAAATTCGCGAATTATTGAGCCCGCGAATTTAAGCACTTATACAGTATTTGTGGCATATCAGCACCTGCTCGAGCTAACTACAACTGTGCCCTGTTTTTCGCTGCTGTTTAAGCGCTGCTGTAGTTCTGAAATTGGAACTTCTCGAAGTATTCGGCCTCTTCGTATGTGGCCCAGGGAATGTTTTGAGGTTCGAAGCTTCATCATCGCTCATCATTGTTCATATGGAGTTTGTTCAGTAAATATAAATTTTAGGTTGAGAGCACACAGAATTCCTCACCACTGCGTAGGGAAAGTGGAGATAAAAAGGTAGAAAGTCTTCGATATCGTGGCCTCTGAACGGTCTCGGATGTCCTCGTAAAAAAGACATTGTGTTAGTCTATTTTCTGTAAAGACCGATTCCGCTCAATTTCTAGCACCCGAGTCAGTTCTTGAAGGTAGATTGCGAAAAGCCCGATGTAGTACATGCTGTTCTGCTAGCTTTCTAATAAAACCCACTGAACAATTGAAAGAGAATAACAATCATGATTTAGTCTTCATAAGGATACCCGTAAGTGTCCCTACAATAAATAATGTATGTTTTGACTGCAAGGTTACAGGGCGAGGCTTTTTTTTTTTTCGTTTTTGGAATTGAAGCAATTTCTTTCTGAAGTTAGAAACCAGCGCTCCATCTCATCTGATGAAACCACAACAAACCAGCAGTTTTACATCGAAATTAAAAACTGAAGTTCACAGTCCATCTTTATGCATCCTTATTTCTTAACGATCCACAATATAGCGAAATAAAAATAATGCCCATTAAAACACAACGTGTCCAAATTAAAATGATGCCTATTCAAACACAACATCGTCAAATTAGAACCATATATATTAAAATAAAACATCAAACTGAAAAATAAATTCCATTAAAATACAACACAAGCATTTCTAAAGTCTTTTTTAAGTAAGGCGTACAAGTGAACAAGCGAACAACGCAAGAGAACAAGACGTGTTGTACCCACCCTACACTATAAGCGTCTAGAATAATTTGTTGTCGCTGACTGCATGCTTGACCACAGTCTAGCTATTGCGCGCTTCCGTACTGGCATAACTCTATCCATGTATTCACATGAGCGACATCCAACGGAAGATTCTAGTGGAAGAAAAAGCGAAAATACTGCTCACAGAGCAGAAGTTTCGTCCCGTGTTATGTTGAGGATTCACACGGTGTCGGAATATCGGGAGTGGCGTACTGCACAAGCAGACGACAATTAGCAGACGACAACGTCAGTGTCTTTTCCTGTCGTCTGCTACGGAACATGTTTGTAGCTGTGTCGCAGCATATTCCCCACGGTAAGTAGTGTACGTGAAGACACGTCGTTGAGCTGTCGTGCTCACGTGACAGCAGAAAGCTATGGCGTTTTTCACATCTTCCGCTGTAGCATTATGGGTAATGTCGCTCGTGTGTATACACGATAGCGAGCGCAGAATACTCGGAATGAACAAGTACAAAACCGATTGTTTTGTGCATAGCTTAACTTCAGACAAGCCGAATCATTTTTCAACAAAAGCAGACGGCACACGCCAAGTACGCGGCCGCTAAACGTGACTACGGTACTACGAATGCACGATAGCTCACGTTAAAAGAAAACGCAATATATGATGCAGGCAAATATATGATGCCAGATAGCGTTAGGCAGACTCTCTACCGCGGAGTTTGTATTGTACGTACACAAACTAGACCTCTCGTTGCATGTACTTGCGTGTGCTTAATAAAACACAACTCGACGCCTGCAATCCGAAGCACTATCGAATAGTAATTCCGAGCACAGCAATACGAAATAAGCGGCATCTTTTCGTGAGATAATCTTCCTGTTATGGGAGCGTACTATGGTTCGCGACAGCTACCGGTACATACGGTACCGGTACGCTCTATAGTTGCTTACTCATACTCTCTTGCAGTCATCAAATACTATACATATATATACACTATGTCTTATTATTTTACTTTTATTCAACTTCGCAGCCATCTGATATCTCATCCTTTTAACATTATATATATATACACTAAACCAGCTGTATAATTATTATGCATAAAGTTTTACAGAACAGCTACAAGTAGGTGTTACACGGCAGTAATGTTCGGCCAAATTAATTCCTCATTAAAATTTAACGAGCGTTTCTTATAGCTCGTCCATTGACGAAGCGCCTTCACGGTCATTTTCGTTTCCAAGAGAAACCAAGTCCGATTTTTTGCACAGGAGGTAGAAGATATTCAGGGATCTCAATCTGAGTGTGCCCACAACTTATGTTACCTACCGAGAGAGGGCGCAACAGTGGTCCCTGTTCACAAATGAATTCGTACAAGAATGGAAGCCACTGAGACCAGTTTGGCAACAGTCATTCTATAGGACGTCGTCCCGTAGTTCTCAAACATAGATGACATCGCATACGGCTAAACTAAAAAACAAACACAAAAATACAGGAAGAACAGTCTGAAATAAAATATTCCGGCTTAATAAATGTCTGCGGTTCATTTTCATTTCGCGCACATTATAATTTATTGTATAAAGACCCAACACTGAACGTGACATAGCGATACCCAGAGACACGTTACCTGATAATTCCTGATACCCGAAAACCTTTACACGCATACTTCTTTTAGCACTCACGTTATTTTAGACATTGCTTCTCCACGTCACGTATTCGAATATGTTGCCACAATTCAACTAGAACGCATGTTCCGAAATAAACGGAATCACGAAAATATATCGAGAAAGAAATAAAAATAAAACAGAAAAACGGAGTACGTTATAGTGTGTTCCTTTACAAGTATTTTCCTCGAAGCGTTTCATCAGCAGCCCTCGATTAATCGACTAGCATAAAGCGCTCCTGCGCTACGTGATACACAAACCACGCCCCAGTTGCCGCATTTTAGTTTCGGCACGCGAACCCAACCACGTACTGGCACTCTGCAGAGCTGACACTCTCCGGTGCCGGCTTCATATACCTCTCCGTCGCTGTCTATCGAAATCTAAAATATCTATGTGCAGGTCGTCTTTCTCGTCAACCTTCTCTCAACACGCACACACAAACACACATAGACTCTAAGCGAGTGTCAATACCCGCACAAGAAGCACGGAAACAATTGCTATGGCACACTGCACGTAAATCACAAAACGCAGCGTCGTATCCGGTACACACGCACGCACACACATCGCCTTGCATAACTTTAAGAGTACACAAAGACTCAGGTTAACCGCTTCCAGAAAGTAACGAAATGATAAAAAAAAAACACCCTGTCGAAAAAACACCGCACAGACTTTTGCTGCATTCAGCTGCATTCAAACCAATGGTGGCTGACTCCGAGACGCATCACGCCGCTAGCACTGTGCCAAAGATCCTTTTCGACACACACTTTCTTACCGAGCATGACACGTGACATTCAGGCTAGACACTCGCGATCACGAATCTCGGTCTTCCACTGCGTCATCGATGCGCTGTCATTTTTCGAAGCCCCCCCCAAAAGACACCGCACGCAGAGTAGGCCCCCTCACTGCACAGGTTGCTTCCCCTCAATAGCGGTGCGCTTTGAGGTGAAGCCAGTGCGCGTGCGCTTACCCTCGTTGCCAGACGGCCACTCAAGTTAGTCTGCCAAAGGAGAAGGCATCGATCGGTGAGGTCCGTTCCCTCGGTTTCCAAAAATGCGCCCGAGATGAGATTGTTACTGAGAGTCTCCTCTATACCGGCGTCAATTTATTCTCAATTTTCGACGAAATCGGTCTCAAGTGATCTTCAAAATTTTTGAAATACACTTCTATCCGATTAAATGTTGACGTGTGCGTGTCCAGATTCAACGCCAAGTTTTGAGAGCATTTTGTTGTCTAACCGAAGTACGCACTGTAAGTTTCATTTATGAAATAACACGCACAAACGCCGCTGGAGAGCGTTGCAGAGCGCCACGTTGTGGGCGTCTCGTAAAAAAGGAAATGTAAAGACAAGCGATGAATAGTGAAAATTCTTCAACCGTTCTTTTCTATGTTCACTCTCTAGACCGAACTTCACCGCGTAACACGCTGATCGCTACTGATTTGTAGAAAGCGCCGGGCGTACGCCTACTTGTGACAATTAACATATCTGCGCAAGTGTCACAAATCGGCGTACGCGTCCCATGTTCAACAAACCAGTGAAGAAAACGATGCCATTCGGGACGACGGTTGACTAGCAGCGTGCTATGCGGTGAAGTTCTGCTTTAAGAGCGTCGTTCCTGAAAAAAAATTATAACACACAGCGTTTTATGCCCTCAACAGCTCTTAAGCGACGATCGTGCAGAAGATAATACACCTTTGAGAATCATGCGTACACACATGACAGTGATAACCACATATCTACACGATGCTGTAACGGAGCTGACATCACTACCGTGCATGCACACAAGCAAAAAAATAAAAATAAAAAACTCCCGGAACGTGCATTTGAAAAGCGCAGGCAGAAGCCCGTATAGGGTGCGATTATAAAGTTAAATTATAAAGAAGAAGCATTATGGAACAGCATCATGCAATGTTGCAACCTATCGGCGTCGAATATGACTGTAGCTCAGACTTGCCGCGTATTAAACGCGATCGTGAAGTGCCCGCGCTGCATGATCGACTTGACCCCCCACTTGACGCTCACACTGGCTGCATCTTGTGTGTAAAGACGTGTAAACACTAGCAGAACGCGCTTCAACTTCCCTGTTTGTTTGTTTTTACTCTAGGTAGCATAACGTGTAGTTTGATATTTAAAAAGAAGATTCCAACAACCAAAAGTTGAGCCCCGGGATGCTGGGCTTCAGTTGGCAACAAAATTCTTATACTAATAACATTGCTTCAGTCCCTTTTGTTCCGCTTTGCGTCACCAAATAGAGCTGACCTTGTAGTGCCACATGTATCTAAATGACGGTTCCCTTCAGTGGCGTAGCCAGACGGGGGTCTCGGGGGTGAACCCCCCACCGAAATCGTACCTTTGGCAGTGCATTTCGGAGAGGGTGACGATGGTGAAATCTTCCTCTCCCAGGTAAAGTCCCCATAGAACGCTTCTCGAAATGTTTTTTTCTAGCTACGCCACTGGTTTCCTTGTACCATCATAGAATTTTTAAGCTGTACGAATACCAACTCGAGAAGAAGAAAAAATGCAGTGGAGAAATGTTACGTAGATTGCAACTTAAACCGTAAGGCAAATAAAATATGCGGCTTCTACAACCTCGCCACGTCGGAAGGCGTGTGCAGAAAAGTGCAGTAGCGAATCACAGACCTAGAAACTTCGAGTGACAATCGCTGATAAGTGAAGAAGCAGCAACTACGTTAGTTACGCACCTTTTGTTGTTTTTTTCTTGTTTTTTGTTTTTTTGATGGGGCGAATAGTAAGCTGGCATGCTGCCTACCTGACCTTTCCCCTTTTTCTTCTTTCTTTCTGCCAATAAATCCCCCCACCCCCCTTGCGCAAGGTATTGCATGTGCACTGGTGTTCCAGCTAGCTTGTGGCAAAAAACAAAAGCACTGAAGACGATCGTAGATTTGTTATGGTACGAGCTTTCGTTCACGAGGCTACACTTCCTCTGGTACCTGAGGAAGTGCAGCCTCGTGCACGAAAGCTCATACCGTAATAAATCTACGATCGTCTTCAGTGCCTTTGTGTTTTTCAACTACGGTCTTGACTTCCTGCCCTTCTACGTCTTTCTAGCTTGTGGCAACTAACAACAATGCTTCAGTTCC
Source organism: Ornithodoros turicata (assembly GCF_037126465.1). Taxonomy (NCBI): domain Eukaryota; kingdom Metazoa; phylum Arthropoda; class Arachnida; order Ixodida; family Argasidae; genus Ornithodoros; species Ornithodoros turicata. The sequence continues at coordinate 6,056,808 of NC_088205.1, forward strand.
CGAAAGTAAAGTTAAAGAAGTTATGCGCTTGCTATACATTATCGCATTTCTAATCGAAATAGTTGCTTGAAAATAATTCGAAATTCACCGAGATAGAGCAAAAGCTGACAAAAAAAAAGAAAAAGGACAGCACCTTAACGGAAAGGGGGAAGTGCACTCAAAAAAGATCTACAGCTAATAGCGACAACTGAAACAAACAATGTGTCAACTAACAAAACAAAAATAACTGCGGGAGTGTCATGAGTTCTATAGCTAGGCAGTTGACAGTCATCCCCGCCAAATTCATTTCAATTGTTTCGAATTCGCAAAGTAATTGTCGAGACTTATGTGGACATATTCAGTGATCCAACGCAAATTACGTCTCGCCTTTTTTTTTTCTTCAAAATTTGTTAAACGTGCTTTCCAGGAAACAAATTCGTGGCGCACCACAATAACGCTGTGACATCTTGTTGTAGATCATTTGCAAGATGAATTGTTACAAATGAAAGTTCAAGTTGAACGGATATGCAGGGACAAAACTGCATGTACCGAATTGACAGAAGCAGCATTTATTGTGTTACGCAACATTTGAACGAACCGCATGAGTTTGTGAACATTACGTTGCGCTCACTAGCAATTAATGCGCGGAAAACGTAAGCAGGCACGCGATTTACAAAGAGCCCACCAAAGCTCCGTTAAAAGCGGCTACAGAAAGTAGCCCAAGTTAAAAATATGCGGACAGTTGTAATAAATTCCAAAGCTGTTTTGAAACCGAATGGTGCGTTTTTCGTCGATGTAAAGCTTTGTCTTGATGGCTCTTAACTACATCGGCTGAAGACTGACAAGTAAACGATACTTTTCCTTCACAAAATAAGCTGTGTATGCTTCGTTTAGCCTATTTATATACTATATAAATATACTTATAACTATATATATATAACTATATACCTATATACTACTTTTAAGAGTACAAGCTAATGCGTTCCTACTCGTTAGCAGGAGACAACGGTGTGTCCAAGTCCGCCTTCGTCATTTTCTTTCCTTACCTCTTTCTTTCTATCTCATTTCTTTCATCGCCTTCTGTACATGCTGACGTCTCTAGAGATTTTTCCTTGTGGTTTGCAGTATACTCTATTCGAAGCCATCACTTTATTGTTTAGGCTGCACCGGTTCGTCAGGTCCAAACTGACAGACCCCAAGAGGTGAGCAAACGAGAAACATGACAACACGTGCGCCTTTCAACCATGATTTGCTTAAACCATAAATGTTTGCTGGTTTGAGTCACCTGTCTTTGGTGTGTTTTTTTTTTTTTTCGTGTGGGCCACGCCCGGACGTTTTCAGTACGGAGTTCCTCTACCAGCTTTTCTGCATTTATATCCCGTTATCAGACATTTCAATCGTACTGCAAGCTACTGTTGTCCCTAGCGTAGTCATTCGCGCATCATTCCCACATGACGCTAATCTAGATTCGCACCTGCACTTGTAATTGGCGACGTTGTTTGGCTAGATATACCTTTGTTGCAACAGGTGTCTCGTGCGGTCAACACAACATTACTTTCCCGACAAGTTGGTACCATTCAGACATAGAAATGAATTCGAGAGAGATGACTGTCGTCCCCATTGACCTAGTGGAAGAAATTCACGTAGCGCACGTATACAGTTTTTTTTTTTTTCTACTACCTTATAGTGGTTATTTTCCTCGTTGAGAGTGGCACTACTACTGGTATCGATGCCAGAGTCTTTGGTGAGCGCGTCGTGAGCCCAGTAGAACGGATCGGGCCGAGATCCGTTCTCGCGGTTGAAGCGCACCGTTTTCTTTTGGGATCCGCCCGGTACTCGGTCTTCGCGCCGATCGCAACGCGGGCCAACTGATGGACCCGGCCTGGAGCGCCACTGATTGTCACCTGAAACCACGTTCTCGTTGTGAGCGCTAAACAACAAACGTTATTTAGAGAGACGGAGCTCACCAAATATATATATATGAGAAGCGTATGTGTGCTGATACCTGCTTTCTCAGAGACAGCTTGACGAGAAACCGCTGAATGTTCCTGTTGCTTTTGTCACGGCGAATGTGAAAGTAACGATGTAATGGCACAGAACCATTTTTCGCTGATTTCAGCTTTATTTTTTGCAACATCATAGTTTCTGCGACCAACAGAATTGATAAATTTATACCACGACCTACTAGATTATAGCGACCACGTCATAATCGGCAAACCCAATGGGGAGCCCGTCCGCACGATCCGCTAGCGGCGCTGCTCATCGGCCCGCGAGATCTACGTTATCATTGGACGATGGAAATTTGAATTTTGAACGCGCAGAAGCGGACGTACGACAGAATGGCATAAATGCAGGCTAGCTGGTGGATAAATTCCATGATAGGCAAGCCTGAGCGATGGGCAAGACACGTAAACAAGCCTTCGTGTTTGTGTTTGTTTACGTGTCTTGCCCATCGCTCAGGCTTGCCTATCACGGACGTACGACTAGCGTAGCAGACGACAGCAACATCTATGAAAACACGTAGGATGATGATGATGATGATGATAATCAACTTTAGAAAGAAGCTTGTGGGTCATCCACCGCTTGTACAAAAATACTAAGGTAAGCTAAAGTAGAAAGTGTTGCAGAAATTCAGGAAGCAATAACCGTGCCGATGAGCAGCGCCACCGCTAGCTTCCAAATGCGGCGCTGGGAAGGGTTGCCTATGACATGGTCGTTATAATCTAGTAGGTCGTGCTAAATACTTGTTCGGGCTCATCAAAACGCAGGATGGGAAATACGTTGTCCTCCAGGAATGCAGAAACACAAGCAGACATCCCGCAAATCACGGGATGTTTCTCATTTTGTTCTTTAGTTCTATTTTGCTCCATTTCCCAGCTGTCTCATGAACAAACAAGGGGGGGAGGAAAGGATGAATAATTGTATTTTGGAATTTTTCGTAATCTGATCAGATTGAGCTACCAAATGATGGAATCTGCAAATGAAACTTCTGCGGACTAATGTTTCTTTTCCAGTACTCAGCCGAAGAGGGGACATCGCTTTCCATTTTTTGTTGCCGACAGAAATGACTAATGTTTCCGCGTATCTTAATGCATTTAGTGACTCGAAATCTAACGTTTCCGTGCCTGTTCAGAAATTGAGTAGAAGTTGTGTGAAATGTAAAGAAAAGAAAAATAATCGCGACAAATTGCGGAACGTCAAACTTTCTACCGCAGAATAGCTTTCGAGATATTGATGCTGTATCGATAGGCAATTTAGATGCTGATTGTGTAGTGCGCTAAGATATGAACTGAGTAATGCTTTACCACTTGTTTACTCCATGTCTAGTTATACTTCTGGTAACTTAGCAAATTTGCTTCTCTTCTGCAACAGCAACAACAACAACAAAAAGGAATGTACTCTATTACTTTCGTTTGATCGTGAGCTCCCTCTGTGATGTAATTACCGAAATATAATAATCACTACACAATCGTGTACGATATAGCTGGTAGAACGTTGTCTGCCAATCGAAAACGACATTAGTAGGAAGAGATAAGCTAGCATTCGCTGAGCAAGCACACATCACCGAAAAATTCAGTTCCATATAGAGTTAGAAAAAAAAAGTACAAACAATAGCTCTATGACACCGTGCGCAGTTTTTTTAGTGTGATACAGAACAAGCGGTTACCAAATGTCACGTGCAAGAAAAAAAAAAAAACAATGACAAGAGGGAGAGCGGGATGAAGAAAGCAGAGAGCATTCGCTGGGTGCTCACCGCTAGAAATTTTTTCATTTTGGCGTCTAGAATTTCTTCCCTCTTCCACGTGCGACTGAACACTTCTGCCTCGCCTGTTGACAAGTCGCACTTTAGACGCCATGTTAGGCATATTATGTTAATCAGTAGAGATCCGCCATTTATGTGCATGCAAATATCGCATCATGTGGAATACGCTAGGGCTTGTGTTGCAGAGCATGGAACAAAATCCAGTTGTGCGTTACAAGTCATTTTTCACTGAAAGGCCTTGAGGTGGGGCCACTTGAAAGGCCTTCATGGATAAACGGAAGTGCATCTATGACAACGCTTTGGCAAGACTTTTCCCCGTTTTAACTCAAATTCACATCCTTTCTTTTTTCATGCACATATAAGTCGAATCTCTCCTGATCTGTACTTGGAAAAAGACCATTAACAACAAATGTTAACATTTCACATAGAGCCACTACACATAGTAAGTAAGACACTGCATGTGGCTGCATTGATTCGTCGCATGGACAAAACACACGAAACTCCTCTGACTTGAGAAATGAGAACACTGCTTCCTGGACAATAAACCAGCATCCTGGATGCTCCAGCCGCTTGCTTTCTGTGCAAGGCGAGTGCAGTGCACTGACACTAAAATATACAGCGATCATTCAAACACCGATATGAAACTGTCTCAAGGAAGCATCGTCGGCTTGTGAAGTGAAGGAAACAAACAATGGATATATAGTTGTTCCGACAAAGCGCAGCCGACTACTCTAGAGCATTTAAAGCAGACACCTTAGGGGTTGGGAGACTAATAAAGAACTCGGAAAAGAAGCGATGGGGATAGAGAGAGATAATAGAGGGGATGAAATAGACGGTCAACAACTAGACTGTTTTTTTGTCGTGACATGTCACGCTGTCAGTCAAATTTTAGCAAACCTTTAGAGGAGATGATGCGTTTATTCCCTCTTTTACACAGTTAGCGGTTACGTGAAGCATATGCGTCTTTTTTAATCTGTACTCAAGAAGTATCCGACACTTGTATAGCAAATTAACCTTTTCAGCGTTATATTATTATCAGGAGCAGTGGTTATACTTTGCTAAGATTTGGTATGCAAAAAAAAAAAAAAAAAAGGAAAAGAAAGAACTGATGAAAATATAAGACAAGAATGGATGGCCTCAGCTTCCCGAAAACGTGAAACGCAAAGTGACACTCTAGACCAACGTATCAGTCCCTACACGTTTCAGAATCAGTCATGCACCTAATAGAGTGTTTTAGTTGCAGCGTACGCAAGGAAATACCGTGCTCACACTGCGCACGCGCCAGACGCAAAACCACGTTTGCGCACAGCTATTTCCTTGTGTATGCAAAGCGACTGCGTACGCAGTATTAGGACTCTCTATTCTTCACCAGTGACAACCTCAAAGGCCGTCCGCAGCGGAGAGCACGCAATGATATCCAGCCGTTACGGAAAACCTCAAAGCACCGTTCACCTTCTCCCGTTACCTATCCCCGTGTTCCCTTCCCATCCCAACGCCCCTTCCCTTTCAGTTGGCCAGCGCGAGCAAGCCCCCGTTGACCAGCGCGCGTCCTTGGAGCACGTTCCAAGGCTAAAAATAGCCGCACAGCCAAGTCCTCACTCGGCGAGCGTGCACCAAAATACCGCTGCCTCCCTCTCGTCCGCCTCATCGATCGAAACCTCCTTCCTCGCTCTTCCTCCTCCTCCTCCTCCTCCCTTACGTATAACTATACTAATATTAAGGGAAACAGCCACACATGGCCTAGCTGTGATACTCTTCCTTTCGTTCTCCTCCTTTCTTCCTTTTTTTTCCCCTTCAAATTCGTTGTCGTCTGCGACCTTGGTGTGTTTACGAAAATGGCGCATCTTTTCTGGCCCGATGATACCCGTCGCTTTCGAGATGTTTCTTGCGACGCGGGTATTTCGTTCTTCGCAAAAGGACCCTCTCGCCCGTCTGGCCTCCAGTTTTAGGAAGGCGCAGTGCTGCATTAGCTGCTACTGCGTAGCTGTTAAGTGTCAGTGCGCTCTTGCGTAGCTGCGTGCGCGCAGCGTCTCGGTGGTTCCGAGTCCTTCGGTTGGTTGGTTGGTTGGTTGGTGCGCGGTGAGCAAATAACAGCTAAGGTCCTGCGACGGTGTTTACAATGTCAAGGTTTAGCAAGGTGGGTAGTTCTAGGATAAGTGCAGAATAATTTTTTTTGTTGGAGGCAAATAAGTACGTGGCTATTTCTCTCAGTCTGTTTGCTTTACGCACTCCCAGAAAGTAATCTTAGTCATTTCGGGGCGCAGACTGTGCAGTGCCACAACTGTTAGCCCCTTTCGGGAATTTCGGGAGTCTATGCAAAGATGGGAGGGGGGGCAATTTACGGGGCTGGGGTGTAAATTGTAGGGTCAGGGACCCAAAATGGGGAGTACTCGCAATCTAGGAGACTAGAAAATGTAATTGCTCCACAATTTACAGTGAACCCTCGTTATTATGACCATGGTCGTTCCCGAAAATGTTGGTCATAATGCGGAATTGTCATATTAACGGGGGTGATTTACAGGGGTTTCACAGCATTGTTCCCCAAGAGTATGGTCGTAAAGCGCGTATGTCAGATTATCGGGGGTCATATTAACGAGGGTTCACTGTACTCATTTTCTGCCTAGCGTGAATGACAAACGGGTATATTTCACGCAAAACAGCCTCTCTTGCTTTCCATACCTTGAGGGTAGAAACTTTGAGGACGCGAACTTAGAAGGGAGCCCAAATCAAGTGTCAGGAGTGCGAAACTTTCCTGTTAACGCTCTGCGGTTCCGCTACGATTCAAGGCATGAGAAGTAAACAAACTTCATCTTTACACCTGAGTAGCGCGCATTTATATCTGAAAATATAAGCCGCGTCCTTCAATCCCACGCAACTGCAGAGCTGCCACCTCCAAGTTCCACGTTCCTACGTCGATTATTCATCAAAAAGCAGCACATTCAAAAAAGTACCAGTCAGTCACATATTCCTCATCTACGTACTCGTCATCGTGGACGGTGCTGCAATCTCCGCAAATTTATCGTCTTCAAACACATTACTACGCTTCGCACAGTTTCCCTCTTTTACTCTTTCGGCTCACACCTTCTCTCTTACGATGATACATCTTTCGCCACATAAAATGCGCATCGATCACCGCGTATTTATATCAAACTTCAAAGCCAGCGACGTTCATTTTTGAGCGCAATTCACTGCAAGGGTCTGCCGTGTCACTAACAGAAAGTAAAAAAAAAAGAAAAACTAATGAAGACGAGACAAGAAGAGGGGTGGGAAGCAAGAAGGTTGCAGAGGAAAAAAAAAATGAGAGAGAGGCATAGGTGGCGCTGTCGCCTTCGGAAATCGATAGCGTTGCAACCCTCGCTGGCGATGGAAGCCGGAGCTACTGAAAGGGCGCTCCTGTCTTGGATATGCCATAGAATTTCGCTCACGGAGTGTCGCTATAATTTGGATACCTGCGACGATTCTAGAGACCATCACTGGATGCACGACTGATGCGTCAAAAAGCTAGCGTGTTGTTTTTATCAATTCAAAAGCTGTGCCGGCCCTACCAACGAGGTGTCTCCGAGCTCCTTTTTTTCTTCTTCTTTTCGTTTTTTTTACACACTTTCAGACCGGAATATTGATGAGGTACCAATTTTAATTACAATGGGACTTAGGCACGTGCTGCAAGTGCGTGCGCTACGTTGGTGTTTGAGCCGTCCCTTCAGCACCTAGTTTGTCTTTTGTTATTTCTCTTTTCTTATTCTTTTTTCTTTTTTTAGGGAATAGCAAGCCGGCGTGCTGTATGGCTGACCTTTCCCTTTCCTTTTTTTTCTCTTTTCTGTCAATAAATCCCCCCCCCCCACTCCCGAATACCAAACTACTCATTACTATACACGAGTAGAAGTACGGTCTCTGCTCGAAATATAGACGACCTGAGCTCCTACGTCATAGATTACGTTTCGCCGCCGCGCAAAGCATGCGGATGGGCATTATCAGCTTTATCAGCCGGCGCATTTTTTCGCGCTTCTTGCCAACGACACCTACATGCAGAAGGCCCGCTTATTACCTCATCTCGCTACGTGGACATATAAAGTCAGAATTCGTCCGCTACTGCTGCGATTCCCCGTTCTGCGAATTCAAGAACTCGCAAATGATTGCACCCTATCACTTCGAACCTGCAGACAAAATCTGCAACACGCTTTTGAGAAAGATAGGGGACTGTTTTGCGCTTTCGTTTAAAGTTTTCCCCCAATTAGTACACGGGGACGTTCAATCACTACTCGCAGACGACGGCGGCGATTCGTCGCCATGGCTACGACCGCTGAAAGCACGTTCGTGATTGGCTACGGCCATTGAAAACACGGTCCGGATTGGCTGACTCTTAGTTGTTACGTCACGTCGACGAGTGAGCAGGCTTTCTCTACCTAGGTAGTGTCGTTCTTGCCCGTCACAGCAAAATATAACCTCGAACCGGCCTTCTCGTGACGTCACATGTTTGTGAACAGAGGGTCGTCCATTGGCGGCTCTGGATTCGAAGCTTTTGCTTCAAGACACTTTAGTCGGATTTTCGAACTATGGAAATAGGACATGTCGGCATCGTTGTGATGAGAACCTCCCTGTACGCTATCCTAGGAGGTCAGTTGTGTGCGCATCTCGCCATTTTTCCTCTCTGCCCTATTGCCGGCTCGTGAGTGGACAGATACTTCGTCACGTGGTCTCTCTAACCTTTACCCTCTCCCTTGCGCAGAGACAAACTGTCGTAGCTTATTGGTGGACTGTTGTTCGTCAAACAGCGCAGTTCGCATACTCGAACAATTCCTGTAAAGCTAGCTGCACTGCAGCGTGAGTCTTATTGCGGCGAAACCTCTTCTTAAAATGCGCAGGGAATTGCAAAAATATGCTTTCTTTTCTAAATAGCATTTCCCTTCCTTCCTTTGTCTGCGTTGTAGTTAACCTCTTCTTTTTCTTTTTTTTTTTTTTTTTTTTTTTTTGTAAACACAAACCGCTGGTAGTTCGAAAAATCTATGGTTTGCCTGGGCAATTCGAATACATTCTTTTCACGCCCTTCGCCGCTGCCTCTCGCGAAACACTTCACCATAAATTGGCGATAAAAGCGTGATAAATTGGGCAAAAGTTGTTTAGCGCGGCAGAGCCCCTCAATCACCCAACCGCCGCCGTCGGCGTCGCGGTACAAACTGCTATCGTCTGCTCATTGGCGCGGCATCCCCGTGATTTTATACCCTCGGTCGTTATCCACGTGTTTGTGTAACCTTGGAACACGCATACTAATGGCAGGCAAATAAATACATCCTGGTCCTGTTCCCAGTTTCTCACTGTAGCGTCCCTGTAGAAGGGAGCATGACCGATATGGACAATGCCTTTTCGCCACCATGAGACAGTTTCATAGGAAAGGAGGGTTTCTCAAGCACTGCTGCCGCTCGAGTAAAGTAAAATAACGTTGAGTACGTGCTAAATACATGTTCCGAGAATATGTGTTCATTTTTGACAATATAGCTCACAACGAGCTTAGCCATGTCACAGGTTAGAGAAATTAACCTCGTTAGATATCGGCGAGTCGGCGTATCCAGCTATTTCAAGTTGTCCTTGTACGTTGCATACGACAGAGCCTGTAACATTACTGGCGTTCTTAAGCACCTATATCAATTCCCAGGCCAATGCAAAAAAAAAAAAAAAGAGTGTCAACAGCAAAACGTTAAAAGTATTCACTGAAAGTTAGAGCATGAGACATTTTTCTTTGATGTGGCGTGAAGCATGACTGAAAGAAGAGGCATGACCTGACCTTTCTCGCTGACGCTTTCGCTCTCAATCTCCTGTTCCTCACAACTGGAGCAGTCAGGCGTGGACCGAATCTCATCGTCAGACGAACTGAGTGACCTCTGGCGAAGCTTCTTGCCCCTCTTGTGCCGATGCGGCTTGGGCGGAGGAGGCCGCACGCACTCAGACTGGTCCGAACTCAGTGAGTCGTTCCTCACCACCGACTCCACTTTCCGTCGTCCACTCCCTCCCCTGCTACGACTACCGTCCCCCGGATCCAGATGATGAACTTTCGTCGTCCCACCACCACTCCACCGCCTGTCATCGAGCCGCGACGGGGAAGGCTCCCTGGACCGATGGTGAGACACTGCCGACGACTGTGACTGCTGGGACACGCGAGATCCCAGCTCTTCTTGTTGGTCAGACACGGATCTTCGCCTTCGGTCCTGGTACAACTGAGGTTCCTGAGAGTACTGCCGCCGGAGTTCTCTTCCTTGTAGGCTTCCCATGCGCTGAAGAGAACCTCCTCGAACAAGGGGTGGAAGGTTTGGGCCACCTCCTTGCGAGGAGTAGTTGTCTTTCTCGGCTGAGTGGGCACGTTCCAGCCTGGGTCTGTTGCCGTCGGGCGGTAAGAGTTGGGACCCGTGAATCCACTGCCCCGTCTTGATGAGCAGCTCCTGTTTCTTCCTGCACAGGATGCAGACCCAAATGACCTTGTTTGAGCGTAAGGTCACCTTTCCGCCGCATCTGGCACAGCAGCGGACGTTGCAGTAGTTGCAGATGTGACCGATGCCGTCGGCGAATTTGGTCTTGAGGCAAATCTGGCAGGTCGCCTCCAGTTCGGCTCCCAACTTGCGCTGTTCCTCGTTCCGTTTTCCAATGGCCGTCTCTAGGAGCTTTACCTCGTCTTGTTTTTTCCTGAAATTGAGTAAAAGAATCATATCAGAAATTCAGTTCGTCCAGCAACAAGGATTCATGGAAATGCTCGGCGCAACACAGACACGGACAATGCGACAGAGACCACTATCCGTCTGTGTCGTATCCTTCACGTTTATGTTAGAAAGCAAGATTAAGGCCACTTGGAACGTGGCATGTTAACTCACTGTCTACACAAAGTGTTTTACCATTGCAGCTTAGCAGGCTAAGTACGAGTACAAGACATCATGAAATTCCTGACAAATAGTTCTTGTTTCGCTGCATTTTTCCTATTTTACAGACCTCTATATTACCCCAACCAAAATCGCTGCATAGCTAACATCAGTATAGCCTCTTCTGTACTAGCTTTTTTTTTTTTCATAAATACGCCTATCTCTAACCTTTGCGAGTGCTTTCTATTTGTATCTGTGACTCTAAAACGAATGCAATTAACCAATTCGAATATTTTGCTCAACTACACGTTATTTCATCCTCGTTAACATTAAGATAGAGGTGATCATCCTTTGGCGCTTCAAGCAACCATTCCATCATTGTTCCCCAGCAAGAATTATCCGAACTTATTCATTTGGTTACGATCAACTAGAAATCTGAATTGTCCCATAGTTCACGTCGATTCCACTCACATACAATTAATTCATTACATCACATTCATCTGTGTTCTGCTTCCTTATGAAGCTCTCCTATTATTACATGGATGTCCCCCCGTGTTTTTTTCTTTTTACTCCCCCATTATAATGTCGGCAGGCATGACGAAAGAGCAAGTGCCCTTTAAGAACAAATTCCTTAATCTGTGCGACACGCTGTGGCATGCAGAGCACGCTGGAGCACGTTTTTCATGTCACGGGAAAGAAAAACGGAGAAGGGCAAATCTTTAGCAGCCCTGTTAGCGTACACGGCTTCAATAAAGGCTTGGGCGTAAACGGCTCTTCGTAATAATTATTCTACAAACGTTGTCACGCTTTTACTAGCTTTTATTGGCAACGCGCGTTTTATTTTACGAGATGCCCGGCCATTCTCATTATTTACTAGCTGGACCGTGCTTCGGTATGTATTCGCATCGACGGATCTCGCCTTCTTTGTCTTTGTCTCCTTTTTATAGAAAATCGAAGAAAGCTGACGCAATGGGTATTGGCCACAACGAGGACTCTTCAAATGAATTGGACGGAAAAGACACTGACAAAAAAGAAGTAAGTTAGATGGCTTCAGCAACGCGCGGGCTGGCAATCAGGACGCAAAAATGGTGGTCGAATTCCGAGTTAAAAAAAAAAAGTCAGATTATGTGTACGACAGAGCAAAAGATGGAATACAAACTAACCAACCATGGCAAGAAATGCTGACCACGAAAACTTAAAACAAGAAGGAATTTCACATTGCCACGTGTTTACATACTGTTCCACATTAATGTTTACACATAGACGTTTCTTTTTTTACCTTGTTTGTTTTCAAAAGCACTTTTCGCACCACTTTGTCATTGCTCTCCCGTTTAAGATGTACACTCTGATCTGAGAAAGCAATTGAGTAATTTTAGTCCTTTTGCACTGCCAAGAACCATTAGTCCCTTTCGAGACTATGTTTACGCGACGTATTATCCGAAGTTTATGTGACGTTTAGGGACTGTTTGCAGTGCTTGAGAGTAAATTTTAGGCTCACGTAACTCAAATTGGATATGAATTGGCGATGAAACTCCCCATTCATCATCTCGCAATAAAGTTGTTGTTGCACCAAGGGAACAGAAGCTGTAATTTTCCCCCAATTTACTTTGTGTTTTTTTTTTCTTTTTTTTACATACAGTGTACGCTGCAAGGAATCTGGAATTATGAAGTTAATGTGATATCCACTTGGAGGTGCCTTCCAAGAAGAAGATACCAAAAAAGCTTCGCAAAATTCGTTCGTGTTTTTATTTTCATCAAAAACATCGAATTCGAAACCAACTGCCAGCTTCCGGTTGAAACGGCCCTTTCCCGCTACGCCTCTTCCGGTGACATCGTTGGTATTGCAGGCGCGATTCCAAAGCGCTGAGCTGACGGCGTCGCCGGGCTGGATGCAATCCGATGCCGCGCTGCTGGAGCGCGCAGCTGGCTTCATAATCCGATTAAATTCATTTTCTAATGTTTGAAAACGAAATATTCCGGTTACACGTATTTCAGGCACCTACAGTTCCGATCGCACCTTCAGTTCATCTGCGTTTTTTTTTTCTTCTCCGGACAGCACCTTCAAAGCTTTCTTAATTTCTTCACCGTTTTTCATGGCTTAGAGAGTAGAAGTATGATGGTGATAAGAAAAAGAAAGAAATGTGGAAGTCACTCGCAACTCCAGTGACCCTACTTTGTAATATATAAGAAAAATGAGAATGTCATTCTTACACCCTCTGGCAGATTGCTCGGTAGAAATAGGCCGCGCAGCTTTCTTTTTTTTTTTTTTTTTTCACTGTGGTGAAAAAAGAAAAAGCTTCGGTGTAACCGCATGTTGCTCGGGTGAGGTCGCGCGTCCTTGGCCGACTTCACAGAAAACTGTGCCAGCATTTGCCTTACCGCGTTAGAGGAACACTCAGAGAAAACGCGCCTGGACTGCACAGCCGAGTGATTGAGTCATTGTTGAGTGATTGAGCTGTTTCGCGCAACAACAACAAGCAGCTGATAACGATGACATTGGGTGTTTCGTAGTAATTAAGAGTCCCGCCAATCGCGACCGCGCTTCGGCTGTCGTAGCCGCCATGAGCCGCATGGTCAGCCATTGATAGCACGGTAGATAGCCTGTCTTTGTAATCGTCTGCGGCAATTGACACGTGACGTTATATGTCACGTGCGAAAGAGTGAGAGGAGGCATTACCAGCATACCTTCTTTATCTAGGTGCGTTAGTCCACGTTTGTGTGGCGACCACGACCTACTAGATTATAACGACCATGTCATAATCAGCAGCCCCTATGAGGAGTCCGTCCGCAGGATCCGCTACTCATCGGCCCGCGAGATCTACATCATGATTGGACAATGGAAATTTGAATTCTGAACGCGCAGAAGCGAACATACGACTACCGTAATACGTGAGGCCGACAACGGCAAGCCCTATCGCCATCACCACCACTACGACTACCGTAGCAGACGACAGCAACAGCTCCTATGACAACGCGTAGAATGATGATGATGATAATCACCTTTAGAAAGAAGCAACTCTCGTAGGACATCCACCGCTTGTACAAAAATACTAAGGTAAGCTGAAGTACAAAGTATTGTAGAAGTTGAGGAGCGCAATAACTGGGATGATGAGAAGCGCCACCGCTACCTTCCATGAATGCGGCGCTGAGAAGGGGTGCCTATGACACGGTCGTTACAATCTAGTAGGTCGTGGTGGCGACACGTGCACGTGAGAGGGACTGCGCATAGTTACGACTTCCCTGGCACACGGAGCTGCAACGGCGCTTACCTCCTCGCCTCCACATTGCTACCATCCTCGCTCGGGATTGTAGAGCATGTGTTACGTCTTGAAAACGACTGATCGCGTCATTGTGGGAGCCCCTTATGCCATTTTATAACTGTTACTTAGAGAATTTACAGTCAACTATCGATTTATGAACCCTCGATTTCCGAATTCCCGGTCGCTTTATGAACGGTGCCCTCTGGGACAAGATACTTCCGCTTCCTCATTCAAACTATTTAGGAATGATTTTCCCAGGAACGCTAACCGTTCATAAATCGAGGGTTGACTGCATGTTGGTTTTACAAAGTTTGTAGGTTTTATAAATCGAGGGTTGACTGCATGTTGTTTTTCTAAATTTTGTGTAGGTTTTATAAACCGAGGGTTGACTGCATGTGGTTTTTACAAAGTTTGTGTAGGTTTTATAAATCGAGGGTTGACTGCGTGTGGTTTTTATAAAGTTGGTGTAGGTTTTATAAATCGAGGGTTGACTGCATGTGGTTTTACAAAGTTGGTGTAGGTTTTATAAATCGAGGGTTGACTGCATGTGGTTTTTACAAAGTTGGTGTAGGTTTTATAAATCGAGGGTTGACTGCATGTTGGTTTTACAAAATTTGTGTAGGTTTTATAAATCGAGGGTTGACTGGATGTTGTTTTTACAAAGTTGGTGTAGGTTTTATAAATCGAGGGTTGACTGCATGTTAGTTTATACAAAGTTTGTGTAGGTTTTATAAATCGAGGGTTGACTGCATGTGGTTTTTACAAAGTTTGTGTAGGTTTTATAAATCGAGGATTGACTGCATGTGGTTTTTACAAAGTTGGTGCAGGTTTTATAAATCGAGGGTTGACTGCATGTGGTTTTTACAAAGTTTGTGTAGGTTTTATAAATCGAGGGTTGACTGCATGTTGGTTTTACAAAGTTGGTGTAGGTTTTATAAATCGAGGGTTGACTGCATGTGGTTTTTACAAAGTTGGTGTAGATTTTATAAATCGAGGGTTGACTGCATGTGGTTTTTACAAAGTTGGTGTAGGTTTTATAAATCGAGGGTTGACTGCATGTTGGTTTTACAAAGTTTGTGTAGGTTTTATAAATTGAGGGTTGACTGCATGTGGTTTTTACAAAGTTTGTGTAGGTTTTATAAATCGAGGGTTGACTGCATGTTGGTTTTACAAAGTTGCTGTAGGTTTTATAAATCGAGGGTTGACTGCATGTGGTTTTTACAAAGTTTGTGTAGGTTTTATAAATCGAGGGTTGACTGCATGTGGTTTTTACAAAGTTGGTGTAGGTTTTATAAATCGAGGGTTGACTGCATGTTACTTTATACAGAGTTTGTGTAGGTTTTATAAATCGAGGGTTGACTGCATGTTGGTTTTACAAAGTTGGTGTAGGTTTTATAAATCGAGGGTTGACTGCATGTGGTTTTTACAAAGTTGGTGTAGGTTTTATAAATCGAGGGTTGACTGCATGTTAGTTTATACAAAGTTTGTAGGTTTTATAAATCGAGGGTTGACTGCATGTTGGTTTTACAAAGTTGGTGTAGGTTTTATAAATCGAGGGTTGACTGCATGTGGTTTATACAAAGTTGGTGTAGTTTTATAAATCGAGGGTTGACTGCATGTTAGTTTATACAAAGTTTGTGTAGGTTTCATAAATCGAGGGTTGACTGCATGATGGTTTTACAAAGTTGGTGTAGGTTTTATAAATCGAGGGTTGACTCCATGTGGTTTTTACAAAGTTGGTGTAGGTTTTATAAATCGACGGTTGACTGCATGTTGGTTTTACAAAGTTGGTGTAGGTTTTATAAATCGAGGGTTGACTGCATGTTGGTTTTACAAAGTTTGTGTAGGTTTTATAAATCGAGGGTTGACTGCATGTGGTTTTTACAAAGTTGGTGTAGGTTTTATAGATCGAGGGTTGACTGCATGTTGGTTTTACAAAGTTGGTGTAGGTTTTATAAATCGAGGGTTGACTGCATGTTGGTTTATACAAAGTTTGTGTAGGTTTTATAAATCGAGGGTTGACTGTATGTTAGTTTATACAAAGTTTGTGTAGGTTTTATAAATCGAGGGTTGACTTCATGTGGTTTTTACAAAGTTGGTGTAGGTTTTATAAATCGAGGGTTGACTGCATGTGGTTTTTACAAAGTTTGTGTAGGTTTTATAAATGGAGCGTTGACTGCATGTTAGTTTATACAAAGTTTGTGTAGGTTTTATAAATCGAGGGTTGACTGCATGTTAGTTTATACAAAGTTTGTGTAGGTTTTATAAATCGAGGGTTGACTGTATGTTAGTTTATACAAAGTTTGTGTAGGTTTTATAAATCGAGGGTTGACTCCATGTGGTTTTTACAAAGTTGGTGTAGGTTTTATAAATCGAGGGTTGACTGCATGTGGTTTTTACAAAGTTGGTGTAGGTTTTATAAATCGAGGGTTGACTTCATGTGGTTTTTACAAAGTTGGTGTAGGTTTTATAAATCGAGGGTTGACTCCATGTGGTTTTTACAAAGTTGGTGTAGGTTTTATAAATCGACGGTTGACTGCATGTTGGTTTTACAAAGTTGGTGTAGGTTTTATAAATCGAGGGTTGACTGCATGTTGGTTTTACAAAATTTGTGTAGGTTTTATAAATCGAGGGTTGACTGCATGTTGGTTTTACAAAGTTGGTGTAGGTTTTATAAATCGAGGGTTGACTGCATGTGGTTTTTACAAAGTTGGTGTAGGTTTTATAAATCGAGGGTTGACTGCATGTTGGTTTTACAAAGTTTGTAGGTTTTATAAATCGAGGGTTGACTGCATGTTGTTTTTATAAATTTTGTGTAGGTTTTAATCCCACACATACCTTTTATTTATCACTCCGTTTTAACCTGGACAATTCATTCGCTCTCTACCACTTTTTGGCACTACAGCCTCAGCTGGCCATAAAACCTGCAACTCACCATCGAAAGCAGTATCGCTCGCGAAAGACACAGTGATTCGGGGATCGCGACCTGACGAACAAAAATGTTCGTCTCTCCCGTTTGAATTTCTAATTATCGTGCTGCTACGCTATGTTCACGAATGTCGAGCGAGGGATAATAAAATTAGACACCCGAACATCGCGATCCATTTTGAAATGTCACAGGCACAGCCAGAAAAGCCATCCCCTTAAAAAAAGAAAGAAGCCAAAAAGAATCCAGTAGAAGCCTTCCAAACATTTCTCTTCCAAATTTCCGCTTCCGAAGAAATACGCAATTCTGACTTTACAAAAGAGGGGGGAGGCACACATTTATGATATACCAGTATCAGTCTGAAAAGCGGGTTGTTTACGTGTACCGAGTTCCTATATGAAGGCAAGAATAGGTCATATTTTACTGTGTCTGAGCGGAACGTTAAAATATATCGCATATGGAGCGGCCTCTTTTAGCATTCCAACTGCTATGCAAGAGACAAAAACATGGGAGAGCAGAAAGAGAAAGGTCCCCTACGTGATCCCTTATTTCCAGTTTACTTGGAAATCGAATGAAGCGTATTTGTCATTTTAGAAAAAGGATATTTATTTGTTTGCGAATAGAGACTGCACCGCTACGAGCTGACATTATACAACACATCGTTCTTTGCGTACAGCGGAATATGTAGTGACCACGCTAGCATATACTTGCCTTCGTGCTCACTGCCCGAGCTACATATTGTGGTCGGTCGTAATCATGCAGGATTGCGTTTTGCACATTAATCGTATTACTTCTTGTCTGTACACGTGAACAATTCCTTAAATTCGGAGCCCTGCAGAGGGTACGTTATTTTAAAAGAAAATAGTGCTAAGGCTATTCGTTTCGCATTCGTCATGCGTATTTCAGAAAGTACCTACTTATTGAGAAGTGTGCGACGAGTAATGCGGGAAAACCACAAAGCAACAACATTTCAACAGCAGAGTAAATTCCATTCTAGAATTTTCCTCGAAGGTGTTGTTCAATTAACACGCGTCAATGTATGGCACCGTCCCAATGTTACGAACATGAAATCTACCTCACGCTATACTGAAACGGATATCTCACCAACATACCTGAATCAGCTCTACATCGTGGAGCGTGAGGGCGCCCCCTTTAAATCCGGTACAAACACTACGTATCCTATATAGGCCCAGGAACCGCACAACACAGGACAGACTAAACGAGATCTAAACAATATGTAGTCCCTACGGGAAGTGCCTAAAAAAAACGCGAGGCGAACAGGTGTAAACGTAAGTCGAGTAACGCACACGCAAGTTTTCCTGAAGTGCGCATGTGCAAGCAGATTCGCCTCCAGCTGGCCGTTGCGCGTCCCGGGAATTGTATTTTATTCGTTTGTCCCGAAACGCGTTGTGCCAGAAGTGAGACGCCGCACTCTTCGCAGTTTGTGTTTGTTGCGTCGCTATATGGAAGTAGGATATGAGCGACAGCGGCAGTTATACGCGTAAGTCAGGTGCCCGGTAATCACTGATGGTGCGTACTTCAAATGCAGTAACGAGTTTTTTTTTTGTTTTTTTTTATTTCATGTTAGCGCCGCGAAGCAACTGTGGCTATGAGCGGCGTACAGACGTGTACAGATGGAGAGAGGACAGCAGGAAGGAGTGGGGGACAGGGGCAAACGTCAGAAGGAACTGTGCCGACATTCGTCTGGGAAGTCTTCGGAAAGCCCAGGGAAAACCACAGACAACACAGCCGGTGACAGGATTCGAACCCGTGTCCCCTCCCAGTCTCGGCGTGAAAGGCGGTCATCTTAACCACTGTGCCACGGGAGCTGGCGCATAGTAAAGTATAAAGTAGTAAGAAATGTACTTGAGGTACTTAAGTACCCTCAAATACGACTAGCTGTTTTCATCCCACGCCTTTTAGCTCTTTACGGAGACTAATAAGGACATATATACGTAAGTTGAAATGCAACCTCTCAGACAAACTACGCACGGACGCAATATGCACGAGCAAGCAACGCGAAAGAGCACGTTGGGGCGTGCCAACTTATCGGCTCCGGTAGGGCTGCGAACTGTGTGAAATAGGCCGAAGCGCAGTGCTGTGAACACCAGAATGAACACCGAGGTGGCGGACAGGATGCGGCGCCGGCTGTCGTGCGGTGAGCTAGCAGAGAGGGTACCTTCAAGTACTTCAATGGAAACTACAGCAAAATATACTTTAAATAAAGTAGACGGAATTATTCAGCAGAGTTGCCTGAAATAAAGTAAATAGACTTTAAGTACTACGAGTACTTCAAGTACTGCCCATCACTGTATGTAACGAATTGTTTTCTGTGTATACTGTAAGATCGCAATACACGGAATGAATGAGGTGTTCGCGGAGAAGTAAAGCGTCGAGTTTTGTGTAATTTCCTTTTCTTTCCCTTTCTTTCTCTTTCTTAATAACGCGTCCTAGAGTAGCCAGTCCCGAGTGGCTCGAGACTAACATCTCCATTTTTTTTTCTTTTAAAAATCAATCAATCAAGTAAAGCAGCGCTCTACAGATACACGTCTCCTCCTACACGAATATGACCAACTGCCACTAAGAAAAAAGTAAAGCCAAAACGAAAACAAAAGGAAACAAGAAGCATATGAGCTAACAAAAGATTTTTCTTCTTATAATCACTGTAGTGGAATAGTGGAACAGAACTTTGCATTCGCAGCGTGCCAAAAAGAAAGTTTCGGTATCTCTAATGTGAAAGGTCTTATTGCAGCATATTTATAATGTATCGGCTAACATTCTTGAGGCATACCAGTTTCTGTGACTTAATTTAATGAAGGTTAACTATTGTGCTTTCGTTAGCTAGCATTGTAGTTTCTCTTTCACCTCATTTTACGTTATACAAGGTAGATCATTCCTTGAAGAGTGGTCTTGAACAACTGTGACGACATACCTCCACTACAATTTCGAGCGCCTCAGTACATTTTATAATTTTATTATTATTATTTTATATTATTTGCACTCGAGAGATAAGTGTTGTATGTGCCCTGTTGTATTCTGTACGTTACATTTTATTAATTAACGTTAAACGTTGATATTTTAATGCGGCACAAGCACAAAGCACAACCTTCGTCTTTTTATATATCCGCCCTTTCGAGAGATCCATAAATGGCATCGTTTCTGCCCCAACCGAAGCCCGACAGAGAGAGAGAGAGAAAAATGTAGGACTCGTCCCATTTGTGGCGCCGAAGCACTGTCCACAAAAGTAATCTCCAAAGTTTCCCTTCTGACAAAAGAAAATCCCTGTCGTAAAAATTCAAAATGATCTGTCCAACTGGAGCATCTTAAGATTCAATGAATGCGAAACTCGTTTGCATCTAAGTATAGGAGTGGGCTGTATCAAGTTTTCTGAATTGGCCCTGTTACGATGGCAGGCCTATATGCACGCCAGCATTAAAAGCAAATACTGGGCCAGACTGGGTTTAGATGTAAGCTTCGAGCGAGAGACAAGTGATTCGCTTTTGGGGACAACGACGTTTTTCTTGGTTTCGTTCGAGTTAAAGGACTAAAAAGTGATAGTAATTTGCGTAAAACGTAAGAGCGGCTTTTCTTATAGGATAGGGACAACATTTAACTGCGTACAATGTAGAGAAGTACACACGCATTATTCGTTGCGGTTATTATCACACCGCCAATTTTCGCGAAAGCTTTCCCTTGTGAAAATAAATTTGGCCTGTCTATTGACGCTGTTTGGACATTTTTTTTTTGTTGCCACTTTTGCTTTTCTTTTTTACGTTGCCTTTTTATAGACAATTGTACAAATAATGTCTAAACACAGGGGGTTTAGACACCTTTTTTTTTCCCATATGTCCAAACCACTCTTCCAAAGGACGTCTATAGACGTTCTTTGAAAATTCCTTTTCTCCACATTTAGTAGACAATAGGAAATATAAATCTAAAAGACACTTTATTCGAAATAAAAAAAAAGAAAAGAAGATCGTCTTATCTTTTTTTTTTTCTTTTTTCATTTCAGCAAACCCAATCAAATCGAAATTTGAGCGTCCGATGACCGCGGAGGAAGGTGATTTGATGCTATTCATTTATTGCTGACAAAAATTGTGTTTGTACTGTTGCTGTGTTCGGCAGAACATACGAAGGCTGAAGAAGTTTGACAACTTGTGTTGCTCACTGCTCCCGATAATTAGAATTAAGAGCCGGTCTAAGCGTGTGACTTTTTCTTTGACTAATTTGTGTCGGTAAATTGAGTGTAAGAAAGCAGTAGAATAATAATTGAGATCGGGACTAACCTCTCCATATTATTCTTTCATATCCAATCCAATAATTGAGGAATAGAACGCATTCATTTCATTCAGTACTGGACTCATACATCAGGTGAACCCTCACGGTTTTTTGTTTTCTTTTTTTAATGCCTCTTCGTCATCTTGAGGTTGTTTTTACTTTTTCCTTGTTTTGCCTCTTGGTCATCTCGAGGTTGGTTTTTCTACTTTCTTTTCTATTCACGAGTTCTGGAGCTCTGAAATAGCCTGACCCGGTGGTGGTGGTGGTGATGATGATGATGATGAAAGGGCTCGCCGACCTGATATCTCAATATATCAATCAATCAATAGAACGCAAAATTTACATTGGTGCAATCTCCGGCAAAGTACGTCAAAAGGGTAAAGGACAAAAGAACAGAAGCTATTACAGGTCCACATTAGGCTCTTTTACGATGTTCATATGCTTGCTTTTACGTATTATTCCCCAAATACTCGGACAACCAATTATCTTGAACACCCACAGTCCACGCGAACAAGGAAGGCTGTGGGCACCCATGAATTGGCTTATGTCAGTAGGGACCCGTGTTTTCGGTTTTTATTTTGAGCGAATACGGCGTATGTTTTTCGGTGTTTATTGATTTTCACGAAATCGGCGTTTTCCGATGATTTTCCTGAAGTGTACATGGTTTACCCGGCAGTTATCGGCGAATAGAAATCAGTGTAATTTCCGTACGACGTTCATTCAACATGGCGTTGTTCGCTGCGGTGGCATTTTACGGCTAACTAAAAAGTAAACGGACATTTTTCACAACAACAACAACGACAATAAATGACGAAGTGATGATGACATGGGATGTTTCCCCGTGGTAGCCACAGGACCCTACCCCACTTCACAGTGGTTAATATGAGAGGATGAATTATGGTGAGAGTGAAGGCGACGACGGGTCAGAGTTCTGTTTAGAGCTCTTCGACCATCGTACTTCTGTATGGTTTTCTGATCTGACCTTGCTGGGCATATGCAGCAATTTATCTCTGTCATCGTTCCTGGAATGTCCCTCTGTATTCGGTGTTTTTCGGTTAAAACCGGAAACGCGGAACCCTACTTATATGCAGAGCAGCAGTGACGGGGGTGCAAGAGGGGCAGCTGCCCTGGGCGCCGAACGGCAATCCCTGTCAGGTTGGTTGGACGGTATAAAGTAGGAATGAAGGGAACTTGAGTTTACGGTCTAGGCAGTGCAATTAGACGTTTTCCTTTCTTTGTTTACAAGGTTTCAAACGGCAGTGAGAAAGGCCCCGTCCCGGGCGCAAACTAATAATAATAATTTGGTGTTTACGTCGCGAGACAACTGAGATCATGAGCGACGCCACAGCGGTCGGTCTGTGGATTGCTTTTGCCCACCTGAGGGTTCTTTAACGTGCGATGAAAGCTCATCACACGGCACCCCGTATTTAACGTCCCTCGCGGAAGACGGCGTGCCTAAGCAACTTGTACCCTGCCACCAAGTTGCTGGCGTCCTCGGCCGGGTTCGAACACGCTACCAACTGAGCCACCGAGGCCGGTGGGCGCAAACCCGCCTCGCTACGTCTCTGCTTATATGACTGCTTTACATTTGACTTCGTTGCCTCGTTAACACTAACTTGAAATCCTCCGCTAGCTCTATAGCAAAAAAATGCGGCTCAAGTCGAAATCATTGCTGTCACATGCACAGCGTCAGACTCAAATATCCGTGGAACGGGAGAGAACATCATTGAATAAAGCGCAGAAACAAACACGAACTGAATTTTCACATCGGAACCGAACTTCGAGGAACTCGAATCAACCGAATACAGGGGGGGGGGGGATATGTTTATTAAGAAAAAAAAGAAAGGAAAGGTTAGCCAGGCAAAGAGCCGGCTTGCTATTCCGAAAAAAAGGAAAAAGGGGGAAGGGGAAAACGAAAAAGAAAAGGAAGGAGAAAGAAAAAACAAAAAGGGAATCAAAAAAGAAAAGGAAGGAAAAAGAATACAGCTAAGGCACAGCGCTATCCTTCAACCTCAACTATTACAGCAGCCAAAGACTAATCACGGGTAATTTACTTAGTTTTCTTTCTAAGTTATTATTGACTAGAAGTGTTGCTGGTTTTGAGCCTTCGTGTTGTGTTGTTTACGTGTCTTGCCCATCGCTCAGGTTTGTCCATCATGATCCACCAGCTAGCCCGCATCTACGCCATTCTATCTAAGTTGCAGTTATAGCGAACTTGGCAAAATAGTGATTGTGTTACGGCTGTAGTCATCAAGGGAAATCAACTTTACTACACAGTTACCGTTAAAGAAAGCCACCGAAGAAAAGAAACCGAAGGCCAAAGCAACGTAACTATCAAGGGCTTGTACTGTGCAACCCCAATGACGTCACAGTAAGTAACTGTTTCGTGTATCCTCAGTAACAAGTATCCTCAGTAAGCTTCCATTAATTGCTGTATACCGAATACAACGACGAAACGGATGCATGGCTAAATTGGTATTACCCGAGTAACTTAATTACAGTTGCAGTTACTTTCACTAGCAATGTTAACTAGTTACAATTTATTTTTTCCAGAAAAGCAACTCGTTACCTAGACTATAGTTCTTGAAAAAGAAACTAATTAAAGTTGCATGTTGATTGTAATTTTGTTACTATACCAAAGATCGCATACATGCGCTTTTTTTTTTTTCCAACCATCTGTGGTGATTAAACACGCCAATCAACGTCAACATCGTCACAACGAAGTAGTTATTGCTTTCCAATCCCATGTGACGGACTGTTTACGCATAAGTGCAATACATTTTTTGACATATTACTACTATTTTGATTTCCCTACACGATTACGTACAGGATAACCCCGTTCCGTTGCTCCACATAGCAGGAGCAGTTTTAAACGAAATCTAGACTGTTAAAACTGAGCTTCACCACATCACACGTTCGTTAGGAAACTATCGTTCCGAACGACATTGTTCTCTCCCCTTATTTGTTGAGGATGCATGGGGTGGGTCCGCCTTTTTCGGACACTTTGCATTTTGCATAGTATTGTCCCAAAGAGGCGTGTATATACTTCCCGTTCTCAAAAAGCATGAACGATAGGGCGGGGTTTATGCGACGAAGTTGTGTTTTGACAGTACGGAGTAGTTCTTTGATTCCCTCAAAATGCCCGGAAAATAGAGTCTCCCCGATGCAGTAACATCCAAAGAAGAAAACGTGGCATTTTTTTCGAAAAAAAAAACAACAACTCTGAACACGCGAGGGAAAAAAGAAAACCACTTAGCATAAAGAGGAGAGGCCACGTACTCGATGGAAGTCTATGGAACCCGCTCAATGAGGAGCAGATCAGGAGGACTGAGTGAAGAGCACAATCTGTACCACCGCTTACGAGAAACATTACGCGTGCAGCATGGCTCTCTAGAGATTAATAATGGGCTGTGCGGAGACGCGGGCAGAGTACAATGCACCACAGAGAATTCCGCTGGGTCCAAGGAACACGCATTGGGAAGAAGAAATACGTTGCCTTTTTCCATTGTGAATAAGATCAGCTATATACCGGTCGATAGCTTTCCTTTCTTTTCTCTTTCTCTCTCTCTGTGTGACTCAAGTGAAGAAACATTTCGTTGCCTTTTGCACCCCACACAAGCGTCTAATTGATATGATACCGCATATTGAAACCTGTCCCCTTTCACAATGGTACGAGTAGCCGCGGAGGTAAACTCTTTTTTTTTTTTTCGACGGTTTTGACTGACATTTTGTGTTTTATCTCACCTCATTTTACCTCTTTATATATTGTTTAGTAGATGGGGGGATATTTGTATTAAGAAAAAAAAAGGAAGGAAAGGTTAGCCAGGCAAAGAGACGGCTTGCTATTCCACGAAAAAGGAGAAAGAAAAACAAAACCGGAAAAGCAAACAAAGAAAAAGAAGGAAAGGAAAGAAAGAAGAAAAGGGACACTATAACAACGTCACATGCAGTTCATGAGTGCTGAGGCTCTGAGGAAACTGATCAGAGCGGCTGTGACAGCCCACTGTTTGGGGTGCAGGACGGTGCCAAAGAGAGTACATGGGTGGAGTATGTTTATTATGAAAAAAAAAGGAGGGAAAGATTAGCATGCGCTACGGCGGCTTGCAATTCCCAGCAAAGAAAGAAAACAAAATGAAAAACTAACAAAGGAGGAAAACAAACAAACAAAGAAGGAAAACAAACAAAAAGAAAAACAACCACGAAATTGATCACAGTTCACCCAGAAGGCCACAGATCCGCAGGAACTGAACAAGTGCCTTTGTCACCGGTTACATGGTACATGGTTATGTATCTGTGTATGTGTTATGTATCTTGCATCGTGCATAGCCCTCATCTCCTTCTTAGCAGCAACAGGGCCTCCTGCGTGAACTCTCAACATTCATCTTCATCATCACTCGCCATCTTCTCCCCCTCAAGCAATGGAATAGGGTGCTGTCTCATCCCACTACATCATCATTACTTTGTTGTTCTCGTTGTTGTTGTTGTACATAGCATACACAAGGGTGTTCATTTTTACCCGTGGCAGATTTTTTTTTTATAAAAAGCTATGAGAGCAGCATAGATGTTGTTTTCGCTGTTCAGTTACACGGCCAGGCGGACATCCTCTGGAAGAGAGTACGTAACAACAAGATGACTATAGTTACCTAAAAATTCATCAACTATTTAATTAGGGTATTTCGGGCGAATGCGAGATAGCAGAATCGGAGATAATCCTCGTTGAAAGCCACTCTATCTTCTCAAAATCCTGAAACGAGCACGTGACGTGAAATATCCACTGCCCAATTTCGCTATGCAAATGAACCGAAACCAAAACGGCGCGCCTCGGGAGAGCATGACCTTCGCTGACGGAGACTTATGTGGGCCGCAAAGCGGTTGATCTGGCTAGCAGATTAGCACCTACTCCAATCATCTCCCTCGCCCCAAAGCACGTGGCCCTCTGACGTGGAATATGAGCGCTGTCCTTCCTGGGCTCCTCACCGGCGCGGTTTTGGTTTCGGCTCGTTTGCATATCAAAACTCTGCGATGGATATTTCAACGCACGTGCGCGTTTCAGGATTTAAAAAAACAAACAATGAAATGGCTTCCAACATGGATTGTCTCCCATTCTGCCATCTCGCTTTTGCCCAGACTCCCCTAATTAAAGAGTTTATTAAGGAATTTAGGTAAGTAGTCATCTTGTAGTTACGTACTAGCATCAAGAGGATGTCCGCCTGCAAACTATAACAACCGAAAAAAAAATCGACCTTTATGCTGCACTCGTAAGATTCTTATACAAAAATCTAACAGATAAAAATGACCATCCTGTATATTACCTGACCATCCTGTTTTTTTTTTTAAATCCTTTGTGTTTGTTTAATCCTTCATGTTTATAAAGCTATGATGCGGTTTTCACAAGTGGGTTATGCGGCCAGACGGACGTCCTGTGGGAAAGAGCATGTAACCACTGGATCACTAATTACACAAAATTCATGCATTAACTTATTAATTGGATGTTTTCGATCCGAGCACCTACTTTGAGATATAAATCGCCAAATTTTGCTATGCAAGTCAGCTGAAACTGATACCACGCTCTTCCCGAGCGTAAAAAGAGGGAAAGGGAGTCCGAGGACACGCGTTTGGTAGCGATCAAGCTGATCAGAATAAACGCTGATCTGTTTGTCAGATAAACCGCTTTCCGGTGCAGATAAGCCGAAGCGATGTCGTTTCTGCGCTCGAGAAGTGCGTAGCTCTGGTTTCGCGTCATTTGCATAGCAAAATTTGGCGACTTATGTCTCAAAGTACGTGCTCGTTTCGGGATATTTAAAAAATAGATGGATTTAAATAATGGCTGGATCCAATAGACCTCTACCTGTTTGTAAAAAAATGACGTCATAATGTCCGACAGCGCCACGAGTTTGGTAGAGCTGAACTACTACGCTCGAAGCTAGACGCTAACAAGGACCCGCCCGAAAGCCACTGTCTTGAGGGGATTACGGTGGTCTCTGAAAAGGACGCGACATTCGGTCCTACTTTTCTTTCAATAGGAAGGCAGGGAACAATTGCCCATTCGCGGAACCCAGCTCTCCCCTTCCGATCTGTTTTGGTTTCGGTGTGTCTACCAACGTCATGATGACGTTTCTCGGGTAGAGGTTTATTCTGCTATCTCGCATTTCCCCGAAAACATCTAATTAATAAGTTAATGACTTTTATGTAATTTGTCGTCCAGTAGTTAAGTGCTCTTAACCGCAGGATATCCGCCTAACCGCGTAACCCGCCCGCAAAAATGACATCTGTGTTGCTCTCACAACTTTTAGAAAAAAAAAAAAAACTAAACGACAAAAAAAAAACTATATAGTACTGTATATAGTTCAATTGAAATAATCATTTCAGCCATAAATTGCTAATTTCACGAATAACCGAGATAAATTTTCAGAATAATATGATTGAAATTATAAATACGAGTGAAAATATAAATGCACATCCGTAAATATCAATAAATATTCCGAAATCGCCGAAGTATGACGACGAGTTTTCCGGTATGCGGGGAGACTCGTCCCGTGCTGGGAGCAGCCGAAACGTTCTTAAATTTCGAAGCCTTTTCTCTTACTATCTGTAGTTTGAAAGGTTTCTAATGCCTATTAAGGGTCCTAGAAAACACAACAACAACAAATAAATCGTGACTATGATCTGGGGTAATACACCACTGGAGGACAGTACACTACCCCATTACACGCGAAACATTAGATGTGAGATATGAGAACGAAGTTAAAGAAAAACAGACATACAGCCAAGCGTGGCATTCTTGTGAGCCCTCACTCGAGGCTTTGTTGGTATTTGGGTATTCTATAACCAGCCCTCTCTTCTCTGCGCCCAATCATTCGAGTATAATCGTTATAATCCCGACTCAAGCGACAGTAAAGTGTGGAGACGTGCACATAAATAAAGTCCACACAAAATAATCCGATTTAATGAATAACATACCCCCGGCACTTAGCTACGTTCTAAATATTCGCAGTGTCATTTCAAGTGTTATAAATTCGGAGCAGTAATATAAAATATACACAGTCCCGCTGGCGTGAAATTTCGTCGACAACCGATACAGCCAAAGCGACCCTCCGCGAATAACTGGCCCTCATCAAATACCGCACAACAGGCTTTGTGATCGCAACACCGTATCTGCAAAGCAGATCAAAACAGAGCAATCAATTGAACGTGAAAACTATCAACTCGGCCGCATAGCTCCCGCCTACGCTACGACGTCAGCGTTGACGTCACCGCGACGTCAGTCGGCTCCCAGTCTGCTACCTCTGCACTGTCTGCGAACGAGGCTAAATGAAGCGGAGGGCGAGAGGGAGAGCGCATGGCGGACCGAAGACAGCTCGCGTTGCTTTTTAGCCGAAGGGAAAACTTTATTTTGTCCTCAATTTCAGCGTGGTAGTGGTTGAAGTTTCGCGATGGTGAATCGCCTCAAAGGATGCAGATAGTTTCGCAGCCACCGTTCCGTAGTTGTACCAGAAGATGTAAGGGGGGGGGGGGGGGGAACTGGGACACGGAGTTGTATGGAAGATGGACGGATGGATGAATGAATAATATTAAAAGAGAACATCGAAACGAGCCCTGACTTTCACTAACGCAGTGAATTGATAGCGTTCGTGGTGTTCTGCATGGCATGCACGCCACCATTTTTAGGTCTACACTGCTTCAGTTGTTTCATGCTTGACCTTCCAGGTATTAAAAATTTGCGACTCTAGTTGTTAATTGCGTTTCTTTATTGTTTTTTTTGTTTGTTTTCGGAAACATCCTACTCAAAAGTATTCGCTTCTATCTTTTTTTCATTCCTGGGACATATAGTAGCTAAGAAACCTGTAGGCCGCCCTTTATTCTTTTGTCCTCTCTGTTGGACCAGATGACAACAGCGCTGATTTACTGTTGTTATCCCACACTTCAGTTGTGAGACTGACCATGTCCCGCACTTTTTGTTGTCCTGCACGTTTTTTATGAATGATATTTTGACAAACGGTAGTACACTAAACGAGAGATTATTCTACAGGGTAACTTACAGAAGTAAACCACGGCCCCCCGGACCCGTGTCTTTGGTTCCATTTACCTCCACCTCTTCACTGAATCTACGTGGATCGCTGGATTATGTCACAGCCAGTTACTTCGCAACGAGATGTAAACGCTACACTTTTTTTTCTTCTCTCTTTCGAAGTACCACATCACCGTCATACTATACCACTATCTAAATAGTCTACACCACCTTCGGCCGTATTCAGACTTTGGCCGTAACGAGACCCTTGGGGATTAAAGTATTTTCGGCCGTAATGAGACTTTCGGCCGTAATGAGACTTTCGGCCGTAATGAGACTTTGGCCGTAATGAGATGTTACCCTTTTCCACGAGAGAACTCTACAGCAAAAACGTTGTCCTCTTTACAATTGAGAGTAGATCTGCACGTTAGGTGAGTCAGTAGTCAGCCTCCCACCCTTTGTACCTACTTTGATTTTCCGTTTTGCTTAATACCGTGTACAAAATACCGGCCAAAGTAGCAGAGCGTATCCGAGAAAAGAGTACATAAGGCAGCATACATCAAGTACACCGTATGGTTCAAGAAAAAAAAATAATAGGGGAAGAAAGGAAGCAGTAAAAATGCGAGGCTTCCACGTTCGCTCCCTGAATGCCACTTTAGTCAGCGCCGGTATGGCTGCTTTTGAATTCCGCCTCGTGAAGTAAGTGGGCCTGATAAGGACACTCACCACCAACAGCATGCGGCTTCTCTGCGTGGACGTCGTGCTAAATGATAACGTGTGTAGCAGCAGCTGTACACCATCTATGTGTAGAACTTGGCAACGTAGCTTTTTTTGGTCACACCCATGCTTTTTGTTTTTAATATAAACTGGCGAAGGTACAACGAAAGCAATTCCGGACACATCAGATACTGACACGGCAAAGCAGAAAGTGAGCATTCATGTTGATGTTCATGTTTGATTTTGTTAGCGCCGTAAAGCAACGCGGCTCATGATGATGATGATGCCGACGATTGCGGCGGCGGCGGTGGCGGCGGTGGTGGTGGTAGTGGTGGTGGTAGTGGTAGTGGTGGTAGTGGTAGTGGTGGTGGTGTAGTGGTGGTGGTAGTGGTGGTGGTCGTGGTGGTGGTAGTGGTGGTGGTGGTAGTGGTGGTGGTAGTGGTGGTGGCATAATTGTCATCAACGTCGACATGTGCAATGATCTTCGTTCAATGCTTCTGGTAATGGGGGAATGTGGGTACCTTGAGTCAGGTACGGTAAACAGAAGTGATAAAAAGATTTATAAAAAAACACTGAAACTACAGTTTATTAATGTACAACCTTTCACACAGTGAACTGCATTTCATCAGGTACAAAAACAATGATCAATCTCTCCCTATTATTTTTTCGCTAACACCAACATCAACAAAAACAACCATGAGGTGACGCCGTAACACATGGGTTTAGTTTCCACAGTTCCAGAAAGCGCATGACGGATTCACCCCATTTTAGTGCAAAATACATTCACAACTATACTGGTAACAGTTGGGGGGAAAACTGCGAATAACCTTCATTTCGAGACGCGCAAATTGCCGGCTGCGTTCAGATCTCCGAAGGAAGCGATACGAGGAGGCCATGTAACTGCCCTTTCACTTTCCCTTTTCCAAGCTTCTGCTGATGACGGCAGCATGGTTGCAACGCAGGGTTGCCTGAAAGAAGAGCGAGAAGGGAACAGGAAGGGACGGCGGGTGACCGTTTTTCTTTCGCCGCGTCCTGCATTAATTTGACGGAGAAGTGAGCTCGGCTGACAATTTGCGCGCCTCGAAATGACGTTTTTCGCATCTTTTTCTGGCTATTGCCAAAGCAAAAGGGAATGTATTTTACGATGCAGTGGGGTAAATCCGACGTGCGCTTTCTGTTTTTGTCAGAATAATGTGAGGTTGACTTGGCAAATTTCGAAGAACAATTGGGAAAATTCAATTTCTCGCGAATGAAATTTGATAAAAGTGCTCAGACGTCATGGCAAATTATCCCCCGAGATAAATAGCGTTGACCCCATAGTGTTCAGTCAAGTAGATGCTTTAAATTTTTTTCACGGTTTTGCGATTTTCTGTTTCTCGTTAGGTGAAACACCCTGCATATAGATGGCACCCCCTGATTGTTTCTCTACCTTATGAAATGCAGTCCTCTGCATGAAAGCTAGTAAACAGTAGTTTCAATGTTTCTATCTTTTTCTTCAATGTGTCGTCTTAGTTAGGGTGGTACAGCACTATCCATCCATCTACCCCATATGACTCGTGTAGGAAGTAATTGACTCAAAATACATCATTCATCATTTTAACTCTCTCATCTGGTTTTGTACTTTGCGTGTAAGCGTACTGGGGTAGCCAGTTCGACATCGTCGTAACTCACATCCCCATTTTTTTTCCTTGACCGCATCACCATCAATATACACGAAAGATTATCGTATACATTGATTTTTACAGATTTTTATATATTTTGCTAGCGCTTTATAAGGTTAAGCTTCTCGTTTGAGGCGTCTTTGTTTTGTGAGTGATCACAAAAGGTGAACGGAGCACGAAATTAGATTTTGTTTGTTATCTTCTGAGCGCTGTAGGAAAGGTTATAAGGCCCACACAGAAAATTTAGCGTCATTAGCCAATACAATTAAATCACTGATATATATATAAGCTAAAACATATTACATACAAGGTGCTATACGATTTTAAAAATGGATCAGGAATCCCATAAAGTCCGAAGGGTGTTGCGCCCTCCTAATGCCGTATAGGCAAGTGCTCGTAGGCGAGTAGAAGCACAGAACGTGCCCTATATACGCATGTTCAGAAGGAAAACCCAATAGTCACTTACTTAGCCCCATCATTCCTCCGTGTTTATCATTTTTCAGCCTTATAATAACGAGACACCCTCACAAACCTCCTCTCCTCCTCCTCACAAAGGAGTCTGTCAAGTAAAAGTTGAAGAAAGCA
Organism: Ornithodoros turicata; assembly: GCF_037126465.1. NCBI lineage: Eukaryota > Metazoa > Arthropoda > Arachnida > Ixodida > Argasidae > Ornithodoros > Ornithodoros turicata. Next base: position 6,088,827 of record NC_088205.1, read on the forward strand.
CAGTTCTTTTTGCGAATGTTTCACTTTAGACTTATGGCTTCCGCTAGTTTCGAAAGGATGCGTCTGATTCGAAACGACAACACACACACATGTCTAGAGCACACCCACAGGAGCTACTGCAGTTAATGAGGCGTTACCGCGGAACAGCTATCCGAAGGAAAGGTCAGCTATGATGTCATGTCGCCCGAATGCAAACGATAGTCTACATTAAGTGGCGAACCGTAGAAGCTGTGCGGGGAGGCGCCACGATGGACAGAAGAGATGCGTGGACGTAGTGTTCAGTCTGGAGGTGTTGGGTTGACTGGGTTTGAGGTTTGAGTTGTACTACACTGTAAGCTACGTGTAAAATGTGAAATGCAAAGTTTTATTCAGTGGAGTTTAGCGGATTGTTTAGAGATACACAGAAAAACCATCGGTGTCTTTACATTCGGTTTCGGTTTCGCTGCGACATAAGCATGACCTACCGCACTTCGGTGCACGTAACATGGGTGTGCGACCGACAAAAAGGTGATTGTGGATTTTTTTTAGAGAACAAGCAAGCTTTGCCAGTATAGGTAACCCCCGAATTCACAGATGTGACTTAATCTCGACTTGACTTGCACCTGCCTTGGATGAGTGTCAATGCACTTCAGAAACCCTCCTCGGCTTGAAGCTTTCTTACGCAGCGACCTCGACTTCGCAAAAGTGGTGAAATTTTCAACTCAGCAGTAGGGTTACCTTGAACCCGACTTGGATAGCGCTCCGGTACAGCAGCCTCGGGAAACCACATGACACTCAGGATCTTGCCGTCTCTTGTATTTACATGAGCTGGCGGGTCATCAATTTGTTTACAGGGCCTTTCCACAAGTGTTGGTGCCAGACAACAGGTGTAACATATATTATGAGTCCTGATGCTAAGACATGTTTTCATGCTGCAAAGCAAGCAATTAAGCACAAAATTGTACGAAAATCTCAGTCCCGGACGCAGTGAAAGTTAGCAGGCTGCAACTTGAATTAAGCCAGCGGGAGGATCTATAAAACACGGAGAACCGTCTTGAGCGAAGACAGGTCTTGGCGGAGACTTGCACAAGTCAAGATGCAGCTTCAAGTCAAGTCAGATCTGTCAATTTGGGGGTAAGTGTGTTGACGAGCAAGAAGAGTTAAATTTAGGGCCCTGTTCGCGACGTCCCGGGTTTTCATTTCGCGTCCGTTCCCGAGAAACAAACATGGTAAGGTCGATGAAAGAAGGAAGTCACTGGAAAGGTTAGCCAGCTGTAGGACTCGAACCCACGTCTTCTGGGTTGCCGAGGCTGGATTGCGAGGATTGCCATCTGAGGCTTGTGTGTTGTGTTGTCTTTCTTCTATGTTCCAGCCTCAGAACATCAATTTCCATCATGGTAGGGTACCTTGTCTTTTTCGCGTTAATGCGAATTCATGTACTTTTTCACGAAATATTTTTTTTAGGAAAAAATAGATAGTTGGACATTCTAGAACGCCTCTTGAAAAAAAGAATGAAAGACCTCACAACGGAAATCATCGCTTCCTGTCTGAAATCTATCTACTACAGAGAGCGGATCCATTTCGTCCTACCATTTACAGATCAGAATCGGTCCAATGATAGCGGCGCGTCACAACCACGCGCACACACACACACACAAAGAAAAAGAAAACGAAAAGAACTCTGCACACACAACAAAAGAAGAGCAAAATCGCGCAAGGTGTCAAGGCCGCCGAAAAATGTCATTAAACGCTGGCGTTCACTTCATTATCCTTCTCTTCACCCAGTACTACAATCAGTTCGCGCACAACACACACAGAGAGAGAGAGAGAGAGAGAGAAAAAGGAAGCATTACGAAAACGAACCATTCTCCTGGCTTCAGCTCTGTCAATGATGTGCCAGGAACACACAGGGACCCGGATGAATGCTGCTGACCAATAGAGCCCCACAATCCTAGTCCCCGCACGCGCACGAATTGCCAATGAAGCTACGCTCAGCTTACTATGGGAGGTGGCTCTGTCAACCGCAAAGGAAGAGAGAGTTGGTAGAACAACGCCGTTAAGGCCCGTGAATGTGGCATGGGGGGGTCGGACAAGGTGCTGCCTGATCGTGGGCTAAATAATAAGACGAGCTGGGACGAGATTCTGAAAGGAAGTATATCACGGAGGAAGTGACCTTGTTCGCCTCGTAAATCATTTCTCGTGTCTCGTGCTGCGTTCACAATTAAGTATACAACGGCACTCGTGACTGTGACTCGTTCTGTAAATAAAATAGTTGGGAGTTCCTTCGCGTCTTATCTGTCCGTTTTAATTTAATTTGTCTCCCGATCGAGCTCTTCTCAGTTTACGTGTGGAATTCCAGCAAGCGCGAAGGTCTGCTCTTCCGAAAGACCTGGGGCTAGATTTTGAACTTTTCGCTATCTCGTAACGCTTGCTAAACGCTCGTGCTCCCCGGTTGACGGCCAATGCGCGTGACGGAATGAGCGCGCAAATTTTGAAAAATAGCTATAACGATCGCTATGTGCACATCAAGATTGAGCCCCTGTAGTATCAGTTCAATTCTAGGTAGTTTGCAGCCATACCATGCGTATACGTGTGTATTCGTTATCAATGCATTATCAATGTTATTACATTCCAAAGGTGGACATGTAGGTGCCACCAATAGCGTGACTGTTGACATGGTATTGGTTGTTTGCCGCCTGCTTGGTTTTCAGCTTCGTCTCCCCTTATAACTCAAGGTTATAATAAGCTGTCCAATTCATTTTCAGATTCAGACAGGGTGTCTTCGGACAAGTGTGCTGCAAGCAGTACCGCTTCTACATCTTATTATCTCCCGTAAATACGATCTACTCGCTTTCCCGAAAAGTAACCTAAGCATTCATGAAGAGAACGCGCTGAGGCTTAACTAGCGGCGAAAGACAGTCTAACAGCTAGTGGCGCGTTGAGGAAGACCCTTTTGGAACGACGATTCAGCGTGTAAATAAGTAAGGAAGCCGGGGTGAAGGTAAATTGAGCGAAGGGGGTGGGGGAGGGGGAAAGGACGATGTTGTTATTGATCCAAAATGGCCGTCCGCTCCGAGTGCCACGCTCGTTCGCTTTACCGATTTCAGTAACTTTTTTTTTTTCTCGTGTTTGACAGCACTCTTTAAATGCTCCCCGTTTATAATGAGTGTGAACGCATAAAACAAGCGTGGTGCTCAAAGGTTGTGTTGTACATCTGGGCTGCAAGATCGAGTTTTTGTACGTCTTGTTGCAGAACGTAACTCGTTGCGTACTCGTATACTTGTTGCAGAACGGACCTGAGCCTATACACTATAGGAAGATTTTTTTAATTTTTTTTTAAATTCTGTGTTAGCGCCGCGAAGCAACTGTGGCTATGAGCGGCGTACAGACGTGGACAGATGGAGAGAGGACAGCAGGAAGGAGTGGGGGATAGGGGATTAGTATGCGTCCTGGGCCGACTTCAGGAGGAACTGTGCCGACATTCGTCTGGAAAGTCTTCGGAAAACCCAGGAAAAACCTCAGACAGCACAGCCGGTGACAGGATTCGAACCCGTGTCACCTCCCAGTCTCGGCGTGGAAAGGGATCATCCTAACCACTATGCCACGGGAGCTGGTACTATAGAAAGAACCACGAAGAAATTATTCATAGGGCATAGTATTCCCTGCTTGTGACTTCCTACTTCGGTGATCGTGTGGAATTCCGAAGGTTATTAAAGTATTAAGGTAGTAACCTGCGAGCCTCATGTAAAGTGTACAGGATGCGTAAAGCGACACTGGTGATGGTTTTTGACCCGATGTTCTAGGCGCTGCCATTCGTTGACTAAAAGGCAGTAGCGTTTTGAGCAAAGCGGGTAAATTTGTGTACATATTGGTGACTACATAACTAAACACGAGTAAATACACCACTAACACTAACTAAACACAGCTAAACGAGCTAGTAAAAATGTGTTCATATCCCTTCATTACTCTTTTTTTTTAATCTTTCCCCAGAGATTATGGCGATTGGGATGACATTTTTCTATCGCCTGTTTCTATATATCATTTTTTTTTTTTTCGCTAATGGTTGTATCTTAATTTTTAGTTACGACGTGTGTTTTCCATCTTCTTGCCCCCCGATGTAACGTCCCTTCTGTGCATTTGAGTTAACATCATAAATAAATACATACGTGCAGCTGCAGTGATACAAAGAGTTGCACATTCTGATCGCACCTTAGGTGTCTTCCTAAAATAGCGCTTTAAATAATTCACAGTCCAAATTTTAATTGTCGGTCCACGAGCAATGTCAACTACCTGTCCATCTCTCGACGTGTGTTTGCCGAGCAATATATGTATGGCGACTTCCTACTAAAAAAAGGCGCTATAGCTTTAGTATACACATACCATTTGAAGACAAACAACGATCAGGTACATTAAAACAAATGGTCTAGCGTGTAAATCAACTCCAATTACCCTTACCGTACCCAGTACAGGTATAAATAAAATTCCTTTCCTAACGTTTCCCTAACCGCTGCTTCGCGAAAGAGTAGCACTAACGCCCAATATATCTCCCATGCAGGGTGAAGAGATATAGCGTAGAAGTGAAGACCATTGAACTTTTCAAGTCAAAAACCTCAATTTCACGTAAAACGTCAATTTCGCGCCGGAAACATGTGAACGTAATGAGCAAAAAATACATATAGGCAGTGATGGCCAGTAGTTAACTACATGTAGTTAAACTACTAGTTAAACTACCTGATTGTAGTTAAAAAGTAGCTATCAACTACTTGCAGAAATGTAGTGGCAACTACTAGTTAAACTACTATTTCGAGTAGTTAACTACAGTAGTTAGGTTACTGCAGGCGCCAACTACTTCCGATTTTGCTGCAAGCTTAACGGCACGATTGTGCTTCAGACTTTTACCTTGAGAGCTACTTGTTTGATGAGAACTGAGGTTCTCAAGCAGAACAATTGTGCCGTGCATGTGTACTAAATCTTCACTTTTATCACTGCTTGTGATTCATATTTAGGTGTCCAAGAACACTATAGAATGGGATTGGTGTGATGGACAACGTTAAGTAGTTATAGATGTAGTTAAAATACATTGTAGTAGTTAAAGAAGTAATTTTAACTACCTCCCCTGAAAAATAGTTGAACTACTAGTTAAACTACTCCATTGCGAAGTAGTTAGTAGTTATAGTTAAACTACTGTAGAAGTAGTTAATGGCCATCACTGCACATAGGTATAGGTATACCACAAGCCCAACTCTCTCGTTTACATATAAAACCTGATGCCGCAGTCACAAAGCATATAACATGACGTCAAACGTCCTTTGAGTGACGTCGATCTTTATGCCCGGTTACGTAAATCGAAAGCGGAAGATGCATAGAACCGAAAAGAAAAAGAAAAGAAGAAGACGAAGAAACTGCTTGTCTTTTAGATAAGCCGGAAATGATGTCGACGTCACTTCCGACAGCGCTGACTTCTCTCGAAAGGTAACAACGTTGGCGCCCTTCCACGCGTCACCAGGACCTCCGGGCGGGAAATATAAAAAAAATAAAATAAACGCCACGCCCAAAGCGATTTTGTATATTTGTCCATAACGTTGATGTTGATCTCTGGAAAGGTCGGCGAATGCCCCGGAGGGGGAACAAAATCACGGCACGAGAAAAAAGGAAAAGGAAAGGCATATCCTGTTAATGTCACTGGAGCTCGTCACGCACTAATATAGGAGGGAATTTGATGCATGCAGAGAGGATTAGAGATCAATGTATTACGTCACCACGCACGGGGAGCGGTTATGAGCTGTTTGTGCATATTTCTTGGGATAAACGAGAAACGAGAGCGGCCGGGGAGATCGAAATAGAGCGTCTTTACTATCGCCTTTGCTTTAGGAGCATCATGTTTGGCTCTTTCACGTTGCAAGTACGTATACAGTGAAACCTCCCTATGTCGGACGTGTCGTAGTTAGGACACGTTTTGGTGAGGTCTGCGAGAGAATCGAATATAAAACGAAGAAACAAAAGAACACGCAATGTCGCCACGAAATGACTGAAATTCCCCTAAAATAGAACCATATCTGCACTAAAAATGTTGCGATTTTGCTTTGGACCGTGGTCTTGTGTTGCAGCTTCAACAAAGGCACTGTCAAATTTCAACTTCAGATTCATACTATCACGTGATACTTGTAGAAGTGATGTTATGTGTATCCCTGAAGAACACGGCCTACTTCAGTTTTCACCCCAATCATGCTACAGGAGATTTTCTGCATGTTATACCTGTCCGAAACTTATCTCTTTCTCTGATGCGTTAATTCCAGAAGCTCTCACTTTCTCGAGGGCTTTGTTGCAGTGCACTATTCAAACGCTCCAAGCAAATTGAACGGTAGCGGTAACGACCAAGATTGACAAGGGAGTACAATAACCGCTTCGAAAAAAAAAAAAAGCCAGGGTATCTCAGGGAAAGAAAAGGAGGCATAAAAAAAATTGACCCGTCTTGGGCCTTTCTAGCAAAAATGAGGGAGAGATTGAGAAAGTCAAAATAATATTTTCTCCGACTTAGCACGGTGTCCTTCCTCCGAGATAGGGGGTGCCCGGGGTAAGAAATACGCTCCCCACGTATTTTCAATAGAAGCCTCCAGGTGCACAGCGACACCTTCTCCGGCATAAGGACTTGTCTGAGGGATGAATGTGTCCGACTTTGGAGGTTTTAGTGTGCATTGTGTGACGGTGAATACGACATTTATTTGTAGAGAGTATAACTGTTCGCGAGGCTACAACACACAAACAGACGATGGTTGGAAAGTGGTTGGCAGCGTAGCGTAGTGGTTAGCGCACACGAACACCAATCGAGAGGTGCCTGGTTTGATACCCCTAGCTGCGATTAGATTCTGATTTTTTGTTTTGTTTTTTTTTTTTGTTTTACGAATGCATTATTTAAATCTCGCACGACTTTTATTGATGCGTCTTGGTGATGATGATAATAGTGAAAAAAAAGCAAAAAAAAAACAAAAAAAAAAACAGGGACATGAGTCTCGTGACAGGGTCGAACTGATACCTCTAGGTACCCTAGGTGAGACCAATGGGAACCAGCGCCATGACCCGTTGGATAAAGGCATCGTTCGCCTGGTGGTTACTCCACCGGTCGCGCTGTAGACTGGGAGATAGTGGCTTTGAATCCTACCACTGGCTGTGCCGACTGAGGTTTTCGCTCGGTTTTCCGGCAGACCTTCTTGACGGATGTCTCTTGACGGATGCACGGTTCCCCCTTGAAGTCGGCCCAGGACGCATACTAACCCCCCCCCCCCTGTCTCCCGCTCCTTCCTGCTGTCCTCTCTCCATCTGTCCTCATCTGTCCTCATCTGTACACCGCTCAGAGCCACAGTTGCTTCGCGGCGCTGACGCGGAATTAAAAGAAAAAACGATCAATGGGCGCGGGACTCTAGGTCTTACTGATAGTTATTTCTTTTTTGGTTTTCTCCCGCGAGTGGAACGTACCAATTAATCACATTCGTGTAATTCATTCCAGCCTTCTTATTTTTTTATTATTTTTATTTTTATTGTTTTATTGGTGCCAAAAAAACAATAAATAAAAATAAAAAAAATATGTCGGTCGTGGTGATCGCTCATTCAGTTTGGCACCGATGATGTCTGTCGCATGGCGGACGAAACGTCCGAGTAAACCTCGTTATTTTGTTATGTTAAGTCGGAGTTTCTCTACTTTTTTGTCCAGTTATGTCGTCTCCCGGCTTTTGGAGTGTTTTTGCACTTATTGCTGTCTTCATTTGCGTCAGACATCGTGGCAATTTACAAAATTATTCAACGCGTGGAACAGACATGCATTAGCGTTGAAGCGATATGGCAAGGTTCTTTTAAAGATGTATATATCTATGATATTCCACAGGGCTCAGCTCTTGATCTTAAGCTATTTGTGATTTTCCGAAGCTTCGGTTAAAATTTCCCATCCACATCGTACCCGCTTCAATATACTGAACACAATTAACCAACACGCAGCAAACACATACAAGAACACCACCACACAGACCTGATCACAATCCGTTCTCCAAACGCGTACATCGCGGGCTTCTAAAACAGGCTTGGCGGAAGCAGTGACCCAGACGTGTTTGTTTGCTGCCATAAGACACGCGTCCTAGATTTTTAATATAAATGCCGTGCATGGAGCAGTCTGCTATACCAGCCGAACACTGGAAGCGCGCTCGATCTGAGACTCTGACTGCCTAATGAGAACTGCAACAAACTTTACGGTCGCATATCTGTTAGTAAATTTGCTACGTACATGCAAAGGCGACACATCGATAGTCAGCCTCAGTATGATTGCGATCATATTAGATAAGAAAGTTACATTAATTGATGTCCAATTAGCCACCAAACACAGCACGAGAGAGAAAAGCTGGAATGCTGACGGCGTGCTCTCATCCGGTCCCCTTCGTCCTTGTACTATTCCAATGCTTGGCCTTTGATGACGTCTCAGGCTGACAGAGCAGATGCAGGCATCTGAGGTTATTCGCGCAAAACATTTGCATGTAATACCTTGTCTTAAGAATGTACGTATTACGCGAATAATAGTCACGTTATCTGAATAAAGCTAAGTGAATTAACATTTTTAAACGACCTGAACAGCAACATGGTAGACTGAAGTTGCTGAAGAAGTACCTCGCTAAAGGAATGTTGTCTAGATGACGTGCTGGCTATGCAACATCGTCGCGCAACAAACTATAATCACCGATGAAAGATGAAAGTCACTGAAAAGGTTAGCCAACTGTAGGACTCGAACCCACATCTTCTGGATTACCGGTCCAGACCGGTAATGGCGGACTGGACCGGACTGGACCGATCCAGGGCGGTACCAGCCATGGACCGGTAATCCAGAAGGTGTGGGTTCGAGTCCTACAGCTGGCTAACCTTTTCAGTGACTTTCATCTTTCATCGTTAATTTCTTAGACAATTTGAGGCTTTCTATGTATTTATCCCTTCTATGTTGTTCCAGCCTCAGAACATCACTTATTTCATATAATCACCGATCGTTCATTACTTCGTTACGCAGACCTGTCTCGTTCCCAACTGCAATTTAAGCATTCGTAATCATGTCACATTTTTTCATTTTCTTTTTTGCTGTTTTTTGTTTCGTGGTAGCACCGCGAAGCCACGTGGCTATGAGCGGCGTACAGATGTGTACAGATGGAGAGAGGACAGCAGGAAAGGAGTGGGGGACAGGGGGGTTAGTAAGCGTTCTGGGCCGACTTCAGGGGGAAATGTGCTGCCGACATTCGTCTGGAAAGTCTTCGGAAAACCTAGGGGAAAACCTCAGACAGCACAGCCGGTGGTAGGATTCGAACCCACCACCTCCTATAGTCCTCAGCACGACCTTGGGTACCACCAACGAGCACGACGCCTTAACCCGCCCGGCCATGCCGCTGGTCCTACTCATATCAAATCACAGTCGTCTCCGCAATGAAGGAGGGCAACAACTTCTATGGAGGACATTGCACCAATGCCACACTCTAAAAAAAAAAGGTGTAGTTTAGTTCATTTCCTTGCAACATATATAACACCCTCTTGCAGAGTACAATTACGCTCAAAAGGGTGTCTCTTCACTCCCTCGAGGGAGTAGCATAACACCTTCTTCCTGCCGGGGAGTAATATTACCCTCCAGTAGGGAGAAAGGTGTTATGCTACTCCCTCGAGGGAGTGAGGAGACACCCTTTTGAGCGTAATTGTACTCTCCAAAAGGGTGTTATATATGTGGCAAAAAAAAGGAGTTAAAGTACACCCTTTTTTTAAGAGTGCACCCGTGTGCAACTGACAGACAACCAAGATTTAAAAAAAAAAAAGACTAAGCGCTCCACGTGAATGAATCCAACTGATGGCAAATTCCATCGAGAGGGCATAAGCTCTGCCCCACAACGGATGTGGGTCGAGCGCCCACTCCCACCGGTGTCGTGAGGGTTTGCATCCCCAATGGCATGCCATCTGCCCTCCGCGGGTGCGAAGCTCGTCCCGGATAGTGCACGGCGGTGCAATAAGAGCTTTTTTTTTTCTTTTTTGATTGGATTGACCACTTAGAGACGTAGCCTATCCAGGGCTCCTCGTTTAATACTCGTTTTTTCAGTGCAGAAATAGCTTTTGCGCTACCGACAATACGAACACGGGGAAAAACTCTCCTATACGTTGCTGCACTCATTGTTCGCGCGCTTGCCCCTTCTCTCCCGCACGGATGGGGCCGTTTTGCCCCGTGCGAATTGGTGGGTCAAAAATTATTACCCTCGAAGCGAATCTTTTGGTTCTCGTGATCTAATGGAACAATCCGCACCTGACCTTCCTTCTGCACATGGAACAATTTTTGCACCTCTCCCGTGCAAAACTTTCACCCTTCACCACCAATGGAATTCGCCATAAATGTTGTTTGAAGTCGTGTGTTGTAGTTGCTAGTAGGTTTTTTTTTTTTTTTCATTCTGCCTAATTAACTGATTAGATCAGACTAAGCGCGCTGTCCACCTTGTCCCGTGATATTTGTTATTTCACGGGCTTTCTGTTTAGGCCGAAAAACGAAAGTCACATGAAGTGCACCTTGTTTGAAACACCTCGGTGGTGTATTTCACGAGGTACTCTACAACTTTGCTATTGACACTTGGACACTTAAAGCGATATTTTAAAATTTAGCCGATTAATCTTATCTAATTAATTATTTAGGCACAATGAAAACACACTGGCGACGGCGATACACGACTCCAAAGAACATTCAGTTGACTTCATTTACGTAGAGGGCTCTACCTTTCTCTAAACCTCGATGCAGGTTAATTGGGACACCCCGCACACATGTGTGCATGTGGGGCACCCTGCATATACGTATATGCGTGTAAGTGGCACCCCCCACAGTCTTCTTCTAGGCTCAGTAATTTAAGATAAAAGAAAAAGCTTTTTTTTTTCTTTTTGATTGAGCGTTGTTTCCCCTTATAGTTTTAACGGAAACAGCGGGAGTGCCCTTCGGAGTTTTCCAGTATGCATCAAATCCAGGCAAAAACTTCCAGGCGTTACATTTGCGCAATTAAAAGATGAGCAGTTGCTCTATCACTGCGTTTCTAGTGTTGCGGACAGCAGGCTTTGCGCATATCTACTTTAGAGCACTGTGTTGCTTTTACTTGATTTACTTTGTGACCATCCCTCCTCTCACTTTTCAACACACATACAGCCATTCATGAGCACAAACAAACCAAACGCGAGAGCCAATAACAAGGAAAGCAACAAACAGTACAATGGAGAAGCTGTCTATACATGAGCTAAGGATGTCAACTATATGATAAGCTGTAGTACTTGCATTACTACGTATATATTTTAATTATTAAAAGTTAGTTTGCTACTTCCCTGTTTCGCAAACACCTCTCAGTTTTTACTACATATACACCCGCATAGGCATGCAAAGCTGTTAAATCGTTCATTTAGAATTTATCATCCATGCTTTATTATACCTGCATACAGGGTGTTTCACCGAAAGTGATAAAAAATTCGAACTAGCGACGTACTCGCCGGAGTATTGTGGGACTTTCGGCAATTACCTTCTGAAAACTTTTGCCGCCATTTAGGAAGGCTTTGGACAATTTTTAATTCAGGGAAATTTTTATTTTTTTTTCAACTGAACCTTGAAAATTGCCATGTAAACCTTACTTTTTTTTTTTACAGAAATATGTAGTCCTCCACGAATAATCGCAGACCCAACACAAATTATGCACAGTATAGCAACAGAAATAGTAAACAAAAAAAGTAAAAGTGCCGCTTTTCCTCAATTAAAAATTGTCAAAAGCCTTCCTAAATGACGGCAAAAGTTTCCAGAAGGTAATTGCCGGAAACACACTACACGCATATATGCATATCCATAATCTGTACTGGTAACTTGGCAGTAATCCCAGTGCTACGTAATGTCCATGATACAGTGGGGTATACTGAAATAAGTAGATAACTGACTACACCGCAAGACAAGCGAAAGATGGAAAGCGGTCTTCGCCACAAACATACAGTTCTTGCGGCAGAGCACGCTTTACAAGCAGCATAGTTCATAAGGACTTCTCTCCTCCGAACCTTCCTGTCTATCGGTCACAGCGTGACCCAGTTATTTGTATGAATGAATAAATGCCACGCGCTCTTCTTGCTTCACTCAAAAAGCGCCTTAATGGTATACTAAACCCCCGTGTAATGTCTGGACATAGACGGTGGTAGCGGTCAATGCCGTATCAGCGAGCACTATCACGGTATGACGTATGTTACGTAATGCATACCCCAACCACGTATCTCACCCGAGCACGTGCTTCCTTGCACGAGTTCCGTTATCGTCCTCGGACCGACCCGAAGCGATTATGTCCGGCTTTCGAAGGTCCCGGCGATTTGCGACCGAAAACGTATTTAAAGAGCACAGGCTGTGCAGAACGCACGTGGTCATGCATTCTACGATGCCAGGCCACCGTCGCCTGAATACATAACTAGTGACAACCGTTTTTGCGTTCTCTCTCTCTCTCTCTCTCCCGACACACACTATGCGTTGGTAATGCACGCAGCGTGCGGTAACGCACCTAACGCTTTCATTCCCAAGTTTGTAGCTTGGACTGCAGACACGAGTGCTGGTCAAAGAACAGTCTATCAGGAATTAGTAATAATAGAGAAACTGATGTTCTGAGGCTGGAACAACATAGAAGGGACAGATACAAACAAAGCCTCAAATTGCCTAAGAAATCAACGATGAAAGATGAAAGTCACTGAAAAGGTTAGCCAGCTTTAGCCAGCCCGAAAGTCACTGGAGACGCGTGTTAGCTTAGCTCAATTGGTAGAGCCCTGGACCGGAAATCCAGAAGATGTGGGTTCGATCCCTACAGCTGGCTAACCTTTTCAGTGACTTTCATCTTTCATCGTTCATTTCTTAGGCAATTTGAGGCTTTGTTTGTATCTGTCCCTTCTATGTTGTTCAAGCCTCAGAACATCAGTTTCTCTCTTGTTCAACAGGTGCCGCTTGCGTCGATTTCCGTCGTATGAATGTGTGTATGAGTGAGCAAAAATGTAAGAGTGAAAGGAGGGTGAGTGAGAGTGAGTGGCTGGTTTGTCGTCTCTTCAGATGACGCACCCCGAAAGTCACTGGAGAGGCGTGTTAGCTTAGCTCAATTGGTAGAGCCCTGGACCGGAAACCCAGAAGATGTGGGTTCGATCCCTAGAGCTGGCTAACCTTTTCAGTGACTTTCATCTTTCATAGTAATAATTCGTGGCTTCACGTCGCGAGACAACTGAGCAGGAGCTGGCTATGCTTATGAACGCCTGTACTGCCATTTCGATAACGTCCCTGAGACCTGATGCAAATAGAATTCGAAGGAAAAGAACATATGGAGGTGTTAGACCCGACGGCGTCGGGTCTGGCTCCTTCAATACTTGCTGAATGGAAATATACACTGACTATACAGAAAGACGGAGAAGAGATAAGTAGCTTGAACGGCAAATAATGCTAAATTCAAGACACAGAAGTGCAGACTACACTCTTAGAAATAAACTTCACCGCATAGCACGCTCCTAGCCAACCATCATCTCGAATGATATCGTTGTCTGCCCAGATTTGTTGAAAACGGGAGGCGTACGCCGTTTTGTGACAATTATGAACAACATGAGTGTCACGAAAAGGCGTACGCCTCCCGTTTTCAACAAATCAGGGCAGATGACGATATTATTCGAGATGATGGTTGGCTAAGGAGCGTGCTATGCGGTGAAGTTCATTTTTTAGATTGTAGAGGCAAAATGATACATAAATCGTGCAATGAATGATGCAGTCATTATTTGCTAAACCGACGCATTGCTATCGTATGATGGAATGAGCACAATCTACTTAATGAGTTTAGGGACAACAGTCCATTTGGCGCAAGTTATTTTCTCAAAAGAAATTCCAGGAAAGATAGTGCGAACTCTGTTTATAATTCCTTTAAATCTATCCCCGATACACTCGTCAACAGGAATTTATCGATAAAAATTTCAATGTTCCACAGGCGTGCACAGTAATAGTAATACTTTGTAGCACAATACTAGTTCTGTAGCACCTTTGCGTGTTTGTATTATGTAGTTATAATACTCATCCTCTGAATGAATTTGTATCGCATTACAACACTCTAGAAGACGTAATGCTAAGTGATATGTCATCTCTATCGTGTGTCCCTTTCCCTCGTTTTTTTAATAATAAACATATTTCTCCCCCCCCCCCCGCCCACAACCGGTGTCCCACAAACGGTTCATCGCAAACAAGGCACCCACAATTTTCCTAAAATACTAACGTGATTGCAGAATGAATATCTCAAGCAGTACACAAATGGCGGATAATATTTGCTTTTTCTTCCTTGATAACCGCATGGGGGTGAGGGAGGATATGGAGGTTTATTAAAGTAAATAGGAAAGGTCAGCCAGACAGAGGTCGGCTTGCTATTTAAACAAATCACAGCCAACCAGCCGGGTTCAGTGCCAATGTATCTCTATAGTCATGTTCAACCTATGAACGGCATCTTGTTTTCTGAAGGATAACTTTATAATATGCTCTTATTACATTTAACTATGGGAACAAGTTTCGTCCAATGTAAGTATGACCCGAATAAGTTATATAAACAATGGTCACTCTGGGGAGACAGTTATATAATAGTATACTACACAATAGTAAAAGAGGTACGTAACAGGATAGTCTATAGTAGTTTAGTAGTAGACATATATTTTTACAGCAGTAGCTGTTAAGGGGAAGGTATCGGGAAATCGCTGTGGTTGCATCACAAAACCGTCGGTTTCGGTGATGCAAGTTAAAATAATGTAAAGCTTATAAAAGCAGTTTTGACATATACTCAGAGATTGGTATACCTTGTCCCGGAAAGTGTCCAGATTTTTTCAGCGTTTCCTGTCCCGCTTTTGTCCCGGATTTAATATTTTTGTCCCGCTAATCCCAGCTCTACACATCACCACTCATCTCACAGATCACAAGGCAGTACTCGTCGCTCTAAAGTAGCTGTGTTTATATCAGCAATAAAAGTGTCAACACCCACACAAAACAGCTACCGCTGAAATTCGCGTTATACACAATCGCAACCGTCCTGTAATTTTTTAGTAAAAGTAATACACGGAAGCATTAGCATTACAGGGTGTCTTTTTTAGACGTCACAGATTTTTTATTAGAATCTACGAGAGCCCCAGATATGCCGTTTGGGCGTTTAACATACCTGGCCTGGCGGACATCTTTCTTAGCCGGTCGCATCAGAGTTCGATGACTAATTAATTAAATTCCGATAATTAACTTATTAACGAGTTTCAGGAAAAACTGAGATGGAAGGATTAAAGACCGTCGCAGTCGAAAGCTGTTCCAGATGTCAGCGTTTTCGAAATATTTCTGTGCTTCAAGAAACGAGCAGTTTTTGTTTGCTATGCAAATGAACCACAACCGAATCTTGCGCGCCAAGTTGCGCCGGAAGGGACGTTCCCATTTTTCGTTCGGGGGGGGGGGGGGGGGGGCAAAGGCTGTAACAACTCTCACACACATGACATCGAGGCATTGGGTGAGGATTTAACAGCACTGAAGAGATAAACAGGCCGGCGTTGTAGATACGATCCGTGTTCCCAAGCAGCACAATGTACTGGAAGTCGAGTGCAATAGGGGTGGACGGTATGTGTCTTATCAATGTTCTTTAGTTTCACCAGTCTGTTCAAGGCCTTCCACCTACACGTCCACCCCTATTGCACTCGACTTTCAGTACGTTGTGCTGCTTGGGTTGTGTTCCGGCATCAGTGAAAATGGGAACGTCCCTTCCGGCGCAGCTTGAACGCTGCACGGGTTCCGTTGCGGCTCATTTGCACAGCAGACAAAAATTGCTCGTATCTTGAAGCACGAAAACATTTCGAAATCGCTGACAGCTGGAATAGCTTTCGACTACGACGGTCTTTAATCCTGCCATCTCAGTTTAGCCCCCCCCCCTAAAACTCGTTAATCAATAAGTTAATTATCGTATTTTAGTTAAGTAGTCATCGAACACTGATGCGACCGGTGTGAAAAGATGTCCACCAGGCCAGGTATGGTAGACGCCTAAACGGCATATCTGGGACTCTCGCAGATTTTTAATAAAAAATCTGTGGCACCTAAAAACAGACACCCTGTGTATTATCATATACCTCAGAGTCGAGGTATATTACATATAAGTATTGTAATACTCATTTGTAACAAGTATTTGTATTATAATACAAAATGCGAGTATTATAGCACCACCTCACCACGTAATTAGTACACCACTTCTAACAACCGCCATCGTAAACTCTGAACGCCAAACTTATTTCGCATAAACCAAACAATAGCAGGCAAGGATAAGTTTTGCACCACGCCAGGTGTGTATATATACCACGTTCACATATAACTCCCCCTCCTTTCATGCAGCAAAAGCGAGGGAGGAAAGGCAAAAAGGAGGTGGCCATCATTATGAGCACCAACAGCATATAGCGGCAGTGCTCGTAAAAGCATGCGAGGACGGCGACTTTTCAGAGAGCATCCTGCTATCGCTACTGGCAATCTTGAACTACGATTCACGGCATTATCATTACGACGTGGCGGCCCCTTTTTACGTTGCACGTGTACCAAATACACGGGGGTCGGGTACGGAACCTCTTCACAATTCGGGATTTCATTCATCGTAAACAGCGAGCGTAAATGTGAAGAAATGCGATAAATAATGAGCAGAAGGGTGAAGAGAATGTGTCATGACACAAACGAACGAAGTAAAAAAAAAAAAAGTTTCTTTTAGGAAATCGCGAAATATTGCGTGGGTTGAATTGCTCGAATACTTGACCTTTTACTCGACTTTGTTTTTTATGTATCATTATTATTAAGAATAATGTGCGCACTTTTTAAAATTCGATATTTTCGAAAGATCTACCTCCTACGCCCGCTTGCCCTTAGCTCACGTTTCAATCATTATTTCCTAGTCCGATTAAGTAGAAACTTTGCATTGTGCGTTTTTCTCGACTGATGTTTTCCACGTAAGACCACTGCTACATGCGCGAGGTAAAAATGTGTCAGCATCAACCACATCCGTAGGAAATGACGCGTGCCTTCTATATTACCTCAAACGTTGGACTAGCGACTGCAGCCTCTTTGTACGTATTATTCCTTCTGGAGTTGTAACTATATGCTTAACTAATCCTTGTAACTAATCCGTAACAACTTCGAAGTAACAACGGAAGATTTAAAAAAAAACTCGCTGTTGCGACGCTTGCGTGTTGCCTTCGAGTAATCAGTCGAGCATTAAAACGATAAAGAAAAAGTATACATAAGCGCTTTAATTCTAGTAATAAATAATTCAGCGTCGGCTTAAAAGTCACGAAGAAGCTGAATCTGGCGCTTTCCTAAACCTAGTGGGTCACCGTGGTAGGGGGGCCATGTATGAACGACTTCGAGGCAAGAACTGTCGCGTAGTGACGACGTGTGAGGTCCAACGTACTGAGCAGCGTAACCGATGCATATCGCAACGGTAAAACCCCAATGAAGCAAGGTGACAACTCAGTGACTCATCCTAGTTTGTGCTGGTGTCATTCTGTTCTCTAATGGTGCTGTGTGTGTTTAGTTTTACAAGAAGACAATAACTAAGATGAAGGTCGCTAACAAATATCTGAGGATAACTATCGTCAATACCTCTCAGTACAAAAGAAAATATTATAGGAAAAATTCCTCAAGAAACAATGCACAAGCGAAATATGCACAAAAACGCGTAGGAAAAACAGCGCTCGAAACGCTATCGTAGCATGGCATGGATCCATCGGTGGATCACGCTGTAGATTTCATCCAGCGCTGTTATCACCATTCACGTCCGACGAGGTCCCTTATCTAAAACTCTCCAAACGGCAGGCTATCCCGAGAGTTACAAAAGAACGAAAATACGAAAAATACTAGGCCTAGTAACCACAAGCGATCATTTATCTACGAGCTCTGTTTTTGCTCTGCAACGTAACTCACGGATTAGCGATTAAAAGGGAGGGCGGCGAAATCCCGTACACGATTTGGTCGGTACATGCGACAACGTAGGGGCACCGAACGCTGTCATTCTACATCAAGGACGTTCATCGCGGGTTACTCAGATAGGATCTGCTGTTACCAGAGCTATTCACGTGGTAAACGTGTGTCTGCTATGGTCGTAGCCACGATTGGCGTCTCGAATAGTACGTCGGTACGGCATGATGTGTGGGGGTTTCTGTCGACCAGCAGCACGATTCTATGAGCAGTCCCCGTCAAAAGTGGAACACAAGGCTTAAGCCCGGACGGAGCGGTTGACTCGAACGCTGGTTAATTACGCGTTACGGAGTAAATAGGAGTGTAAGGGTCACGTAAGCGAATTAACGCCCATACTGGACACGTGGGGCCAGTGCAGGGTACGAATTGCGGACGCGACCTCACGTGCAAACTCATTTGTCCATGCTTCCTTATGGCGGCGAGGCCTAGCGATGCGACACTGAGAGACACTCACTTGAGAATCTCTTTTTCTTTGTCTTCTTCTTCTTTCTGTCGTGCCATGACGGCCTCGATGTGTCGTCGCTCCTCTTCGGTGAGGTGACTGAGGTCGGGTATCATCGGAGGGGTCCCCTGCGGCGGGGCTCTCCCTCTCGGTGCCGCGGCCGACATCATGGGCCGGCCGGCCAGCACTGAAGCCAGGGGCCCCCCCTTTTGGCCGCCAAATAGCGGAAACGAAAACACGCTGCTCGCTCACGGATTCACGCGACCACATGGGGAAGCCGACGCCGCTGGGCCCTGAGGCTGCCCGTTCGCATCGCCCCAGGCTCCTCACACGACGCACACACACACAGGGCAACGCTACGCGGCCGGCCACCACGGCGAGCGCCCTGCCTGCCGACGAGTGACGTACGTCACCGTGTCACGTGGAAGCGAACGCCAATCCCAGAGCACCGCTTCTATTCGCCGCGACACTGGTGGAGTAGCGAACGAGTGGGGATGTAAAGGCGCTCCAGCTTTTCCCTGCAAGGGGTATCCCTTCTGATAGATTGTACTGGGGCGGCGTTGAACGGAGCGGCGGCAGCATGCAGCGCTCCCCGTGGGGGAATGACTAATGTTGTTACCACACAGGACTGCTCTGTGTCGTACGTGGATACGGGTTTCTTCTTTATTGTTCATCGTTGTTGTTGTTGTTCTTTTTGTAATGTCTGCTAAATTTTGATATTTATGTGACTAGTCTTCAGTGATAATGCGGGTGATAACGCGAATCCGAATAATTTTTGAAAAAGACGCGCATCTTAGTAATAAGGAATTCAGAACTTTGCAGTCTGGGTGAGTGCTGCAACATTTGGCGACCGTCAAAGTATGTTTTGTATCGCCGTGTTATGTGTAAAACGAAGACACGCAGCTCTAGTTTAAGAACGTGTTAGGATAGTAAACCTGAGAAACAATACTCCTATTAGATATTTCAAACATTATTCGGTTGTCAGTGATAATAAGACTTCATTTACAAACTTCAAGCCTTTAACAGTTGCCAAAGTATGCCGCAGAGGAGGAAAAAGAGCAGACGACGTCACACACCCACATGGAGCGTGCGCACTAGCGACGCCAGCGCCAATCGAAACACAACGGAAGCACCTTAGAAATAGCGGCGCACTCCTCCATCGAACGCGCGCGACAGTGGCCGCACTGCCTCGTTCAGCCTCCCACGCCGCCACTCGCGTATCGGCCAATCGGTTTTCACAACTTCCGGGACGTCACCACGAGCGTAACTTCCACGCGTGATCTATCACTGGAGCGCAGCTTCAATGGACGCAGAGGGCGGTTGCTGTTTTTATAAAGTCTCGGTTACTTATTCAGCGTACACCTACGGCTGTTGAGGGTCTCCTTTGCGGCATGTGTGCGTAGTGGGACTGCTAAAATGCTCGTAGGCGATGGGATTGGGCCCACGTTCGATAGGGCGGCCTCGTGACGTCGAGAAGGAATGGAATTGTCTCTCAATACACGCTGATGTATTACGCGATGAGTTAGAGCCAGCTAAGAGGAGTCGGAAATAAGGAGGGAAATAACGCACGGATTGCGAATTACTTGATGCTGTTATTCCCGAAGAAAGGAGCAAGGATTCGCGAAATCGCAACCACGACTGTTTCCGAACCCAAACGGAAAGCGTGCTTCACCGCACCAGTACACTTCCTGCGGGAAAGCCGGCTTTACGGTTGGTCGTGACATTTTGATTTCGCCTCGGAATTTCGAGACGAGGGAGCGCGGGGAAGACATTTCCCAAGTATATTTTTTCCCTTTTTTTTTTCTTTGTTTAATATAAATACGAAATCAGCTATGGCGTGACAACTTCGCCGATATCTCTAGCGAATTAGAATATCAAGATGTAGTCACAGTCGGAAATTCTCACTTGGTGGCAGGGTACAAGTTGCTTACATAGAGCGTCTTTCGCGGGGGCTAAATGCGGTGTGCTGAGAATTTCAATACACGTTAAAGAGCCCTCTGGTGGGCAAAATTGATCTATAGACCGACCGGGCCACTGTGGCGTCGCTTATGATCATAGTTGTCTCGAGACGTGATACCACGAATTATGATTATCATTATTCTCGTAGGAACCCCGCGTGTGACTTTTTAAAAATATGCACAACCGAAGTATGTATCACACAATACTGTGATGTTGGAGCAGTATCATTATGCAGTACGTTTACGGGTCTCCTAGTTTTCTTTCGTACAGTTCAGCTATTATCAGCTACAGTATTTTCTATCGTCCAAAATTGAACTCTGTCAACGCGTCATTTCTGATATATTTGTCCAAAACTTTATCGCGAGATGCTCGCTTTGTGATAGCATGTAATCGACGCGCAAGTCAGGGACATTCCCAGGATTTTCGTCTCGGGGGGGAGGGGGGGTGGGGTTGATGTCCCGTAGGGATGGGGGTGGCACCCACATTTACTGCTTTTCTGACATGTTCGGCCTCTCCGACAGGCATTTTGGGGGAGGGGGATTTTTTTTGGGGGGGGGATTAGGGGACGTGGGGGGTTGCTGGGCAAATCCTTGTCGCCAGTCTGCTGTAAAACACTATCGTGCAGCCTTGCTATCACGAATCGGATCAATGCTGCCACCCGTTTGCACCCCTGTTAGGGTGCCTCGTCATCGTCTGAAAACGTTTTCTTATATTCTGTAATTCAGTATTATCACCGCGAAGTAACTGTGGCTATGACAGGCGTACAAACAGATGGTGAGAGGACAGCATGAAGGAGTGCGAAACAGTGTGCGTCCTTGGCCGACTTCAGTCTCCCGACGTCCGTCTGGGACGAAAGCCAGAAATCCGAGGGGAAATCTCAGACAGCACAGCCGAGTGAAGGATTGGAAACTATTTTATACTCTGACCTTCCTTACCTTCGTTGCCTCAAAGTGACCTTCGCGTAATCACATGTGCCCCTAGTGTTTCTCCGTGTATCACACGATCGACATTCCCCAGAATATACCAGTGGAAGATGCGCGAAATGTCGTAGCTTTCCGCTGCCACATAAGCGCCAGTGCTCAACGTCATGTATTTTCGTGCTCTTCAAACACATGGTGAATGTTTTGTTTTGTGTGTATTTTTGTTTCCTTCAGGGAATGGAACCGTCTGCCATCAGAAATTAAAAATATAAAAAAAATTCTCGTAATTCAAAAACGAAATAAAATGTTTCACACTTTCCACGGCTTCACGATCTTGTTGTTGCTTCGCTATCGTCTATTACTTGTTATTAGTGTTGTGTCAGTATGTCACTAGTTAATGTTATGCTTACTGTATGCTTAATGTATGCACTTACATGCTACAATATGTTATTAGTATGTTAGCATGTTACTATATTGTCATTTGTTGTGGTATTGGCGTACTGTACATTTTTTAATTTGTGCTTAGCTAGCCATAATCAGTACACTATAAATTGACATGCGGTTATCTGGCCACAATTTAATGTAAGGGCTCACCGTTGTATAATACTTATTAAGGAGGAGACTTCAAAGAGGGGAATGTTCCCCCTGCCTCCTCCGTCCTTCCATGTTTATGCGTATGTATGCGTCATGTGATTAAAGAAATTTAAAAAAAATGTCCTGGGCACCAGCCACAAGATATTCCGTAGCAGACGACAGTGCCGATGGTGTCGTCTGCTATGTGCGCAGTATTCACGCCCAATATTCTCGCGCTGTGCGATTACTCAACATAAATCGCGGAGGAACTTCCGCCTTAGTGAGCTGTTGTATGCTTTTTCTTCCACTGGAATATTCCGCCGGAATGCCGCGCGTATGAGGAAACGGTCCCTACGTCGTTGCAGACATCCTGTACGCGCATAACTGTCCTCCCGAATTGTACTTCTGAAAAGTTTTATTACAAATGTCAATGCAAAGATTCTGGGGGGACCGTTCTTTGTAGATAAGTATATACAAATAGTTGAGAGTAGTTAAAAACATGCATCCATAAACGAACGAAAAACAAGAAAGTAGTCTCCGTGAATCATGTGTCACGGTCTTCATGTCACGGTGAATCATGTGTCGGTCACTTTAGGTCACACCCATCATGTGTACCTAAAGCTCAAAATAAAAATATTTTGATTTGATTTGATTTGATTTGAATAAAATTGGAGGAAAGGGGTGGGGCCAAAAAGAGTGTCCTGGAGGATAATTTCGATGTCTAAAAGTGCAACGAGATTTTATTTGAACTGCAGGGAAATCCGACGTTTAATTAATTTTGAAGCAACTCGCATACCCTTAATTTGTAGAGTTCAATGGAGACTAGAGTTGGTCGACGACTCGTACGACATCATGTTACAAAGCAGATCGTTCTCGACTGCAGAAAACTGGGACTTCTTGTGGAAGTATCCAGTGGCCTTTGTAGTCATGGTCGTGACCGGTCATTTATTTGGCATACTTTGCGCTGTGGTTCTGCTTAATCCCTAGCTGTTACATCACAGCTGCAGCCGTAGAGATAGCTGTATCAGGGAGGTTTTGCGGCGTTGATCGTGGTACAGTGCCCTAGAAGATTGTAGTGGAAAATGCGACGCTCCCTCTGTGAGGCTCTTGAGGCGGATGCCGCTGGGGGGCGCTGGCGTAGTTACCCCGAGTAGAAACTGGCGCTGGCATACCGGGTTATCTCCCTCCCTAGGACTGTTATTTGTGTGTGCGTGTCTCTCTGTCAATTATTTCTTGTTACTTTTATCAAAAACTTTTACTACATGACATAGTCTACTGGCATATGCCACATAAAACAGGAAGCACGCGCAATGAGGGAAACAAATTTATGCGTTTAGGTATGTAAAGCATATAGCTATATGTAAAGCTATAACGTTGGCTAACAAGAAGTATAAGACACAAGATTATTACGTCCACAGAGTATGAATATAAAAAGCACAATAAAACTGCAATTAAATGCAACATTAGATGCACATAATGTAAGAACAAAATTTTACTGGCAGGTAAAAAAGACAAGTTATGTGCAGCGACTGAGCTTGAAATATTTTGCACAGTCACGTTTCTGTGCTTTGGCTCAATTCAGCGACTGAAAAAAATTCTTTTTGCTCATTTGCTCAAAAATGAAAAAACTCATTTGCTTGCAATGTTCAGTGCAACCAATGGCATCATATCGTGTTCAGAACACGGTGTTCTACGAAGAAGTGCAATGACGACCATCCGGCGCGGATCCGGGAGGGGGGGGGAAGTCCAAGGGTCCGAACCTGAACATGGGGTTCAATAGACCAATCCCAGAATGCACCTGGCACTTGTCCATAGCGGACCCCACCCCTCGGGAAAATCCTAGATCCGCCCCTGACTTCCATAATGCCTTCATGGTGAAGTTCCTGCGTACTGAAGCAGGTCGTAAGCACGTTTTCCGAATTTTCCACGAACCTTAGCATAAAGTCTGGTGTGTATAACAGGCTCCCCTTGCCCCCTTCAGTGATTTCCCCAGAAAGTCACTGCTGGGGGGGGGGGGGGTAAGCCTGGTGAAGGTTCCGCTTACGGAATTTTTCTTAGATACGTAAAGTATCGTGCCACAATGGTGACACATCTACACAGGTTTCCCGTTTTCTTTGTACATGTTATTACGTTAGAACGCAGTATATTAGAATATAGATTCATTATGAACGGCATTTCAACGTTAAGATGCATAATCGCATGACCGAAAGAGAGAAAAGGGGGTGTCGCAAAAATGCAGGAAGGGTGAACATAGGGAAATCCCTGCCCCGCTTATCTTTCAGCTGAGATGCCTGCAGGTTCTGTACATCATTCTTGTCACTAAGCAACAACTTTCTATGCATGTCACACTTTGATTTAGACAGGAATTTTCCGGCAACATCGGGCCAGCATTGCAGCAGGGCACGAAGCGATGCCTCTCTACCGTCTTCTTCTTCTCCATCGAGGACTAGCACACTCAAATACCGGCAAAATTTACAGGAAGGTTCTCTATTTTGATGCGTCACACATCGCCTTATTTCTGAGTCACCAAAGCATCACGCAAACCACGCGAACACAGCAAAAACACTGCAGCGGTCATAAGCGCTTCACACGTTTCTCCTCGGGAATTCGACAGCAGCGCCAGGAGATCCAGCAGCGGCCGTCCGCTCGTCCTTCCTCAGCTATTGGGCTGAAACCGGCTCCGCTCTTTCCACTACATTCTTCTAGGGCACTGTAATCGTGGCAAGCGTCGGAAAAAGGATCTGACGTCACAACATCACGTGGTACAGTTGATGCCACCAATGACAGCACACCATCCGCAGCACCGCCACTGGCTGGCGCGGTAGTGAATCAAAGCGCAGGGAGAGGGAAATAAACTGTAGCTGAGCGAAAGGTACGATCGTCGCCGCAGCCTACATATCGCCCGGTATCTTGCAAGCGAGCGTGACATAGCTTATGCTGCGGTCATTTCACGCAGTATGTCGCGAGAACGCACCCATCGAATTCTACAGCTGGCTAACCTTTTCAGCGACTTTCATCAACTATTATGCCGAAACTGCAACATAAACACCCCCCTCCCCCAATTTTTTGCAACACCCTCCCGTGCTCACGGTTCGGGACATAACACATCAGCCCAAACTACGATACACATGGAAGATGGCATAACTTACACAAGTCAGTCTACGTATGTCAATTATACACAGTGTTTTTATTTGCTGTGAAATTATTCTTTGAAAGGCCACAAAACTTGTGATGCAATCAATTTAATTCCTCGCGTGTTCCATCAAGTCATGTAACCAGTAGCATGTAGATAGATAAATTTATTTCACACTTAAGGTGTCGAAAATCAGGGCAGAAAAAGCAATGTATGCTTCCTGATACCAAGCCACACACCACTATTATTGATCAAAACAATTCAGCCACCTTACCTCGTAGCAAAAGGCTACGTTTTTGTGCTACCTGAGTTTGAAGCTACTTGATACACAAAGTGTGACTTTGATAGTTCTGCTTCACCAGTACGTGCTCAGAAAAACATTGTTCAAAAATGACTCAGAATTCTTCCTGTATAGCAAAC
This sequence comes from Ornithodoros turicata, assembly GCF_037126465.1. Lineage (NCBI taxonomy): Eukaryota > Metazoa > Arthropoda > Arachnida > Ixodida > Argasidae > Ornithodoros > Ornithodoros turicata. The sequence continues at coordinate 6,114,293 of NC_088205.1, forward strand.
TATTCTGCAACACATCCTCAGCATTCAGTGCTTGCCACTAGCAAAAACGGGAAAAGCAAAGCCATTTGTGGGCCAAGTGGTCCGCAACTTGCTCTGAACCACAGCACAAGACAGTGTACGGACCTTACAAGTAATAACAGCTGCAGGTCCTGCAAATTTGTTTTTGTAGAAGGCACTAAAAGCTGAAACAGAGGTGCTTCCCGTTCATTTCCCTTTTGAAGCCTACATGATACAAAGCACTACAAAGCAATTCTTCAAGAATATCAAAACAAAGTGGTCAAAAACCACATTTCACCAAACCAGAAACAAAGCCGTAATTCAGATGTGTGCTGAACTAAACCTTCAAATCTGAATGTACATAAACAACACTTTTGCTTCACATTGGCAGAAACAGTGGGTACAAAATAAGCAACGTAAAAATTAATACATGTTCAGTAAAGAACTTCATTTTTACGCGTGTTCTTGACACATTTCTCATCACATGGCAATGGCCGTATGTAGGACATGCTTCACTCATATCTTTTAAGTCTTTATGATCAACATGTGACAACTGTAATACCTCTGGCTTGCTTGAAATGACTTATATGCCGTACTAGAATGATACAGCTTACATATGAACCTGAGTCCAAACTGACATTATTTCAGTCTGATACAATGAGTTGTTCACTCGGTTAATAGGTTTCAAATATTACATCCACAGAAATAGTTCACACATAGTTCTCAAAAACTGGTAGAATGCACAGATGCTTGCATTCTTTTAACCCAGTGGCATACAGTAAGCTCTTGCATACAAAGCAACCACACAAGCTGATACATGCCTTAGCTCTGATGTACTTTAAAGGGGCTGTAATACTTCAAGATTGGTGCTTGATTACATCATGTACTCGTTATGCTGCATACCAGCATAATGTGTGAAAAAGAATTATTCTTCCACATGACAAGGTCATTGATGTGCATGCCTCATGAGCCTCAGCCATTTCAGTTTGTTCTCAGAAGCATGTGATGTCGCGTGATGTCAGTGTAGCATCACTTTCCACATTTGTGGAGATCCAATTTTGTGCGCAATTGTTACCAATTTTTGTGGTAAAACATGGAATGCAGGCATTGATATAAATAACTGGTCAACATCCCTCTAGGGCTACATCATTTGCCCATAACCATACCGGGTGTATTTATACGGGGTGTACTTTTTAGTGCAAGTCCCTGAATTAGCTACAGACACAAAGCAATGCATTATGCAGATTATTTGAACGTCTAGCATTGCGCATCCTAAAACCATTTGTGTTCTTTAGCAACAATCCACTTATTTTAGATAAATTTTTGTTCGCTCAACCTTGACGAATATCAATTTCAGAGGGCTGCATGGAGAAGCATGCTGCAAAGAGGTACAGGCAGGTGGTGCTGCTTTTATTAGCTAATATAGGTGATTCGCAACACGGAAACCGCATCACTTTAAAAATAAAGAAAACGAGTAAAAATGTTAGACATACGTCAGCAAAGTTCTCAGACATTGCAAACAGCAACGTGTCATACTTATTTTTCTGATGCGCAATCTCACATGCAATGGTCTACAATGACAAAGTATGAAGGTTTAAGAAACACACAGTCATGGCACGCAAGTACACATTCCCTGATATCATGCAAAATGCTTAGTGTATTAAAAGAACAGCTCTATTGAATGCAGCACCGCAGTTATCTCAAATTGAGTCTATTACAAGGCAAGCTAGTAAAAAAAATATAAAAAAAAACAGAACACCTTCCTGTGCTATGAACCTGACCCTGCAGAGCATGTTTGAAGTCAGGAAAAGCAGACACGAACAAATGCAAGATCCCATGACTGATGCCATGCACGGTTGTTTCAGCGATTCTACCGTCAATATGTTGTACAGCTCGTGTCAAGGTTAACTTGAACACCTCTCCAGGCAGCAAAGTGAGAAAAGAGCCACCCTGGCAGTGCCCAGCAGAGAACAACGCCTTCACCACGAGTGTCACCCTAAACAGATGACTAAAACACCCCCTCCGTTACTTCTACTAAGCCCCACCAGGGTCTGCGTGCCCGAATGGTGTTCAAGTTAACTCTGATGCTAGCCGTACATATCGTGCCCAAGAACACAAAATTTCATAAGTCAACGTGCTGCATTTCTGGGACACCGTTACCAGTGGCAAGGCAGACACCAAAACTTCGGTAGTCAGAAATGTACTAACTCCTTGATAATCGTGTAAACATATAATTGTGGTCCTAGATTAGTTTCTATACACGAGGAAGAGTTTTTATAAAAGAATCAATCATCTACGGTGTCAAGAGCCCACCATCTTCTTTAGATGACAGAGGAGAGCTGAGACTCTGAAATTAACTCTACAAAAAATCCTGCAATGAGGTACGTGACATGCTTCAAAGTTATGCAACAGCCTCAAAGTAACTAGTACTTATGACAAAGTTGATGATGCCACAAAACTGACGAAACTGGTATCCACACAAGGCTCTGCAGGGGATACAGGTCATTGAAGCTGCTAAGAGGTTAGTGCACTATTTATCGGAGGTAAATGGAACAAAGATGTAATTTTCGTATGAATTTGAAGGATCTAACTTGTCTTCTACTGTATGCTTGAACTCTGTGATTAATCAATTAATTAATCTCTTTTACTCATTCAGCTCTTCACCGTCGCCATTCACTTCATTATAAATGTGGTACTTTATTTTGGGAATATACTAACTTCCACACCATCTAATGACAGCAAAAACCATGGGGCTTGTGCGCAATTTGAAATGTGAAAACATCTTAACATTCACATCTTAACACACATGATGCGCACATAGATCTGGGGAGCAGTTTGGACATTAGTCTACCGGGCTGAGTAGTCCTCTTTGTTTTCTAATGCTTCATCGCTGAACTATGTATTTTGCCTGGAACGAATACTTTTTTTTGACTAGTACACACCCTACACTGAAAGCACTTACAAGCTACATGTAACATGTCCCGACTTGTATGAAGACAGGTACAGTGTCACGCAGCTGATATGGACCAAATATAGCATGGAATGATAATTATGTTTCCACTGGCACGCTTCTACGCTAGAACTGTGCTTCAGATCAGTTTATCAAGCACCACCACACTTAACAGAGCACCAGCAACTTTACTATGTCATAAGGTATGTCTAGAATAAGGAACTTAAACTGTACCAGGTTGTTTATTTCTGCTTAAAAAATAATCACTACTGAACAGTACAACGTATTGCTATTGCTTATGTTATAAGCATAAACAATAAAAGATAAGCTTAATGCTTTAAAACGCTGCTTTTGCGCTTAGATGCCCTCTAACGCTGAAGCAATATTGTTAATGATTGTTCTGGAAACCGCAGGAAAGGTCACGCTGCTGCTTTTTTGGCAAACCCTGTTACTCAAGTAGGCGACTGCGAACAAAAAATGTTCGGAGCATATGGGAGTGAGCAAAAGCATCCTAACAGAACGTACTATCCTTGTTTAAAAATATGGGTAGTTCATTGATAGACATTGTAATAGCCAACGAGTACAGCATGCTCTAGCCTTGTAGCAGTACAACCAAACCCCACACCTTCGCAGTAACTTAGCACAAGTACGACTCTAAAAGGGGTATGTGCCACTGGGAGGATGTTCGGCAAACAGTAGGAATGAAATAAGTGGCAACAGAAAGACCACATATTGCTCAACTGGCTCAGCATTGTTTTATCACAGCACGTTGCACAAAAGGGGTCAAGCTCAAAGCAGGCGCAGGCCACCGGTCACTTGATCGACGATGTCTATCCGGCCCATGATGCCCAATACTGTCACAGAGCCCGGTGCGATCTGCGAGCAGAAAGAGCACAGGCCTTATGAACGGAAGTTCCAGAGAAAGAGAAATCTCTGTACACATCCTGATATGTATTATATAGATATATATATATACTGAAAAAAAAAAAAAAAAAACTACATATGTGATAAATTAGTGTCGCACAAGGAACTCTCATCCTGCACATGCACAAGAATCTGCAGGATATTAATGCATGTACATTCAATCAGCATAAGTAGAAGTGTAGTAGCGCGCTTTTCTGAATCTTTATCAAGACCGGGTCCGTAGCGATTTCAAAGGACAATCTCTAATTATCACCGAACATGAAGAGTACAGTTACTAAACAAAGTAGAGCTTGTTTGCTATGATCTTCAATGTAATGATAATTTCCACATGATGGTCAAATTGCTAGTTCATGTCAGCACACCCAAAAAGTAAATGAAGCAAATCTTCAGTAGAATGGCTGCCATGAAGGTGCATGAAGGTGCATGAAGGTTGCTTCCAGCTACAAGTTCATTGAACAGATCTCTAAAAGTCACTAGGTGCCACAAGACCAATTCTTGAGGTCTCTAGATAATTTGCAAAGCTTACCATGAGTGTTTCTAGTCAGTATAAATATAAATGTAGCTAATTAGAAGCAAAAGGAGCTTACAGTAACTAACTTAACTAATTACTTACTAAGTTAACTAATGTAGCCACATGCAAGGTATAGTTTCACAGATTAAGCAGCACCAGTCACATCATGAACACCTCTTGTCAGACTGTAACTAGTGTTCCTTGCAGGGACACAACAGCACAGTCAGACGTACCATGTTTTGTTCGGGTAAAATATCTTTTCAGAGAGAAATGAGGTCACAAGCAGTGGAGGCCATAACTATAGAACCTATACTTTGGAACAAGCTAACTTCTACAGATCAGCTCTGCCCACACACCTAACAATATCTTTGATTGGCTTAGGTGGGTGCATGATGCCTCAGAGTCACAATGTAGCACATCTGCACGCTTCAAGCTGTTGCTTGTACACTGATCATGGTTCACAAAACACTCGTCGGAGATGACATGCTTAGAGCACACTTGCATGTTTTTAAAGCAAACACGTAAAATATTCCTGCGAACCAAATTTGTGAATCGATCCCCCCGTCTGCATGGTGTCCACCGGCATGTTGTATGCCACACTATCAATGTGCACACTACGTACCTGTCAGCTGATATCACGGTATGTCTGATGCATAAGACGGTTTTGTCTAAAAAAAAAAAAAGTTGTCTCGAACGTCATCTCATCAAAGATTGTCGTCGACGCCCCCTGGAATTTGGAGGGTGGGGGAAATAAAATAGTAATGAAACAGAAATCGCATCGAATTATGTTGTAGCTCGATGAACTCTCAGTTGGATATTCGAGGTAGTTTGAAACTTGCCTCTGTGTAGTGGTTGGCTTAATGCGTGGGTTGGTTTAGCCCTTATAATTGGGTTGGCCATTCTATAGTCACTAGGTACACAACAAACAGTATATATATTTCTTATTGTGTTTGCCGTACTGCTTCGAAAACCGCCAGAACGGTGCATACTTGCTTGTAGCCACTGGGATTATCCTGAGTGAGTGTTGAAGCAGGCGAAAATCAAATATTGTATATTTCATACTTCAACATTAAGCCCTAACCAAACAAAGACAGAGGGAGCTGACTGGACAGAGCACCACTAACAACAGAAGCTTTATTCAGTAACAGCATAAAATGCCTTTTAACAAAAACCCTTGCATGTACGAGGCACTCGACATATCGCCTGCGTGCCTTGCTCTGCAGTTTCGCGCCGTCATCTCATTTTTCTCGAGCCTCTTTCATATTCTGCCCAATCAGGGTTGGGGGAATTACTTTTACATTGTAATGCATTTACTCGAGACAGTTTTGTAAAGAGATACGTTACATTACTTTTTCATGTTTAGTAACGTATTTCTCGTGTTGACATTACTTTGGTTTTACATTTTCCCAGAAGACTCCAAATCCCATGTGGTGTCTGAAGCACAGTTATACATTACCGGTGATAATGATTAGTTAATGCAAAATTGTTACGTATGAATGGTTTCGTCAAGAGATGAGAGCAGTAGGCAATCTAAATGCATAATCTAAATGGGCAACCATAGGTACGATTGCAAAGTAGGAGCTGGCCCAAAGATTTCACTTGAACTCCTGAAATGTCTACCGTGACAACATGACATTAGCCGAAATACGTCGCGACGCCATTTCTCGCATACGCGCAGCACAGCAGACGCGTATTGATGTTTTCTTTTTTTTTTGTGCCTCTAAGTTTTCTTTAATAAAAATCACTTTGGGAGAGATTAGTGTCACTGACTGAAAATTCGGACTGCTCGGTAATTCGGACCGATTTTGTGGCCTTTTGAAGTCTGAAAAATCGGTCGACGACGTATTTGCACCACACATATATGTTATGTAGCTGAAGGCTTTGCGTTCATGATTAATAGAACTGCGTAAATGCATGCTAGCTGGTGGACGGCAAGACGAGAAACACGAACGTACACATACGTTCGTATTTTTCGTGTTGCCCAGGCTCTGGCTTGTTTGGTCATGGCTTTGCGTTCGGCACTGCATCATGACGACTAAAATGCAAACGTTGCCAGTCTTCACAACGGTAATGTGGCGAAGGTGAAGTAACCAGCTTAATGGCCATGCACGCAGTGGAGAGTGGGGCAGCCAGGGCTTGGGCTGAACACCGCACCTGACCCCACCGAAACATCGAGAATTTTCGATTCCGACCAGAATTTTCACAAAAAAAGACCCAACGCCATCCCAAAACCAGCTAAACCATCCACAAAAAAAGAAGTAGTAAGCACTCGCACCTGAAAATATGGCAAAATATGCACCTTTCATGAGAAATATGCTACAACGTGCAAAACATACATTTATATATGCACCATAGAACCCTTCTGATTGGTCTCAAACCAAGACCAAAAGTGTTTTCTCATTGTCCAGATATGAAACCATATTGAGAAAAAAACATGCATACGCATAAAAACCCATTTTATGATATGATAATTTTAAAAAGCTGCTGCTTTCTGACAGCAGCAAGCTGCCTCTGCTTCATTACTGACACATAGCACAGAGCAGCAATTACCTGTGTTCGCCCGGCATCTTGAACAAGGTAGGTTGGCAGGCCAAGAGACATTGCCTTCTGTTCCAGCTCCAGAAGGTGGTCCGCAGAGTTTGCCTTTAATGCTACTTTAGTTTCACTGAAATACAAAGTGACCTTTGTACAAAGGAACGGACACATGCTCAGACACATTGTCAAACAAAAGCAGTCTTTATCTGAGCATTCTAGGAAGGGCAAAGAGCGTCCTCTTTAGCTCCACATACAAAACCACAGTGTCATTTCACGCAGAGGTCAAACGTATTTTCCCTTGCAATGCACACATAAAAGTGCTTGTGATAGCATTTTCTAAGAATATACAATTGCATTATAGATTTTGAAGCAAAGACAAAGCGGATATTGATTCTCTGTGAGCAAAACAAATACAGCCGACAACCATTTTCTTGGACTCCAATATTTCCTAGTTATTTTACTTTTCGGACAACACCAGCAACACCGTCAAACTCCCCCCACAGAGGCACTGTATTCTGCACACTCCATTCAATATTATGTACAACTTCATGAAGGAACAGCTCGGTTTGCCATAGGCTCAGACCTGTTTGACTTTTTGGAGGGCACATCGTGGATTTCTGAATATGGGCAACATGAGTTAATACATCACCCTTGTCAGCAAGTGAGGAAGACAACACAGAGGTTGTCACGCTGGATGCGGATTAAGATGTTACGGCAGTTCAGAATATCAGGACGTCAGTATCTGCCACTTTCCTACCATGTCAGCAACCACTCAATATCCTTGGGTGCATCAACAATACATACAACTGCATCTCTTTGGGTGAGTAAACAAAGTGGTAAGCTAGCACACACTGAACCTTACAGAGCAGTAGTCCAGGCGGTGTGTCCGGTATTGAGTGGACGGAAGCAAGTTAATGTTTAAGGGGAGCTCTTCCATCAACCACAGCTATTGCTTTCGCAATCATGGTTGTCACCATGCACCTCAATAGAGCTACAGTCACAAAAATTTCCTGTAAGCATTTTCTTGCATCTGTTCATGATAGAGCAGACATATATATTGAGAGCTTCCGAACCCTCTGACTATTTCAGATAAAGCCCTCGGAGAAAATGTGACTTTTTGGTTCCTGGCTGAAAATTTAGACTACTTGATTTTTCGGATCGATTTTATCGCCAGATACAGCAGCATTTTAGCACCAAATATCGCTGGGGGACAGTATGTACTTTCAAGTAGCAGACAGACAGAGCTGCTGAAGAATGACGGTATAAACCCAAAGAGTGAACAGCGTATGAGTTCTTTTAGTGCGTTAGCATTAGAACCTCCAAGTTGGAAAATCGTGGTCATCTGTCTGTCGGATGTGTGGAGCGTCTGTTTGTCTGTCAGATGGATGTGTGAAGCATCGAGTTGTGACATAGGGTGATAGATATGAGAAGTAGATAGTAGATTTAGATAGTAGGTGGTGGTGGTGGTGGTAATCTGGTGGTGTGTAGTGTTGATGTGGTGGTGGGGTAGCGGTAGCGATTAGTGATAGTTAGTGACAAAAATGAAAAAAAAAAAAAAAAAACAGAATGTGTCTAATGCAAACGCATTTCCGCCACATTATTTACATTAATTGTCCTTCAATTTTTTTTGTATGACTGTTTTTACTGAAAAATGAAATTCTGCAGCTCAGAAGGTAGCGGTCCAGCACTAGTGGTTCATTTTCTTTCTCGAGTCAGTCAATGTTCAGATTTCATGCATTCACGAAAGCAGTGAGTATTGGGATAACGCTTTCTTAGTGAAAAATTTGATCACAATTTGAACACACTGCGTGGTGCTGTTTTTGCTTCCAAAATAACCGCTCTATCAAGTTCAGCACAGTGCAACGGAATATCAAATAAAAGCAGACTGCCATGTGACTCATGTTTGTAACTTGGAAGGATTATGTAATATGTATGCAGCATTGCCATATCGTCACTATATTTGTATTTCATACTAAATAGGTGATAAATAGATGATATTTCTACAGTAAATAAATGCTGAATAACAACCACCAAATTTCCTTAAAAATATACGCGTATTAATAACCAGAAATCATAATTCTGCGTCAGTTCAAGCTTACATGTCAAGCACAATGACCACTCACCCGAACTCTTCCCACAGCACGAGCATGTTGGCATACTTGCTCTCATCTTGCAGCAGCAACCTGTGCAATCCTATACATGCGTGGGCCACCTGAGCTGCAATTTTCCCCGTTCCCATGTCAAGTGCAGTGTTCACCGCAAAGACCATCTTGTACATCTCTGGCGCGTCATCATCTTCAGTATCACTCTCGTCAAGGTCCTCCAGCTGTTTGGGAATATTGGAACAGTTGGGGAAACAGCTGAAAATCGTGCCGGTAAACTGACGTTCGGTATGAGAACAAGTGGGGGCAACCAGGGGTTAATCGGAAAGTTTATATTTAGTGGTAGCAAGGGTATCGGAGCGTACCAGACCCTACCAGTGCCAGTTTTCCATTGTACTTGAATGGATTTCAATGGCCGTATTCACCACCACAGGCAAAAAAATCTCTACTCGAAGTTATTTGGTGAAAATGTGATGAGCTTCAGAGTGAAGATCAAAGTCCTATGTTATCCACAGGGTTGGTATACTGCTTTTAGGACGGAGTGTTGATATGCTGGATTTGACTATGGACCAAGTAATTCTGTTATAGTGAGATGGCACGAGAGGTAAACCAGTAAAAAAAATCGATGTTCATGCCTTAAAATTGCAAATCAACAGCAAATGAAATGCTCTTACGGTCCTGGTGCACCCTCAAACTAACCTATCTTGGAGGCAAATACTGGATTTGGCAACTGGATCGCTGCTTTTGATATCATGTCAACCGTCAACTCGAGAAAAAGTTTTGTCCCACGGCACGCCACTGACAGTAAAGTAGCATCGCACTTCAGCCGAGGCACCAGGCAAGGCACCAGGTGGAGCAAGTTGAGACACACTAGTTGCACATACGTGTGTCTATCTCCAGCCTGTGTGTTTTTCTTTGTTTTTACTTGGGAGCACATGCTACATAGGAAGGTGGTTGCCGAACTCACATCAAACGGTGCATCAATATCTGTGTCGTTGTTTTCAAAAATCCACGCTGCTGCAAAGTCCGGCCCTTGGTTGCCCGTGTAGTACAGGGCCTGAAAAAGCGACACTTGCGTAACCGTTGGATACTCCTTCATCAACGACGAACGCAAAGTTCCGAAAAAACCATCCCAGCTACAATGCAAACCTAACAGTACAACAGTTTCACAACAAGATACTCTGAAACAGGTTGGATCGTAGCACTCGATGTTTCCTCAGCCTAATCAAAGCGAGGTACCAAAAGCCTCGATGCTCATTTACCTTGATAGCTGCATTTCGAGTAATTCCCATTCCTAAGAGGACCTTCAGGTAGTTTTCATTGGGCGTCCACTTCTGAGGACGAGCCACAGGTTCAGTGGGATTCTCCTCGCCATCCCCAGCTTGCCGTTCCTCGTCCATAGCTGATTCGCTGTATACAACAGTTCGCAGAAAACAGATCTATGAACGCTGCAAAAGCTCTTTACCAATCTTTGTTCCCTACAGGCTTGTACAGAGCACGTATACGACGTATCATATGAATCAAGTACACCACCTTCTGCCGTGTCGTCATGTACCAAACGTGTGCCAGCCAGAGTAAGTAACTATTACAGCTAACAAAATTTGTGAAGAAGGCTATACCAGCCAACCGAAGCATTGAATTCTTACCGGCAATGGGAAGAACGGTGGTTATAAAATGCGTAAAAATTATATTATACGCGATATTGAAGCAACTGCTACCTCCAACGCTCAACACGCACAACCGCCATGCGCGTTGGCATCAGTGTTGCTTGGCGTCAAATTCAGCGGTGACTATTTCTGGAGGGAAGACATTGGGCTGGAAGTGCGATTGATACTGCAAATTCAGTAGCGCTTTGGTGCACCCGAAAGACAAGAGGGGTAGAGAGGGAATATAAAGCGATACTGGCTCGCTTTCAATAGAGCAAGTCACCATCACATGTCGTCTGAACTTGAGCACTGCAGCGCCGCACCGCTTTTGTTCCTCCATGCCTCTATGGCACGCTCGTGGACTCGTGGAGGAACTTCTTGGAACCATGAAATTCACCTTGGACACGGGTTCGAATCCGCGCGCCGGGTGTACGGTATCGGTATACAGTACAGTATCGGTCTAGCACCAGTAACTTCTCCGAGCTTCCTATCCCGAGGATCCTATTATAGTAGGCATACATTAGGTTAGGTTAGCGCACCTCAGTGAGGTTAGTTCAGGTTAGGTAAGCACAGATTTGGTGGAGAGGGTTCGGGGGTCGCAGCCCCTCCTCTAGGCTGTGCCGGCCTCAGGCTCTCCCGCCTTGCCTCCTGAGAAAACATGGTGGACCATCTGGAAGAAACTAGCGGTATGGCGCTAGCGGTAAAATTTAGTTTTATACGTTTCATACGACATTCCGCGTTCGTCTTCTTTTTTTTTTTTTTCCTCTCTTCTGTTCAAGTAAAAGTATTATTCTTTCGTTTATTTTCTTTCACTAGAAATAAAACAAAAAACGAGTGGTGCGAGTACGGAACTACATCCAACTACAGTTTTGTTCATTTTGTTACGCCTTGAGGATCAGAAACGGTTCTTCTAAATTCAGAAGCCTAGAGGTCTAGTTCAGTGGTTTTGATAGTTGTCTCGCAACGTAACGCTGCGAATTATCATCATGGTCCAGCGATTTATCCAGAATCGCAAGCGCGCAAGGAAGGCTGTGCAAAAATTGAGTGAAAGGCCCTTTTACAGTTACGTCCAAGTTGTAACAGGTTTATGTATCACTGCCGACATATGTTTCAAGCTAAAAGTCCCCTGTGGCCCTGTCCCACTCCTGTAGGGGGTGCACAGGAAAGAGGGGGAGAGGGGGGGGGGCGGTCGCCCAACGTTTGGGACGACAGGGGATCTGAATAAATCACTGGTCTAGTCCCATGGATTGTCCCAGTCTAACTGTGAATCAAGTATAACTTGCACCTCCAACAAACAGCGAATCGGGATTCAATTTGTTCCAGGTTCTGCTTTTATTACCAAATTCCTAATACGAGAGCACTGCAGGCAGTACCATGGGTGTCCACAAAACGTGAGTTAAAGCACTGGTGTGAGCCTCGGATGCGATGGTCCGTTTAAGCGGAATAATTGATAGTCGTCATGATAGTAGTCATGATGATAGTAGTCGGGGATAAATCATTGGAATTCGCACGGTTTGAAATTCCCGCGCAGAGGGACGCATGGGCGACGTCAGTGTGACGACACTGCAACGACACGAGGGCGATCCCTTGGTCCCTTGTCGCCAGGCCTTGTTCGCTCCTGTTGCAGAGAATAGGTGAGAAGGAGGTGTGGGAGAGGATGTCAACACGTGACCACCTTGGCGGGAACGTCACGGGAACGTTACTCGAACTGATGAGAAGATTCTCCTGTTTGCTCGTCCCGTGGGTGCGAGTACACTGTCCTTTCCCACAACAAAGGACGCGTAGCTTTGGAAACACGTGCCCTCTTAAAAGTGATGGTGGTGGTGGTGGTGGTGGTGGTGGTGGTGGTGGTGGTGGTGAAAGGGCTTGCCGTTGTCGGCCTCACGTATGTGGGCAACGTCACGACTGACGCCCTGGGGAAATGTGCGTCCTGGGCCGACTTCTAGGGGGAACTGTGCCGACATATGTCTGAAAGCGTCTGAGGAAAACCCAGAAAAACCCCAGACAGCACAGCCGGTACCGGGATTCGAACCCGGGTACCTCCCAGTCTCGACGTGACATGGTTAAAAGTGAGTTTCACCACATAGCACGCTCCTAGCCAACCATCATCCCGAATGACAACTTTCTCGCCGGGAGGCGGAGCCTATTTTGTCTATTATGCCGTGCATAATACGTGCCGTGCATAATGATGGTTGGCGAGGAGCGTGCTATGTGGTGAAACTCATTTTTAAGAGAGTGGATTTCGAGCGAAAAGGCTGCAAGGTAAGTGGCTTGTATAGTCAAGTACTCCTGACAGACATATTTATTTAAATTACGCTAGTGAGCGAACTTTCCATTTAATTGACCTTCATGGGGTTTGTTTCTTGCAATGCAAACATTGTGTGTGATTTTGTTTTCCGCAGAAATAGAACCCTTGCTTGTATCTGTTCACTCGCTGTCTCCCAACAAATGATGTCACGTTCCTCGCTCCTTTATACCTCGTGGCTTTTGTACCATTATATCCAGATCAACTGTTGGTGACACAAACCGGGATCGCTGGAGCCACTATACGTTTGACAAAAATATGCAAGGAACGATTACAGCAAAAAAAATAACGAGCAGGAACCATTGAGTCATCTTTTAATTTTGTTTTCATCCACACTTCACGATGTATATCTATTAATGACAACCACTTAAAGGCACTGGAACATCATTCTCGCACGAAACACAAACGGAACAGTAATCATCATCCACTGGAAGAAAATATAACAGGCTCTCGATTCGAAGGTGCGCTGATATTTATGTATACGTATATATAGATGCGTGTATCATACACTCACTGCAACGAAGTCATAACAAGCTCTCAACAAATGACAAGTGTGCAGGGAACGGGTACACAACGTCCACTGTAATGTTACTGTACGTATAGTACTACAAAGGCTGCCCACGGCAAGCTTTCCAATGTCATTTACAGCACGAAAGACCAACTACTTAGCCACTTCGCGCGGCCCGTGGTATCGGTTGAAATACTACAATGCACTACAAGAAAGTGCAGCACTGGAGCTGTTCAGTACTGTTTTTCCCCTACAGCAGGTCATTTGTTCGTGGTAGTACCAAGGGGGATTGTGAACCGATCTTGCAAAGCGTCTCACCTATAGTCGTACCCACAACCGACGCCACATTCACGCGACCGCACGGCGCATGCGCGCCGCTCCGCTGGTGCTTCTCGCCCTCTCTCTGGTTGAAAACAAGATAATTAGGGTAGATTAGCACGTAAGGTGCTGAAACTAAACCCGCCATTTTGCGTTGGTTTCTGTAATGAAGTTACGTCGCGATTTCGCGAGCTGCTACTACGTGCGTTTGTTTTCAGCCAGTTTCGACCGCGGCACGAGATGGTGACACGTAGCTGACTGACATATGTCACACGTGACGCCATTTCGCGCGCATGTCGGCGTGCCAATCCGCTGTAAACCGCGTGCGTGAAGCGGACTCGAGAATTGGCAGTCAAACTTGATTCTCACGAACATTAAGCCATTAAAAAGACAAAAACGAAAGGAACCCCTTCATAATCATTGAAGTTGAAAGTTAAAGGAGCACTGAGGTATCCCCCAATTTATTTATTATTATTTTCGTTTTTCGGTGCAGAGTGTTCTCCATTGAAAAAAAAAAAAAAGAAAGAAGAAAAGAGTTCCTGCAAAAGAACGACAAGCGTAGGTGACCCACAGAGCGAGCGCGAGGGTCTTGTTCCGCGCACCTTTGAAAAATTCTTCTCCTCGTGAAGAGAGCGCATCGCAGAACGAGAGGACGTCGTGACGTATGCTACTCCCCTCACGTGACCGGTGACGTACAGCGGCACGTGAGCTGCGATGAAAAACAAAGAAGCAAGACGCGGACGCCTTCGCCATGATACGAGAGCATCGTGTCGGCCGTCCGCGACTGCTTTTTCCGACCGTTTTTTTTGTAAATTCTATATTGCGCAGTTATAACGCACCGCAGAGCGAAGATATTTTGCACAGTGACTCCTGGTGGACAGCTTGACAGACGAGGCAGGATTTTGAGCTATGCTAAATGTCACCTCATTTCTCTTTTAAGGCTCTCTCTCTTTTTTTTTTTTTTTTTCTTGTTGGGGAGACGGGACACCTCTTAAGTCGATAGTTTGCAAAACCATAGTAGTAATTCGAAGGTTCACGACAGGCTTCAGAAATTCATAACATAGTCAAGGCTACCAACCAAGAAAGGGTAGAACAACACCGGCACTACGTCACACTTACTCGTTAAGAAAATAGTCACGCATCTACAGCATTCGGCTACAACACCACATTCTAATTAAAGAGCTCAAAAGCATTCGTAATTATGGTGGACAATCACGATGTCATTGAGTATTTTCTGCGACGTCTTGACCGTTATACACGAGGCGTTTGTGCACATAAGACTAGCAGAAATGAGATTCAGGGTTGTGAGATTCGCTAAATGTGCATTGCTATGTGCTCGCAAAACTCTAATGTAACATATACTGCAGCATTTTCTCACTAAGTCGATTTCACTCTCTTAATTAATAGATGCGTATTGACACACTTTTGTTTTTTTACCGTTACATCCTCAAAAACA
This sequence comes from Ornithodoros turicata, assembly GCF_037126465.1. Taxonomy (NCBI): domain Eukaryota; kingdom Metazoa; phylum Arthropoda; class Arachnida; order Ixodida; family Argasidae; genus Ornithodoros; species Ornithodoros turicata. The sequence goes on from NC_088205.1 coordinate 6,129,545, forward strand.
GTATAGGCATCTATGCATAAAAGTCACAGCACAGACGCACTATGCAAGTATATATGCACCTAAGAGCATCAATAAATAACAATCTAGAGAGGCACGAATGTGCAGACAACATTGAATAACTGTGCCGACATTTCTTTCCAGGAAAATATGTGGGGCATGCGTGCGATCAATTAATGGGGCGTGTACATTCGGTGGTGTATTAAGGACCAAACAGCACAGATTGTTAAAGGAGCATGGACAGCACCTCGTGATGCAAACGGGAACTCTCACGCAAAATATTTCCTTTGGGGCCGCTCCGTGCTTGCGTGCGTGACGTCAACTGATGCGAACACCTTTATTGGTTGGCGAGAAAGCGTCTGCTGCAATGAGAGAGCAACGCGACAAGTCGACCTTGGCGGCGCCAAATAAGACAGGAAAGCGTGCACCTCACTATTGGTCGCATCAGATGACGTCGCAGGCCGGCACGCTGAGAGAGGAGATTTTCTGACCCGTGAGGTTGGAAGCTCTTTTGCGTCCTAGGATAGCGCGTTGAGCTCGTACTTTTTGTGCGAATATTCGTGCGTACTCACACGTGCGATATTCCTCAGAATACTACAGTGGAAGATGCGAAAAACGTCACAGCTTTCTGCTGTCACATGAGTGCGAGCGCTCAACGTCGTGTCTTCACTTACACGGCAAACCGAAACGTGGGGAATATCCTGCGACACTCACAAAATAATCCGTAGCAGACGACAGGGAACCACGCTGGCGGTGTCTTCTGCTAAGTGTCGTCTGCTAAATGCGCCACTGCCGACATCGCTCCGACGCACCGAGTGAATGCTCACCATAACACGGGACAGAAGTTCGGCTCCGTGGGCTGTGTTTTTGCTTTTTCTTCCACTAGAACCTTCCTTAGGATGTCGCTCGTGTGAGTATACGGTGTGTATCCCACCCCGTGTAAGCGAAACTACTTCTGTGATACTTTTAACGTGCCCTTCCATGCTCCTTTCAATCGCACGAGGACATTTATGACGTGCTATTGGAAGCGCATTTGGAATAGTAAATTTATACGAGACAAAGATTTGTCCGCAAGTTCAACATTCCAGGACCCAGGCAGGGTACAGCTGCCTGTATTACGCTTCCTAATCTTACGATTCGTTTCGTCCTTTGTTCACCCTACAGATGCTTGCATAATTTTTCTGCCATAACTCATTATCACTGTGGAGTAGAGGACAAACGTACTTTTATACACAGTCGCGAAACATGAATGGCGGACAATCATTTTTTATACGAGGCAGTTTATTTTTTCGTTTCACAGAACAGCACGCACACTTTGACGGTAATTTTTCTCACGTTCTACGTTGTTCTTTCTTAATGAACATTACATGCACGGTGTCTGACCGCATTGTGGCACACAACATTGGTATGCATTCATCTGGAATGTTATCATGTACTAACCGTGTAAGCGACGTGCTGTCCGCGCAACATACACAGCAACGTGGATCACACTTAGTCACTTGGAAACGACACCAAAATGCATGTGCCAACTTCGGCTGCCTTCGATGCCCGTAGCTTGCGTCATGGAGCTCTTCTCTACAAAAATATTGCAAGATAAAAACGTCACACGCTTGCTCTATATGCATAATTACTTCTCAGGATATAATTATCTCTACGAAATTTGTACGTCACCGGTTGCGCATCAATATCTATGCGAGATATCAGATATCACAATGTAAGAAAAACAAATACACGCGTATTTTTCATTGTTCGAGCCGCCTTGTCGACAACAGTTGTGCCGATTTCGTATTCGGGCTGACGTAATAACCACGCCGCACATAAACGTCACTCGAATGCTGTGAATACAGTTATTTGGGAGACATTCGTTCCCCGACGGCGACGACGTAAACGGAATAAAATTTCACACTTTCGAGCTATAATTTGACACACGTGCCTGAAGACATCTGAAAAATTTGTGCACATCGTCTATAGTAATTTCCCGTTCACCTACATCCAAAATGTTCTCATCGTACACCATATGAACGATAATTTGGCCGTCAATCGCAAAAAAAAGAGAAAAAAGAAGAAAAAAAGAAAGAAAAAGAAACGTCAAATAGCAACAGGAACGTAGGCTCTACATTTTCTTCTTTGGTCTGCACCTCCTATTTACACGTACCACACCGCGGTACACCTTACAGCCGATTTGTTCGTTCGGTCAATTTACACGTCGCTTTCCGACTCGCGCAGCCAAGAAACTCTAGCTTTCCCTCCAGTTCGACACCTTCTGTCGAACGAAGAAGGCGGCTCCACAGCCGCAACGTAAATTTCAACGAGCATGGCGCACAACGCTTTGGATGGGTCAGCGAGCGACATGGATAAAAGCGACAGACTGATTTGAACACGCGGCTTTCTGACGCGGAGTACACAGTTCATTGTGGGACTGCTCTATTGCGGGAAAGCCACTGTCACAGGATCGGTGGAAGGAACGTCCCTGAGTCGCCCAGCGGGTCCTCCGTTGATTTGTGATTGCTGCTGCTGCTCGCTCTGGCTCCGTTGCGGAAAGAAGCTGCAAGAGAAATGAACGCAACGGTAAAATTAAGCCAAATGACGTATGCAATGGCCTGATCACGTAGCTGGTAGTGCAAAAAGATGCAGGCCGTGTTGGTTTAATAGAAGCACGATAAACGGTCGCAACAGGGAACACAGACTGACATGGACAGCGTTCACTCCATAGCAACAGGGCAACGGTACAACGTCACCTATACAGAAGGCCTCACACTCCTTCGCAATGGAGACACGTAAAGTCAATATGTCGTCTGCTTCAGCCAGCCGCAGCAGAAAATTTCAGGCACAGGCTTTCTGTGGATACGAGTGGCTGCCCATGCGGCTCATGGTGTCTGGTCTCCATAGCTACGGACGCCGAAGGCATGGTCGTGATTGGCGGACTCTTAACGACTATACGCCACGTCATTTAAGCGATCAGACTTTCTTTATCTAGGTGACGTTGCCACGGACAAGCTGAGAATTAAGGCGACGCCGTTGGCCAACAAGTTTTACTGCAATGACTAGTGGAGCGTCGATGAAACTTTCGACTTGATATGACTACGATATGGCTACGATATGGCTACGATACGGCTTTGAGGAGGCTGCCAATCCACTTTTTCTTTGTTCACCTCGAATGTACGGCCCAACATCCAGTCACGTTTCAATGGGTAATATGAGACAAAACATCAAACCCTCGTTAGAAAGAAAACGCCTTTTCGAGTTATCCAAGCGCCCTGTTTCTGCCTAAACACATGCGCTTCGAACCGGATTATTCGAAGTGTATCGCCAGCCGACATAGCATAGTACGAAGTGCATGCCAGCGGAAGCCCGTACCTGTCAGCGACCTAGAGTCACCCGGCTGAAATCAAAACCACACTTCCCGAGTGGTTGAAAAATGCCACAGCCGTAAACCTACCCGCCCATGGACCCGCATTGGCTGCAAAAGCTGAGACACTAACCGGCTAACACTCGGCAAACCCAACTGACAACATTTTTTACACGAATATTAAAAGGTTGTCATGGTGCTCATCGAATGTTTATTCGCTAATACTATAGAGCATGCCTGTTTTAAGGCTCCCGCGGAGGTCCACGGACGTTCGTAGCTACCTCCACTGTTTTCGTGGCACTCCCGCTTAATATCGAATGCGCAATCGAATCGCTATGCAATGTGTCAGCGGGCGCCCACTCTCTTCGAGCTCTTCGAGCGACAAGACGACTCTGAATTTCCGTTACAAGTGCCGAAGAACGCACCTTGCGATTTGAACTTTGGTGACTTCGATTTAAGAGTGGTGGATTACTTGGTAAAAAAAATTTCTCATGTTCACCGGCAGCTCAAGTAGAAAAGGGGGAAAACCCGAGGTGGTTGTTATAACTCACTAGCTACATTCAGACAGGGGAAGGTTATAGACCTACTTCAATCAGCGTATCATGACTCGACACAACGGAAGGCGTCCCGTTGATTTCAAAAAGGGGCAGTGGGCTCTGCAAGCATCAATAAGTAGATTTTTGTTCCCACGGGTTGTGCATTCTCTGGTTTACCCAATCCCTGCTTCACTTTTCTCCTACTCGAGCGGCATAATGTATTATCGTTATTGTAAAGTTCAGTAAAACATCCATTTGGGCTCGTTGGTACATTTCCTTGACGATAAAGTAGTGCTCTATGTTGTGTCGTCTGTCTTTGTCTCTTTTAGCGCTTTTATCGTCAACGATATTGTAAGTCATTGGAATTCGGTTTGAAATTCCCGCGCGGAGAGACGCATACGCGACGTCAGCGTGACGTCTTTGTGACGACACGGAGGGGGGGGGGGTCCTTTTCACCGCATCCGAACTGTGTGGATGATCGCCTTCGGTGTGCACACGTGACCGTATGGTGGAACGTCACGGAAACGTCACGCGTGCCGATGAGGACATTTTCCTGCTTGCTCCCCTCAACAGGTACTCTGTCGGTTCTCGTATAATTCTAAAAACACGTATAATTCTATCGTGTAAAAATACGTGCAATTCTGGAAATACGTCGAGTTCGAACAAAGGGGCACGCAGGAGAGCTGAATGGAGTCTACGTTCTTGCGAGACATATTTATTTCAATTACGCTGTTGAGCGAACTTTCTCGTTAAAATATGGCCGAATAGTAAATTATTTATCATATTTTGCTATAACTTGTTTCGTGACTGTGTGTCAACGTACCCCCGTCAACGACAATTGGACCGAAGCAGCAATCTCTCTGCACCAGGCTTTGGCTGCCTTTCGCCCCGCGACCAGTTCCCACCACTATCGAGTTTCTCGCGGTTTATGGTGTAGGAAGTTTTAGAAGATCGTAAGCCGTTCATGATAACCGTCCCGAAACGATTACCAGTCGATCGCATTATTCGTTTGAAGTGGCCGATATCACGTTCATGTTCTTCGATTCGGCATCTTCCTATGGTCGTCATGGAGCGCTTCCAATTTTTCTCGTTAAAGCTATATGTCTGAACATAGTCTTATCGCCGAGGTTCCACTCAATCCCACTCGAGCATTCCAAATCGTAGCAGGGTTTCTACTACGCTACTGAAAAACGCACAGAACGCAATACGCTAGCTTCTCTGCAGCACTGCAGCAGTTCTTACGTTTCTCATTCTGCAAGAATCGAAAGATGAATGCCCGTCAGTAAAGCATCGTTAGAGCGCTGATGTACAGTTTCATAAAAACGTGCCTTATTCTTTTTTACTTTGCATTAGACGTGCGCAACTGCACTCTTAAAAATGAATTTCACCGCATAGCACGCTCCTAGCCAACCATCATCTCGATTGATATCGTTATCTGCCCTGATTTGTTGAAAACGGGAGGCGTACGCCTTTTCTGTGACAATTATGAACAGCATAAGTGTCACAAAAAAGGCGTACGCCTCTCGTTTTCAACAAATCAGGGCAGATAACGATATCATTCGAGATGATGGTTGGGTAGGAGCGTGCTATGCGGTGAAGTTCATTTTTAAGAGTGTGGCCGAATTCAAGGGATGGTGTATAGCTACGTATTAAAATAATAAAATATAATTTAATATTTCGGGCCATTAATTCTCGAGACAACTGTGATCACCTATTAAAACGGGTCATGGCATCTTATGGCAGGCTAGAAGTGACATACAGCTAAAGAGGTGTGCCTGAATGAGATCGCGATGACGAACATGTGTGAAATAAAATTCAATTCAATTCAATTCAATTCAACATAAAAACGCATGAATTTCGAAAGCAGAAGGGAGTGCGTGACTAAGAAACTTTTATCCAGTAAAATTGGCAGGAGCCTTGAACCGGTATCAAAGCAATGCCGTTCTCGTGCCTCTTTTGTACCTCATGACTCCGTAACACTGGCGGTGCTTATATACAGCTCGCCCTGTGTACTAGTTCTCGAAAGTACGGGACCACTCACGTGTACGGTGCCCATGAGTGAGTATCTCGGAGAGGCTCAAGTGACGGCACAGTGCCTCTCTCGAAAGCTACCGCGTCGAGAGCGCAACTTTTGGGAGCCGACGGAGTGTGTTCCTGCATGGATATTAATCCCATGTCTGCAAATTTCGGTCCGGAGGTACCCCTTATGTGCAGTGAGTCACGTGATATACGCCTCTCAGTATGGCGTTGGGTGCGAACAATTTCATTTCAGTTAGCAACACAAGGTGTCCAGAGACCAACCTTCGGGCGAACCACTGCCCGTGGTGGGAAATTCACTCATGGTGGGCATTACGGACATCATTCACCAACACATCATGGAGAGTGACGTGATGTTGAATAACGGCCTATGAGGTGACGTGGTGTGATGTTGAATAACAGCCTATGATGTGACGTGATGTTGAATAACGGCCTATGATGTGATGATGTTGAATAACGGCCTACGATGTGACGTGACGTGATGTTGAATAACGGCCTATGATGTGATGTGATGTTGAATAACTGCCTATGATGTGATGTTGAATAACAGCCTATGATGTGACGTGATGTTGAATAACGACCTATGATGTGATGTGATGTGAGGTGGAAGTTGAAGTCGCATGGTGGGTTTGGATATTGAAGTTGAATGATGGACTTTGAAGTTGAAATTCCAAATTTCCAATAATAGGCTTTGAAGATGAAGTGTTGTAATGTTGACGTCGAACGACGGATTACGATTCTGACGGGATATGATGTTGATGTTGATGTGAAGTGATGTGATGCGATGGGCTGTGAGTGAGGCCCACCACGATGTTGAAATAATTTCTAGAAAGGTGTTGACCTATGCTCTGATCCTCGTGGGTTGTGCCAAAGACATCCAGGGGACATGGAAAGAGCTGCGAGGATATCTCTGGACCTCTTGTACAATACACAGATGAACAGCACGCACCAAAGGAGCACTCGACAAGATGTGTCCCCAATAGGCGCATTCAATTCTCATCAGTATAGCTTACGTGAGTCTTCCGACGAAGTGCTTGTCTCGCAACTCGAAGACGTTGATTTTCGTTCCTTGGATTTGTGATCCGATGGCTTCGTGCACTTGTACGCTTTGCATGATGCTGAGTTAGGGAGGCTGCCTGTAAGACAGTACGTAACGGTTTTATACAGCTGCACGGTTTCAAGAGCACTTGTGGGCTCATGAGGGACACGAACCAGCTTCCAGCTCCTTGACCGTGATGGCCTGGACGCTTTTGCAGTCCCTCTTGTATGTCTTAGGTCCGGACAGCCACGCGTGCCGCAGAGCATCATCAGGAGTGATACGAGTTTCTGGGTTCCACCTGTTTCAAAATACGCTTGAATGGGCATCACGTGCCTGTCACGTAAAGCTGTGTCTTTACTCAACTCTCTGCATGACACCGAACCGTATTATCAGAAACGGGCAGAGTGCCTTCCTCGTTCTTTTTTTTTTTTTTTTTTGTATTGCATGCCCTTTTTTATTTTCTGCGAATGTGGGACCCTTACTCACTCTAAGCAACGCGAGAGAAAGTCTACGAAATCCTCGTCGTTACAACTCAGAGCAGCTGCCAGGGTCTTGGAGTTTGGCTTCCGTTTCTTTCCTTTGCTGTTTGTGATGGTCCTGGGATTATTTTTGGAATCTAAAGAACAAAAAGCGCAACGGTAAGGAAGGATAATCCATTCCCGAAGCCCTCGAGTTCTATAACAGTCAACTACGGAATAACTTTCGAAAACCCTGTCTTTGTTTCCCTCTGCACCATAACGTCACTCAGTGATGTCATATAGCACTTCCCACGCCATTGGTTCCTCCCATTTAGCTTGCATGATTCATCCATCTCCCTGCACGAGGTCACCGGAATCTAACTGATCCGAGAGCAGCTTATTCCGGAAGTCGTTACTTGTCAGTGCTTGGTGACTGATGATGATGGTGATAGAGTGCGTGATGGCGCAAAGGTGCCGTTCGTTGTTGACGTTTAGTGTAAATGACAGACTAAAGACGTCTACAAATTGTATAGGATCGTACGACAATCACGCGGGTCATGCGTCAATGGTATACCATGATGGTACCATGATGTTCCACGTAAGGTTGGTCTGCGCAATGTTGCGACATGTTGCACATGCCGCAGGGTATAGGACTGCGGATAATTTGGACCACGTGGGGTTCTTTTGGCGTGCGCCGGAAATCTCCGACACACGGTGCTGAAAGCAATGTTTGCCCTCCCCCACATTGCTACCGCCCTCGGCCGGGATCGAACCCGCGACCTTGAGCTCAGCAAGCCCGATTCCGGTCCTTTCTAGACACGTTATCTTTCTTCCTTTTCCAAGTGTTCATGCCGGTGGCACTCGTGATATTGTAGAAGAAATTAACAGAGAGCTACGACCCAAGCAGCACAATGTAATGAAAGTCGAGTGCAATAGGGATGGACGGGTAGGTGGAAGGCCTTGAACAGATTCATGAGACCAAAGAACATTGATAAGACACATACCGTCCACCCCTATTGCACTCGAGTTTCAGTACGTTGTGCTGCTTGGGGAGGCATTGAGGCAAAAGGTTCACACAAAGGGAATCAATCAAGCTGACCTGAGGACGCCGGCAAACGTCCAAATCCTAAACTTCCTTGACTTCTGATCACCAATGTCGCGGTCGTTTTTGACGTACTAGCGTCCAAACTTACCGAAAAATAGCCGTCGCCGCGAGGCATGTTCCAGTACAGCAGTCGGTGGCGGCCCCAGCACCTCCATGATGCAAGCTAGTTGGTCCGCTTCGTTCTCTCCAGGAAACAAGGGGAATCCTGTATACAATTCTGCCAGTATGCATCCCAGGCTCCACACGTCAATCGCCGTGCCATACGGCAGGCCCAGAATCACCTGCGTGTCAGACAAGCACCATCAGCAGCGAGCCTGGTCAGCGTCAGCTTGTACTTTGCGCAACATTCAACCGTTATCTAGTCCGTTCTTTTGCAGCTTTTGTATGGGCATGGAAACGCTCGACAAAATATGTCAGGAGGAGCATAAAATACGGGGGGGGGGGGGGAATATGTTTAATGCAAAGTAAGAAGGAAAGGGAAAGGTTAGCCGCGGTGTGGGCTTGCTATTCCCTAATGCTTTCAAGCAAACAGAAGAAAACAGCTGGGGTACAGAAAATTATCAAAAAATACAGAAGTAACAGCTCCTTCACTAATCGTTGCGCATCAGAGAATGCCCAGGAGTTTAGATTCCCGAAGGAATCGTGTCAGCGCAGACGTGACTTCAGACCTGAGGGTTTTAGGCCACGACGGACCTAACGGTTTTAGTCCACGACGGACCTAAGGTTCCAGGTCCCAACGGCTTAAGTATGATAGCCCACCAAAAGCAGTCCCAGATTAATGTAGAGATTAAACCTACTAAGGGTAGGGTAAAATACGGGCTCTGGTACATATATTCACAGACAAATTATGAGTGGAGCGCGCATTCCTGTGGCTTTCAATCCAGAGCAGCTCCACTCCACTCCAGAGCTTTCAATCTCGCGGGTCAGAAAGGCTGTTTCCCCGCCACTGGCTGTCTATGACGTCATGTAATCTACCCAATAGGGAGGCACACAACGCGCCTTCTTTTTCTTTTTGAGGTCGTATTTGGCGTCGCGCGTCCCTTGTTGTCGCCTTGCACTCGACCTGTCGCCTTGCTCCCTCGTTGTAGCAAACGATTCTCAACAGCCAATAAAAGTGCTCGTATCATCTGACGTCACAACACGTCAGAAGAAACCGGGAGAGATCGCCGCCGCTGCGCGCACTCTTGCTCGCCGTGCCTTCCATGCTCCTTTAAAGGAGCAATGGACAGTTAACACGTCACGAAACCCTGTCTCATTCGTCAAGGCTGCTCCTCAGGAGCCACCATGCAAAATAATTTTCGCTCTGCGGTATATTATAACTGCGAAATCAAATTTATAAAAATAGTCGGGGAGAGCAGCCGAGGACGGTCGTCACGATCCTCGCGTGACGTAGGGAAGTCCCCCTGCCTTTTTTTCTTTGTATCTGTCTTCTCAGCTCACGCGCCGCTTGTACCTGCCGCTACACGTCACAAGTCACGTGCTCAAGGACCACGGTACGTCACGACGTTCCCTCGTTCCCCGATAGGCTCTTCTCACGAATGGAGGATTATTTAAAGGTGCGCGGAACAGAGGCCTCGTGCGCGCTCTGTAACCTGCACTCGTAGTTTTTTCTCACGAGCTCATTTCATTAGTAGCAGATCACGACGCAGCGAGAAAAAAAAAAGGGGGGGGGTCACATCAGTGCTGCTTTAACACAGCCTTCGAATAATTACCTCCGGTGAACGGTAGAATCTCGACTGGATATACGTGTACACCCTCTGATGTATGAAGCAGGAACTGCCGAAATCGATCACCTTGATGGAGCTGCTTCCTCGCTGCTTCAATAGAATATTTTCCTGAAATAAACGCAATGAAATTGTTAACGTAAAAATCGTTACTCCTTCCTACAGCGGTGAAATGTAATGCGCGTCTGCGGTGCAGTATTGCAGAACAAACTCAAAAGGAGGTGAGAGAACTGATGTTCTGAGGCTGGAACAACATAGTAGGGACAATCACATACAAGGCCTCAAGTTGCCTAAGAAATTAACGATGAAAGATGAAAGTCACTGATGAAAGTCACAGAAGATGTGGGTTCGAGTCCGACAGCTGGCTAACCTTTTCAGTGACTTTCATCTTTCATCAAAAGGAGGATTACTTCGTACCGGTTTCAGATCGCAGTGTATTATCCTCTCTTTGTAGAGTAGCCTTAGACACTGCACCAAAGAGTATGTGAACCTCCGTATTAAGTTAAGGCTGAATCCTTGATAATTGTTCTTCTTTATAAGCTCATATAAGTTCATGCTGAAAGAAAAAAAAGATCCATATGAGGTGCGCGAATTACACGCATCTCGAAGATTGGAAATTTGGCTGAGAAGGCAGTAGATCGTTCAACTCACCCCATAAGCTCAAACGTAATGCAAAGGTGATTCCTAAAGTAAAAGTAATCGAGCATATGAATAGCGTTGTGGTATTGGTCCTTGTCCCTTTTCGTCAAGTGGTCCAAAATCTTCACTTCAATCAGAGCCTGCTGATGAAACCTGGGAACGATATACGTGTCATTACTATTCGCCACGGCAATCAGGTGTAGCTTCCATTTTGTTACGATGATCAATAAAGAAATACATACAGCGGCATAACTTCCTCCCCCCCCCCCTCAAAAAAAAAAAGAAGAAAAAAACTATTACCTTTTCTTGTTTCGGATAATCTTGAGGGCAACCTGTTGATTTGTCTTGTGATCTATCGCTCGAATAACTTGTCCAAACGAACCTTTTCCGATTACTTCGAGTATTTCATAACGATAGGCAATGTGGTCGTGCAACACCTGGATGTGTGACATAAAAAAAAATCGCACATTATTTCACACGCATTCTGGATCTTTAATACCCCTGTCACACGGGCATTTTCGATCCTGCTCGACCGAACCTGCTTGAACCCAATGCAGATCGGATGGTGCTACACGGCCGCTTCCAAGCAGGATCGAACTTTGATCCTGCTTGACTCAAGACAGTTCCCATAACAGGATTGAGAATTTCAAGACGGCTCGACGGCCGCCATTTGCATCCCCGACCCCGGTGAACTGTCATAACTTAAGACGGACATGCGCGCGAAGCTACAAATGATGCTTACATCGGTATACGATAAATTACCACTAATATCGCTGTTATATAGGAAACGCTAATGAGTTCCGTTTATTCATTTGCCTATATTCTCGACACCGTCAACGATTCAGTGCGCATTGAAAGTGGCCGTGTAGCAGCGTCAAAACTCGAGCGTGCTCCGGAAGTTCGATGCAGATCGGATTCGAGAAGGATCAAAATGCCCGTGTGACAGGGGTATAACGGATAGTCGAGCGGCACAACGAAACAGAAATTAACGTAACCTTTTTTGCTAAGAGACAAACCTTAATGTAGGACCCATTTTCGTCGTCGTAGCCTCCGTTCTGATTGGCCCCTTCTTCGCCATCAATCTTGCTGGCTTCCAGGCCCAAGTACCAAACCTCCTTGTACTGCAGTGCCTCTGCCCGCTCGTAGGCGTTCAACCGTGAACCGTAGAACTTTAGCACATCTGCAAGAGGTGACGCAATTTCAAGGGCTTGAAATCCTTAAGAACTCTGTAATCGGTTGCAGATTCTGACGTCGCTTTAGCTGGCAGACGGTTGCATGGCCCAGAAGGAAAGGCGAACTTTTGTGTACGTCACTACGAAGAATTCATTCATTTTTGTTCCATCACCACATCGTCCCAAGTAACAAAAAAAAAGAAAAACGAAAGGTGTACTTTTTTGGCAGTGTACGAGCACCTGTAAAACACAAAACCATGCGCAGCGGCTATGAGAGCGGAAAAGCTCTCTTCTTCTTCTTTTTTTTTTTTTTTTTTTTGCATACGGCAACTCAGTGCCGTGGGGCAACATTTGGTGACGCCGCTACTGAAGCTGAAGTTCAGACAATTAAGGTTATTTTTAAAAAATGGTGACACTATAAACGACGCTAACGTGTAATAACTCTTGGTCACTCTTCCTGGCACTTAGCTTGGCAGGTAAGCAACGAAATGTCGCATCGAATCAGGTCACGTTCTCTGCTATGGTAAAAAAAAGAAGAAAAAGAAAACTACCTTGGCGGGACAACGTTCGCCTCTCACTCCAACACCATAACGATTCTCACTATACCATGCAGTTCGCTAAAAAAGAAAACGATGATTTTTACCTTCATTTGAAGGTCACTGCTTTTTCCGCCAATTTCTTCTCTTTTTTTTTTCACTTCGCACATTACAAGTTTGAACTTGACCTGCGCAACTTCCTACACGCCGGTTTGGAATATTTGGAATAAAAATGGCCGTGCGTGCAGTAATATCGAAGTCTGTCGATCTGTTAACTCAGCTTAGAAAATGGTGCACCTGCATAACTTCGAGTATACAACAAATAATAATAAAAAAGAAAGAAAGAAAGAAAGAACAGTGCGATATATTATGATACAATACAGTCCCCTCTGCTCTAAAGGTTTTCCCTTCCGTTTTCTCCTCTTTCCTCGTTTATTGTCTTCGAATACATCGAGTATCATGAACCCCAATTAAAGAATTTTGAAAGACCTTCTTTCTTTGCGAATACTTGCATTCATAGTCCGCTGTGTCCCGCTTCCCCGAGAAACTTCGTAGAACCCCCATTTGTGAAACTCCGTAAACGCAAGTTTGATAAATCGAACGCCGTGTAAAGCGTCTGGGACGAGGTAGTTTCTCTTAGCCAGACATTGATCACGTACCGCTCGATACGCGCCCACCGCCCCGATCGCCGAACGCGAGACAATCGGTTTGGGCGACAAGAATATGCGCAGTAATAAAATATCTTATCTCCGTCCCATTACCGTTCGTCGACGGAGAAAGTGATACATATAACCTTCGAAATAGATTTGGGTTTGTTTCACCCAGTGTGTGGTTAACGTCTCAGCACCACCAGTTACCGCACGTGCGCTGCGCAAGCACCGGCAGCTGTGTCGTACTCGGCCTTACAGCCTCCTGTTCGGTAATAAAGGCAGTTACCTTTCTAGTACCGTCTTATTTATCCCCAAAAGCGTCCTCAAACATTTCGATGGAAGGAGAAAGCATGTTGCAAAGCGAGTAAAACGTTAGAAATGCGCGCGACGTCCCACTCAATGTCGGTGCTTTGTTGGAGGCACACATTTTCCCTCGAAGGCTGTACATAAACGCTATGCAAAATCGGATTACCGCGGCGATGGCAATGTGTTCGCTTTCGACGACGGTGAATGTCAATGTCGTTTCAACGCGGGTTGCCGTAGCGACACAGCCGTAAGAAGGCGCAAGAATGCATTTTGTTCGGTATACCACGCTCTTTTCTGCGTGGGATGCGTTGCCTTGAATGTCAAGCGTGGCTCTTAGTTATCATAAGCCCTTCGTTGTGTATGCTACTGAGTTTTGTAGCAAGTGGAAAGAATGGTTCCAGAGTGCGAAGAAAAGGTCGAAGGGAAGGTCTAGCTCGCTCGCATTTACTCGTTCTTCGTTGTTTTCCCGGTTCCTCGTTGTTTTCGCACGAATATGTTACGATGAGCGTTCTTGATGCGGAATGTATTCTACAAATAAGGACCATGTCAGACAAAGCGTGTGTCCGTCCGTCCGTCCGTGGCACGTCCTGTAAAGCGTGCTTTCACTGCACTGGCACGGTGTACGCAGGAGACGCACCCCAGAAATACGTCTCTCCTTGTACTTCGTGCCAACGCAACGCTCTCTCACTGTAAACGCCGCAAAGAAAATCTCAGAAAGCAACATTGGCGCATATGGGATGGAATACAAAACTCGCGGCAGAATATACGCTTCCCAGTAGATTGCAGCAAGGAATACCTAGCAAGAACTCACTCGGAGCATGCTCATTCATTATCTCTCGTGCTCAATGTGGCGAATGAGCTTAGCACGAGTGAGGATAAGTGAGCTGCATTTCAAACATTTCACAAACACGGGAGTTGGGATGACCCTACATCTCGTCTACCGCAGATAGAGGCAGAACGTGTTTTACCTGTTGGAGACAACGGCAAAAGTCTCCCGTACGGGTCCAACCGTGTACACGTTTTAGCTGAGTCAGCCGAAGAGGTCGCCGACGATGTTGCCGTAGAACCCGACGACGATGACGGTTTTCGGCTGTCGTTGTCTAGAGCCGCTTTTGAAACATCTGAGGAGCTGCTGTTGTTCGAGTTGTTGTACGTCAAGTTGCCACTGCGAAAGACAATGTGTATGCTCCGTTCAAGTACCGTACGCGACATAAGTTGCTGGTGTAACGGTCTTCTCCAAGTTTGAAAGCTTCGTAAGCATCATTTGCTAGACTGTGTATTGAAAAAAAAAAAAAAAAAGGCGTGAGACCTACACAATGTCAGTCGGCAAGTGCTACTGAGCATTTGTGGTATCTTTATCCTGCACTTCAAAAACAGAACTCCACCGCATAACATGCTTCAATGGGCGGCCATCTTTATCAGATATATCGTTCTGTCTTCTGGGTTGCCAGGACAAGATCCTAAAAAGTCGTCAGAGCGCCCTGAGAAAGTAGCTAAAAGTAGCCAATTCCATTTGTGTGTAGCCAAATCCGTAGCCACTGGTGTGCAGGCATCATATCATACAGAATGAGCTGAACTCTTCTAAGGTAATTGCACCACGAATGCGGAACTGTCACTCGAGCTACAGCATATGCGATACGCATTTAAAAATTAGTAGCAAAATCTTCGTGTCGAGTTCGTCAGGCAGAAGCATTTGCGAAAAGAATGACTCGACCAGGGTCGTGTGTATGTCGATATGCTTTAGCTTGCACGCGAAACATGGCTAGAGACCGAACGCAACCGACCTATTGGCAAACAACTCTTCAGCTTCGATAATCCGCGTCATCACGTCACGCTTTCCTTTACCACAGCGCTATGTCGGTGCATCAGTTTTACCCACCCCATGGTTCCTTAACGAGAGCTGAAACCTCAGGACACAAGCAGCAGTCAATTTGGACAATATTACACCGAGTGAGACTAGGCCGACCATCAAGGAAGAGAGAGAGAAGTGAACGACACTGTACTGCGGCATTTGATGGAGCGCCGCGCCGCGGTGAAAACCCTTCCGATGTAGGTACACAGAAGTCTCAGGTGCAGCTCCAAGAATTATCCGCAAAGTAACAAGAATGTACCCAAGCCGCGATTTCCCAAATTTTGACTTCACAACAGCCAGAACGTAGCTAAATCTGGCAACCCTGATCGAGAGACGCCAATATTTCGAACAGAGACAGCTCTCCTACTGGGCTTCTTGCCATTCTACTTCTACGGCCGATTAAAAGTCTCTGTCCTCTAAGCATCAGTAGCTCAATGAGAGCTGAAGCTTTTGCTTCAATCTTAGACGGCACTATAGTTGTGTGGCAAAGTTGATTCTGAAACCTCCTTCACGAACATTCAGATGTCATCATCCTGTGGTTTGCCACATTGTGTCCCTATAGTCACGAGCGATGTTTGGAACTTCAGCTGCGGTGTACCTGCTGTTCAGTGTCGGCAATGAAGCCCCGAAGGTGCAGGGCGAGATGCTGGTGGTCGAAGGCATGATGCTTGGAGTAGCCGGGTACTGCCGCACTGGTGGGTGCTTCGATGGCACCACTGACAGCCGTTGGAAAGCGATGCTTGGCAGGGACGTGGACTTGTCCCACAAGCCTCCGTGCCCATTACTGGATCGAGGTACTCGTAGGCTAGAGATACCTGGCCGCCCCGCGAGCTGCAGCTGGGATGCCAGAGCACATCCCAGACGGCTACCCACATCTGTGGCCGGGTTCGTGCCGTTGCCAGGACTCTGAAACCATAAAGAAAACTTGTGAGTTCACACGTTGCGAAAGCATCGACGGATTTACCGGTGCGCGTGCATCACGCTATAAAGTGAGGAAAAACAAGAAGCGGCGCCACAAGCACTTTCCCTTGGTTTATGTTAGATGACGTAGAAGAAAATGACGTGTTTCGAGAGAGGAAAAAAGAAAGTAAGTAGAAGAAACAAAAATTGCGGACGCTCCCATCATTAAATGAGCTCAAAGTACATCGTACTTGGGACGCCACGCAAAAAAAAAAATCACAAGAAAGCACCGCAAGATTTCCTTTACTCACGGATGTCTCGTATTGACAGAGTGGGTGGGCCTCTGTCGTGGACTCGATACAGCGAAACAGGAATTGTTTTTTTTTTACTTTTCTTTTCTTTATGTTACCAGAGGAGCTCTTGTCAAGGATGCCGAACGTATTAAATGAAAGGGAAAACGAGCATTGTGTACGAGTATACTTATTTATTGCACTACATTGACATTGATTTATATCTTCTGCGATCTAGACAAGGGGGGGGGGGGGAGCGCTAAAGAAGTAAAAAAAGAAGTATATCCTCTGACCACGTCTGCTCGAGTACCTGCAGCAACAATGTCAAGCTCTGAATCATCCAAGGAAGGCAGTAAGTAATTAAGGGGCGAAAGGTAATTAATCTAGAGCTAATTAAGAATGAGTGCGGGTTCCAATTACAGCTCTTTCGAGTGTCTCAGAAAGCGAGTACATATACCCTTTGCGCAATATGAGCCGTCGTGTGGCCTGTAGGGCACCTCTTTTATATTTGTTTTGACACCGCGATGCAACCGTGGCCACGAGCGGGGGACAGCTACGTGGACAGGTCGACGTAAAGCAGCGGAAAAGACGGGGAGGCAGAGGGCCTACCACGCGTCTTAGGCCTTGTTTTATTTTTTTAGAAACAGCTTCCCCATCTAGAGTGCACTGTGGTTCTTCATTATGCACTTGGTCGTTAAGCGACAATTATGCAGTTGTTATCGAAATTGCCTTACGCAGTGGTGACGTAGGTCACGTGACTTCTCCTAGCACATGCGTAAGCGTACCGTTCGGGAGGTTTGTTCTAACTCTGTGAAATACGCCGGCCACTTACTTTCCTCATAGAAAGTCTGTCCAAGGTCAAAAGGTCAAAAATAAAGTTGTTGTTGTTGTTGTTGTTCGTACATTACAAAACCTTTCAACGTTCCGAAGCTGTACGTGCAGATTGAGATCAAAAGTCCAGAGAGAGAGAGCGATAAAGAAAGACCAATATGTTTTCCCACGAAATGCAGAAAGAAAAAAAAAGAGAGAGAGAAGGATTCCAGGAGGAGCAGGAGGAGGGGCACCCGAAACTGGAACATCAGAGTATATTAAAACGGTCCTCACTACCAAGAGACAAGCCTTCGTTAAAGAACAAGGAACAAACTTGGCACGGAAAAAGTCTCACTCTCTGAAGAAAGTACCCCTCCTATCGGGATCCAGAGATTTGGATTGGAAGGGACTCCTTTTTTTTTTTTTTTTTTTTTGCACAATAAGACAAAAAGAAAGCTACTGAGGAACTTCCGTTTCTTTCTTCCCGTCAACAGATTCGTCTGTTCATGTAGCGATCCGACGCTTTCAGAGAGAGGAATCCATGTTCTTACGTAGTCGCGATAACGCACTATCAACTCAGACGGTTCCTAGATGCCATTCCGAATCACCGCTGACGGAAGCTGACGCTGACGGAAATGGCACGCAAATGACATCCATGCCACCCGGACACAGCAAAAAGTGATCCAGCAATAGACCTCTCCCTGTTTGTAAACAAACGACGTCATAGTGTTCGACTGGGCCACCAATAGACATCCCCTTGGTTATAAACAAGTGACGTCATAGCGTTCTACAGCACCACCAATTAGGTAGAGGTGAACTACGCTCGAAGCTACAGGCGAACAAGGTTGTGCCCGAAAGCTCTTGAGGGGATTACAGTGGTAATGCCACTACATGCCGGTACATGCCACTAATGCCGGTACATGCCACGCACCATCGGTCCTACTTTTCTTTCAATAGGAGGCAGCGAACAAGTGCCCATTCGTGGAACCCAGCTCTCCACTTCCGATTTGTTTCGATTTCAGTCTGTCTACCAACGTCATGATGACGTTTCTGGGGCAGAGGTCTGTTCCATACTGCAGGACTCCGTTCGCTTTAAACGAACCTATACATTCGTCCTTTTAACATACGTGGGCGTTAGAATTCCTTCGAATTTTACGAAACATTTCCGAGGCTTTTAACCGGGAGTCCCAAAACATTAATCGCGTCGTGCCGGAAGGAGTAGACAGCGAACTAACCCTCAAACTATCACCGGCGAGTGCGTCGAGGGTGATACGATTATAGACACGAAAGGCAGCGGAAGCACGGGAGCTCAGAAATCGGTTGAGCTGTGTTGACACAGCGATATTTGTCAGGATACGGCGTGGCTGTAAATAGTGGTATACGTAGGGGGTACATATAATGTGATTTGACTCGAAAGACGATGCCATTTGTGCACGCATCATGTGTCACATGGGCTGCATAGGGAAGTAGCTTTGGCAACTGCATGTCGTCACACACTCTAAGGAAAAAAGGAGTAAAATGGGGAGTAATTGCAGCGTCTACTCCCCTAGTCTGCAATTACTCCCCATTTTAGTCCCCTAACCCGGACATTTAGTCCCGACATTTACTCCCCAGGACTGCAAATTGTCACTAAACTTTGCGAATGGTCTCCTGAATGCAACAGGCTAGGTAAATATGTGCCCTTGGTCAATTTGAACGACATAAGGCTGTATAACTCAGACAATGTAGCCATTTTCCAGCTACACAGAGTCAGAAACAGTTAGCGCATCTTTCTTCGCAAATTGTGCCCTAGTATGGCGCAAGATTTTATATCACTCGATATATCACGGTTGATGGTTTGCTTCGAAGTATTTTCATGCATGCTAACCAATTATGTACCTGGGACTCTTACAATAGCGCGTGAAATGCAGTCTCCACCCTGTGAGATTCATTTACGCCCGTGCATTTACTCCCGAAAGGGACTATTTTTTGTGGCAATGCATTTAGTCCCCAAAAGGAGTAAAAGTACTCCCTTTTTGCTTAGAGTGCATTGCGTTTTTGTATAAAAATTGTTAATTGCTCGTGAGGTAATATTTCCTTACATAATACTGTATTTTTCTCGTACAGTATGGTGTAAAGTGTTTCTGTAGCCATACTGTAAGCGGGGAGAGGAGCCTCGTCAAGCCTGAGTGGCTTTCTGCTCTCTTTTCCGCAATAAATAAATAAATAAAAGAAATAAAATTCAAATTCAATTCATTTACGGGGAAAAACGGGTGGGATATCAGCGAGCTTTAGTAGATCGGAAGGTATTCACGATAACGGTTCCGCAAACATGATAAGCCAATCGCACTGTTTCTTTGAAGCGGGTGACATCACAAAGCTTTTATCTGATAACTTCCTTCATCGTGCCGTTCCGATGTACTAGTCGCTGTTGATTTATCAGCTTTGTTTAACGTATCGTTCTCGTCTTACTAAAACGGTCCCTCAACCCTGCAAAAACTATGCATCACTTGTGCCCCGCGGCGCATGCGCACCACGCTTCCATGGTGTGGGAATGGCGGCATGACATCCTTTCCCCCCTTGTTTTCCTTCAGTTATTTTTCTTTTTACACAACAAGTACGTACTGAATCCAGCTGTCGGTCAGTTACGAGGTTCAATAGTTAACTGCCACTTTTCTTGAGGGCTTACTCTGTTCTGTGGTAGAGCCCGCATATTGTGCAAGTAATAGGAATAATTATAAATTTTTGTTGACTTTTCTCCGCTTCTCTGCTTCAATTTTTTTTAAAGCATGAAATACCTAAAATCCACAGTCTATACAGTTACGGGCTAGATCTTAACATACAGACCGGCGATCAAAAATAATATACTTCTATAATAGACTTTCTGAACATGGCAGACATAAAACAAAGTGATCGTGCGTGAAACTACCACAACCCCTTGGTGTACAGACCCCCATAATCTTCTTAAGGCCTGCAGGCATTACAATACAATTTATTTGAATTGCTTAACAGCATAAAAGATATAAAAATATTTACACTATGTCTTAACAAATCTGAATCTGTTTTGTTAAATCCCTTCGTTAAAATTCAGTAATATCTATTCCTCCCTCATTTTTTTCTTTGTTAGTGTTTTTCGATTATGTATGCTTTGACATATTGTATCCCTTTGTGTTGAATGTCGGGTACAGTGTGTTATGTAAATCTTCATCTGCAAGTTGATGCGTTTTCGCTGCGGTAGGGAGTGCGGCCTCCGTCAAGTCCTCTGGACTATTTCGCCTCACCTCCCATTCACTAAAGCGATAAATAAAGATATGTCATTATTAAATAATAAAAATAATTCGAGACGACGAGGAACTGCAAAGAATCTCTTGAGGAAACATCGCTGAACAATGAACGAACGCTGAACTACATTCTTTTTATTGAATGCCTCTCTGCAGGAAATCTACTCTCTATTATGAACCTAATGCATCACTGTTCCTTTGTGCGCGCCTCTTCCGATAAGACAAATAAACGTGACAGTTTATTCGCAGAACTTCCTAAAGGCCTCGCCCATTCCTGTCAATATACGTCTGCTTGCCCGCCGCGTGGCCTCAATAAGCGCAGACGACGCCCCGAGAATGACTGTTTCGATTTCTGCATATCCCCCGTTCTTGCTTCATTTCAGCCCAGTTATGAGGCGTTATTCTGCACCAATAACGGCGGGGGGGCTTTGCATCCGGCGGAGTTATCCTTTTCGAACAGTTGGGGGTATATACCCACTCGTGCGCATGCCCTAAAAGGAGGCCAACGGAAGTGCACATCCTCGTTATCGATCCCCCCCCTCCCCTCCCATTTTTGTGCCATATTTAGCACTAGCCAAATTAACGAGGCACCGGACGAACTTTGCATAAGCGCTGCAGTAGAGGCTCAACGATCAGAGATACGCCCGGAGAGACAGCACACGATTAAGGAAGATGAGATAACACAATTACTGCGAGGACATTCCACCGTAATTCGAGGCAAGCACCCAGCCGCAACGGCAGGAACTGCCGTCAGCGGAGAGTTTAGTGAGAGCGATGAGGGGCGAATGGGAAGTGGACTATATATGGGAACATACCGAATACAGTGCACCTGCGTCGTCAAAAGGCGCTATCCAGAATGTATCGTTAGGACATCCCATCCTTGTTTCTCCAACTATATACGCTCAACAGGCGTGTGCGTACTCGTGCTGTGTACCATTGAAAGCATGAAAGCTAGGACCATTAAAATATCTCGACTTAATTGCACCGGTAACGAAACGCTTTCCCATATAGGTTTCCGTGCAAATGTACCTTGACACTCTCTCGGTTTGTTGCTGACGCGTAGGTAAATGCACGCTAATGAACGCTCGAGCTTGGCTCAGTGCTGTGAATGGAGTGGTATAGAGAAAGCTTCTACGGCGCCTGGGATTCATTTCGTGTTCGCGTTGGTTGGCCTGATTAACGATGTCTACGGAGCCTCCGCGTCTGGCAGTAGCCTTCACGCGAGCACCTGTGTAGCCTACGAGGCAGTCGTGGTAATTCTGCACCATATATGCAGGGAAGATGCGAATGTTCGGATTCATGGTGCGCGTTCGAGAAGGATTCCGAATCCAATATGATATTCGATATCCGAATCGAGTCGAATGTGTATCTGAAGATGAATACTATATTCGAATGGTTCCCGATCTGCACAAGTAAGCCCGAAAAAAACAGATCCCGTGGCATAGTGGTTAGGGTGATCGATTTCCAGGCCGAGACTGGGAGGTGACACGGGTTCGAATCCTGTCACCGGCTGTGCTGTCTGAGGTTTTCCCTGGGTTTTCCGAAGAACTTTCCGGACGAATGTGTGCACAGTTCCCCCTGAAGTCGGCCCAGGACGCTTACTAACCCCACTGTCCCCCACTCCTTCCCGCTGTCCTCTCCCCATCTGTCGACGTGTGTACTCCGCTCATGGCCACAGTTGCTTCGTGGCGCTAACACGGAATTAAAAAAAAAAAGGGGGGGGGGAAGCCTCAAGACGAGAGCCGTCGATATTTCGAACAGAAGAAGCAGAAGAACAGTCTCTGTTCGAAATGTCGGGGCTCTCGCCCTGAAGACAATGCCATAACATTTCCTCACCGGTTCACTGGACTTTCAACCTATGCGTTATATGCAACCTATGCTTTCAGCCTATGCTTTATCGCAATGTTAAACCTTGCACCTCGCCTTGAGTCCGAAATATTAGGGAGTCTTACCACAGCCGAACAAGAAATCGTGTTCGTACAAGGTATAGATGGCTCAACGTAGACGAAATGGACGTTGGATGTGGATATTGTTGGTGTGTGTGTGTGTGTGTGGATTTACTTTTCTAGTGCTTAACTTGATTAAAATTCTCGTTCGAGATGTCTTAATTTGGTGGGTCAACAATAAAAGTGAATAAAGCAGGAAACGTTTCCTTTTTTTTGTCACCTTCAGAGGGCTATAGAAAAGCTTCTTGAGCCCAAAATATATTTTAAAAAATCATATTAAAAAATGAAACTAAGCTCAAAATCAAAATATAGCTTAATTTAGCGCTACAAATCATGAAATCTACTAGTGAAGACATATTTCACGTAGAAGGGTGTCGTGACCACCTAACGGGCAAAAGGGTCTGCTCGTTTGTCTGTACGTTGCGACAATCTCACAGGGGAGAGGGTAAAGTTTGGAGAAACCACGTGACTAAGTATCTGTCCAATCATAAGGCAGCAATAAGGGGGTATTCGTAGACCGGCATCGGAGTACAGAAGAAACCAGGTGCGCCTCAAACCTTCCAATGGTCTCCCCTTATTTGGGACTGAGACCAATGAGGTCGCTTCACGGGTAGTAGGGGAGAGAGGGAACTGGGGAGCTGCGCAGACAGTTGACCTATTTGCATATAGCGTATTGTTTTCTTCGCGATGTTTTCCTCAACATGTTGTGCTTGAGCTGGTTGCTTGAGCAGGTTGTATATACAGCTGAAATCGCAGGCATTTTATCGACCCCTAACCTTGAGATTTACCTGGTCCCCCACAGTGAAATCTTACAAGCATCAAAGTGTAACGCGGCGCAATAAACACTGTAACATGCGAGCAGTATACCTACTAATTCGTTTTTAAAGATGAGCTCAGACAAAAAAGCAGCTGGCAGATAGGGTAAGCAACACCTTCACAAAGCAAACAGTGGGACAGTGAGAGCAAACTGCATCATTCACAGCTCGGCTTCGAACGGTTCCAAACAATACCACCCGAGTGGTGAAAGAACAGGGAGAAACCTACTTTGGGACGACGTCCGAGAAGTGCGGAAATTGATTCCGTACTCGTCGGGCTTCTACGATCCGCCATTTGGTCGGGAGAATCACTGTAACCATTGCTACACCCTTAATACAGGCTTTTCTTTTGCTTCACCGTTGATGCAGATAATGGCAGGAAAAACTCATGGCCTCCCTTTGTACTTTTATTGTAGATCGCCAGCGCATTTCTACGAAGGTCAACACCACATATAGCGCAGCCCGTTCTCGACGCAGCGATAAAAGGTGGATACATTGGGCTTCCGCTGCTTTATAAAAAAGTCACGCCTGAATGTTCCACTTCCAGCGTACTCCAAGTAACAGTACGGGAAATGCTGTTTCACTTAGACAATGTACTTATTTGTGGCCGCAGCTTGGCACACGCAAAAGTAGAGCAGGGGGGGGGGGGGGGCGTGTTACTTATGGAACGAGACGAAATCTATTACAGTAAAAACGTTACGAGCAATGCATACTAACTGGCGGTTAATGGCAACTGATGCTTATGTTGACAGGTTCAGTGTCAACGCGCGGCTTATTTTACGGAAACTTAACAGTGGTTTTGGATTTCTTGTGCACGTTTCATTCAAATATCTTTCAAAACCAACGTACCGTCGTACCATGATTTTCACGGCGGCCAGCGTTGTCCCGTATTTTTAGCGTTTGTGGCGGTTATAATGGCGGACGGCGAAAAACAGCTCCACAAATGAAGCGAAGGAAAATTACAGATACAACAAAATATGACGCAGTATACATGCGTAAAGGTTTGCTCGTATAGTGGCTTACCTCTTCAGACATCATAAACATGACCAGTGCACTCCGACAGAGGCATGAAGCGCGAAAATCGTCGTCGTCGTTTTTTACTGTACACACGAACTGTGCGTGTAGGAGAAGTATTTTGCCATGTGCTGACTGAGTTTTCTTTTTCTTCTCCTTTTAGTTATGAGACGTGAGGGCCGAAAAAAAGTCGCCACACAAACAGGCTGACTCGCCTAACATGCAAATCTACCGCTGATTATTATACATGTTACACGTTATGTTGACTTTTTTTGCAAGAAAATTTGATGAACATAATAGGAGTAGGCAAGCTAGCTGGTGTTGGCTTAATGTTAACACTGCCTTGACGAGGAGAACACACGACAGACACACGCGAAGCCCGAGTGTGTGTTCTTCTCGTCCTGTGTTTTCGCTCAAACTCAAGGCAAAATTTGGTTGATGCGCAATCAACTGGATGCTCATAAACCTCCTGCAATCCTTGGAGGACTTCTCACTTGTGCACGTGACGAAGTCAATAACTCCAAATCGCGTCGTAATGTTCTTCGCAATCACGTGCACGAAGTGCATTTTCTCCTATGTTAGTACCAGCCAAGCGATTTTTGGGTGGGCAACAGTATTACCCTCCTTTCTAATATCTTGTATTGACCAAAAGCGTGTGTGTATAGAATATATAGTAAGTCACTCTCGTGCATTTAGGACTGCGCATAGAAGTCAATTACGGCATTTTTTTATTTTTTTGCTGTCTAACGTTATTATCTCTTTTGTTGTTGTTACAAGGTTAACATGTGAAATATGTCGGCAAGAGAATAAATAAACTTTTAGCGAGGAATCAACGGAACATCTGCCTTCTAAAACAATGCGAGATATGCACGACATTTCTGTGCCACTTTACGCCGTAAGTCACTCGTGTTGTTATCTGAGGTGTGACGTGATCGAGGAAGAAAAAAAAAATCCGGCGAAGTTAAGTACTTGAAGTGTGCTTCTTATTTATTATGGAGGTAAGAGCTCATCAAGCAGCGTGACATATGGTGGAGAGTTGTGGCACATATTCATGGAGGAGTTAGTCGATCGTTTATATTATCGGACTTAACGAATATCGTATTATTCTATTTGCATATTACAAATCGAGCGCGCTAATTTTTTTGTTATATATATATATATATATATATATATATATATATATATATCATAGAAAAGACGACGAACGCCATGAGAGAACCAAATAGACTCGCAGTTAACTACAGCCATGCAAAAATCAAAAGGAAAGATCAGCGTATATTACATTTGCTTCGTATATGGCGAACCGAATACATTTTAAAAATCGAAATGGACAAGTGCCGAACATTCTGTTTCACTGACCCGGATTTATTTTCGACACTACCCATCTCGGTATATACTCGATGTCTTTCTATCTCTCAAGAACTTTCTTTCCTGAGACCCGTGGTTGTTGTAAACTCGCACTGACTCTTAAAACAAGAAGAAAAGAAAACATAATATTTCAGTGAGAAAACACTTAGCAAACCCGTGCTTGCGTTCTCACGAATTCACGTGACTCGCAAACGTTCACTCCTGGCGGTACTTTATGCTACGATCGTCCTATATGACGGCTGTACATATAAAAAGGGGCCCGGTAATGATTCGCTTCAGGTAATGCGACTCTGAGACAGCGTAAACGGCTCAGAGGGACACTCTATGCCATCGAAATGCCCGGTGTATAGGTTATATTCCCTTAGGACCATCTTGCGTTTTCCGTGAAGCTGCACACAGGGATAATGTGTTGCAGTCATGGACAATCTTCACCTTAACAGCGAAGGTTGACATCAACGCAGTGTAGGATGGACGCCTTTTGTAGACAGAAATGGGGGACGTGTTAGGTTTCCTCCACCTGCCATTCGCTGAAGGGCGTTACAGGATGAAAGATGAAAGACACTGAAAAGGTTAGTCAGCTGTAGGGATCGAACCCGCATCTTCTGGATTTCCGGTCCAGGGCTCTACCATCTTTCTTTCATCTTTCATCTTTCATCGTTGATTTCTTAGGCAATTTGAGGCTTTGTTTGTATCTGTCCCTTCTGTGTTGTTCCAGCCTCAGAACATCAGTTTCTCGTTCAACAGGTGCCGCTTGCGTCGATTTCCGTCGTATGAATGTGTGTATGAGTGAGCAAAAAATGTAAGAGTGAAAGGAGGGTGAGTGAGAGTGAGTGGCTGGTTTGTCGTCCCTTCAGATGACGCACCCCGAAAGTCGCTGGAGAGGCGTGTTAGCTTAGCTCAATTAGTAGAGCCGTGGACCGGAAATCCAGAAGATGTGGGTTCGATCCCTACAGCTGGCTAACCTTTTCAGTGACTTTCATCTTTCATCGTTGATTTCTTAGGCAATTTGAGGCTTTGTTTGTATCTGTCCCTTCTGTGTTGTTCCAGCCTCAGAACATCAGTTTCTCGTTCGGCGTTACAGGAGTGCACACTATTCGCTAACTTCAATTGACTTGCATACTCAGCGGATAAATTCTCGGCATCTCCTTTTCTTTTTCTTTTTTTTCTTGTTCTCGCGTTTCATTGTCATCATCAATTTATCTTCGTATTCCTGTTTCTCTTTATTTTGTAACCATGTAATCTCTAACCTCTTTATTTTGTAACTATGCGATATCGCATTGTTGACACTCTAAAGTACCCGTCCCCAACAACACCGAATATCCTCTGGACGTACGAATAATGTCCTAAGGAATTCGTACGTCCGATATGGATATCCTCAGAATATCCATAGGACGTACGAATCCGTTAGGACATTATTCTTACATCCTATAAGGATATTCGGTGTTGTTGGGGACCAGAGACCAAAATATAAACCATAGTTCGAAATATTTGCAGCACCGGACATAGAGGCTTTTGCTTCAATAATCCAACATAGCATTCGTAACGCAATTAACATTCCAAACTTGCAAAAACAAACGATCCCGCGTAGAGTGAGGAACAATTCGAACTGCCTGCTGTCCAATTCCTTCGGGATCGTTTGAAATAATGACGCAAAACCGCGGAGGTCCCCGTCATATTGCTTAATCTGCGTGCAAAACATCCACCGATTTCTCTCGTGCGTTCCTATGTTGTCGCAGACACAGCCTCCAACTTCTTCCCACAGTTAATTACCCTGCACACCCGTCACCGAACATCAACGGACCACGTCTTAACCGGCTCATAATATCTGTGGCTGTTTCTCACGCTCAGCGCACTGTCCACGTCCCGCGCACAATTCCCCGCAGACTCGTCTTCGAGCACAACCGACTTCTGGCTGTATATTTTCTGGTTGACAGAGCATAGCCGGCTTTGCTGCTGCCTCTGCAAAGCCCGAGGCTGTTGACCGGGGACGGACAGTCCCTACACGTCTACGCTTGGCTACATCCATGTGTCACGTCCCTTACGGCCAGCCAGGCGCAGGAATACAGCCGGTGCATCCGCAAGAACTTATCGTCGCGCCAGCAATGAACGGGAAAGCACGTAGGCAATTACGCGCTTCGGACGGCAGCAAAGCCGGAACTCATATAGGAAAAACAAGCGGGGAAGTCGTCGCAAGGTTAGCGACATCGCAATTACAAAAGTGGCAACTGACAGTCAGACTAGTCAGGCTGAAGTCCGACTAATAACTTAGGAGTATGCAGCTCGTGGGCGATTTAAACGTAGCACGAAGATAGGTCATATTGGAAAAAACCGAAACAATTGAGTGAAAGCAATGAACACAAAGCACACATCAGTGTAGTCGACATCACTGCAACGTTAATACAACAGTTTGCAGTCTTTAAAATAAAAGGAAGAAAGATAGGGGTAAATAGGGAATAGATTTCAGATTTTGTTGTTTAATGCATGTTGCTGTCTGTATTTAGTTCATGTCTCAAACTTTGCCATACATTGATTATGCCATACATTGAAACTGAGATTTCCCATATTACACTTGACATACTGAGAAATTCCGGAGCAGAAGTCCGTTTCCCCGAGACGCGTGAAACATACTTTATAATTTCAAACCGTTGAACACCACCACTGCCTTTCCTCCCTTTCTTTTTTCAATACACATATCCCCCCCCCCCCCCAGTGTACGATCATATAAAACGCACACGAACGAATACACAAAACAGACTACACTAATATTTGTTGGCACACTAAAGAACGACAATCGTTCGGCTATCGCCCAACTGAACTCTCTAATCTAATGATCGTGCACAGGCACACGAGACGTGCGGGAGGCAGTTAAATGATGTTGATAGCAGTCTTGCTGCAGGCTATATCCGTTCGTGTGGATCTTCTTTGACCGTCCAAGCACGGGCGGTTTTAAATGAATCACCAGCCAGAACAGCTTTTAAATTCTTTTTATACTTCGTAAGCCTGACGGAAACGAACAAAAAAACGTAGCCTGTAAAGCGATTAAATATACCACATTCTACTTTCCCTCTGCTTCGACAGAAACACAAAACGAAGACGCGATAATTCGATCGCAGGACATGTAGAACTACCGACGTACACGCGCTTATAAGTCAATTACCTCTAACACTGGCAGCACTTGTCTCATGTTCACAATCTCGTTGTTCTCTTGCAAAATTGCGATGAGCCTCGCCCAGATGGCCAGGGCTTAGGCGCCTATGACTTTATTGGAAGAGGATCGCGGGATCAATGGAAGCTATTCTGGTGACGCGTCTAAAGAGTACATCCCCCGCCCGACTTAATTAGGCGCCGCTTTAGATTGTTTTCTCCGACATCCTTTAGCCGGCTTTCTTTATCGGGGGTCGCCGTTCGCAGCTGACAGGAACACGCGGGATCCCTTTTCGATCCCTTCCTTATCAACGACTATTCAGGGGGTGCAAAGAAAACAAGTTGCTGTTTGGCTTCCTTTCTGAAGCAAGTGTTTACGCTTCCACGAATGCAAGGTCTCGAATTGTAAACATCTATTTCTGGGAGCGAGTTCGAGCTGCGTGAAGATGAAGGCTTGAGGAAATGAGATTCCCTTTCTGAATCTCCAGCGTCCTTCACCTTATGCAGGACTTTGCGGTTTTCCAACTTATCGCTCAATGAACTCGGGAAAGTGTCAATCTTCAATCTGAGGCGTATAACTGCCCGCAACTAAATTTGCTCGCGCTATTTATTTGTACTTCCTATTTGCAGCGCCAAAAGTATCCTATAGTACTCTTTAGAGAGACAGCTATAGGGCCCGCCAACGTCGACAGCCGTGTAGTTGTGTGCAGTTGTGGATAGAGATTAAGAGAAGAAGAAGAAGAAAGAAGGGAAGATGTTACAATGGCACAGGAACGTAATAGGTAATTTGAGTAGATTTACACGTAAGGTATAGGCCCCGGAACGCGCCGGGTGATCAGGGTCGGAACGTGGTCCAATAAACTATAGCTACCATATCGAAACGTGTTTGGATGCAACTTTGGATCAAAGATGCAATTGCTTCTTTTCGTTTTTTAGTGCTTTCGGTGTGGTGGTGCACTCTAAGAAAAAAAGGAGTACTTTTACTCCTTTTGGGGAGTAATTGCATTGCCACAAAAAATAGTCCCTTTCGGGAGTAAATGCACGGGAGTAAATGAATGTCACAGAGTGAAGACCGCATTTCACGCGCTGTTGTTGTAAGAGTCTCAGGTACATAATTGGTGCGCATGCATGAAAATACTTTGAAGCAAACCGTTAAAAGTGATACATCGAGTGTTATAAAATCTTGCGCCAAAATTAGCGAAGAAAGATGCGCTAACTGTTTCTTACTCTGTGTGTCTGGAAAATTGCTACGTTGTCTGAGTTATTCAGCCTTATGTCGTTCAAATTGACCAAGGGCACATATTTACGTAGACTGTCGCATTCAGGAGACCATTCGTGAAGTTTAGTGACAATTTGCAGTCCTGGGGAGTAATTGTCGGGACTAAATGCTGGGTTAGGGGACTAAAATGGGGAGTAATTGCAGACTAGGGGAGTAGAAGCTGCAATTACTCCCCGTTTTACTCCTTTTTTTCTTAGAGTGTGGTGGTGTGAACACTCTACCACTGTTGGCCTCACAACTGTGGGCAAGGTTACACCACTCGCCACAACATGCACCACTATATGCCCCTTTCTCCGCCCGCAGTATTTAGCACTCGCTACCAAAACCGACGACGCTTTTACTTTAGATTCGTGAAGTGCCTCATTACCTTCTTCCAGAACTTCCACCGTGCAGTGGAGCTGCTGCGCTCCAATGTAGAGGCCGGCACACGTCTCGCGGGTGAAGTTCCTCCTACCGACACGTACTTCTCTGCGCGATACGTAGTAATTTGTTGAGTGCCCAGTATGTAGTGCTGTCCACTGCATCCGCACGCTGGGAAGCAGCATTGTCTGTCCCAAAAATAAGGAGGCACTGGAAGTCGCGGTGATACGTGTAGGACCTCCACGCTCGGCGGCATCCCGTTCGAAGGGTAGCACGACACGGCGAACCACATGGTTAGGATAAAAAGCGCGGCACTGGACCTTGATCAGGCCTCCGCTTCTTTCTTTTCTTTCTTTTTTTTTTTTTTTTTTTGCTTCGCTTATCCAGAGGTTTTCATTCTTCGTGGTTTCCTGCGAATGCCAGAAGGTGTGGTATCTCTGTCCTTTAGTGCAAGACTTCCCTCCGTAGCATTCACGTCATATAGTTCCTGCTTATAGAACATCGTGACCACATTCCAGTTCCGAAAGTAAGTATCTTTCTCCAAAATAGACGAACCTCTCAAGTACTCAAGTAGCTTTCCATTGTATATCACGCATATACATACGGGCAATATACCACGTGCTGTCACCCAAAACCACGATGCTGTTCTGCCAGAGTCATCCTATAAGCGCTGATGTCAGTCATCGAACCACAACCACCTTCACACTTCGTCCAAAATCTTCTCGTATTGGAACAGATCTATCCCCAAAGCACGTTCCAACCGCGCACAATACACGTGAAGTCCATCACCTTTAGAACGAACATTCGGCACGATCACGGACAGCAACACGCCCTCTACGATGCATGTACACACAAACGAGACTCGAAGTCTTTGCACGAGAGCAGACACAGGAAGGAGCAGTTAAGAACAATGTCACCAGGGGTAATCCCGTCCCAACTTTGGCGTACAGTGACAGGTGTGTGTGCATCCTACTGGTCGTCGGCTGGCTGGGCAGACTGCGTGCGTCAGCCGTTCGCCTCCTCGACAGCGCCCCCCCCCCCCCCCCCCCTCCTCTTTCTGCTATCCCGGCGGCCGCACAATTGGTGGTGGCAAAGACTGGCGGAAACGTTGGTAGCTCATGCGTTGCATGCTTCTGGAGGTGCACGTACGCTTGGAGCGGATGAGCAGTATTTAGGGGGGAAGGGACAGTGAGCCTCTTCGGGGCTTCTTATGCTTTTGTTCTCAGAGAGGATATGCCTCGGGCGTTGGACCTTGTTGTTGATATCGATTTGGAGTATCGCGTAAAGGACTATAATGTTAGAAGCTGCGCTCATGTCTGTCTCGTTTAACGTTTTTGTGCCGATCCTGATACTTTCTTCGTCACAGATGTATTTGTTTCGTACGCCATATACACTCTTAAAAGAAGGGTGTATACTTTAACTCCTTTTTTTGCCACATATATAACACCCTTTTGGAGAGTACAATTACGCTCAAAAGGGTGTCTCCTCACTCCCCCAAAGGAAGTA
Source organism: Ornithodoros turicata (assembly GCF_037126465.1). Taxonomy (NCBI): domain Eukaryota; kingdom Metazoa; phylum Arthropoda; class Arachnida; order Ixodida; family Argasidae; genus Ornithodoros; species Ornithodoros turicata. The sequence goes on from NC_088205.1 coordinate 6,161,637, forward strand.
GCATAACACCCTTCTCCCTACTGGAAAGTAATATTACTCCCCGGCAGGGAGAAGGTGTTATGCTACTCCCTTGAGGGAGTGAGGAGACACCCTTTTGAGCGTAATTGTACTCTACAAAAGGGTGTTATATATGTGGCAAGGAAAGGAGTTAAAGTACACCCTTTTTTTAAGAGTGTACGTGGAATAACTAATTAATTAATTGATAAATCGTGGATTTACGTCGTGAGACAACTATGATCTGTGAAATGACTTGAGCGTTGACAACACACGACAATCATGTAGTAGGCAGAATGAGGCAAGCCGGCTGGTGCGAACCATCTTGTCCAGGCATCATTTTCTTGCGAATGCGTTAGAATAACGGCCTCCAAATTTCATACAAAATGTACGCAAACTAAAATATCTCGATGTGCCTGTTGGACACCATTTGTCTCGTACCATATTATCCATCTCTTCATTCTGTAAGCATCGGAGGTATGCGATTTTGGGTGACCCCACAATGATGTGTCAAACTTACTAAATGAAGGACCTCTCCGACCAAATGGGGCGCAGGTCTACATCAGTTAACACGACCTACACGCGCAAATGTAATGTGGACAATGTACTACACAAACAAAAAATAATCATAACAACGAAAACATTCATGCTGCATATTGGTCTACAGTCGCGGACATGCTGACTATGCGATGCAGGGTCATGCAGCTTCTGAAAGGTGGAATCGCGCTAAGAATCTACGGACAAAGCACTTAACAATACTAGAGAGGACAACACAAGCGCGGCACTTCAACTGTTTACTGAACAAAATTTTGCAAGACCTTACCTTTACGAAGAAAGAAACAAAATTTGAATCGGAGTTGAAAGCGCGCATCTACAAGACTCTTGTAGATGCGCGTTTTCAAATCCTCAACCTCAGCTCTAGTCATGATACCACTGGGTGATTCCACCGAAAATCAGCCAAGCATGGAACCTCGACATCGCCGATCTCACCGTAAAAAAAATATGTGTTACCACATCGCAAATGATGAAAAAATACCACAAAAGAAACTTCCATATTATAACCGTTCTCGAGGGAGAGGAGGAGAAAGAAATGCGGTGTATTGGCGCCTGGTCGTTTCGGCCTACTTTGAGCGCTTCCCAAGCGGCAGCGGTGGGCCGCACGGCAGTTATTTTTTTTCTGCTTATCCTCTGGCAGGCGGACAATGGATTGACGGCTTCTTACTGTTTTGGCGCAAAGAGCCACTATTTGAAAAAATGCCAAACTTGGGTGAGAGCGTTAAAGTGGCTTCAATTTAAAGCCTTCTGCCGCGCAGCCCACTTGTCGCACAGACATGTAACACACACCGTTGTGTTCGCCGCTAAAAGCTCTTTCTGTTGGTATCAAAATCATCATCATTTCTTCAGCGCGTCGCATCCATATTGCCCTGAACACAGAAGCGGTTTCATAAAATTGGCAGATTTAGCACGCTTCTGACCCAAAAACCCCACCAAAAACATGCCTCGATTTTTTTATATGTTACGCAGAAATCCTTTCCCCGCACACCCACAAAAAATCGTGATTCGTTCTTTATCGTGCTTCACGCGGCGATTTTTTAAAAGAACGCAGGGTACGCGCCCTACGGGCTCGCCTGCCGGGAACCCCCCAGCGCCGAATTCGTGCGCGCGCCGAAAGCGGAGGATACTTCAAAGTAACTGCATACACACGTACACGTGCACACATTTTACTTGATTAACTTCGTAGGACAACACAGATAGAATTCTGAATATACAGCAACAACAGCAAGATAAACGATAACGACATACATATTTACACTGGTGACATGACTTTCTGTATTTTCTTCAGCTTGACATCTGTTGCGGATCCGGTTTGCTTCTCCCACACGTAATAGCAACGAAGTCCCACAACTGGCCGAACACCTTTCCACTCCTCCAGCTTTATTTCTCTGTACCTGTGCACATCTTCAGCTGGAAGATGCAGGAGTGTTATATTATGGATCCTGTTTGACAGTGCTGCTGTGAACTCCGCTGCGTTCTGTATTGCCTGAGTTGATGAAGAGCGCAAGTTGTACATTGTTGCTGCGTGCTTGACGACGCCTCCAACTCCATCGCACGCATTTTTGCCGTGACCCGGAGCCGAAAAAATCCATCTCTTGGCGGTGGCATTACGACTCATCTCAAAGTACTGGAACCTGTTTTTAAAATGAGCGGTTGCCCCATCGGAGACGTATACTGCGCTCCCATACAGAGGGCCGTGGTCTTCCATGTGCTGTTCGATGGTCGACAAACAAAGGAGGGCGGCCGCGCTATCATGTCGGGTGTCGTCGGATATGACGGCGTAGCAGCGAGCTCCAGAGGATGCAGTCACTACGCACGTGAAGAGTGAAATTTGGTTTTTATGCCAATGGTAACTTTGAATCTCTTTCGGCAGAATGATCGTCCAGTTTTCGGAAAAGTCAAAATGAAGCACGACATGACCAGACCTCACAGCACACTTCTCCCGATGTATGGCTTCGCGCTGAATCTTCCTCACATAATCGTGATTCACAAAAGTACCGACCCAGCGCTGCAAAACAGCGAGGAATTCGCTCACCGATACTGTCCGTCTTAGCAGTCCTCCGTTCTCCCATGTAGCAAACAGGATCTCCTCATCGTCGGGGATACCTAAACTTTCTGGTGTCAGGGCTTCCGGACCGGGACACTGGTCACAGTCTCCCGAGAGGCATGCTTCAGAGTTGATGTCGCAGACGCACATATTGATGATCTCCTGTAACGTCAGCTCTTTCTCGCTGTTGTTTATGGCCGCTGTCGTCGTTAATTCAAAGTTTGCGCAATATGTACACACGCATTCTTCCCTGCAGGGACTTACACTGACCCATATCGGTCGAATTGAGTAGAACTTGCTTAGGCTGAGCTTCACATCAGGATATTTTGTTTTAAATTTCCTATACGCTTCGCGGATAGAACAGGTCATATAACGTTTTGCTTTAGTCGTCTTCTGTCCCCCTTCCTTTACTTGTACGACGTCTCTTGCTCTTGGGCTCTGGACGGAGCAGTCTAGCTCATCCACGGTGTAGAAGCTCATCGCTGCTAGCAAGTCCTCTTCCTTCAGGTGAGCTCTTTCGTAGGGGTCAGGTGTTGCCCACACATGCTTCTCTGCAACCAGTCTCTTCGACTTGCGAATCATATACCGCGTTGCTTCTGGAATGACTTGCTGTATGTCCCGCTCTGACATGAAGGAAGGAAGCAGGGTGAGAATCTGGCAGCGTATTTGCTGTGACTTGCTTTCTTCGTAGGCTGTTCTGATGTTCCCAAGCAGCTCCTCACTCAGCCTATTGCTGGAACTTGACGTCCCAGGAAGCGAAACGTCAAAAGCCCTCTCGATCTGTCGGCGCGTCTTCACGTTAAGTGCTTCACTGATTTCCATCTGCTTTTTCTTCAGATACGGCGTTGAAGGCTTTTTACGTTTCCTCACTGGTGTCACGTCGATCCCTTGTCTTTGTATGAGCTCGTTAATTTCTCCAATAGTTTCGTCGGGCGTTGCGAAAGGCACATCATCGCCGTTGCTTCCAGACGACACTGACGTTGTCACTTCCTCTGATTGCATCAAAGTCTTTAGGTGAACAAAACAGTTCCTGCAGATCATGTCCGATTCGCGTGCATTCGCTGTCCTCTCGGCACCAAGAGCAGATTTCAGGGCTTTCATACCGATGCTAGACACAGATCGGAAGTCCTTTGTACGTAGAACTTTCTTCTTGTGTCGACGGCAATAGTCTGCACAATAAACACGTTCACTACTGTGCACCGAACTCATTCTTTTCAGAAGAAGGTACGACGAATCACGACATCACAGTCGATGAAAACAACTCCCACACACAGATTGAACCTAAAGACGCGGAGCGTAGGTGACGAGGTTGTGCTGTTGTCCGAGCGGTGCAGGTAAGGGGGAATGAATTGGAAGTACACATACACTTTTTGAGTCAAAATTGTCATTTCGGTCATGTGAACACGTGATATAGGGCTCCAAAGGCGTGGGTTGAAGGACGGGTGCACGTTCCCACAGCCTTGACGTCGAGTGCCGTCGAAGCGCAAGGTCACCCAGGAAGTGTCCAAACGCTTTTTCGGAGACACAAGTGAGATTAGCAGTGGTCATGGCGACGCATAGGAACACGGTTGACTGTGCTTGAATGCGGCTTCCTGAGTAGTTGCGGCCTTTGTGAAGCTAAGTTCCGCGCAATCCATACGTAGGCGGTTTTAGCACGGCACCACGTATTTACTCTGCGCATGGACCCTGTTCATATAGGTCATAACACGAAGCGCAACGTGAAATTGTTCACGTTGCCTCTTAAAATTATTTTACAGATACCATGCAACCGCTTTCGGTCAGCGCGCGCACGAATTCAGCGCTGGGGGGATCCCGGCAGGCGACCCCATAGGGCGCGTACCCTGCGTTCATTTAAAAAATCGCCGCGTGAAGTACGATAAAGAACGAATCACGATTTTTTGTGGGTGTGCGGGGAAAGGATTTCTGCGTAACATATAAAAAAATCGAGGCATGTTTTTGGTGGGGTTTTTGGGTCAGAAGCGTGCTAAATCTGCCAATTTTATGAAACCGCTTCTGTGTTCAGGGCAATATGGATGCGATGCGCTGATGAAATGATGATGATTTTGATACCAACAGAAAGAGCTTTTAACGGCGAACACAACGCTGTGTGTTACATGTCTGTGCGACAAGTGGGCTGCGCGACAGAAGGCTTTAAAATGAAGCCACTTTAACGCTCTCACCCAAGTTTGGCATTTTTTCAAATAGTGGCTCTTTGCGCCAAAACAGTAAGAAGCCGTCAATCCATTGTCCGCCTGCCAGAGGATAAGCAGAAAAAAAATAACTGCCGTGCGGCCCACCGCTGCCGCTTGGGAAGCGCTCAAAGTAGGCCGAAACGACCAGGCGCCAATACACCGCATTTCTTTCTCCTCCTCTCCCTCGAGAACGGTTATAATATGGAAGTTTCTTTTATGGTATTTTTTCATCATTTGCGATGTGGTAACACATATTTTTTTTACGGTGAGATCGGCGATGTCGAGGTTCCATGCTTGGCTGATTTTCGGTGGAATCACCCCACTGCGAGATGGGGGTCAAGTGGGGATTTTGTAAGGACCATGTTTCTGCGTGTAGTATTCTATTTAATTAGCCTGTCGTAGTTTGTTTGCTGTTTGCCTCATAACATCCACAAAAGGATGCCACTCCGGTTAAGGGACTATGAAATCTGTTCAGCCGCAAATCCAGTTTTGGCGAGGAGGACTCACTCTTTTCAGCTAACCTTTCCTTTTCACTTTCGAAGCCATTTTAGCATCCTTTCGCACCCTAGCTTTCTTTTGGGGCAGTGAGGTCGCTCAAAACGGACAATCAAACGAGTTCTCCTTTTTTCATTTTTTTTAATGCTTCCTATATTTTCCTAGAGCTTCGTCTACGCCTGCAGTTCAGCAACATAACATCGCCTATACATAATTTCTTTTCTCTCGTCGGTACCAGTCGAATTCAATCACCCGCAATCTCGTGCAAAGTGGATCGCCCAGCAACGCCAGGACATTAACGCGAAGCTCGCTCCTGAATAAAAGAAGTCCCTATACTGTAGCAACGAGAAACCGCCGCTAAATCATCGGGGCCAGCATCGCGTTCTAGAAACCATCAGCCCGAAACCATGAGCGTTCCCAAGTTCTCGTTTTTCATTCGCAGCAGCGAAGTGAGTACATTTTCGAAAAGTGCGTCGCTTCCCGAAGGGTTCGCTCCATCTGCACGTAACGATGCGGTTTCGAAAGTTGGTTTCCAGTCTCAAGGACAAAATAATTTGGGTCATATAATGGTTCCGAAGAGACAGGTCTAGATGAAGAGTGTTGCGGGATGTATTTCGTTATTTCCCAAGGAAACGTCTATTATGTTTGAGCGGCTATATAATGCAGACGAACGATCTATACCTGGAAGCATTCGTCTGATGAGAGTGTCTCGTGAGCTTGGAGATGGGACATCTTTTGATATCTGTTCAGTTTTTCTTTGATATAAATGAATTTACGCGCTTGTTTGCTATTTTTTGTTTTTCTTTGATATAAATGAATTTACGTGCTTGTTTGCTTTTTTTTTTTCTTGCAGACGCAACGAAGAGAAAGTAAAGTGTGCGAAAACTGATATTTTATATAAGATAATTTAAAGATATTTTAATGTTGCAGATGTTTTAAAGTTAAAGATTAACAACAACAATTAAATGAGTAATAATGATGTCATACGGTGTTTCGATTACGCGAAAGCTACCTATGTATCAGTAAAACATCCATTTGGGCTTGTTGGTACATTTCCTTGACGGTAAAAGCGCTAAAAGAGACAAACGCAGACGACGCAACATTGAGCACTACTTTCAACAATGTAACGGACTGTCAAACCATCTTCATTTATGCAGCAGGAATTCCATCGGAGAGGTAAAGGAAATTCCTTCTGAATAAATGAAGATGGTTTGACAGTCAATTAAATAGTTGAAAGTAGTGCTCTATGTGTTTGTCTCTTTAACCGCTTTTATCGTCAAGGAAACTACATATGTATGGCCCACGCACCACACCGCTCTGCTGACGTCACCCGAAGAGATCTGGCCGGGTCGATGTAAATGTGATTGCGCAGTGGCAATACAGTGTACAACGAAAATTAGTGTGCGTGGTGGTCCCTGATGGTCCCCATGGTGGCTTGATTGATGAAGCGGGGTTTCGAACCACATTATATGTCACTTCGCCCCTCCTTCAAGGATCGCATAAAGGGTTTAGAAGCTTCGAGACTCGGGAATGCTTTTGTTGTCACAGCTATTCCATCCTACGGAGAACATAGTATGTGTAATAATAGCATCTACAATGTGAGCCCTTTGGGAACATCTACGTTAAGCCACGATTCGTCGTAAGAAGTTAGGAAAGAATATAGTCATCTATCTTCACATAGAGAGCATTACATTAAGTTCGCGGAATATCACTCGACAGCAAAGGAATTTTTCATTAGGCAGTTCAAAACGGTGACGGTGTAGACGTCAAGAACGTCTCTCTTATGTGCCGGCACCTCTCGCATATTAGCTTTTGGACAAGTCGTTTTCACCGCATTTTCTCGAAAATCGATATATATATAGAATTTGTTAGCTGCACAGAGTCTTGACGAGCACAGCATAATATAATTTAGCCGATTCTTCTTTCGGTTTTTGTCCCACGTAGATAACAGACACATGAACTCATTGAATACAGAATTCTAATCTCTCGTTAAGGTACAGTACGAGCTTCAACTAGCATTGAAGCAGCTGTTGCTGGCGTGCAGCGATGGCACCGGACATGAAGGGCTCGCCGCTTTGCCTTCCCATGTATTCCTTCTCTTTTCTCCTTTTTGCATCTTTAATTTAAAGCGCTGCAAAGGACTTTAGGAAAGGAGGAAGTTAGGCAAACGAAGCGAGAAAGGTAAGCATTGAGGAAGCGAGAGAAACTCGGAGCATCTGTTTTCTAGTGTCTGCCAGCCGTTGCTAAGGCAACCACGCGCTTCTGCAAAGTTTGTACGCTGCGTGCCACCTGTTGCTCAGTTACCCAAGCAGCACAATATACGGAAAGTTCAAGGGCATGGGGGTGGCTGGCAGGTGTCATATCCTGTGGCATGCTTTATTTCGCCCATCTGTTCACGAAAACAATAAAAATCTACCCGCTTGTTCCTAGATGAACTCACACTTTCAATACATTATGCAACTTGGGCAGTGCCACATCCCGGGTTACACTGCTACCACGCGAAAATCTGGTATTGTGCATCTTGTTCACAGTTTCCGTAGAATAGAAAGCTTCCGTCCTGCCCAAGACAGAGAAAATTTCGCGTTGCCGGTTGACCCCCAATGGTACCACGAAGAGATCATCAAGGCCCCTGCAAGCGTCCCTGGTGCATTCCTGGGCGCTGATACATTCACCACGCGGAGAATGAACCCAGCATTGTTTATATTAATGGAGATATTAACTAAAAACCGAGGCTGAAGGAAGCGACTGCCGCGACCCGACCACTGCCGGAGCGACGGAGAAACTAGGTGTAACGTCAGAAACAGGTGGCTTTCCCCATTGGTGGACTGGCTTGGAGTGAGCAAACGATGGAAGTGACGTCTTGCCGCTTGTAGGTGGCGTGTCGGGCGGCCGCTCGCTGCCTTTTTTGCGCGTGAACTGTGCCCGTGCCTAATACAATGCGGCTAATACATCACCACCAGCATTGGCGTAGCGTATCGCTTCTGGCGAAGAAACTCCCCCTTCATAATCTCAAAATAAAGCTGTTGTTGTTCTTTCTTCTTTTTTTTTTTTCGTCCTTGACAACCGAGAACTCAAAGTTTTCGGGAATCTGTTCATGGTTCTTTTTAGGTTTCATCGTTCCCTGGGCACACAATGTTCTCGGGGAAGAAAAACCAAAACATCAGCCCCTCTGTGCAAGTACGCCCAGCACCATGTTGCCACACAACGTTGACTTCCTGCCAGTGTCGGATATGCACACAGCCGCTCCGTTACACATCAGAGCACCTTGAGCGAAGAGAAACAGTGGAGCGTGAAAGCCCCCGTGAATGACTGCAACGCGAAGCGAGAACTACAGCCTCTCCATTCTCTAAACATCTCATTAGAAAGCGCAGATCTTGCCCTTGAGCGACCATCGCATATAGGTGTCAATGCCTCGCCGCTGCAAGGTCACTTTTCATTTCTGGGTTCTCCATTCAGGCTTCTTCGCCGCGAATTTCGCGCTCTTACAACACGCGAGATAGACAAATACTCCGCGTGCATGAAAGCTAGGACCATTAAAAGATCTCGACTTAATTGCACCGGCAACGAAACGCGTTCCCATAGGTTTCCGTGCAAATGTACCTTGACACTCTCTGGGTTTGTTGCTGACGCGTAGGTAAATGCACGCTAATGAACGCTCGAGCTTGGCTCAGTGCTGTGAATGGAGTGGTATAGAGAAGGCTTCTACGGCGCCTGGGATTCATTTCGTGTTCGCGTTGGCTGGCCTGATTAACGATGTCTACGGAACCTCCGCGTCTGGCAGTAGCCTTCACGTGAGCACCTGTGTATAGCCTACGAGGCAGTCGTGGTAATTCTCCACCATATATGCAGGGAAGATGCGAATGTTCGGATTCATGGTGCGCATTCGAGTCGGATTCCGAATCGAATATTATATTCGATATCCGAATCGAGTTGTGTGTGTGAAGACGAATACTATATTCGAACAGTTCCCTATCTGCACAAGTAAGCCCACAAAAGCCACAAAACGAAGTGAGCTTCATATGAAGATTCGCAACCGTATATGCATACATCACGCAACCGTCTGTGACACATTGCAGCAGTCTTATCACAGTGAACTTATCTCGTTTGTCAAGCTTGGCTAGAACGACAACGAAGTGGTGTCACATCACGTTTCCTTCAGTATATACGACGGGACACACCGCGTTTCACTTTGTATACGGTATACTTTCGTTCACTGGCATTCGCCGTCTTGCAGTATAGTTATAGAGTGCAGTGAATGGCCCCTTGCGGAGCTGTGAAAGAAATTATATTAGCCATGCCGTTCCTGCTGGATGTGGTCACCGGCACGCTACCTAGCTAGGTTCGACCAAGCGAAGGCACTTCTAATACCCCTGTCACACGGGCAGTCTTCAATGATCATTGAAACCAATCGTCATTGAAAGTGCGTGTAGCGCCACCTAGCGTGCAACGTGTCAACCTGTCGGGGAACATTGAATCCAATACTCTTTGGGAAGTTGACACGTCACACACTTGGTGTCACTACACGCATTTTCAATGGTCATTAGTTTCAATGATCATTGAAGACTGCCCGTGTGACAGGGGTATTAGTGTGTTGAACGCGGTAGTATTCTTAGGACGTCGTCCAACTACACTTGTGAATCACCAGAAGGGGCCTCCAGCGGCTATTCGTTTTCGCTTGGCTTCCCCTGGCCCTGTACCTATATCCGTGCAGTTCAGCTATGTAACCATTCGCTTCGGCTTACTTTGATTATGTAAATATTCACTTCGTATTCGCTTCGGTTTCAAAGTGACTATTCTCATACCCCTGTCCACCATAAGTAGCAACTTGGGGTTAACCTGAACAGCTCGAGGGGTTCATATTCTATCATGTTCTGGTAATTTAATTTTGTTACATGAGGTGAGCACTCTGCACCGTACGCAACGGAAAGCAAAAAAAAAAAAAAACATAAGTCATGGACGATCACACGCACCTTCTTACACGCGAACCTTAAATAAATAAATAAATGTTGAGAGAGAAAGACAGGATCAGGCTTTTTGCTTTAGCAATATACAGAAGTCCTATACAGTGTTTGTTACAACCCGGACAAAAGTTTACGGAACATGTTCCGGCGCATTTCCTTCCTCAGGGTAACACGCTAGCAGCAAATGGTACCGTACGGACTTGCAAACAGGTGACTGGGTTACCTTTAGGCACATGTCTGTAAGTCCGTGCGGTCCAATTCGCTGCTATAGCGTTCCATTTTGAGGAAGGAATGCACCAGAGCGTGTTCCGTAAACTTTTGTCCATAGCACTGTACCCGTCCGCTACGAGCATTGCATACAGCATTACGTACATCAATCGATAGACGTAACAACGCGTTAAATGTATAGTGGCTCCCGACTGGGACTACTACTTTTTTGTGTACCTTCACCACGTCGGTATATAGCCCCTCTACAAAGTATTAAGCAGTACAATGCGCAATCAAGCTTACACCGACCAAATAATAAAAAACAGAAAGGTAGCTCGTGATATTGTTTTAGGAACTACCACGAGGCTACTTTGAAGAGGCGGAAACTTGTAACTCCCCACACGAAATAATGCGTAATTTTAACCAACTGCACTTTGGGGGTACTTCATCAACGTTTGACCACGTGTAAATCAGTGAAGTTAATGTCAGCTATCATGCTGCTAAAGCAAAGTCAGAATATCGCGGCAAAAAACACATATGTCACATTAACTGAACCCTGCTCCGTACTCTAGTATATACACATGCAACAGGCGGAAGATTATTTCAAACTTTTGTATCCGCACAAGTCATTATACGTCGCTTAGGAAGTCTCACTCCCATGACAGGATATTAAGCAACGGCAACTCAACTCAAGTTCAATGTGGAAGACAGCGTGGACGGGAAACAAAGATAGCTAAAGAGAGCGGGGACAGCGGTGGGCAGCAGTACTGCAATTACGCTGTCGTTTCCCTTCCCGTGTTTATTTTGTCGTCCGGTCTTTCTTCGTCGCTGCCAAGCCCAGTGTATCTCCACTCAATCCCTGCAGGGCGTTTCGCGAGAGATAATTAATATAAAAAAAAAAAAAAGGAACACATGCAATTAATCTGGAATTCTGTCCCAGTAATAGCCTGACTACCCGACTGGGATGAGAATCGCATCAGCTGCAGTGCGATAATACCCGAAAACTTGCGTAATTTTGACCATGGAAGTGATACAGTAGCTTCAGAAGCTCGCAACATTTTACGCGCATAAGTATATGAATTAAAAAAATACTTGTCGGAGTCGGTATAGAAAGCTTTTTTTTTATTTATTCAGCGCTAGCACCGCGAGTCAACTGTGACCACGTACAGGCGTGGGCAGGATGAAGGAAGGAGAAGTCGTGGAAGGAAAAGAAAGCAGGAAGCCATCGGGGTTAGTATATGCGTTGTGGGACGAATTCAGAGGAAGCTGTGCCTGCATCCGTCCGACAGGTTACCCTCTGGAAAAACTCAGGGAAAGCCTCGAGAGTCCACAGTCGTGATAAGATTCGACCCTATCACCGCCTAGCCTCCAGTCCGACTTTGGAGCTGCTGTTAACAACAATCGGATGTTATATCCACTCAGCCAACGCCACTGGCAACATAGAAGGAACAAGCACAAGCACTGATGTAAACTACGCTGCGCTCTAAGAAAAGGACTATTGAAGCTAAAAGGACTAAAAGGAACATTGCCACAACCATTTGTCCCTTTCGGAACTAAACGCGTGGGACTAAATCAATGCCACACATTGAAGACTGGGTTTTACACTTTGCCCGCACAGTCTCATATGTGCATCCCTTATGTACTTAAGTGAATATACTCTGAATTGCGATATGTCATGTAACATGTTGTGACATGCATAAAGGACGTAATTGAAGCGGAAAATTGCTTGCTTAACTATACTGGGGCACACAGATTGTTGATTCACGGAGCCGTTTGCGAATCTTATGCACTGTTTGGGGGAGTAAATTTGAAGTCCAGGCGACTAAAAATTATAGTTTTGTTTTTATAGTCTTTCTACATTTTTCCTTAGAGTGTACTCCAGCAAAAAAAAAAATCGATTGAAATCAGGGTTGCGGAGTTGCCACTCCGGAGTTGGAATGATTCCGGAATCATTCCAGATTTATCAGAGCCCGGAATGGAATTGGAATGGAATGGAATGAAATGGAATTGGAATGGAATGAAATTGGAATGGAATTGGAATGGAATGGAATTGAATTGGAATGGAATGGCGGAAACTGTCCTAGGAATGGAATGGAATCAGGCATTTTTTTCGCAGGCGGAATGGAATTGGAATGGACTGGTCTGGGTGCCACACGGTCAAGGGCGAAATAACCTTGTCTTTTTGCTGTTTTCCGTGATGGGTAATGTCAGTCTCCTCTATAGCACTGCTAGGCTACCCAGCACGGTTACCGGCACCATTTTCTTTTATTGACGGAATTAAAGGAATGGAATGGGGTTGCCAAGCCATTCCGGGGGTGGGAATTGGCCATATCTTTTCATTCCGAGGAATTGAAAGGAATGGAATTATCGCAAATCTGCATTCCTCGGAATGGAATGGGAATGGAATGGGTGATGCCATTCCGCAACCCTGATTGAAACTGCGCGATATTCGCAGCGTACGTCGTGTCATTGATGGGAATTCGACTGAGATTGGAGGCACCCACGAGTAGCATCGTGCCACGTAAGAAAGCACCGCGCATCCGATATCTCAGCTCGGCTCATCGCATTGTCCCGTGCGCTAAATGTCACCCACGCAGCCGCCCGCTGCACTACATTATTCACACACCCACGGAACAGTCGCGCGTCCGCTTCCCCATCATCCATTCGCGTTCAAACTAGGAAGCAGTCGATATAAATGAGGTACGCCAGACTCAATCACCATCTCGTCCGCCCTATTCGATCGCGAATGTCACTGAATGTCACCCGAAGGGAAGAAGGCACAAAGAAAGAAAAGCAAAGTCGTCGAACTGCATCAGGCACAATCAGATTATACCCTGCAACTTGCGGAAATCATACGTGGCACGGAATAAGCGGTGTGGAAGCGTGATTAGGTCATAAGTTCTTCTCCATGAAGCGACCTGCATCTCGTTTGTGTACGATGCATACTGTGTGATGTGAAATCCGATTCATACTGCGCCGTGAATGCTGCACGTTCACTGTTCCGTGCGAGCGCGTGCCCGCTTGTGTATCCCGTATAGCCACGCGTTATCGGGGTCACGTGACGACGCCCTGCGTCAACATCATCCAGTCTATAAAGAATGGTTCCCTCATGTGCTCCTCAAATGGAGTGGGAGTTTGCATTGTGTGTCTGATGTCGATGAAGGGGTGCGGCTCGCGTGTAACCTAGCTATATACGAGCGTGAAAGCTCTTTTTTGATGCGTAATTCGGCATAGATAGAACACAAAGCCTTGCAGCGGAATTTTTGAAAGGCGCATTGTTAAATTTTGTCCGCATAGTACAGGGCTATCGGTGTCTAGCTGCTACGTGTTACCTCAACATACACACAGAACACAGTAAATGTAAATTTTGTTACAGCGTGTAAAAATGGGTGTTTTTGTAAATATACGGCCTTCCTTTAATCCGCTGGTTCGACTAAAAGTTGAAATGGCAGTGTTGAAACAATAGAGTTTGGGGAATGCCGATCTGAAACACTTTTTTCACTGGAGTATAGGCTGTATAGCACCCTGAAATAGTGTTTTCTGTGTAGAATACGCCCTTTGCAATTGTTTTCTGAAGGGTATACCATACAGAAGGAAGATTTTCAAAACACCCTTGTATAGTGTGGAGCCTACACCACAAAGAGCTGTATCCTATAAATACTGTACATGGGTAATGAACCATGTTATCCGACATCGAAATAGCACAGAAAAGAAGGCATGCGATACCACGATATCTCTACCGTCAAAATTATTGACCGAGCAGCTGCCAGTCATTCCAAGCACTATGGCAAACGATCTTCCTATCAACCATTGCAATCGCGGTCTTCGAAACAAAGGGATTGCCGAAAAACTGCCCGTCATCTCCAGCTTTAGCGGAATCGATTTCGAATTCCCGTTCCTCGCTGTATTAAGTTCGAGTATCGCGAGAATTTAACTCTGTTCATACAGGGGATATCGGACAATTACAGAAGACGAAAACGAAAGGAAAATTTATGCCGCCTTCCTCCCTCCCCTCCAAATCGGCGGTACATACACTAGTCCAGACACTTCCTTTCCTTCCACCGCGATCATTAATAAGCGGGAACGACGTATTTATCGACGTTGCCTCGAAATTACCGATCCCGGATTACAAATATGGAACTAAAGAGTGGAAGTTGTTCGATTCTTTCTGGAAGCATAGAATGGCTGCGAGTGTGGGTGGGTGGCTGAGACGGCTGGGACGTGTTCCTTTAGATATAGGCTCGAGAGCTGGCGTGAAGAGTGATGATTATCGTGTGGTTTCTTTTCGTGGCTATTTCTGGCCCGTTACCTACGTCATCAGCGGAAGGCAACAGGTGACGGATTTGCATCTTGCGTGTATACCGACATGAGGGATGGACTAGAACAAGCTCGCTAACAGCTTTCTTTCCTAGGGAGGGGGGGGGGGGGATGCTTACGGACTTTAAAATGTGGGTTTAAATTTGAAGCATCCCTTTTTGTGCCACTCTCTAACTACCTATTTTTATTCTTATGTTTTTTATTTTTTGAGAGAAGAGAGAGAACAGCAAGAAGGAGTGGGGCGCAGGTGGGTTAGTAGGCGTCCTTGGCTGACTTCATGGAGAACTGTGCCAACGTTCGTCTGGAAACTCTGCGTGAAAACCCCAGACAGCGCAGCCGGTGCCCTCCGGTAGAGCCCTGCGCGGATGAGACCGCACCGCGCACACGTTATCCGCATCCGCAGCATACACAACCGTTTACATCCGCATCCGATCCGCTGAGCAAAACGCAACATCCGCACGTTTCGAAGCACGCGTAAAGACAGCCGGCAGCATGTAGGTAATAATATCGGATGCCTCCATGCTGTCACGGAAGGACTCAAGACGACAAGCCAAAGGTAAATCTTTCAACAAACGCGATATGGAGAGACGTCTGGAACGCGTGGAACGCTACCTCGCTGGTGCTCGCGTGGTTCGAGACGCTAGAATGCCTCCTCTCCCGTCTTGGCCGTACATGGTCATAGGTGAACCCGAGCATGCACTCGCTGCCGGCGCCCAATACAAATAAATTACTGGTGGAAAAACTACAGCACGCGGTATATCCGCATCCGATCCGCTACCTGATCCGCCGCCTTCGCATCCGCATCCGACCTCAAGCCATCCGCATCCGATCCGCACACCGCAGAAAGTGCTAAATTTTCATCCGAATCCGCAAGTATCTTGCGGATATCCGCGGATGGTGCATGGCTCTACCCTCCGGCCCCAGCAGAATCGGAACAGAATTGGAGCCAGTCATTATTTAAAGCCATCTTTAAAAAATGATAAGAGAGAACAAAAAAGGAAATAAAATGAGCCAAAACCGAAACCACGCACATCAAGAGCGCGGGAAGGACACGACCTCCGCCTTTGGGCCGCCTAGCGGCTTATCTGGTCAGCACATCAGTGCCTACTCCAAACAGATCCATAGCTCCAAAGCGATCGAATAAAGAAGAAAAAGAGAAAAAAAAAAACACTGTGTATAATTATTGATCCTGTCATCTTTATTGGTAATGCTGACAGTTTTTAGCAAGGAAGGCGAAAAATTGGTGGTAGACGCGTACATGTACCGCTTCGAATATATCGAGCATAGATACGTACTGCGTATTACAACGCTCCCGATAACAAGGATGGATCGGGTGCCAGCACCAGGTACCGGTCGCATCAATAAGAGCGGCTGTTCCTTCAACACCTGCCGCTCATGGAATTATGGTGAGCTAGTGGAATCTCCCTCTCTGTCCAGGGATTCGGTTGGATTGATGACGTGCAAAAACCAGAGAGAAATATTGATCGCCCATTTAGTGGCTCGTGGACGTCATTCTGTTTCGTTTCAGGACTTCAGCGAACGAGCCCACTAAAAAGCAAGTTGAAACTTGTTTTTCTAGTGCTCTACAGCACCTAGAAGGCCTGCTTTCCGCTGCCGCCTCTCACACCTTCGTCATGTGCCGGAAAGTCGACTACTTCAGCCAGTCACCGCAGATTATTTCAAACGTATAGCGAATTCGGGTGGTCATTTCGTAGCAAAACGGCCGAGCGCTCGGAAATTGCTAGGTCGGCGACCGAGCTGGATCACGTGACAGTTGCCACCCGAACATGATTGCTAGGAATCTAGCGGTTTTAGGTACTTGGATCACGCTAGGGGCGTCGCGGTCGCAAATCTTCGAGTTTTGTCGTCTGCTAAACAACGTGATTTCAACATGCGGGCCAATGAGGGCACTCGCCACCATTGCAGTGCGGATGTGACGACACCGGATACAGTTGAGCAATCTGCTGCTCGATCGTTTTGAGACCGGGCAAAAAAAGTGCTAGCTAGCAAATTCCGAGCGCTCGGAAAGCGCCACGCGAACATGCGAGATTTGCTTCGTTTTGACCAAGCGAACATGACTGCTCGAGATCTGGCAAAAAAAGTTGCTCCGAAATGACCACCCGAATTCGCCAATAGGCTGCCAGCGGCTTATACGGCCGCCGAAAGCGCGTCGTGATTGGTGGACTCATTATGACTGCGTTACGTCGTTGAAATATTGGCTGACCTCTCTCAACACTTAAAAACAACAGGTACGGCAAAACAGCTGGCAGGTAGTATATGTTGACAACGTGCTTGTAGAGTAAATCCAGCGCAACAAGTCATATATTCGACAGAGCGACCTTAATTAATATTATTAATTTGCTAGCAAAATTGCGAAATTAGAACGGCTCGGCGCGACGCCTTGTGGCGGGAAATCATTCCCAATTCGTCAAGCAACAGTAATCTACTCGTATACGTTTCCGACAGGGATATGCTGCTCCCAACTTTTTGTTCTAGACCTTCTTCTTCTTCTTCTACTTAGACCTACTTCTCTTTTTCCTAGCTCCCCCCCCTTTTTTTTTTCACCCACAAACGCGTTTTGGGGTAGCCAGTTCTGACTGGGTCGGGACTAACCTCCCCATATTTTTCTTTCTTTATCCAATCCAATCCAATCCAATCCAATCCAATCCTAGACCCACGCAGCGCCTGCGCACTCAATGTAGTTTGCCGCCGTGTGCTTGGCCCGTAATCTTCAATTTGAATTTTCGAGAAAAAGCTACGAGTGCAATTTTTTATTATTATTCCGTGTTGGCGCCGCCAAGCAACTGTGGCTATGAGCGGTGCACAGATGTGGACAGATGGAGGGAGGACAGCAGGAACGAGTGAGGGACAGGTGGGGTTAGTATGCGTCTTGGGCCGACTTCAGGGGGAACTGTGCCGACATTCGTCTGGAATGTCTTCCGAGAATCCCAGGGAAAACCTCAGACGGCACAGCCGATGGTAGGATTCGAACCCACCACCTCTCAGTCTTCAGCACGACCTTGGCTACCACCAATCAGCGGGACGCCTTAGCCCACTCAGCCATGCCGCTGGTATTCGGCATCGCACTTTTATTACAGTGAACCCTCGTTATTATGACCATGGTCGTTCATCACGAAAATTTGGGTCATAATGCGGAATTGCCATATTAACCGGGAAGGGGGGTGGGGATTTGCAGATCTTTCACCTCCTTGTTCCCCAGGAGTATGGTCGTAAAGCGCGTATGTCAGATTATCGGGGGTCATATTAACGAGGGTTCACTGTAGTGGTAATTTACTGAACAATCTAAGTAGTGTCAGGCCTCATGAAGTTGACAGACTGTGGAACAAGCGCCAAAACTCGTATCGTACACATACCCCTAAAGGCATGTCTAACACGTCGCATGCCCCAATGAAAATAAACAAATGTGGTGTGGTGCAACAACAACTCCTCTAATGGATGATCCCTACCAAAAATGGGATTAAGTCCTTCCCGCGGCATCACCGAAATATCACTTTCTAACGTCCTTATATACTTACGCAGTGCACAATGGAGACACCGTTGCCTTCATTTGATCGTCTGCACAATGGCTTCCTTTTTGTGCTGCTGGGAACCGAATGTAGGACGCATTTATTGGAAGCGGGAAAGATAAGGAAAAATAGGGAGTAGGAACAAAGCTGCTTCACAGCGGAGTGGATCGATGCATTCAGCCAACCTTCGTAAGCGAAGAAAAGAAACCAAAGGCCCGGTTTGCTTCCTCTCGCTGGGAATGCGTCTTCCGCGTTGCAATTTCATGCGCAGCCCCCCGAGGGGGGGGGGGATCTATTTATTTTGGCAGGAAAAGTCAGCCTGAAAGGACGCAAGGAGCATTCAGCAAGAGCACAATGCTTACTGTTAATAAGGCGTCAATATTACTCAAGGAGTGAAGAAGTGCGCTGGTTACATGATTGTCAACATTGAGAGAAACCAAATATTGATTATTTAGACACGACAGCCGCTGCCTTCATATTCCAAAGCGGAAAGCACACCAAAGGTACGTGTATAAGTGTAGGTGAGGAAATGGCCCCAGAATATTTCACCACGTTATGTACATCGTAGGAAGAGCCCGTAAGATGGCAAAAAGAGGAGGTTATTTTATGTGGAAATGGTAAGTCACGTCCTATATATCCTCACTCCTGTATAGCGAACAAGCTGTGAGCAACAGCCCTCTAGCTGGGATGCCTGGTTAAGTGACCTAAACCTGAGAGCAGTTATCTGCAACCCTCCGCAAATGCTGTAGGCAAAAAGACAGGTTCAGGAGCGGGCGAGCTTTGGAGAGTACGCGCATTTAAACGATTCGAAATATCAAATCTATGAGCTTTTAACCTTCGCTGTGGAGGTATCATATTTACACACGTAAGCCGTTGCTTGTCATAAAAAGTTCACCAATCACATAAGCCGTCGTTCGACAACGCAAACGTTTTCGATTCTTTTTTAGGATTACACGTGCAATTACTGAACGAGTAGATATAGTAAATAAACAATCGATTTATGGGTCATCGCATTGAAACCCGCATTGGAGGATGGGACTTGTCAAGCTGTTATAAACACACTCCTTTTCGTACAAAGCTTACAATGTATATCACAAAGAGAGAGATAGATGCTGATTGAATATGACTTCAGAGACATTGCAAATCCCGTCAGAAATGCTGGGTGACTTGTGTGCATTTAGCGGAGTTTGCCACGCATTTTCACAATGCAAATTTCGAACCGAGTAAAAAATATGTTTTAGATGTTAGAAGTACTAAAGATGTTTTAGAGTCACAGCGGAAGGAGGTAACTGCGTTTTCTTTGATGCACTCGTGCCTTTCGTAACAGTAAGTCCGTCTTCGCGTCCGTCTTGACAATTCACCAGATGCCGTACCTCGTACTTGTGTCGTACGAATGTCCGTGTGAAAGGAGGATAACGGTGGGAGAGAGTGCGTGAGTGAATGCGTGTCCCGTCAGTCAAATGTGGCCACCGGACTAGTCGTCGGAAAGCGGATGCCAGCGTGGTCGAATTGGTCAAGGCGCTCGACCGGTAATCGAGAGACGCGTGGTTCAAATCCCCCCGGTGTCTGACTTTTTCGACGCCTGTCGTATTTCAAATGACGGACTGCATTTCGCTCGAATACAGCGTGTATATACTACGTCCAGCATCTCCCATGCGTTTAAAATTAAGGGTTCCGATCGTTCAAATTTACCGAGGCACGTTTCATCTACAATCCGCACGCAATAGCAGGCAGACCGCCGAACAAATCGCTAGGCTTATACCAGGCCATCAAGAGAACGGGACAGGTTATCGTGTTTCCACACAGAGGTAGTAGAGTTCTCAACACGATCACTTACTTTTGATAGTCTCTTTATTCTCTCGGTAATACCTTAACTAGAAACCGTCTCAGTGGCGAGCATCTTGCTTTTTCTATCACTTTCCACAAGTGAGTATACCTTAGTCATCTTGCACGTGTTGGAGAACGCCACTCACGTTCATACATTCCGTCTATTACTCTCGCCGTCTCCAGCACAGCTGCATGGCGTGCACTACATGCAGAAGCAACAACTACAACACAACTGCCAACTCAACCACCACTGCCGTCATCCATTCGATATTGCTCACGGGTCACGTTCGTACCACTGCACAGCTATTCTCGAAATAGCAGCGGACGAGCATGGTTTTCTTGATCAGCCCTCTCGAATATGAGTCCTCCAGGGTAATGACGGCGAAGTTTATGACAGATCCATTCTAATTGCGAATTAAGTCCCACACCACTTCCTTAAAGAAAAGGAGAGCCAAAAAAAGCCCGCCCAGAAAGCCACACGAGCTGACGTGCATTTGCCATCGAGCGACGCCAAGACTAAGTTCAGCTGGTGTCGCCATGACAACCAAGCAACCCTGGAAGCCTTCCTTTCCAGGAGAACTCATCCCTTTCTTCCCTCTCAAGGTTGGATTCGTTCCTCTTTCAGACGCTCCTTAATTCGCGAAACCGAATTTCTCCGGTTGAAGTACCGCTGCTTTTTCTTTTGCGTTCAACTTCCTCCTCACGTGCAGCATAAAACACTTCTCCCAGAATGCATCGGTTGAAATGTTTGGGATAAAAAGAAAAGAAGAAGGAAGGGAGGCTGAACGTCACTTTCGATTGGTTGGCGCATAAAAAGAAGCCGGTTCTTATTATGCGTGGTTTCGCGAATACAGTTAGAAAACTGCTCGGGTGTCCAGTGACGTCATGTTGTTCTATAGAACGAGGAACAGTAAAGGCCCGTACCCAAATGCGGTGGAGGTGTGCGGAACCGTCTGCCGCTCGCATGCATGGCGCCTCAACTGCCGCCACCGCCCGCGACTTTCCACAGCGAGATCTCGTCCAACGCGAGACATTCTGAGACCGCCTTCGACCGCGTATGACAAGATGGCGAACGAAAGCGCAGTCGAGTTATAATTGTCGAGTTATTAGAGAGTTTTAGTGTACCGTACGCTATCGCCTTTGCGTACGGTACACTAAAGCTCTCTATTGACTCTCTATTGACTCTAGTGGACGTTCCCGTTCTTACATCTGAGCTTGTGCGAAATCAACATCACAGACGCAAGAAACACTGGCTTTGGGATCACTGGATGTGGCGCATTCTTTTCTTGTGAACAATGTTTAGGTTTCACCTTCCTGACACTACGACCGTCAATATCTTACACATTACTTACTTGCACTACCGAATTTTATTCAAAAGTAGGGGCAAAAAGTCATTTTAGTGCAACGCTTTATAATAGAGGCAGCAATGACATTTTCCACCCCGCGGCAAGAGTTTACCGCGCCGCGCTCGCGTTTCCGCGCTCATTCTTCGTATGTTGGTACGCGCCTAAAATGTTAATTACCACTAAGTGCTATTCTTCCCAAGATATTTCGGAAATTATCTGCTTTTCGATTATTACTTATCTGAGCCAAAAAAAAAAATGTATTGATAAAAAATTCTGAAAGAGCGTAATTTTAGGCAGCTGAAGTTCCCCCCAAAATAGGTACCAAGATTGTTAATGAAATTGTAAAAAAAGAAAAAGAAAACTTTTTAGGACCATCTATGACGTGACAGTTCACGTCCTAACGTCCGTACAGCTCACTGATAAGATAGGCAACACGGCGAGCAAATATGCAAAAAGAAGCTAACCGCATAAAAGAGAAATTGGACCTGTTTCAAACTCGTGTCAGAAGCGACCCGAAAAAAAGAAAAAAAAGTCTATTGCACAGGCGTGCAAGAACTGCATGCAAGTACGAGTGTTGCGAACAGCCTATAGTCGAAGCCGAGGGGAAGTACCGAGCAAGGGCTTCCCATAACGCAAGCACCTCTGTTCCCTTCTATATCCAACTTTTCTTATAACGTACCGAGGAGCCCACAATACCGTTTCTTTTTATACCTCGCTCTCTTTATTTTCTATCAGGGCTCGCGTACGTCAGTACCGTGAAAGCATCCGCCCACTCCGTTCGTAGATCTTTCTGGCCAGATCCGTGGGCAGGACGCGACCAAGAATAGGTGGGCTTTGTTTAATTTCAAAGAAGCCCACACGTCGAAGCGTGACGAAATAAACGGATTTCAACAAACCTCAACCATTGCTTCTTTGTCGCTTTTTCTTACGCTACAAAGGTACAATGAGCTACAACGTTACGTATGCGCGTGGTTCGTCGAATGAGTTCAGGGCTTCGGGATATCGAGTCTCAATTTCCAATAAAACTTTCGTTGCCACGTTTATAGACAGCACGCATAGAGAATACAACAAACGGTTAAAAACTTTTTTGTATTTCAGAAGTAAAAGAGAGAGAGGGAGAGAGAGAGGAGACAGATATATACAGGGTGTTTGCTCTAACGTGTCCAGAAATTATGTTTAAAAAAAAGCGAGCGATAAAAGAAAAGCAAGTAGCTGAAAAGTATCGCCCGTTTCTCTTTTATCGCTCGCTTTAAATAAAATTTCTAGACACGTTACAGAAAACATCCTGTATATATTCTAATCACTGCAATACGTTTGGACAGCTAAATGCGAAAAAGATAAAATAAAATAAAATAACAATTCTGCTCACTTGCGCAACGCAAGCATTGACGGTTCCTCTTCAGTGTTACATCAGCATTGATGGAGAATGAATTGAAGTCGGTTATGACTGTTGTTACATTAGGGGAGTTCTAACGAAGTCTTTTGGAATACAAAGCCTTATCCGCCAGTACAGTATCCACTGGCGTTTTTCTTTTTTTCTTGTAACAGTAGAATCAATCGAGGAGAACGGTGACGTAATTTCTGTCGATGAAGTAAATCAGAACTTCGCAAGAACAAGACCAGGAAATCTAATTCCAGGTGGTGAGGACAAAACGTGTCTGGAGTAGCTTACGTACACCTCGAAGAAAATTTAAAAAAATACAAGCTGCGACCATGAAACTTGGTGATGGTGTTAGTCCTTCGCTACATATTCACCCTTCAATGCGACACATTTTTCCTAACGATGGATGACTTGGCGGAGACCTTGGTTGTAGAAGTCTGCATTTTTGGCTGTTCAGGAAACGTTCTGCCTCGAATATCACCTCGTCGTCGTCCTGAAAAAGCCAGCCACGCAGTGGTATCTTCATCCGAGGAAAGAGCAAGAAGTCACTGGGTGCCATGTCAGGAGAATAGGGGGGGATTGTCACCGTCAAGTCATAGTACAGTTAGACAACCTCATAGCCCTGACCGATCTCCCTTATGGCTACCCGGAGGTACCCGGGTTCGAATCCCGGTGCCGGCTGTGCTGTCTGGGGTTTTTCCTGGGTTTTCCTCAGACGCTTTCAGACATATGTCGGCACAGTTCCCCTAGAAGTCGGCCCAGGACGCACATTTCCCCAGGGCGTCAGTCGTGACGTTGCCCACGTACGTGAGGCCGACAACGCGGCAAGCCCTTTCACCATCACAACCACCCCCCTTGTGGCTAATGGCCATTCTCCGTGGGACGAAGAAGAAGAAGAAAAGGAATAAGGAGGAGGGGGGAGGCAAAATTTGATAGCCCAAAGAAGCAGCATGTGTGACGATGTCCTGTGCAGAACGAGCTGGGGCATTGTCGTGGAGCAAACGCACTCCCTTGGACAACTTCCCGCGACGCTTCGTCTTGACAGCCTCCCGCCACCTCGTCAGGAGATTTCGGTAGTGTGCTCCTGCGATGGTTTGACCCTTACGTACATAATCTGTTAGCACCACCACCGTGGTAGTCCCAACAAACACTCAGCATGACCTTGCCCCGATGATGGTTGGGTCTTCGCATTTTTCGGCGGTAGAGATTCCACATGTTTCCACTGCTTGCTTTGCTCCTTTGTCTCGGGGGTCATAGTGATACGCCCAGCACTCGTCCATGGTGATTAGGCGGCTAAAGAAGTCATCTTGACTGGCCTTGACACAGCTGCAACATTTCCGCTGCTGACTCGGTTCGGCGGCCTTTTTGAATGGGCGTGAGCAGTCGCGGAACCCAGCGGGCGGCCACCTTTGTCATGTTCAAAATGTCGTGCAAGATGCTGTATCCGTGACTGATTTTCACTTTTTCCATTCTATCGCCTCGATTGTGATACGCCGGTCTTCGAGCACCAGGGCCTCCACTTGTGTTGGGATTCCCGGTTCTTCACAGACAGGTGGTCTGCCACTTCGTTCTTTGTCATTCAGATTTGTTTGACCACAATGGAAGCGTCTGTACACCTAACCACACTGTCATATGATTTTGCATTGTTGCCATACACTTCCAACAACTCAGCATGGAATGTTGCAGCGTTGTTCCCCTTCATCTTCAAATGCAAAAAAACAAATTACCGCACGATACTCCATTTTATCAATGGGCTGCGCCATTTTGTTTTGGCTCCTAGCGGCGTGCTGCGGTATTGTGGGGCGGGGATTTCAACGAGTACCAAGATTGCAGACATGTACCTATCACTTTGTACATGTACCTATCACGCTTCACTTTGGTGGTGGAAAAAAAGCGACCTTTACTTGGCCAATTTCCGAATTCAGTTCCGAAAAACTGATATATGTGGCGATTGAACACAGAAAAGCCGTGCTGCGGAGAACAATCCATTTTTAACGTGCTCATTAAATCATCATCGTCATCATCATCATAATGTATGTCCTGTTGTTACCGAGCACGATTGCGGCTGGGATGAGCCGAGATCAGTCCATGCCCGACCCGATCCCAACGTCCAACAAAATGATGTGCCGTCGGTACCTCTTGCACCTTGAGTCAATGACTTTCTGCCTCGTCGATGAATCAATAGTGAATATATTGTGACCGACAGATTCGCTGTACGTAAACTTAAAAAAAGCAAAAAAAAAACGTAGACAGACAAAGAGGAGGGTGACGCTGGAGCGGACCCTGTGGAAGAAAGGGATGTCACTGACCCTTCGATCACGGGGAAGAACAGCAGCAAGGCTGAAATCGATGCCAGCCGACGGCTGCAGCCAAATAACGGGTATTTGCGTAATACAGAGCTCTGCCCGCATCCTCTATGTGTACGGCTTCTATCTCAACGTCTTAATCCGCACCGATACGGTACCCTGTCATGGCATCCATCCACCAGGATTTGCTGCTCCCGTACTTTACTCCCGTTTACTGGAACCCACCCTTAATTCCTTAAGAGCGCTACGTGGGCGTTCCCGACTGTCACTTTGGAGCCCTGCCTGCGACGAGGCGCCGTCTCATGTACAGTGAACCCTCGTTAATATGACCCCCGATAATCTGACATACGCGCTCTACGACCATACTCTTGGGGAACAATGCTGTGAAACTCCTCTAAATCACCCCCGTTAATATGACAATTCCGCATTATGACCAAAATTTTCGGGAACGACCATGGTCATAATAACGAGGGTTCACTGTATACGACAACATAGAAAATAAAGCTGAAAACAAGTATACTAGCATCTGTGCTACCATGCACCGGAGTAGATGGATGGATGGATGGATACATAAAGAACAATATGGAGGTGGTATGGTATCACAAATATGTATACATGGCCGTTAAAGGGTTTACGATACCTCGCCCCAAGTTGTGTCAAATAAATGTGAAATACAATTTATTTGCATCGATGTGAAACAGTACAGTCCATGTTTTACAACAAAAGGGATAATAGACGAGTGTAAAATGGACGCCGCGAATATCCGAAACGCATACGGCTGTCACTGACGTCATTGCAGCCGTCTCCGCCAGTGAGGCAGCGCGTGAGAGGTCACGTGCTTACTACTACCAATGGGAACGGCCCCATCTTTAGTTCGTCCTTCTGACGTCAGACTTTGGCGCGAACGTCTGTTCAAAGGTCTATATCTAGCCAGTTACGACACGTGCACTCTGACCTGCAGTACTGCGCGTGCACGATGTAACGAACCGCAAGTATTAAAGTGTTACAGCCTCTTTAAAGCTAAGTGCTCAGCGACCGTTTTGGGAGCCAATGTTTACTGGAAATGCCGACGAGCTGAACAATACCAGCAGCGGGATCCGAACCCGCGCCCTCTGATTGCCAGCAGAGGGCGGCACTTGTGACTTCTGTTCACTCATGCACACTCATCTTCAGCACAGTTCCTTTGGTTGCTCACTCACTGCTTAACTCATTTGCCACATTGAGCATGAGTGAGCATGAATGAGCATGCTCATGAGTGAGTTTTGCCGAAGTATGGTTGTCGGTCAGAGATGCTACCAGTTGTGGTGGTGGTGTTGATGATGATGATACTGCTTACCGACCAATTGTACCAATCACACCATGCCGTCTGCCCTGTCTTCAACGTACCAAGCCACGCTAGGCAATCAGAGGGTGTGGGTTCGAGTCCCACTACTGGTGCTTTTTCTTCAACTGCTCCCATTCAATTGAAGTATGCAACTGTGCGTTGTGAAGCGTGTGCTGTGGTTGTCCCGTGTGTAATTGCATCATACTCTACAACGCTACAAACGTTTGTTACGGGTAAAGAAGTCTGGGCGCAATCTCATAAAATGAGTTCATTAAACAGGGTGAGCTCTCGGGATTCTAACGTCGCAATTTTCGTCCCAATCACGCTGATGCAGTGTTTTAGAAAATCAAAATTGAAAAATGCGGTCTGGCAACACTGCGCCGAAGTAGACACTAACCTCGCATTGCCCGTCAAGTATGGTGGTAAAACAACACTGCATGCGCACGACACTGGGTCTAATACAGCCACGGCCCTGAACCATTACATCGCAATTTTGACGATAAATTCTTCTTCTTTTAGAGCGACATGTCACGTATTTGCTATGTTGCGAGGTATTTATAAGTAGGGCTCCGTGTTTTCGGCCTGTGCCGAAAAATGCCGAAGAACACCCGCCGAATATATATATATATATATATATATTTACAATTTGATCGTGCACTCCCAGCCGAGGACAGCTGTTTCGCTCTACTTGGAGCTCGTCAGCCCGGCGCAGGGAAGTGACACGATCTTGGGTCGGCGCTAACAGTGCGTCTCGGCGAGACGTCAATGTTCCATGGTGACGGCGCCATCTGTGGAGGACGCAGTGCAAGCCAGCAAGTACATATACTAAGGAAAGTTGCCGAAAAGTTGCCGTAAGTTGTTAGTGCCGACCCAAGATCGTGTCACTTCCCTGCGCCGGGCTGACGAGCTCCAAGTAGAGCGAAACAGCTGTCCTCGGCTGGGAGTGCACGATCAAATTGCAAACATACGCTCAACGTGCAGCCACAGAGCTTCGGCTATTTTTCCTTTGTATATATATATATATATATATATATATTATAATTTTTCATATTCTGAATAACTCCGAACTATTGGGTACGGGGCTACATGCTGGTACCCGATTGCACTTTTCTTCCTCCGGGGCAGCACATTTTCGTTTTTCCTTCACTTTCCAGATGCAATGCGGGGAATACCGCCCTGCGGAGCTGCTAGCCCCTAGTTCAGGAAAAAAACTTTCTGTAACACCTCAGTGAGTCAAGGGGATTCAGGTACACGTGGAATATTCAAACAAGGAAAGGAAATTCTTCGCGCTCTCAATGCCCTCCTACCAAGCTGCTCTCCCTCCACACACATAATCCCTATTATAGCTGCCGATTTTTTTCGGCATCTGTTTTTGGTGCAAATGTTTTAAAATGCCGAAAAACAGCCGCCGAATCTTACCGAGTAATAAATGCCGAAAGCACGAAGCCCTATTTATAGGCAACAAGCTGTTGGTTTACACGTACCAAACATGTAACCTGCCTGCATGTTGCTTTACGGTAACTATTTCTGTTGCTTTTACAGTGCTTTTTTTTACAGTTTTTTTCTCTCCCCCTTTTCTCACGTTTCTTTTCAGAAGAAACATGGCATTGTTTTGGCGCTCTATGGCCTTTGTTGCTTTTGCGCTAATAAACCTCAACCATAATCATTTTACGAAGAAATTCCGCGATGCAGCGGTCGCTCCCTCCCCCCTTTTTTTTCAGACCAATCAGAGCATATGCAGCATAAACTGTCATCAAGAGCCGAAAAAAATATCACGCAAATGTCGCTCGCGATTTTGAGCGCGTAACATAAACGCGTAAGAAAAAAAAAGAAAAAAAAGAGCTGCTCCCTTTTTCTCTCTCTGCCAAATGTATATAGCTGAAAAACATGAGAACACGCAAAAACCTCTTTCCGCTCATCCTTCAGCTCCGAATCCTCTTCAATCTTGTGCACACGTCGCACATAAGTGAACCGTCTCTTTTATCATGATGGTCATCATTCCTTCATCGCGCCTTTCAAACACATTTTTTTTTTCTTGAGTGCCACATTTTTCTTAGAACAATATAAAGAACACTCTGGAACGCTTGAGGTACAGCAGATTTAAAACAAAACGAAACGAAACAAAACTTGCGTGGGTTTTTCTCTCCCTCTTCCCTTCCAGTATCTCGCGCGAACCTAATGTTTCGCTCGTCTCTTTCGTCTGCATCAAAATACGAGACATTTCACCGAGGAGGGTATTTTAAGAGAGCGTTTACTTCCTAAAAGCCTCGAAGACGCGGAAGATATACACAGGCTCCTCTTCGAAATAACGCTGGAAAAGCCTCGCGAAGAAAAAAAAAACAAAACAAAACGAAAACGAAACACAACAAATGCAGGCCAACAAGGTTATGTGCCCGTGGGCGGGACGTATAGGATACCATCACGCCACTATAGGCAGGCTCTGGATTTCGGAAAGTACTCTGAGTCTTTTGGAATAACAAGTCAAGATGCTGCGAAAGAAAGTGTGTTCAGGATCCTCCTTATACAAGCAACTATAAAATTTGTAGATCCCAATAAGCTTGACACTTACTGTCGATCATCGCTCTTTGGACACTCAAAGGCACGGTTTCACCCACGCTGGTTAACTCTAGACCGAGTTCAAGGGTTGATGAAACTTGAAGTTAACGCTCAATTTCTTTTTTACAAAGGTTCGTTGCTGACGCGATGGATGTTTCGGTGACAATAAATACATTCAGTGAAGCTTAATTCAGTGTTAAATTCAAGTTAAGGGGCCTTTGATCTCGGTTGAAATGTTAATAGGCATTGGTGAATGAAACCGGACCATAAAAAACACTTAGGGAACACTTGGCGGTCTGGACTGATAGTCTGGATGAGTGGTAATCTTCGCCTGGATACCGTCTTCGCAGGGGAGGGGCAGAGGAGTCCGGTGCACCGGCGCATTGATATCTTATTCATGGCTGAAATTGAATTGGTGGCAAGAAATAAAATGAACGAATCCGTATACGCAATGCCCGCACAGCTAATCATATATTATAGCTTGTGACGTTTCAATCCGTTCAATCCATCAGCCTCGGAACCTTGATTCGAAGTAGACTCAAAGTGAAGATTGCTCTTTCATATATTGCAGAGAAGTCACAGTATATAGGGCTTTGCATGATTTGGACCTGGTGTAAGTTGCTTGCTTGTGGTTGTTGTTGTTTGGAAGGAAACACCACTACATTTTTGTCAAACTAGTATTTTGACCGACAGACAAATTCAGCGCAATACTATTACAACCTGAAAAATATTTATATAATAATATATATTATATATTATTATATAAATATTTATATTCAAATTTTTGAATGATATTCTCTACCTCCTATTGCCCCCCCCCCTCAAACAGCTGCAAAAATTCAAACACTACATCCAAAACAGCCTACTGACAAAATTAATTAATGAAAATGATCAGGCTCCGGCATATCGCGTTCGTCCAGGTGAAACTTCGGTTGTAGAAGCCAACGTCTTCCTATTTTTCTTGCTACACCTAACATAACCTAGCGGAATCGGTGGTGGAGTTCCCGTCCTGTTACCTTCAGCTCGGCGTTGGGTCGCCAGCTATGACTATGTATGCTGTACAGGCTCTGCTACACCGCTAGTACACATTATCTGCGCGAAATGTACAGAGAGGCATAATTGATCTTGTTCACTACCTGAAACCTCGATTAGCATGAAAGGCGCGTTACCGTAAACACCAATTGTAGCCCAGCCTCTTTCATCAACCCGTGGCCATCATCGGAGCACGTCGTCCATTAAGCACAGTCGACGAGTGAATCGAAATAAGTATATGTGCGCCCGAAGAGAGCAGCGTAGTTCGGAAGTCAGAAATAAAGAGAGAAGTCTGCATTCAAATGTAATCACACTAAACGACATTGCGAACCCGCGCAAAAATAAATACATACATAAATCGACGGCAGAAGCTCTGAACAGACAAGAGCTCTTAGACAAGAACAGGATTTCGATATCTTTCTAACGCTTTCTGATCCAGACTGCAGTTTCAACGATGCAGCTATGCAAATCAGATAGCTTTACAATGAGGAGCAACAAGGATGGAAGCTTAGCGTATATGCCCTTGTAATGCGCAGTATGCTTGCGTAAGCCCTGCCACTTCATCATTGGATTAAATTTTTTTTTGTAAGCTTAAAGCACGTCGGAGTCGCCGACATACGGCCTTCAGGGCTATTAAGCAAAAGGACTAATATTCCTTCATGTGCTTGACGAGACCCCCCCTCCAACCCCCTAGGGGAACTGGGGGAATATTAAGTTAACAAAATTCTTGCGTTAAATTAACGCAATAATTTTCTTCAATTAAGATTTCCTCATTTCCCCCAAGGGTTGCTGTAATCACGCTCGGAAAAACGAGACCATATTTTCTCAAGCGTTATTATTATGGTTGACGAGAGCTGTACGTTCTTGTTCGTTTGAAGGGGCAATCTGCAGCTGTCGAGTGATTTTGAGATTATAATTATTGTAGATGCACACGCTAAACGTCATCCAAAAGAGCGTCGCAGTTTTTTTAGATAAACAAGAAGAAACAAACGAAGGGTTTATGTTTACGTCCGGTTTCGGTTTCACAATGACGTAAGCTCGAAACGTTCGCATGCCAGACCAGAAACCGGAAGTTATGCTGACCGTGACGTCACGTCAGCAAAAGCGCTGACAATAAAATTAGATTATGAATAATCGAAATTTTAATTGAAATGTTTTTCACACTGACCCTGATCAACATCAGAAAACGTGTGGCAGCTTTTGTCTAGCTTTCGTGAGGTACGGGACTGTTGCCTAAACTTGGGTAACTTAAAAGTTACAAGCGCGTAGACAGTGTGTATAATGTGAGTGACGACGACAACGATGATGATGATGATGATGACGTGGAAAAGAAAAAATGTGGGATGTCTACTTCAGAGCTTGCCTAGGCCTCCTCTCTGTTTTTATAACGATAATTTATCTACGACCGATGCAGCGATACTTTCCATTATCCTGCCACAATGCACTAAAAACAACGTACCGCAACGCACCAATTCGAGAATTTGTGGTTGATTTTTAACCTAATAAAAAGTGAGCAACAAGTAATGCATCTTCCTGAACCACTGCGCATTCCATGGCTAAAAAAAACGAACATCGACGACGTAGAATATTCGAAGTCGAAATAAAAACGCCGTTCGGGCTGAACGCACAAGTACGAAGAAGAAATATTTCATTTCCGAAGCAAAGTACTGTCCCGAAGGTATCAAAGAAATGGAACAATAACACCGAACACAATGGCCTGAAATGGGTGCTTCACTGTCGAGCTCTCTTCGTATGCGGCAAAGCCAACAATACGAATCTATCGCAGAAAGCTTTTCTCTCGGCTTGGAACGCTCGGAACGTGAGTTTATTTTGCGAAGTGTTTCGGATTCGTTTTACTTGTCGCTACTTTTACACAGTAGGTACAAATTGGACTTCGTTATATTGAAAGACGATATAGACGAAAGACGAAAGATATCACGACTTTTCTATGCGCTCCGAAACGACGTCAACAATGAAGACAAATACAAACGCTCCCTGTAATTTTGAAAATCAGGCCTTCGCCAACACTTTCAACGCATCTTTGGAAAAATTGCCGCAGCGACAACGCCGGCGTCGACTCAACGGTGATCAGTGGGCGTTATGAAACTGACAGGGGAGGTTTCGTTAGGAAACACATATTACGTAATGAAATGTCATCGTGTCCTTTACCGAATAGAACGTACGGTAGGGATGGAAATATAAAGCGCTTATTTTCGGCCCCAGTTACTCTCTTGAACGGAGCCGGCTGCGTATATTCGTGAGTGTCTTACATAAGCCTGACCTATCAGCCTTCCAACTCGTTGCACCAGCGTGTCTCAAAGGAGCTTGACGTATCGGAAAAGATTAAAAAGTAATCGGATGCAGCTTTAGGTGCATAGCAGAGATGGGGGAGTAATGCGTTACATTTCCGTAATGAGTAATGGTAACGCGTTGTGGTGGTGTAATGAGTAACGTAATGACACTACTTTTTTTTTGGGGGGGGGGGGTATATTTATTAGACGAAAAGGAAAAAAAAACGGGGGAAAGGTCAGCCAAACGGAACGACGGCTTGCTATTCCGGAAATAAATAAATAAAATTAAGAAATAAGAAGTAAAAAAAGAAAAAGAAAGAAAAGGAATTAGGAAATAAGGGATAAACTAACAAAGGATGAAAGGATGAGGTAGATTAAAGACAAAGATGACTAAAAAAAGGTGACTAACAAACGGTGAAAGAATGATGAGATGGATCACAGAAGATGACTTTAAAAGGAAAGCATGAGGTTAATGCGTTGAGGGTAAGAGTGGGGCACAGAAGAATAAGGCTGCACGATTGCGACTACATTTTGGCTAGGTAATGCGTGTTGGCATTACTCATTATGCGGGTTGAAAGTTCACGCGTTGTTCAAAGTCAGCAGTTAGGAATTGTACCTGGTACAGCCAACGGAGATCCTCAAGCTGTTCTCTATTTTTTTCAGCCACTTTTGTCACTGGCCGGGCCGGATCTTCAACTTGTCTTATCCCATAACGCGGTGGTGGTGGCGGTGGTGCTGGTGGCGGTGGCGGTGGCGGCGGTGAAAGGGCTCGCCGGTGTCGGCCTCACAGAGGTGGGCAACATCACGACTAACATCCTGGCCATAACGCGCGTTAAATGCATCATTCCTACCCGTGGTGGTGGCGGTTGGTGGTGGCCTCACAGAGGTGGGCAACATCACGACTAACGTCCTGGCCATAACGCGCGTTAAATGCATCATTCCTACCCGTGGTGGTGGTGGTTGGTGGTGGTGGCCTCACAGAGGTGGGCAACATCACGACTAACATCCTGGCCATAACGCGCGTTAAATGCATCATTCCTACCCGTGGTGGTGGTGGTTGGTGGTGGTGGCCTCACAGAGGTGGGCAACATCACGACTAAAATCCTGGCCATAACGCGCGTTAAATGCATCATTCCTACCCGTGGTGGTGGTGGTTGGTGGTGGCCTCACAGAGGTGAGCAACGTCACGACTAACATCCTGGCCATAACGCGCGTTAAATGCATCATTCCTACCCGTGGTGGTGGTGGTTGGTGGTGGCCTCACAGAGGTGGGCAACATCACGACTAACGTCCTGGCCATAACGCGCGTTAAATGCATCATTCCTACCCGTGGTGGTTGGTGGTGGCCTCACAGAGGTGGGCAACATCACGACTAACATCCTGGCCATAACGCGCGTTAAATGCATCATTCCTGCCCGTGGTGGTGGTGGTTGGTGGTGGCCTCACAGAGGTGGGCAACATCACGACTAACATCCTGGCCATAACGCGCGTTAAATGCATCATTCCTACCCGTGGTGGCGGTGGTGGTTGGTGGTGGCCTCACAGAGGTGGGCAACATCACGACTAACATCCTGGCCATAACGCGCGTTAAATGCATCATTCCTACCCGTGGTGGTGGTGGTTGGTGGTGGCCTCACAGATGTGGGCAACATCACGACTAACATCATGGCCATACCGCGCTTCGGCCTGTGGTGGTGGTGGTGATGGTGGTGATGGTGAAAGGACTCGCCGTGCTTCGCCACGAGCCCTTCTGCAAGCCCACCACAGCGGCTTTGGAACGCGCGAACTTTAAATATAACGATAATGGGCCGCTATGTGAAAGTTGAAGATCGCGCCCATTCATATTCTTCTTTCACAACTTCAACTGCTTCAACTTTCGCGCGTAGATTCGCGCAAGAGCTCGTGGCCAATCACGGGCTGAATCAGTATTTAACGCGCGTTATGGGATAACGACAAGTTGAAGATCGGGCCCAGCCAAGACACAGGACAGGACTAAGACAGGACAAACGTAAGGCTATATTCACGGACGTCCGCGTCGTACCGTACCGTGAGTCACGCCTGCGTCCTGCGTATGCTACTTCGGTCCAGGATACTCTGGAAAGCATCAACATGAATCGCCGACTTCCGACGGCGGAGGAAGAATCTTGAGGGAGCAGAAGAAGGCCACACGAAGCACATTACGGTGTACACCCAAGGAAGCGATTCAGATGCCCCTTGCTGTTTAACATAGTTATACATAAAATAGGCATCAAAGGTTCTATTCTCAATGTCTGTCAGTCGCAGTCTTTTCGGATGATGTGCGTATCTGGACTGTCGGCAAGGCACGACCAACATTTCAGGCTCGGCTACATACAATGTTCGTTAGATGTCATCGGAAATTTCTGAGAGCAAGTGGGAAGACGTACAACAAATATGCATCTGACACCGTGGCGTAGCCACGGGGGGGCTAGGGGGGGCCCGAGCCCCCCCTACCTGCCACGGACCGACCCACACAAATCGTGCAAATACGAGAACATAATATATGGGGGGGGGGGACCAGTGTGACGATCGCGAAAGTTCTTGCAGGTCATGGCGTCTATCTAAGAGGCACTCTTGAATGGTTCTCAAAGTATGAGCTTTTCAAAATACTTCCAATCTGGTGACACCACCTCATTGGTCATGACAGCCTATACATGTAATCGTATTGTGAACGTCTAAATCAACTATTTTCGTTCCTTTTTTAATCCTCAGTTTGCAGTGTGCACAAGTATGTGTGTGTTGTCGACACAGGATCAGCGGGGGGGGGGGGCAGTTTTCGTATCGAGCCCCCCCCCCCCCCCCTACCTTGGAGGTCTGGCTACGCCACTGATCTGACAATCGTTTCGATCGGAGAATGCAAAATGCAACATACTGTTATAGACAGGTAGCAATGGGCATGGTTTTGTCGAATAAGCGTCTTCTCGTGTAAGTATCTGAACACACAGCGGTTGAAGGAACAACATTACGGAACGACGAGCAAAATGCAAAGGGAGCGAAACTGTACCGACACAAAAAATTGATACTTTTATTATCTTCCCCTATTAATCGGTGTAACGTCGATTTTGGTCGCTAGAGTAACCCCCGTACACATACTACAACTTTGTAACTGAATGTATTCGAGCTAAACTGCTCTAATGTGATCACGTGTCATGTTCTCTTCCACTGTGCCTTGTTTGTAAACGTTTTTTTTTTCTAAAGTCGACGTGTGCTATCTATAGCCCAATTTTATACACTTGTGATGCTCTAGTGCCGCTATCGTGCATGGTTTATTCCATAAAGGAATTCTATATGCACCAACTACTTTTCGACGTATTTGCTCTTATAACTTGAAAAGATCGATAAGGACACAGAAACCATCCGCTTCACGTCGGAGGCAGCGAACGTTACCCTTTCGCTAGGCTTAAGCCCTTCCTATATGCGTAGAAATTTGTACAACAGAACAAAATAAACACGGAGTTCGCATATAAATCCTATCATGCGTACGAAAATTCTACACCTTTTTTTTTTCCCTCGGAAAGCAAAAGCCAGTCCCCAGATGTTCGTTTCGCATGGCTGTAATGCAATAAACTTTCACTCCGAGGAAACAGGCGAAAAAAACACGCCGCTGACATTCCCACCTGACAACGCATCCCCGGAATCCCTCTAATCCCTTTTTCCTCCTTTTTTTTTTGCGGTTCTATGTGGCGCACGTGCAAAAAGGGAGGCTTAGCGAAAGCTTTTACTCCGCAATGGGAATTTCCCAAACGGAACGACAGAGGCTGGAAGACAAAAGGGCAGCAACGACAGCAACGCGTGCGCTCCGCCACGCTCGGATTAAACATACTAGAATCGGAAATAAAGGGAGTGGATAGTCCAATCCGCAAACCCCTGATCGATCTTTTGGGGAACGAGAGAACGAGTTGGGGAGAAAAGTTAAGGGAGAAGTTTCTCCACACCATGCAAGTAACCTTACCCGGAGGAGAAGCTGAGCCAGATGGGGGTCAAGCAAAAAAGAAGAAGCATCAAGCATGTGAAAGGCGTTGTGTGAAGTGAGGCACGTATCTGAACACGAACGGGCGGTCTGGTAATAACTTTTCTAAAACTAAACCACAATAACGTTAGTGACTTTCGTGTGATCGTTTCTATGAGAACAGGATACTTGTTGTTGACGAAGGAGGTAGCACGAGGAGAGTTTTGTTGTTGCAGAAAAGGGGAGAAATTGAATTGACTGATTGATTTTTATTATGGCCATGTTCGAAAATACGGACAAAAACGGACTGAAAGGGGCAT